>NC_137930.1:1637018-2344518 GCF_963969265.1 Rhamphochromis sp. 'chilingali'
CCTGAGCAGATCCAGTTTGTGTCCATGTATAATGTAAACAGAATTGGTCCTAGCACTGAACCCTGTGGAACTTCATGATATGAAAGGAAGGTTGGAGATTAGCCTATAATTAGCTGTTACTGCTAAGACAGACAATAAGGGCTTTGTAAGTTATGGTTCAATTACCAGCACCTTAAAATAAGTCTGTAGTATGTAGCACGTTAATAAGGAAGATTAATCATGTTTAAAACTGAAGCATTAATTAAGTGAAGGATGAAGTGAGTAGATGAAAACAGGCAGAGTAACAAAAATGAGGAAATAGGAAGGAAAAAAAGAATCATGCACAGTTGGAAATATTTAAGTGTGAGAAACATCAAAGAGAAGAAAAGTATGAAATATATAAACCGATTATGATGAAGGAAACAGGAAAGAACGTGAAGAAAGAAGACCAAGATTAGAAGTAAGGGGAGGAAGAATACATTCAAAGAACAAACAGGAGGAAAGTGAAAATGAGAAATCTGGAAGAGATGAGGCAAAGTCCCCGCTGAGTGCCGTCCTCGTGGGTATTCTGATGCATTAGACTTCCACAAGCCTGACGAACATCAAGGAAACAGCCGGATGAAGAGTCTTACTGAGCATCATGTGTCACCTCCTGACGGAGGAGCATCAATAATCAGTGGTGTTGTGCAGCACGCTTTGATGTGATGGTGAACAAGGACCGAATGCCTCTTCTTGTCAGGGATTATCTGCCTCACTCCTATTTGCTCTGCAGCACATGGAGCCAGCAGCACCCAGCTGCTGACAGGCACCCTGCAGTGGGGAGAAATGGATCGACGGCAGTCACCCTCCAACATCCGATTCAACTTTCTCTTTAAAACATGAAAGGATGGCTTTTGAATTCGTCACGAGTGAATTCCCTCTAACCTGAAATTACAGAAAAGTGCCACAGGTCTTTGTGGATGTTGGAGATCTTTAACATTTAAAGGAACTCCAGTTCAAAACGCCGCTTCTTCACCATCTAGTGTCAATTAAAACTCTCTAAAGTTGGCGTTTGTTATAAAGAAAACACAACACATCAGCTGCTCTTCACCATCAATCTTGACCAAACCGTGATTTTAAAAGCTCCTGTTCTGCCCGACAACAACACCAGGTTAGTCATTAATATGTTGCTGTGGGATCAGTCACAGTGAAAACACACTGACACGGTGAGCCCGTGGGCTGTAGCTACATGCGGCTATTTTTAACTCAAAGACTCGCTCGCTCCACGTGAACAGTGCTCGTGAAAAAATGGGAGAAGTTGGGCAGGATCTCACGTTTCTTCAAAAACAGCAAGAAATGAAAACTGCTGCACATTAAAGAGACAAAAGACCCAAGAGGGCTCCCTGCATCAGCACTGCACAGGTGTGCAGGTGTGTTTGCAGCGGACTGGACCAAGTGGGCTCTTATCACAGGGATTTGGAGGATAGCCAAACGCTGAGGCTCTGGGTCAGATGGCGGTTGGCACAGTGTTTGTTTGTGCTGATCGACTGCTTCCCTCCTCCTTGTTCTCCAGCCCTAACCCTAACCTTAAGCAGCACTTTAATGATGGTAGAGGTGTCTTCCAACACGATTTAAATAAAACAAACATACATGTGTAGATTCATTCCAAATGGTTCTCGTGATTCCTCATTTTTCCGATCTTGTAATATAGGGACGTGTTGGATGCCCAGAAGCGTAACATACTGACGGTTTGTCAGTGTTAGGTTTTGTATTGTTGATTGTCATTCATGCTTAGAAATATTTAACCATATATTCTTAGAGGTGTATAATCAATTGTGTAGTGGTAGGCTGTGTGATCTCTAACAGGCTAGAATGCACACCCACAGCCTAGGAGCATAAGAGAGATCCTATCATCTCTTCGTTGATATATGGTTTAGCAAACACACGTATATCTCTTTAAGTATAAGAGCCTTTTGTTTAGATAGATCTGCTAGACTCCTGGCACCAGCTTTGGGGAGTCTTCACAGGGTCACATCTTGACCCCACACACACACACACACACAGGCAAGGTACTCTTTGTGTGTATGTAGACGTTATATGTTAATGAACCTATGCAACCTCAATAAAAGAACAGTGGTACGGGAGGACGGAGAGAGCAACTGGGGTCAGGCGAAGGAGCGGCGCCTGTCCGGTTCTCTCCCGTGCACGAGAAACATGAAGTCTTTGCCTACTTGTGTCTTGCTTTGCAGTGTAATTATATTGTCTTCAACGTACCAGCGGATAGGTTCAAGCTACAAACCTATCAGTCAGTATTGTTGGTTTGGGAGTGAGAACATGTTGTTGTACGCCACTTTTCTGCTCTATTCGAGCACTAAACGCTCTTTCTGACTACTTCACCTGCTACATTACACCTTTTGACCTCACATTTACACACAGTTACACTCCAGTGTATGCACAGGAGAAACATCAGGGTTCATACGCAGCCTGGGGATCAAACCACCAACCTTTCTGATTGGTAGCCAACCCTGTTGGCCCGGTTAGCCTCAGCCATCGGCCTTCAGGGCTCTACTCTGAAGATCACTGTAGTTGTTTCCAAACATGAAAAAGTTTTCAGAAGGTGCTCACTTTCACTTTTGATAGGCGATATTGCAACGCAACAGCCAAGACAGCTGCAAGTTTTCACTGAAGCGCAGCACCAGTCCTGACCAGATTCCAGACTGGGCTGAATGGTTTTTAATCGGCGACCCCAGCTGCTGTAGTTTCTATGTCAGGATGCTAAATGAAGACTTTCAGTCCTCTGTGTCAGCCCATCTTTTGCAGAAATGAGATGAGTGCTTGAATTAGAGCTAAAGCAGCCGGAGGACTCGAGTGACACGAGATAAAGAGCCCGGCTGTCTTTCTGGGAGACGCCATGAAGCAGATTCATGACAGAGGTCTGAGGAACAACCCTGTGGGTTTCAGCTCGTGAGTGTCAAGGCCTCGGTAACAGCTGTACTTATTTAACTGGCTTTGAGTCGCACTGCTGCTTTCCCCTAACATTCGCACAAAGACGGGTTTCTCTCATCATCATATCATGAATAAAATATAATCCCTGGACTCTTTGTGCTGCTGTCGTTGATCACATCTGCGCTGAATCTTGGACACCTCAGTCGGTATGTGTGATGAGCTCGCACCTGTTTTCAGTGCAGGATGATTAAAGCCTGGCCTGAATCACCAGCAGCGCTGTTTGTAGATCCTCTGAGGTTTGTCTGACTGCACTGAATGATGATGCTCTGGACAATCACCACTTTTGTTTGTGTGCAGCTGGTTCACTTCAAGCTGTTTTATTCTTTAACTCAGTGAGAGCACTTCAGCTCCCAGGCTGACTCCAAGCGGTGCCTCTTGTAAATAAATATTTTGTGCGCTGCATGACAAAAAGCTTTAATCCAAGTTAACCTTTTTTCAGCTTTTTGTATCCGTGCAGGAGACGCCGTGTCGTCTCTGAACTAGGTCAGCCAGTTAAAGGGAAGTTTCCAGCTCCATGTATTTAATAGAGTGGCTTTGCACAGTTTGAAATAATCCTTCTTATACTGCACCTTTGTTGCAGCTTCTCAGTCTGCGCTGTGTCTGAAACGAGCCCTTTTAGCTCCTCCTCCTTTTGGTCACTTTCCTCTGGGTGTCTGTGCCCGAGATGATGATCTTAGGGATGTCCCCTCTCTGTGACATCACTGGGATCCAAGAGCAAAAAAACTGAGTGCTTAGAGCAGCCTGAGCTTTGGCTCACAGGGATCACTTGTACACACAGTGACCTCACTTTTAGTAACCTTGGTTGTGAACATCTGCTTTCAGCTCCTCGTCCACCTCCATCATTCCAGCCCTCTGCATGTCCTGTTCTCGTCCTCTCTCCTCTGCACACGTCCAAACGATCGCAGCCTCACCTTTCTATCTTCGAGTCATCCCTCCGATCTAATCACTTCTAGTCCTGTCCATCCAGCTCAGTGTTATGTTCCCATGCCTGGTCTAGTCCCATCTGTGTGTCGAGTTAGTTGAATTTTGTTTAGTGCTTTGTTCTTGTTGTCCGGATGTTCTCTCTGTTTAGTTTTTCCAGTTTTTGGCCTTTTTAGTTTTCATTTTCTGGGTTTTGATCTCCGTTAATGTTGTTTTGTATTCCTGCGCCTTGTGTCAGGCATCGAACAGCCAACAATAAAGACATTTTGTTCCAATTCCTCGGTTCCACATTTGGGTCTCCTAACCGCTACACAGCACTACATGATAGTGAAAACTTTAGTGGAATTACCTATCTTTAGCTCTGCTGCGTCAAGCTCCGCCCCTTTCTTGTCTGAGCCACCATTTCCACACCATCAAACATCAGTGACGTCGCCCACTGTGAGTCAGTGTAACTACCAGGTGAAAAGAAAAGAGAGTACGGTTCACCCGGGGCTGACCTGCTGGAGAAGTTGACACCTTGGACTCACCTGCTCACACACCTGAGCGCTATCACCTCATTATCTCCCTGTACTCACGGACCTGCTCGAGCCCACTCTTCAGTGCAGACTGTTGTCCCATCGGCGGCGTGGACCTTTCAGATGGCTGAAGATGTGCTTTCTGAGGGATTCTCCACTTGCTGGTTCGTTCCTGAGGAAGCAGAAAGGAAGGACTCTGTTCATACCTGTCTGCCTGCACCGCTGTCTTACCTCCAGGAGGATCTCTCCCTCTCCTGCTTTAGTTCTGGGCTAAAGTCTTATCAGCAGCATAATTTTCTTCTACGCAGCTCTGGCCAAGAAAGGAATCAATTTCTATTCTGTGCTCCTTCGTCTTGGTGGTATCGACGGCCTCTGAACCTTAACCAAGAAATGATGCCGTAGTAAATCCAAGCAACCTGACAGCGTACAGTCGAAGAAACAGATGTGCTCACAGATTTTATGGATCTTTCTGGGTAATTTAGGGCTGCAATGTGTTTCTTGTAAACTGTTATTACTATACATGAAGCCAAACAACATTCAATTCAGTGTTTTTCATACAGCGCCAAACGAGTCGCCTCAAGGTTCTTTATATTGTCAGGTCGACCCTACAATAATACATACGGATAAAAACCCACCAATCATATGACCCACTATGAGCAAGCACTTTGGGACAGTGGGAAGGAAAAACTGCTCGGCTGAGGTATCAAACGTTATACTGGTTAAATTTTAATCAAACATTTATCTGCAGAACAAGATATGAGCTTTTTGTCCTGATCCGCAGAGAGTGAGAAATGGAACTGTTGGGAGAAATCCTTATTGATCCATAACAGTGAGCGTTTATTACTGATCTGTACAACAAAGCCAACAAAGTGAAGCACCTGTGCCTCACCTGCTGTGCACAAACAGAGGATAACTGATATTTTGTGTCTTTTACTATTGATAACTTCGATCCACAGCAATCAATATCCTGCGTTTTCACATTTCTGTATTAACCGTGTGTTGGGGGAAAACTCTGTAAAAAACCCAGGAGAAATAAAGACACAATGAGACAAAGTTACTTTCTTTATCAAACGTGTACACGGGTGAGCTGCTAAGAACAACTCACACCATGCACAGTGGCTTGGTAATTTTTATAGGCACAGAGCACAGAGACAGTGAGAACAGGATAACAAATAATAAACAGATAAAATAAAACAACTCCATATATGGTGCTAGTCTCGTCAGCAGAGAGCTAGGGAAGATAAAACAATCTAAAACAATATGTCCCAGAAACAAGATGTGTTTGCTGGGAAAGTCTAAAAAGATAATTCTAAAAAAAAGTTGCACTGGGTTGGGAGTGGTTTTGTGGTTGTCACATTTTTGGTGAGCCAATGGCTGGAATGGGGTTGGACTAATTAGAGGCAGGTGTACTTGATTGCACTGATACACTGGTCTACATATAGCCCACACTACAAACACTGCTGTGTTGTTTTGTCTCTCTGTGCAGGCCAGGGCCTATTATATGCCACAGCCTAAAGGCAGCAGAGTTGCAGAGGCTTGAGTGACCACTGACTATATGCTTGCAGGGTGGTGGGTCTCCAAGGACAACTTCTAACCCTGTTAGAGGCAACATGTGGGGTGCAACTTGGCCGTGTGGCATAGCTGGCTCTGGCCTTGGGACTGTGTGTTTTTATACAATTCATAAGTGGGACACTGGACTGTTTTATCTTTTATCTCTTGATATATTTTTCGTCAATAAATTATCTTTTAGAATTTTATTGACTGTCATCTTTTTGCCCACGACTGAGACGGTTGGTCAGACCTAGAGTCTTTCTTTGGGTGTGTTACAGCAGCTTCTGCTCTAAAAGAAACAAAAAAGAAAAAGAAAAGAAAATGTGGAACATGCTCATCAGCTTAGCAGTGTCTACATATTTAATTCAGCTTCTCAATCCTGTAGTTTTAGCTGTTGTCTACAGGGTTTTGCTTATTGGTTGTTATTGTAGGTGTGCTCTATATCTCAGCAATGTGTCATTCTAGAATGATAGGTTTCAAGCTGGTCAAGTGCCTCTATGCACTTCATTAGTTTAGTTATTCTCTGTATTGTCTTCATCTCACATGTCATTACACTGAGTTTCAGCAAACCTTAAGCTTGATGCAGACTACTGCTTAACAATTATTCACCTCACATCATAACCGATTAAGGTGCCTCTTCATATTAATATTATGTCATTGTTAATATTATCCTCTTTGTCTTATATAACAGCAATAGCATATTATAATATTTTATCAGTGTGTACCATTATACTACTACTGAGCCAATTTGTTAGTTAGGATCATCTTATTCAGCAAACAGATAATTTAGAATTCATCCAATCTGCGGTCACATTTGTTCTCTCTGTTGCATGGCGGACCAGGCAGTTCTATTATAATATATTATTTATATTTTATTTTGTATCCATCAAGGGCTTCAGATGACCTGCAGAATCATCCTTTTCCCAGGGTGGAGACAGTTACCTTTTCACACACTGTCCTTGGCTGAACAGTGACACAGCCTTAATATACCTTATTTATGTTATTAAAATATTTTCGTGTGAATTATTTGCTTTATATTCATTTTATACATGCTGGGCATGGTCATCATGCCAACTGTGTTTCATTGATAATATCACTTTACAGGTTGTTGTCCTTGCTATTATTAATTTCAAATACTCTAAAGATCATTTCTACTGTAATTTTCCCTTTGTTCATCTTTATTTCGTACTTTTTATATTTATATCTACTCAGTGGGGTCTGTTTTCAGCCCTTTTAAACTACTTCAAACTACTTTGATCTCTAGTTTTCACTTAATAAGGGATTATTATGTTCTTCCTGATATGGGTGGTGCTGCAGATGCGGCTGCAGGAATGAGTGTTGGTTTACTAAAAGGATTGTGGGGACTGCACAGTGTCTCGTCTTCTGGTTTTACTAAACTGGCAGTTGAGTTCTATTCTTCTGACTGTTTATATTTTGTTTTCTTAAATCTCTCAGTTTACAGACACTGTTTTTGTCCGGCGTCTGGACTTTTCTTTTCTCACCACTGCTCGTCAGCAGGAGTGAGTTTTAATTTCACTTGCTTGATTACCCATCTTATTTATGTATTTACTTATTTTTGTTTAAGTAATATATACACAATACAGCTGCTATCACCTTCGCTGGTATTAGAGACGAGAGTGGTTGCTCACACGCCCTTCTACTTTCGGACTATTTCCAAAAGCGGTGTGAACTTTACGAGACGGAACTCGACCGTTCTCTCAACTCACCAGCACGTCAGTGAATAGCAGTAAAAGAAAAACACAGTAGGAGCAGCTCAGTCTCTTATTGGACCGTGAAAATTCAGCTTGCTCCGTTAATTAAAACAATACACACACACACATTCACATTCACACTTATTCGCGCGATCGGAACCCTTATCATAAGGGGAGCTGCCAGTCTTTCTGTAGACGAGCTACTTATTCCCTAGACCCTGTCTAGACCCAGCTGGGGGAGCTACCCAGAGCTCCAAACCTAACCCACAGAAATGGGGAGCTTCCAGTCGACGAGCTCCAAGCTACCAGCCGACGAGCTACTTTAAACCCACAGAGGTGGGGAGCTTCCAGTCGCGACGAGCTACTTTCGCTATTTTAAATTCCCTGAATTTAAAATACGCTTTTACGCAAGATTGTGTCAGTGTGTCTGTATCTACCTGGTCAGTGTCGCCGGGTCTGGTCCACCTCGATCGGGCCCCACCACCGTGGGTCGCTTTCTAAGAACGTTGGCCAAGACTCGAATTTAACGCCCTTGGTCTTTGACCACACACCTAGTGTGTGGGCTGTCGACAGGCGAACAACGTGGACTGGTCACGGAGATGGGACACGATGGAGGCGCTCCGGCTCCGAAGGACCAAGAAATGTTGGGGGAAAACTCTGTAAAAAACCCAGGAGAAATAAAGACACAATGAGACAAAGTTACTTTCTTTATCAAACGTGTACACGGGTGAGCTGCTAAGAACAACTCACACCATGCACAGTGGCTTGGTAATTTTTATAGGCACAGAGCACAGAGACAGTGAGAACAGGATAACAAATAATAAACAGATAAAATAAAACAACTCCATATATGGTGCTAGTCTCGTCAGCAGAGGGCTAGGGAAGATAAAACAATCTAAAACAATATGTCCCAGAAACAAGATGTGTTTGCTGGGAAAGTCTAAAAAGATAATTCTAAACTAATCTAACCATAGGCAGAGGGCAGACAAAAGGCATCTTTCTACATTTAAAAGAAGGTAAAGAAACATAGAATCATTTTTCCTGTAACACCGTGCATGAGTAAATTTGAACTTAACTGAATTTCTCAGTTGTCTTTAACCAAACACATACAAATCAAAACTAATGGAACCTAAATTCTGCCTGCAATGGACAACCGATTATTAAAACCTGCGAGTCGGATGGTTGAGGTCCAAGAGTCAGGAGCGCGGTTAGCTGTGGTTAGGAGGTCTTCAGCACGTCCGTCCAGCCAGTTCCACGATTGTCTCCTCTGAGGGAAAACAGGAAATAAAGAAAGTACGAGAGATGGTGTCAAATTCTCCAGTTCTTATGATCTTGGGCTGAAGGAAGGACAGTACTCAGTGTATAAATGCTCAATCAACAATCATTTTATTCCATACAACACTTTTGAGCATAAACCATCCGGAGAGGAGATGAGCGCAGGAGGGTGTCCGCCTGATCTCGAAGTTTCTGAGTGTTCCTCACATTCTTATAGCTTCAGCCACCCATAACATCCACATGCTTTCTCTCTCTCAGTGAGCCTGAGTTATGGCCTCGGCTTCCTGTGCAGTCTGTTCTGTTCCTTTCTAATCAGACAAATAAGGTCCTGACTCTCTGAAAACAGTGTTTCTTATACCTCAGCAGTATCATGCATCATCAAACAACATCATTCATTCACAATAAATCAGCAGTCTAATGTAATACAAATCAGTTTAATAAGTGTAATAGTTATCACCTCTTCAGGAGAATAATGCAAACTAAACTACATAATGATTTCACAATCTTTAATTAGGGGTCTAACGTGGCATAAGGTAATATAATAATCTCACAATGGACAACAGATCAGTGCAAAGGCGTTTCTCTGGTGAATGCCTCCTGATGTAAAAGAACCCACCCACCACTTTAATCACACTCTAGATCTTGTTTTAACATATGGCATAGAAACTGAACATTTAACAGTGTTTCCTGAAAACCCTCTCCTGTCTGATCATTTCCTGATAACATTTACTTTTACAATAATTGATTACACAGCGGTGGAGAGTAGACTTTATCAAAGTAGATGTCTTTCTGAAAGCGCTGTAACTAAGTTTAAGAATATAATCCACCCACTGTTATCATCTTCAATGCCCTGTACCAACACAGAGCAGAGCAGCTATCTGAACGCTGCTCCAACAGAGGTCGATCATCTTGTTAATAATTTCACCTCCTACCTACGTACGACTCTGGATACTGTAGCTCCTGTGAAAACTAAGGTCTCTAATCAGAAGTACCTGACTCCGTGGTATAATTCTCAAACACGTAGCCTAAAGCAGATGACTCGTAATCTGGAGAGGAAATGGCGTGTCACAAATTTAGAGGATCATCATTTAGCCTGGAGAAATAGTTTGCTGCTTTATAAGAAAGCCCTCCACAAAGCCAGAACATCTTACTATTCATCACTGATTGAAGAAAATAAGAACAACCCCAGGTTTCTCTTCAGCTCTGTAGCCAGGCTGACAAACAGTCAGAGCTCTGTTGAGCCAACCATCCCTTTAACGTTAACTAGTAATGACTTCATGAACTTCTTCACAAATAAAATTTTTCTCATTAGAGAAAAAATTACCAGTAATCATCCCACAGATGTAATATTATCTACAGCTACTCTTAGTACCATTGATGTTAAGTTAGACTCTTTTTCTCCAATTGATCTTTCTGAGTTAACTTCAATAATTACTTCCTCCAAACCATCAACGTGTCTTTTAGACCCCATTCCTACAAAACTGATCAAAGAAGTCCTGCCATTAATTAATTCTTCGATCTTAAATATGATCAACCTATCTCTAATGATCGGCTATGTACCACAGGCCTTCAAGCTGGCTGTAGTTACACCTTTACTCAAAAAGCCATCTCTAGACCCAGCAGTCTTAGCTAATTATAGGCCAATCTCCAACCTTCCTTTATATCAAACATCCTTGAAAGAGTAGTTGTCAAACAGCTAACAGATCATCTGCAGAGGTTTATTTGAAGAGTTTCAGTCAGGTTTCAGAGCTCATCACAGCACAGAAACAGCTTTAGTGAAGGTTACAAATGATCTTCTTATGGCCTCTGACAGTGGACTCATCTCTGTGCTTGTCCTGCTAGACCTCAGTGCAGCGTTCGATACTGTCGACCATAATATCCTATTAGAGCGATTAGAACATGCTGTAGGTATTACAGGTACTGCGCTGCAGTGGTTTGTATCATATCTATCTAATAGACTCCAGTTTGTGCATGTAAATGGAGAGTCCTCTTCACACACTGAGGTTAATTATGGAGTTCCACAGGGTTCAGTGCTAGGACCAATTCTGTTTACATTATACATGCTTCCCTTAGGCAGCATCATTAGAAGACATAGCATACATTTACACTGCTATGCAGATGACACCCAGCTCTATCTGTCCATGAAGCCAGATAACACACACCAATGAGTTAAACTGCAGGAATGTCTTAAAGACATAAAGACCTGGATGGCCGCTAACTTTCTGCTTCTTAATTCAGATAAAACTGAGGTTATTGTACTCGGCCCTGAAAAGCTTAGAAATATGGTATCTAATCAGATTCTTACTCTGGATGGCATTACCTTGGCCTCCAGTAACGCTGTGAGGAACCTTGGAGTCATTTTTGACCAGGACATGTCCTTCAACGCACATATTAAACAAATATGTAAGACTGCTTTCTTCCATTTGCGCAACATCTCTAAAGTTAGAAATATCCTGTCTCAGAGTGACGCTGAAAAACTAGTTCATGCATTTATTACTTCCAGGCTGGACGACTGTAATTCATTATTATCAGGATGTCCAAAAAACTCCCTGAAAAGCCTTCAGCTGATCCAAAATGCTGCAGCAAGAGTCCTGACAGGGACTAGAAAGAGAGAGCAGATTTCTCCTGTTTTGGCTTCTCTTCATTGGCTTCCTGTTAAATCCAGAATTGAATTCAAAATCCTGCTCCTCACATACAAGGTCTTAAATAATCAGGCCCCATCTTATCTTAATGACCTTGTAGTACCATATCACCCTATTAGAGCACTTCGCTCTCGCTCTGCAGGCCTACTTGTTGTTCCTAGAGTATTTAAAAGTAGAATGGGAGGCAGAGCCTTCAGTTTTCAGGCCCCTCTTCTGTGGAACCAGCTTCCAGTTTGGATTCAGGAGACAGACACTATCTCTACTTTCAAGATTAGGCTTCAAACTTTCCTTTTTGCTAAAGCATATAGTTAGGGCTGGACCAGGTGACCCTGAATCCTCCCTTAGTTATGCTGCAATAGACTTAGGCTGCCGGGGATTCCCATGATGCATTGAGTTTTTCCTTTCCAGTCACCTTTCTCACTCACTATGTGTTAACAGACCTCTCTGCATTGAATCATATCTGTTATTAATCTCTGTCTCTCTTCCACAGCATGTCTTTATCCTGTCTTCCTTCTCTCACCCCAACCGGTCGCAGCAGATGGCCCCGCCCCTCCCTGAGCCTGGTTCTGCCGGAGGTTTCTTCCTGTTAAAAGGGAGTTTTTCCTTCCCACTGTCGCCAAAGTGCTTGCTCATACACAGCAAAAATGCCAGTGTTGATTTTTCAGTGTTAGTAGATTTCAACAGAGTTCCGAGTTAGTTCAACACTTAATCGAGTTAAAATAACACATCGGGAGTTGATTCCTGAAAAGTGTAAGTGTAGATTTTAGTCGTTACTGCATTTTAACACTGTGGGTGTTAAATTAGACCACACCTTCATTTCCTGTGGAGCTTCGCAATCCAGAATCTTCGGTCGCCATTTTTTCTTGCTGATGCGGTAAGTTTTATTCGGTTAAATATTAAGTTTTAGATTGATGTTAGAACAAGTAACATGATAACTAGTAAAAGAAATAGTATTTATATCAAAATACATCATCTTTAAGTGTCATATTTGAATTTTAACTGTTTTTGTTAAGCTGGGCTACTGCTAGCTAGAACTCTGCAAAGTACCAGTTTCTTTCCTAATATTCATTTAGCATAATCTGGCTATTGGCAGACTGTAATGAATATTACATGTTAATATATTTCACAGTTTTTATTAAATGCCTTTTATTTATTTTCGAATTAAACTGCCAAAGCCTTAGGGTCAGTGGTCTCAAACTCGCGGCCCAGAGGCCACTTGCGGCCCACGTCAGGTGAGGTGAAGAAGTATAATGCAATTTGGCCCTTAAAGTGACTTTTTTTTGTCATTAGCCAAAAATGATTTAATATAAAGGCAATGAGGGCAGAGTGTTACCGGCCCTCATGGGTAGTGTAGTCCGTGCTGCGGGGAGAACGTGTGGAACTGCCCCTCCCGTTGTGTGTTTGAGCGCGAGAGAGGGAGAAAGTAAGAGCTGTTACCGATGAGAAATGGAAGAAGAGAGCATGTAAATATAATAATAACCACTGCCGCCAAAATGAGTGCCTGCTTGTAAGAAAGCTGTTAAGATTCGACTGTACACTGTGTTCGCTGACAGTAAAGCTACAAGCCCGACAACCCAGCGTATTGGCCAGAGGTGTCATTACCACGGTTCAGAGCCGCGGACCTGGCCGAGGTAACAAGAGAGTACACTGAAAAAAAATTGGAGTGACATTTACTTAAAAAAAGCTAGGCAACTTTTTCCACACAGAAAGTGCTTTTAATCTTTACTCGGGCTATTTCTAAGTAATATTTACTTACTAGAACCATCTATTTTTTATGTGAAATACACAAGTAAATTGCACTGGCAATACTCATCTACAGGTTGTAACTTTTACTCAGAATACCATTGCATCCAATTACAAAACCCAAGTGAACATTGCTGATATTTCTTTGTGTTTCTTACTCATCTTTTCTTTGTTATATTCTATGTAATTATTAAGTAATATTTATTATGAATGTACTAGTTAATATTAATCGAATTGAATAAATATTCTTATTATTCTATTAAATAATAAATCAATATTTTCTAAAACAAATATTTGCAGCTTAAGAGACACTTTTATTTCACAGTTGAAATGGCATAGATATATTTAAAATATCTACATAACATTATAACCACAAAAAACATGGCCATAGAACTTCTTGATCGCAAATTTCAAAACAGAGCATATACACATATACAAAAAAACAACAACATGCTATTCAAAAACTCAGTGTGCACTGTCCCCTTTCTTCTAATCAACTTTCAGAACACATACATCAACTCTGTCCATTAACAGTTGCAATCACTACCTTTGCAGACATTCTCAGAACGTTCAGGACAGAAAGAACTTGTATAAAACTGAGCAACATTTGAAATTACTGTCAGAAAACAGACAAAATGCAAACAAATTAATTGTGCTGGACAAAAGCACAAATAACACTGGAACACTCACACTAAAAGTTTCTTGTGGAGAGACTGGACCTTTGGTGACATTTTAAGGATGTCAAGCTCAAGAAACAGCTTCTGAAATACCTCAAACGTATATTTCAGTTTCAGTGGGTAACTTAAGTTGACAGCATAGATGACACCCATGAGCAGGAGGCAAGCGTTTGTCACACTTCCGCAGTCCTCCAGAATTTCTGTCCCCTCAATGATGACCGACACGTTCACAGGATCTTGGTTTTCCTGTGCCACATTGGGATGGATTACGATGATCTTCATCATGTGATTACTGCAGTCCTCTTTCAATGCTTCTTGGCTGACGTCCTCCTGTGAAAACAAACAAACCACAATTAGAAATAACTAGAATAGATTCCAAGTAAAAGAAAAGGTTAAGAGAAAAAAAATGTAAAAATAAAAAAGAGGTATACTCAATTTAGTATACTCAAATCAAACAATATTCATATGGCACTTTTCATACGTAAAGTTACAGAACGTGCTTCACAGAGGCTGACCCTGAGACAAAGAAAATCACTTTTGGGGGCCATCCAGCCTGGAGCTGTCCATGGGACGGCACGCGTGTTGGTAGACCAGAACCATTAAATCATTAAAATAGGTTATAAAGGTATAATCAAATTAAATACTCTTTTGCTCATAAAATAAAGTTAATAAGTGATCGTTAAATAGTCAGAAAAAAACCAGACAAAAGGCAAGTTAAAGTTTAAGGCAGATAAGATAAAGATTAAATATGATTTAAAAAATAAAGGGTAAGAGCATAAAGATTTAAGAAATTAGTTAAAAGCCTGATTGAAAATATTAATCTTGAGTCTTTTTTAAAAAACATCACGAGTGTAGAGAATCTTTGACCTTCAATATATCATCACAAGTGAAGACCAGATTATAAGGTTAGACAATTTTAATACAGTCATTATGATCATCAGATACCTGATGGTCTTTGATCAGCTCCTCTCCACTCTCTCCAAGATACTCAACTAAGCAACGAATGATAATGTCCCTTCTGCCATCGACATGATGCTATTAAACCCAAAAAGAAAATTTATTGCAGAAAATACACAACATAACATATGTAACATACATACATAACAGCACATACAGATGTAAACAGAAAGTTACCCATGGAGAATGTAAGCCTGCAGCTACATTCTAACGTTGTGAAGTGTACAACTTAACATGAATTTCTCAACGATGTGTGTTAAGACAAGAGTCCAGTGCATGTCATAATCTGTGGGTCCAGAAACTGTCTCTGCCCAGTGAGGAAAGTTTTCTGCCTCATCACTGGACATGCAAATGAATTTTTTGCAACATATCAGTACCTCCTATCACAATATTAACCAGTCAAGGACAGGAATTCCCACACACAAGAGTAATATTTTGGGAAATAATTGTATTGGAGTCTATGGGCAGCAGGAAGGGATCTCGCTGCACTCAGAGGGTCACTTTGAAAATTCTGTAAATTTCTCTGCTTTTGAGCGCATATTAAGGGAGAGATGACAGGTTTGTATACACTTGTAGAGACAATCATGTGCATAAATTGTTAATTGTGGCCACAGTGTCAGGATCAGGAGAACAGTTTCAGCCAACACAGACACTGATCAGAATAAAGGACAAGTTCAGTATTTTACACTTAAAGCCCTGTTTTCAGTTTATGATGAAATCGAACGATTTTGATTGAAATTTGGACACATGCTGCTGGCCCGAGCTTTTTTGGTTTCTGTGGTAGCACATCCCCACCTCCACAATGGCTTCATAGGTGCACTGGAACAATCCTTCCTAAAATGCATAAAACTGTCGTTTACAAAGACGTGAAACTCACCGAGTGGTCAGAAGTGTTCACTGATATGTTCACACAAAAATCGCTGCAAAAGATACTTTCCAACTGGTTTTTATTGTAGTTTTTGTCCAACTCCATTGACTTGTATTAGATGTGCTGTGATGTACGGTATTAGTCCGCCGCTATTCCATTCTATTATTCAAGCTCTCGGCGGAAGAATGTACAGGTGTAAGGCGTTTGAAAAAATAGGTCCAGTTTTACAACAAATGGTAAAACACCTGTTGGAAAGCATTTTTGCAACGATTTGTGTGTGAACATATCAGTGAACACCCCTGACCACTCGGTGAGTTTCACGTCTTTGTATGAAGCCATTGTGGAGGTGGGGGTGTGCTACCACAGAAACCAAAAAAGCTCCGGCCAGCAGCATGTGTCCAAATTTCAATCAAAATCGTTCGATTTCATCATAAACAATCTGAAAACAAAGCTTTAAGTTTAAAATAACAAACTTGTCAACTTGTCCTTTAAATAAGAGTGATACATTCTCAGTGTGTATGACCTCATCTTTTCCATTAGATTATGTAATTAAAATAATTTAAAATTTTACCTTATTGAGTGAGTCCAACATTGGTTTTATTTTGGTCCCTGCAGTCCCGCCCTTCCTTCGAAATATCTCCAGGAGTTTGGTGGTGTACCTGTCCAATCTGGACAAAAACGTTCGCTCCAGATGAATTGTGGTTATTCGCTTAAACTCTTCTTTGATCTGAAATGAGAGATAAAACACAAAATCATGTCAAAGATGACTCATGAGATCTCACATACACTTAGTTGCTGCATGAACAAGAACTGGATTTACCTGATTTTCACAGAACAGAGAAGGCCACCTCTCTAAGAGGTCTTGGATTGCGGGGCAATCCTTGACAACCTCTTTTCTTCTCATAGCGAAAGACTTCTCCATTTTCTCATTAATTGCCCTCTCATTGTTCTTCTTCTTCATTTCCTTCAGCAAATCTAGTCTATCCATCTCTAAGGTTTCCTCAGTCTCACCGAATGGCAGTGGTGGCAGATAGTTGACTTCAGCTTTTTTGGCCCTTTTAAAGCCTTTAAGTGAACCCTCTTCACTGGAGCATCGTCTCTTCAGTGTGTTCACCTCGAGCTCTGGAATGGCTAATTGGCGACCTCTTAACTTTGCCCTGTAGTTGCCCATTTTATACTTTATCCTCTGTTGCCAACCATATAGGCCATTAAAAGAACCTGGCTCTTTGAGGCATGGGTATTTTGCTACCAAGGCTTCAGCAACAGCTAAAATCTGGACACCAGTTGGATATGCTGTGAAGCCAAATATAGTCTCTGCAAGCTTCTCAAGAATGCTACTAGTTACGCTTGGGTTGTTCAAAAGTGTGCCATCATTTTCATAAGCTTGCTTTCCTGCTTCCAGTGCAAGGTCTATATCATAAGAGAAGTCTGGTATTTCAAACTTAAATGGCCATGGCTTAGACCTGTAGGATGGTCCACTCTCATCTGGGGAGGACAACAGGATTGTGTCGCATACAGATGAGGAGGAGCTTGCTTCTGTAGATAGTGGAACTGGAGATTCGACTTCTGACATGTCCACAGTAGTGAGACTTAAGATTACTGGTTCAGTTTTTACTACTTTGAGGTTAGCTTTATCTTGTACTTCCTCAATCGAGGTCAAAGTGAAGAACTGACCATCGAAATCCATGTCCTGGTACATAACAGTGAATGGTCCTGTAATATCAAATGTCTCTCGAAGAACATCATTGAGGTCCTGAAGTGTGCTTGGGATGCCTGCAGGTAAAAGTAGTTTGTGGACATCATCCTCCCCAAAAATTATCCGCAGTTTCGCTGAGGGTGCCATATCAACAGGAAGAAGCTGCAACAACAGAAGAGAAATACAGACATTTATTCACAAGCTTCTCTCCTCACATTTCAAAAAGATAGGCAAATGTGGTGCTTTAAAGTTGTCAGGCGTCTTCCTGCAAGGGTGTATGAAGCCAAAGGATAAAAATCTTTAAGCTCTCTTTGCTCAAGTAACTGCACACTCCCTGTGTTCTCCAGCTCATAACTCCTCAGGTGTTCATTGTACCATGTATTTTGTTGTCTCACGAAAAAAGTCAGTTTGTTACAAATCACCATTATCTGTAACACTTCAGAAAAGTCAGGCAGTCCTGCAGTGGAACCACAACACAACAACATTCCCACTGCATAGTTGGTGCCTAAACTGCACACATTATTGGCAACATGCACAGCTGTAACAGCAGGGAATCTGCATTTCACCAGGTCTTTTAGATCATCCTTAAGCACATCTAAAGAGACCTCTGTTGTTTTTGTGACCGCAAGTGATGGTTTGACAGAATGTGATTGATGATATGCAACCATGAGCTGGTGCTTATTTGCAAGAGACAGCAAAATATTCCTGAAACAACCAGTGTGTCTTACCACCTTCTTGAAAAAGCTGTGTTTGGCCTCGAATCTCATTGTCCAGAGGGCAGCTAGGGGGCCAAATTCCCGAATGAGCTGAGGATAGTGCTCAAGGAAATGGTGCTTGGGAATGAGCTTATGTTGGGGGAAAACATCAAGGAATCTGCTTCGGTGTTCTGAAATGATGCTGTCAAGATAGCAAATGCTTTCTTCAGTATGGGCTCGAGACATGACAAGGTCCACAATGTCTTTCAGTGTCATCAGCATCTGCCATACAGGCTCTTGTTGGGGTACTTTTAAACCTATAATCAGAGGCAAAAGACGTAATAAGCACCAATTTTCATGTGCGTTGCCCCCTACTGATTTTCGAGTCGAAAAGTTAGCAGGAATGAGATGAGGGCGATTTGTTTTATCACTCCACTTGTATGGGAAATTGGAAATGGCATCATTCAGTTCCATGAGAGAAAAATATTTTTTCTTGATCAAGTTATCAAATGCCAAAGCCAGTTCCACTGGAACAATACCCTCCAGCAGATCATGTAAAACATCTGGAGGGTAACCAGATGTAACATGAAAATGCTCAAGTTTTTCTGACAATGCACACTGTTTTTTTACACCATAACAATGAGGGTGATCTGGACTAGACACAGCTGTCTGTACATGCAGTGTATGTTGATCTTTGGTTCTTTGATGAAAAGACCCAGATCTCACTTCATTGGACTGAAACTTGGATCGCTCCCCAACACAAAACCGGCAGATGTATGACCCTGCAAAGCTTTCGACAAATCCTGCCACAGAGTGCGCCCCCAAATTATCTGCCACCACACTGACCACAGTCCCTTTAATGGCTTTCCCTAACGCTGGAACAAAAAGACCATCTTTCTCCAAGCTTTGGATATCTGTTAACAGTGGCTCTAAAACTCGCTGGAATCCAAACTGCTTGGTGTCTTCAGCCTTACACAGAATTGCAAGGTAGATTGATGTCAATGTGGAACGTAATTGCACCGGAATGTTTCCCAACACCCAATAGACAGCTGTGACTTTGTGCTTTTTTCGAGATGTCCCAAGAGGATTACATACCTCAAAGTCATCAATGTACAGGATGAGACTCACTCTGTTCTCCTCTACAGAGAAAAACTTGTTGTTTTGATAGTGAGATCCATCACGAAATGTCTGGTACTTAAAGTCATTTTCAGTTTTTTTTTCACCTTCAAATGTGTTTTCTTGAAAAGACTTACTTAGGACCTGCACCAAGGAGGGCAATATTGGGACATACTGGAAGGTTTTGCCCTTTTTTTTTATCAAGTATGTGTTCTTCTGGTTCAACAACTGAAAAATGCTTCTTCATAAATTCTCTTCTCTTGTAATAAGTTGTGAAAGGGCCACCTGTCCCCAAGGCAGTACTTATAGGGTGTGTCTCACAAAGATTTTTCACTAAATCTGAGATAATGGCTGGATCCAGATCACAGTTATGGCTTTTCAAGGTGGACACCACCACATCTCTTAAAAGTGGACCAGATGCAGAGGTGGATATAAACTGAAGCTCATCTACTATTTCATCAATGCATTTGTTTGGGACATTGAACATGCTTTCTAACTTTAAAAATAGATGGCCAAATTTCTCTTTTATATCTTGAGACAACTCCTGTGGTTCCCCATCCCAAAGCTCTAAGCTCTCTTCCACATAGGTCTCATCCTGAGCAAACATGGGTTCATTAGGTTTGCTTTTTAATACTTCAGTTTTAAAATCCTCAAGGGTGTGTGACTGGTGTTTTCTGTGTCTATGTGTAGCAAAGGTGGAATAAATATTTGTACTGAAGTTGCAGTCTTTGAAGACACATGCAACTACTTCAAACTTCCTTAAGTGGTTGTTAAGATGCTCAAAATACTGCTTCTCTGAATTAAAAAAAACAGAGCAGCAAAGTAGACAAGTAAATGAAAGAGGTCCACTTTGTGTGACCATCTTCACATGGTGTCGAGACAAATGGGTCTTAAGGGCATTAAATGTTTTAAACGAGCAAGGGCAATCAGTGTGAAGACAAGGGACTGACTGGCTGCGACCACCATTTCCATGCTTTAGTCTGTAGTGTTTTAACAATCCCAACCTCTTCTCTGACTCAAAGCTACATATCTTACACATCCATCTCATGTTGTGGCACCTTAAACAGACAAATTATGTGACAAGTTAAACCTAATCGTTACTAATTTGATCTTACCTTGTGGAGTTCAAATTAGCAGTCAGAAGGTCCTATGTTCTGTAAAAAAAAAAGAAAAAAGGAAAAAAAAAAGAAAAAAGGTTATCTATATGCTTTTCAACTAATTTCTACTAACTCAAGGATGCACACTGATATTATTATTATTTTTTTTACATATGTTAGTTCGGTGGCAAATTTAAAACAGGTCAATATGAAGACTTGAGTGAAATCGAGTGCGTATATCGTTTTTTGTTTTGTTATTTTTCAAAATACACCTCATGGCAGCTGTGCAGCAATTATTTTAAACTGGACCGTGGTCGTTTTATTCACAAAGACGTTAGTTAAGGCAGCAGGCGTGTGTTGTTTAGGTGGCCATCTAAGCTGTAAAGTGCTGTGGGAAATTCTGGACATACCTCCTGCCAGGAAAGTTAGTCAGCAAGTCTAGCAGGAAAATACACTATTTGCTAGCGCAGCTTCTTTCAGTGCGGAGAAACTGACTTAAGTAGGTGAGCCAACAGGAACGTACAAAGTTTGTTCCGCTTAAAACTTACATTCATGGTTCTACTTCTTCCCGTTTCCGTCAAGTCTGCCAACCGTCGAAATGTGGACCATGGTATGTCTGAAGAAAGACCGCTCAAATGTGGGGAGGGGCTTTGACGTCATGCTCCGAATGCAGAGAAGGTGGCCATATTCACTGATGTCACTCCATTACATTTTACTTGGAAATATCAACTAATTAAGCCAATGAATTGGTTTAGTGAATATTACTTGGATCGAATGATTCAATTTACATACAAAACTGAGGACACATAATTACAAACAATCCTCAAGTAATGCACTACAAGAAAAACTGCTATTTTAAAGTAATAGCACTGAATTTGTAATTTTTTGTAAAATTTATATAGCTAATTGAAATAATAATTACAGGGCCAAAAAAACATTTTTTTCAGTGTACAAACATGTGGAGGGATTGGCTTTGTTAGTTCAGTGAGAGTCAAAAACTAATGTGTACACTTATTTCTGCATTTTTATTTTGTTAAATATGAATAAAATTACAGCAGAAGTGCTGCAAAGTGTCTGACCAGAAAGAGAGGACCATTGTGTTAATTTGGTAGTTCAATTAAAGGCATCGGTTAGTTAAGAGGGAGAGGGGGGGATGCGTTCATATTTGCAGTTTTGTCTTGTTATACAATATTTGAAATTTAAAAACGAACAAACCAAACGCTACATTGTCAGGAATATTTGTGGGGAGGGTTTTTATCGCTTAAAATATATAAAAAATAATAAAATAGAAATATGGTTCCTACTAACCCCTGTGATAGTTGAGAGAATACTGTATTGCAGTCATGTTACACAGCTTGTACTACTTAAAAAATGGATCAAGGATGTTTTTCTTAACAAAATTAATTTTAACTCAGTCTAAAGGGACTAGACATGCTAGATATTTTGCAAAGAAATGGTGTTATATGCTGGACCTTATTTTACTCTTGGCAGGTGGTGATATGCTGGTTCCCGAGAAGAGATGAACTAATCAAAGTCAGCTTTTCAAGACAGCCCCAAGACTCTTCGCAACTTGTGTTCAAATGTGAGGCCGTTGTCAGGTGATAAATGCAAGGAAGAGGCACTCAACTGACATGAAACATGTCAAAGACAACATGAAGGTGACATTTCAACATAGGCAAAAAGTGGTTCAAGAACCTGCCATAGCTTCTACTGTCCTGGACCTTTTCCCAAGATTTCTGGATACACCTGGCTTGGTAAGGCATAAAATAATTTAATGACTGCTTTGTGGTTCCTTTGTTTGTTTTCTTGTTAATGTGTTGTTTCTGTTGTTACACTTTGTGTTTAAGATTGACCAAGACTTCACAATGCTGTTTTTTGGGGAGGAAGTGTCTGGTAAGTTCCTTGCAAAGTGGCCAACATTCTTCAAGCCAAGGATCATCAAAGATTGCAAAAATCTGTCCCAGAGTACAGAATTGGATGAGCTGCTCATTTCTGCACAGCGTTACTCTAACGAGGCTGGTAAGTGTAAGTTGGAAATGGTAGATTTTGCATGCCTTTACAGCATTTGCTTAATTCCCACAACACAATATATCACTCATTTCTGTATGGTATGAAAACAAGCTTACAAACATGTTAAACCTGAAATGACATTTAATGTAGTTTGAACACAAAAAAAGTTACATAATCTTACTATTGTTATGACTCGATATCTACTTCACTTGGTGGCCAGAAGATTTTAAGTCTCTAGAAATGAATTTTTATACCAAGGCGCTGGAAAACTGCCTTATTAGAAAAATTATCAGGTGTCTAAAATGTCATCATGGTATTACATAACGTGGAAAAATGACTGCTGTGGTCCTTTAAATGACAGTAATTGTGATGATCTTAATTTCTATTCTGTAGTTTGGGACTGCGAGGCGGCTGCCATCTTTTGCTGCTTCACTTCACTCCAACATCTAAGGGAAGGACGTCTTCAAAGATTAGCACATCAGATGCTGCTCACCACCTAATGAAATTCATCAAGGTATGCTTTTTAGAATTGTATATTTCTCTTTTGATGAGAACAGATGCAAATTATCAACGGCTGATATTTTAAGATGGCAAGGTGATCCAACCTGCAGCAGATGTATCTATCCCAGACAAGCTTGGTGTTGCAGGACTGACATGTCATTGTTTCTATTAAAACTAAATGTACACATTGAAACAAAAATAATTGTGCGCGCGGAGTGAAACATTTTAATATTGTCATAATTTCAAACAGCAATGCCTCAACATCAGATTATCAATTTTGTTTAATGTGAATCACTTGGTTTCTTTCTCTCCCTCAGGTGGGAGGTAGCACAGAGGCTTTTCTTAAGGCTGGCCCCACTCAGCCATTCGTCCTGTGGGTTGGAGAAAGAAAGAACATCATCCAAAGTTTCTACCCAAAGTTTCTACATTGTCCTAGATCAAAAGGTCATTCCCTGTGTGACACAGATGGGAGATGCAGGTTTTGACAAGGCAAAACTTTTCAAGGCACATTTTTTAATTTGCTGTGTCCTTTGATAAGGCATTGGACAACTTCTACACATTCATCCAGACCATCAAGTGTATGGCATTGATGTTGGCAGCGTGAAGGACAGTCCTCGGGTCAATGAAACAAGAGGAAGTCTTCACTGTACGGTTTAAAGATATCCACTATTCAGCACTTTGACTGGAAATGTTCATCTGTTACATTTGCAAGATACACCACACAAGTTGCTCAGTGTTATTTAGACATTTGAAGTTCCAGCATGGTTTGTACCCAGGAAAGTTTTTACGTTTGACCTGTGGAGAGCCTGGATGTTCATTTATCTTTCACACGTACTCTGGTTACAAGCGGCACTTATTCCGAGCACATGGAGACTGCGTTCACTCTGAGGTCATCAACAATTTTGAGCCTGTACCTAACGATGGAACCTCTGTTTCACAGCCTGTAAATGTGGCTCATCCCATGACAATAACTACACCGGTTCCAGTTGAAAAAAGGCAAATACTGAACATGTGCAGCTCTGTTATTGCTCAAGTACAATCATCAGGAGTTCCTGAAAGTACTGTACAGTGTTTAGTTGGTTCATTGGAGGAACTGGTTAATGACATCCATGCACATGCAAAACAATCTGTTGTCGACTGTTTGTCAACTGATACATCAAGAGAAACCTTAGAAAAAGTTGAGGATTGCTTTGATCAGCTTGAAAATCCATTTTCATGTCTTAACACAGAATCTAAAAGGATAAGATATTTTGAGCAAAAATGGAAAATAGTTGAACCCATAGAGCATGTTCTTGGTGTGCGTTTTGATGTACGCAAAGATAGAACAACAGGGACATACAGGCAAGTTCCTGTCAATGATAAATTCATGTACGTTCCTATCATGGGATCCCTTTCATCTATGTTTCGAAACAGTGAACTTTGTAGCAGTTTCCAGAAAAAAAAACTAAACATGGAGGGATTGTACAGAGATTTAAATGACGGCTCCTACTTCAAAAATCACAGTTTATTCTCACAACAAGAACATGCTCTCCAGATCCAGCTCTACTATGACGATTTTGAAACTGCTAATCCTTTAGGCTCAAAAAAGGGGGTGCACAAACTTGGTTGTATTTATTTTGTTTTGAGAAATTTGCCACCAGAGTTAAATTCTGTGGTGATGAACATTCATCTTGTAGCCCTTTTTCATTCAGAAGACTTAAAAAAATATGGGTTTGATCCTATCCTAAAGCCACTTGTTGATGATCTAAAGATTTTAGAGACTGAAGGAATGCAAGTGCCCTTTTCAGCCACACCTGTGAGAGGTTCGCTTTTTCAGATTACAGGTGACAACTTGGCTTTACATAGCATTTTTGGTTTTGTTGAATCATTTAGTGCAAACTATTGTTGTAGATTTTGTTTAACTGATAAGACAGAGTTGCAGTCAGTTTTTAGTGAAGATCATGTAGGCTTAACACTGCGTTCCAAAGAACTTCATTACAAACACTGTGGTGCCATTCAACAAAATCCTGCTTTGGCCTCAACATTTGGTGTAAAAAGAAATTGTTTACTCAATTCACTTCGGCTGTTCCATATTTCAGACAACTATGCTGTAGACATAATGCATGATCTACTAGAGGGAGTGGTGCAGTATGAGTTAAAGCTTGTGTTTCAGTACTTGATTAAGACCTCTTTGATATCCTTGAATTCATTGTCACAGAGAATTATAAGCTTTAACTACGGATATGCACAGAGAAGGAACAGGCCAGGTGGGCTAAAACTGGATGACAACAGCAAAGATCTTGGGCTTAATGCTGTGCAGTCATGGTGTCTTTTGCGGAATAGCCCATTGATTTTTGGAGATATCGTTTGCAGAAATGATGGACATTGGAACTTGCTACTTTTGTTAGTTCAAATTGTGAACATTGTTTTTTCACCCATTATAACTCATGGCATGACTTGCTATTTGAAACATCTGATTGCCGATCATCACAAGGCTTTCAAATCTCTCTTTCCAGAACGGAATTTGATTCCAAAGCACCACCTAATGATCCATTACCCACGCTGCATTAGAAAAATTGGGCCACTCATACATATGTGGTGCATGAGATTTGAAGCAAAGCACAAGTTCTTCAAAAGATCTGTAAAGAACTTTAAAAATATCACAAAAACACTAGTAAAAAAACATCAGAATCAATTAGCCTTTCATTTTGAAAATTTTTATTTTAAAAGATTACAGTTCGGCCCCATTAATGAAGTCTTGGCCAGCAGCTTAAAAGGCAGTGAAGCACTGAATAAAATGTTTGATGTTTCTTCTATTGTTTCTACAACT
This sequence comes from Rhamphochromis sp. 'chilingali', assembly GCF_963969265.1. Classification (NCBI taxonomy): domain Eukaryota; kingdom Metazoa; phylum Chordata; class Actinopteri; order Cichliformes; family Cichlidae; genus Rhamphochromis; species Rhamphochromis sp. 'chilingali'. The sequence goes on from NC_137930.1 coordinate 1,662,768, forward strand.
TCCTGGGTCAAAAGTTATGGTACAGAATATCAAGTTGGGATGTATGTTTGTTCTGGTGTTGAAAATGAGATGCCTTTGTTCAGTAAGATTGTCAGTATAATTGTTAGCGATTTCAATACTTATCTTCTAACTTGTAAGGTCTCAACAGTATATTTCAATGATCACTTAAATGCATTTGTTATTGAGGATGGATTAGATGTCTTTGCACTGATCTCTGTAGATGATCTGGTGTACTATAGACCTTATGATAGGCAATTTTCAAATGGCACTGATGACAAAATGTACATTGTCCCATACTGTAATTTTGTATGACTTGTTTACTTGTGGTGTATCTGAATACAAAGTATTTTGGAACGTTAATGTCTTGTATTTCTTTGTAATGGGTGGATGTTGGGGGTTAATTGTAGCAGTAGAGATATCAGAGATTAATGGGAGTTTATTGTAATCTGGTGGTATTAATGATTTGACTGACACTAGTGTTAGTGTTAGAAAATTAACACTATTCAGAGTTGAATTTTTTAACACCAGGGCTAGTGTAAAGTACCACCAACACTATTCGGTGTTAATTTTTAACACTTAACACCAGTGTAGAATATTTTTGACACTGGTCAGTGTTACTCAGTGTTATTTTAACTCTGTGCAGTGTTAAAATAACACTAGCTCGTTGTTAAAAATATAACACTTTGAAAAGTGTTAATTTAACACTCAAAAGAGTGGACACATATAGACACTTTTCTAGTGTTAAATTTAACACTCACAGTGTCAATTTAACACTGGCGATTTTGCTGTGTAGGGGGTCATATGATTGTTGGGTTTTTCTCTGTATCTATGAAGCGCCTTGAGGCGACTTTTGTTGTGATTTGGCGCTATATAAATAAAATTGAATTGAATTGAATTGAATTGAATTAAACTCTGAATCTACAGTCAGTACTTCAGCCTGACTGCTTTTACTCAGAAACATCACTAAAAACTGCACAATCCATGAAAAAGTATGTATGTGGCGGCGCGGCAGTAGCACGCAGCGGCCACTCCGGAGCCAAAGTGGTGCTGCATTGTTTATTGTTTACGTTTTTGTGTGTAGCGTGTTTATTTTGCACTATGTATGGATATCGTCGCAACTGGTGTCGGTGTCCGTGCATACAACAGCCAGACACTTTTCAACCTAAATAACCCGGTTGACGACATCCAGGATGGGCTGCGGGAAACACTGCGTGAACTCGGCTTGCTCCGCGAACCAGGCCTCGAAGCCCCGGCCGGCGTTGCCTGATGCCGGCGGCCAGAGGTGGGGACATCGGAAGCGGTGCGCGAGGAAGCGGAAGCGCGGCAAGCGGGCGGGAGTCTGTGCTAGGCTAAAAACAAACCCTAGCCAGCCGGCTCTACCGTCCATCATCTTATCCAACGTCTGCTCCCTGGATAATAAACTAGATTACATCCGACTCCAGCAGGCTACACAACGTGAGGTTAGAGACTTCTGTGTCTTTGTTTTCACGGAAACATGGCTCAGCGACAGAGTACCGGACGCCGCTATTCAGCTAAACGGGCTGGCCTCGTTTCGCGCCGACAGAAATGCAGCTCTGTGCGGTAAGACTCGCGGTGGCGGCTTGTGTGTTTACATCAACGAGAAATGGTGCAAGAACTCTGTGCTAGTTTCTAGTTATTGCTCATCGCTGGTGGAGTTTGTGACTGTTAGATGCAGACCTTTTTATTTACCACGGGAATTCACCACTGTTTTCATTATCGGAGTGTACATTCCACCTAGCGCTAATGCTAAGGAAGCGCTAGGGGAACTGTATACAAAGATCAGTGAACTGCAAAATACACACCCGGATGGACTGTTTATTGTTGCTGGAGATTTCAACCATGCAAATCTCAAGTCAGTGCTTCCTAGATTCCATCAGTATGTGGACTTTGCAACGAGAGGGGAAAACACGCTGGATCTTGTTTACACAAACATCCCCGGCGCATATCGGGCAGAGCCCCGCCCCCACCTCGGCTACTCAGACCACATCTCTGTTATGCTAATTCCAGCATACAGACCACTCGTCAGGCGATCAAAACCGGTTCTGAAGCAGGTGAAAACCTGGCCAGCAGGAGCCATCTCTGCTCTTCAGGACTGCTTCGAGAGCACTGACTGGAACATGTTTGGGGAGGCTGCAACTTCCGGCGACTTCACTGACTTGGAGGAGTACACGTCATCAGTGTCCAGCTACATCAACAAGTGCACCGATGACAGGTGCACTGTCTCCAAGATCATCATCTCACGACCCAACCAGAAACCGTGGATTACTGCGGAAGTGCGTGCACTTCTAAGGACCCGAGACTCTGCCTTCAAAGAGGGAGATAAGGTGGCGCTTAGAAGAGCGAGGGCTGAACTTTCTCGGGCCATCAGAGAGGCGAAGCTCGCACACGCCCAGAGAATCCACAACCACTTCAAGGACAGCGGCGACACACGGCGCATGTGGCAGGGCTTACAAGCCATCACTAACTACAGGACGACATCACCTGCCTGTGACAGTGACGGCTCCCTCCCAGATGCGCTGAACAACTTCTACGCTCGGTTCGACAGGCAGAACGACGTGGCGGCGAGGAAGACCACCCCTCCTCCGAACGACCAGTTCCTGTGTCTCACTACAGCTGAGGTGAGGAAAACTCTACGCAGAGTCAACCCACGTAAAGCTGCTGGACCAGACAACATCCCAGGCAGAGTGCTCAGAGAATGTGCTGATCAGCTGGCAAATGTTCTCACCGACATCTTCAACATCTCTCTGAGCGCTGCCGTCGTTCTCACGTGCCTCAAGGCCACCACCATCGTCCCCGTGCCCAAGAAGTCTTCTGTGTCCTGTCTCAATGACTACCGCCCTATCGCACTTACACCCACCATCATGAAGTGCTTCGAACGGCTCGTCATGAGACACATCAAGACCCTGCTGCCCCCCTCACTGGACCCACTGCAATTTGCATACTGCCATAACCGCTCAACGGACGACGCCATCTCCACTGCACTCCATCTTTCCATGACACACTTGGACAAGAAGGACTCACACGTTCAAATGCTGTACATAGATTTCAGCTCAGCATTCAACACGATCATCCCCAATCAACTGATCGGAAAGCTGAGCCTGTTGGGCCTGAACACCTCCCTCTGCAACTGGATCCTGGACTTTCTGACCGGAAGGCCTCAGTCAGTACGGATCGGGAACTGCACCTCCAGCACCACCACACTGAGCACTGGGGCCCCACAAGGCTGTGTGCTCGGTCCTCTGCTGTTCACACTGCTGACTCATGACTGTGTAGCAACACACAGTTCAAATCACATCATTAAGTTCGCTGATGACACGACCGTGGTGGGTCTCATTAGCAAGAACGACGAGTCAGCGTACAGAGAGGAAGTGCAGAGACTAACGGACTGGTGTAAGGACAACAACCTGTCTCTGAATGTTGACAAGACAAAAGAGATGGTTGTTGACTTTAGGAGGACACGAGGCGACCACTCACCGCTGAGCATCAACGGCTCCTCTGTGGAGATCGTCGACAGCACCAAATTCCTGGGCATCCACCTGGAAAAGGACCTCGGCTGGTCCCTCAACACCAGCTCCCTGCACAAGAAAGCCCAACAGCGTCTCTTCTTTCTGAGAAGACTGAGAAAGGCCCGGCTTCCACCACCGATCCTGACCACCTTCTATAGAGGAACTATTGAGAGCATCCTGAGCGGCTGCATCACTGTCTGGTTTGGGAACTGTGCCATATCAGACCGCAAGACCCTACAGCGGATAGTGGGAACAGCAGAGAAGATCATCGGGGTCTCTCTACCCTCTATTGAGGACATCTACACCACACGCTGCATTCGCAAAGCCACCAGCATTGTGGCTGATCGGACACACCCCTCTCACACACTCTTTACACTCCTGCCATCTGGAAAAAGGTACCGAAGCATTCGGGCACGCACATCCAGACTGTGCAACAGCTTTTTTCCACAAGCCATCCGTCTCCTCAGCAAAAAGGGACTGACTGATAAACACACACACACACACACACACTAACATTATCACTCAGCTTAACTCAAATACCTCAAAACATTGAGACTGGACTGACTAATCAACACAAGCGCAAACACACTGACCTACACCACCAAACCATCGCACACACCAACCTGTAAATGCTCTTTTGCACAATATTATTACTGGACTTTCTGCACTAACTTCTGCACTTCCTAATTTTTGCTGCTACACTAAGGAATGTTTACTGTTCCTCCACTACCTCAACTCATCATCACAAAACCTTATTATTATGTTACGTTGTGTTTTTCTATCATTCTGTCACTTTGCTGCTCTTGTTTGCACATTTGCACGTGCACTTTGTTGTCTGCTGTCTGATAACAAAAAAAAAAGGAGTTTCAAGATGGCGCCAGTGTGTGTGGCTCGCCGTCTGGCTCTTCCTCTGTTGTCGAAAACTAAGTATAAACTTAAAGGTGATCGTGCTTTTGCTGTAGCTGCTCCAAAGTTGTGGAATGATCTGCCCTTGCATGTTAGGCAGGCCTCTTCTCTCTCCGAATTTAAAAGTCTTCTTAAAACATATTTATTCGCTGAAGCCTTTGGCATTGATTAGAGGGGTTGACTCAATTTGTTTTAACATGTTTCAATTTATTGTATCTATTTATTTTATCGTATCTCATTTTAATTTTCTTTACGTATGCTATTAACATGTACAGCACTTTGTGAAACTCTGGTTTTATGTTAAAGTGCTTTAGAAATAAAGTTGGTATGGTATGGTATGGTAAAAAAGTCTTCCTTAGATAGTTAGATAGTTTTTTGTTAATTTATGTTGTAATTTATGTTAGGTCAGTCTGTCTTGTCTCTGCTAGCCAGCTAACTAGGCCTCTTAGTTAGCTAGTTTAGTGTTTTCTGTTAATTTATGTTGTAAATTTATGTTGCATGTAGCACCTTGGTTCCTGAAGGAACGTTGTTTCGCCTCACTGTGTACTGTTAAACTGTATATGGTTGAAGTGACAATAAAGCCAAGTTGACTTGACTTGACTTGAAAAAGGCTCCCACACAGTTTGTGCAGGAAACATGTTATTAATATAAAATGAATCACTACTGTTGTTAAAGCTGTAAAATGTTTTTCATGATTTATTCTAAAAACCTCATAAAAACAGCCTCGCTGAGGGTTTAAATAGTTTCAGGTCATTTTCCACCTCTGTGGACTGTGATGTAACGTCGTCCCACTGTTCCCTGTACCACCAGTTTGATGTGTATCTGTTTTTCAAACAGGTTATCACCAGTGTTGGTCAAGTTACTTGAAAAAAGTAATCAGTAACTAATTACTGATTACTTCCCCAAAAAAGTAATCCTGTTACTTTACTGATTACATATTTTCAAAAGTAATTAATTACTTAGTTACTTAGTTGCTTTTTAAAAACACGATTTACAACCTGAACAGGTGATAAATAGATCTTTCAGCCCAATTCTACTTTTTCTGCATAATCCATCATACAAAATGTAATCAAATGGAAAAGTCTCTTTTTAAAACTTGTTTTATTAGTTTTAATCTTTTAACTTTATGCATCAAGCAAGAATTTAATTATATGCAACATTCTCTGACTGGAAGAAATTAGTTTAACATTTAAACCTATTTTCTGCACATTCCAGCACATAAAATAAAATATTTTGTGTGTTTACACTCAGTCTTTCAAATAGATGCAAGTAAAACACAGCAGAAAATAAATAAAGTCAAAGACTCAGCTGTCCTGTTGCTCTATTTTCACCTGTAAAGCAGGAGTGGGGTAGGCGGAGGTTTACCCTGGTGCAGGTGTGCCGCGGTCAGTGGAAGAATCCGCGAGTTTCTCTGTGAGTTTCCCATTACGTCGTAGCTACTCGGTGCTTGTTGGAAGTTTAGGGGTTTTTTCGCTGTAAAAAGAAGTTTTCTTCCCACGCACAGCGGACACTAATGTTTGTGTCACTTTTTATGGAATCAAACTCAAAGTAAGGTCAGTACTTCCACGCTTTAAACGCTGCACGCTCATACTCTCTCTGCACTCGATATATGATCCACTGTTGATCTGCACACAGCTGTTGTCACGAACGTCGCACTCGCTTACGTCACTGTCGTGAGACACTCGCAGGAAAATCACGGTTTTAGTAACGCAGTAACGCAGCGTTCCTACAGGAAAGTAACGGTAATCTAATTACCATTTTTGCAATAGTAATCCCTTACTTTACTCGTTACTTGAAAAAAGTAATCCGATTACAGTAACGCGTTACTGCCCATCTCTGGTTATCACTCATGTGTATGCTCCCTGGGAACTTCATTAGCACGACTAGCTGGTACTGACGCCTTTACTGATTACACGTGTGTGCTAAGGAGGACACGTGTACATAATGGTGAGTTTTTGCTCCCAGCTTGTCCTCATTCCTGTGACAGACACAAATACATACTGCACTGAAAGTCTTCAGAGCTTATGGGCTCACTGTGGTTCTTATGAATAACAATGCCTGCTTTTACAAATTCTTCTCACGGGGCAGAGCAGCTTGCGTGTCAGCAAAATGCGAAATAGTCACAGACTCTCATTCGTTTGTTCGTGTTTCACTCTGTCGTACGTTGTAGTGGCGAGCTTAGCAGACAAAAAGAGACGCGTCTTCGTGACACAGGAATCGCTGAGTGTAGGATGGGTAGAGCGCTCCCTGAAACTTCATTTATGATTAATTCCCGGCATCTTTATGGTGGAGAGAGGACCTCAGCAACCACTCAGCTTCAGAAAACAGCAAGTCTCTAAACACGGTGAGCCAGCAAGGCCTAAATTAAACTGCCAACTCAAATCACATTCTTTGTGTGGATGTGACAACGTGCACGAGCGAGTGTGTTTCACACGCTTGCGTTCCTTTTGAGAGCAAATAGTGAGTGTGGCGTGAAGCGCTGTCATTGAAAAGATAAGAAAACGAGTCTGACTCACGCAGCTTGCAGTTATCAAAGGTTGGGGGAAATTGGGTATTGTTATCACATTTCCATATTCCTGTCTCCCAAATTGACTGCTGACAGACTTTCACATTTGAAAAGCATGAACATAACACCAGGTTGGAGGAATGCCACAGTCTGCCTTCAAGCTCAGCAGCGACAGCACATTTACAGCAAACCCAACATTAAATTTGAATCGTGCATATTTTTAATCTGGAGGAATGAAGAGCATGAATACAGGTGATAATAAATAGAGTGAGCACCTGCTCCGTTTGCTGGTCTGCAGCTTTCAGCTGTGTTTCAAGCATCAAAACACCAAAGTTTGTGACAGCACAATTAGAAAGAGAATAATAATAAATAATAATAACAGGTATGGCTCGTGTGGAGGGGGAAGCCTCTTCTCTCTGAAGAGAACTCGACAGCACGGCGTCGATTTCAAAAACTGCATCTGAACAAATCGCAAGAGCTGAAAAAGAAAAGGATCAATGCAACGGTGCCGGCGTCTCTCTTTAGCATCGCTGTACTGTATGATACTTCAAAGTTACCAACAGTACTTTGGACTTGTATTACACAAACCGTTCTTAACAAATCCTGCACTTTAAATCTGGTAACTATGTCAGCTGTAGTTTGGTTGTTGTAACAGCATCAGCACAGACGGAGGCTGAGCGTTGTTCTAAGGCCACGCCCGGATAGATTTGAAAACGGCGTCTGACAAAAGATCTGAAAACGCTGCGTGTCCACTAGACTTGTAGTCAAGAACACCTAAACCAAGACCAAGACAATACCAAGACCAGAGGGTATCGAGACCAAGACAGACCGAGTCAAGACCGAGACAAAAACGTCTTTAAGCTGCAGCCGGATGCTGCTTCGTTTACGGGTCTCGGGCATATTTATGTGTTCTTGCTTTCGCACAGCCCTCCTCACCGCTGTCCACTGTCTCTCTCACTGAGAGGACAGACGGATGCTCCACTTGACTGTCGCGTCCATCACCCTCTCTGTTTTTCACATAATGATATTATCCTATATCCCCCCATGTGATTGGCCACAATATGGCGGGATTGGAGCATAGCTGAGCCACTGTGTGAGAGCTGAGCAGCCAAAGGACATTAAGTGAGGAGCGGCTCTCGCTGATTCACTTCAAAGCACTCTGATGCTGATGCTTTTGAAATGACACATTATCGAACGTTACGTTGTGTGTCATGGATGCTGTTGACTCCAAATCTCCCGACCGCTATGTCGATCTGAGACAGCGAGACTGAGACAGCGAGACCGAGACAAGACCGAGACCACGTAAAAGTGGTCTCGAGACATCCAGCTCTAGCGTTCACACCATCGTTCTCACAGAGTTGTTCATCCACACTGAAACAGCTGAAAATGCTTACATTCCAGCACCGTCAGACGCATGCGTTTATTCTGATGTTTATTTACGTTTATTTACGTTTATTTACTTTACAGCTCTCAGAAACATCGCGGCAAGACGTCAAGGAAAAGCACCGAGATTTTTAAATGAGGTGGAGTTGTTGCTGCGAGTAACACAAAAGTACAAAGTTGCAAAAGCGAGTGAGAAATAAAGCATTTGAAGAAAAGCTCTCTGGAGCGTCTACAGACTGATATTAATCTTTAACAGGGCTGTCATCAGATCAAACAAAACAGCTGCTGTATAACACCCTCTGCTATCTTAGTCTTATTGGTCACATGACTGCATGCAGTGTTGGAGTAACAGAGTACATGCACCGCCGTTACGTATTTAAAATACAAAATTTAGAAACTGTATTCTGTTACAGTTACCGTTTTAAAGGGTGGTATCCAGAATACAGTTACTTTGTTGAAATTAGTGGATTAGACGGCGGTCTTTTCCTGTTTCATATGTTCGGCTATGCTCTCTCCATGCTGGTGGAAACCCAAACAAAACATGCACTAAGAGGCCCTAATGCCTGTGTCTCAGTCTCACATCTCATAATGACGTGAAGAAATATTTTTTTTAATTCTTTAATACGAAGGCAATAGGGCTTTAGAGCATGATGTCATGGGAGGGGGCGTGACCGCCGAGGCGCCATTTTAGCAGGCCAAACAAAGGGCTAAAAGAGCAAAAGCACAGGATGGCATCAGCAATGGTACACACTTGCTGTGTTGTCGGTTGTAATGTTAGATCACACGATCAGGAAGGGAATACGCTGGAAAATGGGCTCTCTTTGTATTCTTTCCCCACCTGGAAGCATCACGAGGGAGCTCGCGTATCGATGTTACCAAACGAAGGCGTCTAGCCTGGATAGCAGCTGTGAGACGAGCTCCAGTTCTCTACCAGCCACAGATATCTGTTGGTGCTCCAGACATTTTCATTCAGGTAAGATCTAAATAAGTTCATATCACTCTTTATAGCCTATTAGTTTTATTTTCTATGCGCTCTGAGGTCGTAGCAAATTAGAACAAACATCCTACTGAGTGATTTTGCAGAACTACCTTCTATTTATAAAGTTGCTAATTGTTTTTCATTATTGCAGCAAACCAGCCAATGAAATGGATGAAACAAACCCTGACTGGGTTCCAGCGCTACACAGGGGGCGCTACGAAATCCCTGCTTCAAACTGCACGCTACATGCCAATCAGATTACTTCTTCCATGTGAGGGTGAAGAGGGGACCCTCCTGGATAAGATGGTGAAGGTTTGCTGCGTTTTGGTGAAGATGTGCCCCAGTGTGGCAGTAAAACCAGGGAAATGCTCTTGTTAAATACTCTTAAAAGTCTTGTGCTCTTTATGTAGTGACAGGTTTTCAAAAGAGACAGTAATTTACAGAATGCTCGTAGTGGGTGATATTATTTAAATGCTGTCATGATTTTGTCATTTGTGCACTATAAACGACATGGATTCCACACTGTTACTGATGTGATGTTCTACAGAGTGGGTTTCATTAAAAACAAAAAGGCAAAAATGAGTTTGTTTCTTTATTCAACGTTTGAACAGTGGCACTCAGTCAGTACATATTCAGTAAATGCAAATTATTTACATGCCCCCTAAATTAAAACATTATGGGATATTCAGAACAGAACTATGCTTGGAGAAATATTTTCCCATTAGTTGATCCTCCACAGTAGCAGGTGGGGTTTTTCTGTTTTGAGGACGGCTCCTTTTACCTGTCACTACAGATGGTCTGTTTATGTTTTGATCGAGAGCCTTTTTTTGGGCAGCTGAAGAGGAGAAGTCTATCTTACGGCCAACCTCTGGCTGTATCTTGGTCACATTACCCAGCAAAACCCAGTATGCAGGTTCATCTGTAACAGTCCTTGTGCCACGATCAACACTGTTGCTTCTACTTTAAACAGAAGAGCAGTGACGTGGCTGCAGGTCTCCGCGACTCCGGCCATACAGGTGCAGTGGGCGGCTTCAACCTTCCCTGTGATGCTCACAGTGACCCATGGCTGCAATGCTGGTTCATTCAGTCTTTGAGAGTGCAGCACCTGAAACACACACAGACAAAGTTCATTTAAAGACAAGAACTATGAGCCAAGGCCGACACAAATGTGTTTTATCTACTTTCAAATCAATTTATCACAAATGTAACAATGAACGTTAGTTTGCACATTTTTAATAATTTTTCCTTTTTTTATGTATCCATCTATACAATGCTGCATGGCGTAAATCTGCCTGTTTGTGTTTTTAAATCTGCCAGCGAAAAATGAACCTAATGAAACACATACACGCAATGACATAACACACCAACTTAACACAGACTGGGGGACACAGAACATAGGAACATGAACCATGAAACAGAAGAGTATAAACACCCAAGGTAACCAAAACCACAGAATACTAATAAACTAAACAAACACGGAGTCGCAGACTCCGGATCATGACAGGACCCCCCCCCTCAAAGGCTGGCTCCAGACAGCCCAACAAGAAAAACAGCCAGAAAAAACAGAAAACAACCCGACCAGGGCGGGCGGCGGGGGTCCAGGACGGAGGGCTCGAGGCAAAACAAAAAAGGAGCACCAGAAGGCCAAAAGACAAAAAGAAAAACAAAACACGAGACCCAACCCAAGAAAACCAATGAAACGAAACACACCACAGCCCAAGAAAAATGGAGTCCAAAACAGAAAGGTCCAGGGGGCCAGCCAGGGGGCCGACAGCACAGGAGTCCAAGACAAAAGAGTTCAGGGGGCCGACCATGCGGACGGCAACGGCGTGGATACAGTTCGGGAGGCCGGCCGCGCGGACGGCAACGGCGTGGATACAGTTCGGGAGGCCACGGCGGCGGCAACGGCAACGGCGGCGACGTGGATACAGTTCGGGAGGCCGGCCGTGCGGATGGCAATGGCAGCGACGACAGCTCTGGTTCGGGGGCCGGCCGTGCGGAAGGCAACGGCGGCCACTCAGGCGATGGCGGTCCGGGGGCCGGCCGTGCGGAAGGCAACGGCGGCCACTCAGGCGATGGCGGTCCGGGGGCCGGCCGCGCGGAAGGCAGCGGCGGCCACTCAGGCGAAGAGACCGGACCAGGCGGGGAGGCAGGCGATGACGGGGCCGGACCAGGCGGGGCTGCAGAGGCTGGGGCCGGACCAGGCGAAGCACAGGCCGGGGCCGGACCAGGCGAAGACAAAGACTCGGATGAAGCCGGACCAGACGAGGACAAAGACTCGGATGAAGCCGTACCAGACGAGACTGAAGATGAGGCCGCAGCAGGTGATGAGGCCGCAGCAGGTGATGAGGCCGCAGCTGGTGATGAGGCCGCAGCTGGTGATGAGGCCGCAGCTGGTGATGAGGCCGCAGCTGGTGATGAGGCCGCAGCTGGTGATGAGGCCGCAGCAGGCGAGGATGATGAGGCTGCTGGCTGGACGGGCTCCTCGGGCCCTCCAGCTGACGAGGCAGGAGGCTGGACGGGCTCCTCGGGCCCTCCAGCTGACGAGGCAGGAGGCTGGACGGGCTCCTCGGGCCCTCCTGTTCTCCTGTTTCAGCTGGAGGGCCCGAGGAGCCCGTCCAGCTGAAACAGGAGACAAAGGCCGGAGCGGTCCCTTGGACCCTCCAGCGGAAACAGGAAACAAAGGCCGGCGCGGTCCGTCGGACCCTCCAGCGGAGACACGAGATGAAGGCTGGACGGGCCCCTTGGACCCTCCAGCAGAAGCCATCACAAAGCCAGCAGGCATGGAGTCCTCTGGCAGACACGAAGACAATGGGTGCTGTACTGAGCACTGGCCCTGCTCAGACAGCACTGACACGGAGTTGTTCTCTGAGGGCTGCTCAATCTTCAGGGGTCCAGAATCAGCTGGGGACCGAGACCTAGCCTCTGGGGAAGCCCTGGAGTGCAGAACGGTGCCTGAAGCAGCTAAAGCGCGAGAAACTCCCTGACTGGACCTTAAATTTTCTCCCTGCATGGAGTGAATGAGTGGAACCGGTAATGCTGGAGCCAGAGCTACGGGTAGCGGGGGCACTGGAGCTACTGGGGCCTGCGCTACAGGCGGCACTGGAGCTACTGGGGCCTGCGCTACAGGCGGCACTGGAGACTGAACTGAAGGAGGCACTGGAGACTGAACTGAAGGAGGCACTGGAGACTGAACTGAAGGTGGCACTGGAGACTGAACTGAAGGTGGCACTGGAGACTGAACTGAGAGGAGCACTGGCTGCGGGGGAGCTAACTGAGCTGAGAATGGCTGCGGGGGAGCTAACTGAGCTGAGAATGGCTGCGGGGGAGCTAACTGAGCTGAGAATGGCTGCGGGGGAGCTAACTGAGCTGCCGGTAGCTGCACAGGTGATAAGCAGCTCGCGTTGACATCCGCCACACAAAACACAGCCCCTGAATGAACAGTCAAAAAGTCTGGAAAAGACACAGAGTCCTCACTCACCACAGCCGGGGAATTAGAAGTCCGAACATCCGGCTGTGGGGTGGCGCGCCGGCGGCGCGATCTGTGTTTCCTCCCCGCAGACAGCTCCGACGGGCCGGGCAAGATCACATCCGGCGAGTCGGGCAGCGAGGCAGGAGCGGCTGAGAGAAGGTGGGGTGTGTGCCGGAGAAAAGCCTGCACGGTCGGAGGAAGCGAAGTTAGAAGCCATGGCAGGCCGGAAAAGAGCCGTTGTAGCCGACTTTCCACGGCGCGGCGAAGCTCCTCTGGAGGGTCCTCAAGCCACAGCCCAAGGAGAATCTCCACGTTATATGTAACGTCGTCCCGGAGCTCCTCGGACGGATTTACTGCCGCTGGGTCCATGGGGGCTGGTTCGTACTGTCACGGATTGCCGGGGCAAGCCGTGTGGAATTGTAGAAAGGGACCAAAAGGCGGCAGCTCTGGTGCAGGTGAGTGTTTATTCACAGAGGTGGGTAAGTACAAACAACGGTGGCGACAAAACATGAAACTGGAAACCTAAACTGGGTAAACTAATAAGACAAACCAGAAACGAGGATGCAGGGAGGTCCGGAGAAATACATACGGGAAGACGCAGGGAGACCGAGGGGAAACAACACAGACGAACCAGCAATTACTATGACAGAAGACACAACTTAAATACACTCAGAGAACACAGGGAGATTACATACAGGTGGGAACACAGCTGGGAGTGATCACGTGACGAGAGTAGGGAGACAAACTGAAACACTCACATAAGACGCAGACCTTCACAATAAAACAGGAAACACATACACGCAATGACATAACACACCAACTTAACACAGACTGGGGGACACAGAACATAGGAACATGAACCATGAAACAGAAGAGTACAAACACCCAAGGTAACCAAAACCACAGAATACTAATAAACTAAACAAACACGGAGTCGCAGACTCCGGATCATGACACCTAAAGTATGTAATGCAAGGATGTCATCACTGTCAGGATGGAGAAAACGTAAAGCGCTTTATAAATGCAATCCATTATAAAGTTTGACTTTTATGAATCAGTTAATATGATAAGGAGATTCTGCAGGTCATTAATCGATGTATAAAACCAAAATAAAATGTGTTTTTAGTGACACAGCACAAACACGGAAGCAAGATGTGTAATTAGGATTATTTATAATAAATATGAATTCATTAGTGCAATTTCTTTAACCATAGAGAATAACTAAATGCGTCAGGACAATGTCACATCAGTGCACTGAACTCACTATGTTTTCCCTCTAACAGCCTCCACATGTTCTCACTGTAATTTCCCCTCATGTATGAATTCATGCTGCACTAATCTGAATGTTCAGGGGGAATCAAACGCATGTTACTCGCAGCAATCTTCCTTCCAACACAGTGTGTTTGTTTTGATTCGTGGCCTGCTAAAAGGGGGCCACACGTATAGTTTTCTATATGAGATCGCTGCAAAAAGTGCAGCCTTACCTAATGTCCACCTACTGTTACTCATTTATATTAAGATTTAAACATCTAGCTGGTGTTGGTATGGAGAGTAACCTTCAGTAATAGTAATAAATCACAGCAATAGTTCATTCATGTAGTTGTAAAAAGCATGATAATATATTAAGTAATCCAAAGTACACTCTAAGAAATGACACACTGATGTTGGTAGCATTATGTAAATGTTTTATGTTAAAACTAATGCCACCAATTGATTTTTAACTTTAAACACAAGTATGTTGTTTTGAATTTAATTAACAACATAAGATTTCAATACAACAAAATGCAGTAAATTAAATCCAACGTAAAAAGTTCATTTAAAATGAAGAGCACTTTAATTTAAAGAGGATTGTCCTAATAGGCTCTCCATACTTCTAAGTTTGCACATGTGCAGTGTGGAAGTTTGATCATCCGCCATTTTCAACTGAGACTTGCATATGCTTAGTATCCTGGATAGAATCCATCGCCATCTGAGGATTATTTGGTAAGTACAACAATTTAAGGATGACAAATTTGATTAATGTATACTAACTGATAAACATCTGACACTTTCGGGAATACTTTTGCATTTTTTTTAAACAAATGATGCCTGGTAAATTTTTTAACACTCTAGTTTGTATACCTCTCTCACGTGTTAGAAGTATGAAGACATTTAACAAATATTGTTGAACCTGCTTCGGTGTAATTTTCCAAAATCTTTTGCGATTCCTGTTAAGGTGAGACTTGCCTACTAAGACCGACAGTTTTAAAATTACTCCCAACATCTACCGCACCTGCTCCCTGACATCAGTAATGACCACCGGGAGCGCCAGCGATCCTGTAGTTTGAAGAATGAAATGAATGTATAGTGTATTTTAGAAATGTGCCTCAATTAACTTGCTACATTGTTTGAAAGAATTCGACTCCATGTTGATTTCTGGTTTAGTGTCAAACGCAGGGATTTAAGCGATTAACATTTTGATTTGTAAAGTATAAGACATGCGTTCATCTGTTGTCATTGAAGTGCAGAATAATGTGTAATACTGTTATATATAATCCATTTAACTCCTTGTATCAGTTTCCATTGGCTATCATCGCTACCGAAGACAGGAAATCATCAAAGACATGCCATTCATTGCAGAGGTCAAAAACAGATGGCCTGCCCTGTTTTCAGAGACTGAGGTAATTCTTACTAACTTTGTTATTGGAAGTCATTTTCATAAGAACTTGTATTTGAAGAACAAAGTACTGTAAATTGTTAATTTTAAAAGATACAAAATGTTTGACTGAAAGTTGTAACATTCTTGCATGTGGCCTCTAATCAAATTAATAGAGAATACTCTCTAGTTGTAATTTTTAATATGTTTCAGGTTGTTGCGGAGTTCGCCCGCATCACCATGGTCCCTTTGTTGTCGACTTTCATGGCCAAGCTGGACCACTACGCTGACCACCTTAGAGTGTTCAAAAAGAAGGGGGGAACAGCTAAACGCAATATCAACTTAATCATGAACCTCACTGCACGTCACTGATGTGAGTTATGAAACATTGCTTAATCACTTATCTGGATTATGTGTTAATATTTTTGACTTTGTTTTGTAAAGAGGTTGGAAGGAACCAAAATAGGAAACTTCCCTCATATTGAGTTCTTATCTCCACCAGAATCCCAGCATTGATGTTCGACGGGAATGCATTCTGAAAGCTGTCTGTCTCTACTTAAATGAAAAGCCAGATGACCTGTTCAAGGAATTCTTGGTAAGTTAAAAAAGGAAAATGATCAGCTATTTTCCTTTTTTTAATTTGGGATTGGAAATGGAAGGTGGACTTACTTGTCCATATGTATATGTATGCAATTAACTTATCTTTTTCTTTTATTTTTATTTATGTGGATCTTGGAGCAAGCAGAGAAACAGAGAAGCTGACTTTGGGAGTCTATGTTGTTCAGACATGAAGGAGCAAACTCTGCAGATACACCTGAGGACATTGGTGTCATCGTAGAAGGATGCACTGTGCTGCAAGCTCTTAGTGATGTGGCAAAGGGTTGTGCCCTCCTGCTTGGACTAATCTATAGTCTAAATCTGAGCTACCCAAAGCACCTGAAATACACATTTGAATTTCTTCAGAAGGTGCTGATGGAGTTGGATGGGAACAACCTATCCATGAAGGTGCAGGTTCTGAAAAACAAACTGCTTGAGTGAAACAGCCTGCACTGAACTATAGAGGACACTGAACTTTAAGGTTCTCGAACCCTTCTCCTTGGACTTCATAAACTGTTCAGTTTGAATTGCCACAAGAACTTCTGCAAGGCCTTTCACTTTTCTGCGTTCTTTGTTCTTGAACCTTTACCAACATCCAACTACACTGAAAAAGACTGCTCCTAACTTTGGACTTCAGTTTAAGTTTTGAAGCAAAGGTTATTTTTGTAAATATGGACAAAAATGACACTAAAGTAATTTCTACCTGCTGTTTGCAGGGCTGTATTGTGGGCTTTTCATTGTAGCCCAATCAAGTTTACATTAAGTCATGTTAATGTTAAAAATGTTGGAATCACAACACTTTCCAGTTTTAATCATTTCAGTTTAACATGACATTCTTTATCTTGTCTTCCTGCACTTAAAATGGACTTGAATATATGTAAAGATTGTTTAAGAAAAAAGATCTAGAAGCATTTGAATTGCTCAAAGTGTGCTTCAACAAGTTTTACACAAAGTGTTATTAAAGTTAGGTTAACTGAATAAACTGGTGTTCAATTTTTTTAATTTACAAACTTAAATAGAATAAGTTGCAATTCTGTTAAAGTGATTTAATCCTATAGTTTCAGTAGAGCGTGTTTTGGGTGAGTAGATTTATCAGATTTACTTAAAATTTGTTGTTCAAATTAAATATATCATACATTTTATATTTCACTAACCCAGTTGTGTGGAACCGGTTGACATAACTGGGTGGAGTAAATACAACATGTTATTTCTTAAAGTAAGTAGAGCTTGTTTTGGTTGAGTAGGTTTTATTTAGTCTTCTCAATTTAAATCAACAAGGTTAGTTAGATCAACATTATGATATTCAGCTAATACAACATGATTCTTTTGATTTGCATTTAATTATCCAAATGTTATCAGATGTACTTAAAATTTCTTGTTCAAATTAAATATATCATACATTTTATATTTCACTAACCCAGTTGTGTGGAACCGGTTGACATAACTGGGTGGAGTAAATACAACATTTTATTTCTTAGAGTGTATTCAGAATACGTTACTCTCATTGAGTAATGTAACAGAACATGTTACAAAACACATTTTGGGGCATGTAATCTGTAATCTGTAGTGGAATACATTTTAAAAGTAACCTTCCTTCCTCTGACTGCATCACATGAATAAAAAGTATAATCATTTTCGAAAAAGCTCCGGGTTCGCTGTCCACACTGCGATGCGAAAACAGAGCGTTTTCAAATGTATCCAGTTTGGAGAGCGTTTTCAAAACGCAGCGTTTTCCTTGACGGAACGCCAAAACGGAGAGAAAAAGATGTGTTTTCAAACAAAAACGAATTAGTGCGGACGTAACCTCAGTTAAGGAGTCCCTGATGTGCAAATGGCATCATCTGACAGGACACCGGACTGACACACACACACACACACTCTCATAAACAACCCAGTGTCATTGTTTTGTTCTGTTTTTCGCACACTTGCACTTGTGCTGTGTTGATTCTCTTTCACATGTAGCACCATGGTCTACGTTGTCTCGCTTCACTGTGTGCTGGACCCCTGCACATGGTTGGAATGACAATAAAAGCCACTTGACTTGAAAGAAGAGGCTGAAAGTGGATCAGACATGAGCCAAGGGACCATCTGAGATGATCCACAACACCAGGTTAGTCTCTATGTGACTAACCTGGTGTTGTGGGGAGAGCCTCAAGCATCCTGGGTCCTGGACACCGTGAACCCACAGATGGAAAAATCGACTGCTTCTTATAAAACACTCTTTCTATCTAACATGTGTTTGAGGCTACTCTGACATGCAGGCCGGCACAGCCAGGGATTGAACCATCAACCTCTGCATTAGTAACTGAGCCTGTAGCCTGTAGCAAAAGCTCCTGAGCTCTAGCTTTTGTCTGTAGCTCCACTGTAAGTCTTTAAAAGCTGGGCTAAAAGAACAGTGCTGATCCAGAGAGGATACACTCACATGAAGCAGTGTGAGAGGTTAGTGTATGTTTCCTGAGTGGGAGCTGCTCTAGGGAGAACAGTTGGGTATTTGTTGCTTTATGCTGGGCACATTATGTATCTTTGGTTGTATTGTATGTTTGCCGTTGTGAGCGTGAAATTCGAGTTTGCTCGTGTAAAACATGAAATTCAAATGAAGGTATTTGTATGTAAGCGAGCGTGTGGGGAATGTTCCTGAAGCCTGTTTGGAAATGTTGTTCTCTGCAGATTTTCCTCTGGAGGTTTGGTTTTGGAAATGGGATGAATGCTAAGCTGGAGCAGGGAATAGTCATTAGCAGAGATTAGCAGGTGTTTGGAGAGTTGCAGCTTTCTTCCAACGAAGGGTTTCAAAACAGGATTTTCATCTGTGGTGCATATTGTATAATAATGTTTATATATCGCAGCAATGCAGTAATGTTCTGGGATGTTTCGAGCTGGCACAGATATAAAGGACTCTGGGGCTTCCTGCTGTTTAATCTGTGGAGAAAGCATTACAGGAGGAGAGCCTCCACATCCCAGCGACCCAAGTGGCCCAATCGGCATCTTCAGAAACTCAGCAGGGGAGCGAGGAGAAGGGAGGAGGCGTCCACGGAGAATGACCTGTTTATAGGCTTGGCAGTGATTAGATGGAAGCAAACAGGTCACTTCCTGTCAGAGAAGATGCGGGAACCACTGAATTCCTTTGATTGTTCATACAAGCTGACGAGTCCACTCCACATCACGTTTGTGTGTCACACCTTACTGTAACATCACACATGATAAGCGCCTGGAGGCAGCTGTTGTTGTGATTCGGCTCTACATGAATAAAGCTGAATAAGCATCATGCTGCCGACTCCACCCTCTGCAGTCCGTCCATGGATTACACGAGTGTTGATTCTCTCACTCTTTAGCTTTGACAGCTGCTTCAGAGGTCGTGGTTGCACGTCTCTTTTCTAGTTTCCTGTCTAGCGTTGTGTCAGCTGTGTCTCCAGGTCAAGTCCACGTCTTGTGTTTTACTTTGACAGTCTTGCACCCTTAATGTTTTCAGTTTTGCTCCCCTCCTTACTCCCTGATGTGTTTAAGACCTGTGTTCTCCTCTGACCGTTGTCACGTCGTAGCTCCTCGTGTGTTGTGCTTCGTCCACACCTTGTTTTTTTCAGCTGTGGTTTCCAGTTACCTAGTTTGCTAGTTAGTTCTTAGGTTCCAGTTTCTAGTTTCAGTTTGTTTTTGCGACTTTATTTTATAATTACTTTCACAGCACATAAAGCTGCCTCTTTAAGTTCATTCCTCTGCGTTTGCCTCCTGCCTGCCACACAGCAGGGGTTGGCTGTAGCTCAGGTGGTAGAGCAGGTCGCCTACTAACTGGAAGTTTACTGGTTCCATCCCAGTCTGCATTGCCAAGTATCCTTGAGCAAGATACTAACCCATGTTGCTCTCCATCTATCTTAGTGTGAATGCTAGACAGGAAGCACTAGATTAGTAAGAGTCCAGTGAGCGACAGAACGGCGGCGCGATACCTGACTCATCATTTTCTGTCTTTTAATGCTCATGTTTTGGTTTTTATTTCTCAGGAACTACAAACGAGAACAAAATTCATTTCACGCCTCTGACGTCACCTTTTATGTTTGCGTGTTGTTCTCAGCTTTTTGACACTTTGGTTTCATCTTCTTCCTCTATTTATTTTTCCTGCCTTTTGTAATTCTCTGCCACACCTTTGTGTGTCTCACCTGAGCAGATTATTTATACTGCATCAACTAACAGTCGCCTCACAGTGCTTTATATTTGACACAGAGAAAACCCAACAATCGTGTGACCCTCTACAAGCAAGCACTTGGTGACAGTGGGAAGGAAAAACTCCCTTTCAACAGGAAGAAACCTCCGGCAGAACCAGAAAGGGGCCACGAACGTTTAGTGGGGCCGCGAACGTTTAGTGCAGGGGTCAGCAACTGATGGCAGGATCCTGGCTGGACTGGCCATTGGGCACACCGGGCATGATGGTGATTTTTCGTTTTCATGGGCCGGTGTTTTTTTGGGGGGTAACAGTATAAACAATGAAAGGTGGTGAACTGGCCAGCTGCTGGCAGATGTGTAAAAATAAGTCAGTTGTTTGGTGGTGGCTATGGCGGAGCTTCCACTGAGGCCAGCAGGTGGATGAGGGAAGGGGAGGCAGGAGGAGAGCCCCGAGGCGGTCCGAGTGTCAGGTGAACTGAACTTCAGGTAAGAAGTTATGACCTGCAGTCTATCTGGGTCAGATACAGTGGGGCAAAAAAGTATTTAGTCAGCCACCGATTGTGCAAGTTCCCCCACTTAAAATGATGACAGAGGTCAGTAATTTGCACCAGATGTACACTTCAACTGTGAGAGACAGAATGTGAAAAAAAAATCCATGAATCCACATGGTAGGATTTGTAAAGAATTTATTTGTAAATCAGGGTGGAAAATAAGTATTTGGTCACCTCAAACAAATGGTAAATGGCCTGCATTTGTATAGCGCTTTTCTAGTCCATAGGACCCCAAAGCGCTTTACACTACATTCAGTCATTCACCCATTCACGCACACATTCACACACTGGTGATGGCAGCTACATTGTAGCCACGGCTGCCCTGGGGCGCACTGACAGAGGCGAGGCTGCCGGACACAGGCGCCACCGGGCCCTCTGACCACCATCAGTAGGCAAACACGGGGTTAGTATCTTGCCCAAGGATATTTGGCATGCAGCCAGGAGGCAGCCTGGGATCGAACCACCGACCTTCTGATTAGTGGCTGACCTGCTCTGCCACCTGAGCTACAGCCACCCCAAACAAGGAAAATCTCTGGCTCTCACAGACCTGTAACGTCTTCTGTAAGAAGCTTTTCTGTCCCCCACTCGTTACCTGTATGAATGGCACCTGTTTGAACTCATCATCTGTATAAAAGACACCTGTCCACAGCCTCAAACAGTCAGACTCCAAACTCCGCCATGGCCAAGACCAAAGAGCTTTCGAAGGACACCAGGAAAAGTATTGTAGACCTGCACCAGACTGGGAAGAGTGAATCTACAATAGGCAAGCAGCTTGGTGTGAAAAAATCAACTGTGGGAGCAATCATCAGAAAATGGAAGACATACAAGACCACTGATAATCTCACTCGATCTGGGGCTCCACGCAAGATCTCATCCCGTGGGGTCAAAATGATCATGAGAACGGTGAGCAAAGATCCCAGAACCACACGGGGGGACCTGGTGAATGACCTGCAGAGAGCTGGGACCAAAGTAACAAAGGTCACCATCAGTAACACACTACAACGGCAGGGAATCAAATCCCGCAGTGCCAGACGTGTTCCGCTGCTGAAGCCAGTGCATGTCCAGGCCCGTCTGAAGTTTGCCAGAGAGCACATGGATGATACAGCAGAGGATTGGGAGAATGTCATGTGGTCAGATGAAACCAAAGTAGAACTTTTTGGTATAAACTCAACTCGTCGTGTTTGGAGGACGAAGAATACTGAGTTGCATCCCAAGAACACCATACCTACTGTGAAGCATGGGGGTGGAAACATCATGCTATGGGGCTGTTTTTCTGCCAAGGGGACAGGACGACTGATCCGTGTTAAGGACAGAATGAATGGGGCCATGTATCGTGAGATTTTGAGCCAAAACCTCCTTCCATCAGTGAGAACTTTGAAGATGAAACGAGGCTGGGTCTTCCAACATGACAATGATCCAAAACACACCGCCCGGGCAACAAAGGAGTGGCTCCGTAAGAAGCATTTGAAAGTCCTGGAGTGGCCTAGCCAGTCTCCAGACCTCAACCCCATAGAAAATCTGTGGCGGGAGTTGAAAGTCCGTGTTGCTCGGCGACAGCCCCAAAACATCACTGCTCTCGAGAAGATCTGCATGGAGGAATGGGCCAAAATACCAGCTACTGTGTGTGCAAACCTGCTAAAGACCTATAGTAAACGTTTGACCTCTGTTATTGCCAACAAAGGTTATGTTACAAAGTATTGAGTTGTATTTTTGTTATTGACCAAATACTTATTTTCCACCCTGATTTACCAATAAATTCTTTACAAATCCTACCATGTGGATTCATGGATTTTTTTTCCACATTCTGTCTCTCACAGTTGAAGTGTACCTCTGGTGCAAATTACTGACCTCTGTCATCATTTTAGGTGGGGGAACTTGCACAATCGGTGGCTGACTAAATACTTTTTTGCCCCACTGTATAAACCAAGTTTAGCTGGAGTTTATTTTCGCTGTGCTGACTTTTTACCGTCAGTTACAATAACTCGTACTGCGTGCTAGCTAGCATGACGGAGTGTCTGTACAGCTGGGTGGTGCTATGATGTTACTGATAGTGAAGTTTATTCATAAGATTAGTAGAGTTGCCAACCGTCCTGTAAAAAACGTAATCGTATTTTTTTTTGGACATAGATGGCTTCTATGAGTGGAGTGAAAGAGGAGTGAAAGAAGCATCTATGTCCACTGTGAGCGACCATCTTTGAACAGAGGCGGGGTTTACGACACCAACTCTCTGCCATCTATAATCCAGTTTTGAGATCCCTTCCCAGACGCCTTAACGCCCACTCACATCCTGGGCCATCTGATCTCAGGAATTCGCATGATAAGGTGGGGCCAGGTTTCACAATGAACTCACCCGAAACTCTGGCTGATTGGGACCCACACCCAGTTTCACACCTTGGCTCAGGCGATTAGAGGATCATCAGGGGTCCTTTTGTCCCTCTGTGGGGGGAAACTCCCACTAGGTTTATATCTGGGACTCTCCACCATTTGACCTTAGAACTGAAGAAGCTTCTCGGATGAGAGGTGAAACGTCTTCAAGCAACTTAAAGAAGTCCAGACGCTTTTCTTTGCAAGCTCCTTTGACTATTCACTGCCAACATCTGCGAACAAATATAATCCTATAAAGTTGTTCTATACAGTGTGTAACTGTTAATATAGAGCGTTATTACATTTATTGCTAATGCAGTCATATGGCACATTGACCTCTGAGGAAATGTTAGATGCACTCATCATCAGAAAGGTTGCCGACTCCTGATTTAGTGTCTTCATCTGTGCGTCTTTTTTGCTCTTGACTTACACTTTGTGTTTCTGTGTTTAATCATCTGTTAAAGCTCTAGAACGAAAAAGAAAATCATACCTGCACTTCCTCTAGTTTCTGCATTATTAGGGAGGGGCGTGGCCTCTGTGACAGGTGGATGATGACCAATGTTCTCTCTAAGCTGCACACGTGCGCAATTGCGCACTGTTGGCACGGTCTCTGCGCAGAGAAAATCTGCGTTGCACACAAAAAAATTCAAACCTGAATTGAAATGAAAGTAAATGTGTGCTGACATGGGATTAGAACGATGCCGCCTTATCCCATAGTCACATTCGTATATACGCAGCTAATCAACGTCGCTGACAGGCTATGACGCGTCCTTATGTGCGGTGCGGTGTTTTAGCAAAGCGGCTGCTGTGGAGTGAAGCCACGTTAATGACAACGTGTCCAACCATTGGAGATGTGAGCAGGACAGACGGAACAACTGACGGACAAAGTGTGGACTTTATACCAGTTTATAAATTGTGTTGATCGGCCACGTAAAACCAGAGTTATGATAAAATATCTGCAGTGTTTGTTTTCCTTCCTGAATACTGTCGTTGTTTATATTTACTGCAGGAAGAAACGGTAAAAACGGCGTTTTATAAGGAAAACGCTCGAAAGCCTGTGAGCAAAGACAAAACTCCCAGCCTTTCCTATTGGTGGAAAAATGTACCATGTCAACCAATGAAAACATGGCATTTAGTTGTTAAGAAACGGGAGGAAGTTTTAGGAGTGACGGCGGTGTTTTGAGATGTGAGAGATTTGCGACGTTTAGCGCAAATCTTGTGTAGTTAGTGTGTAGTTAGTGTGTAGTTAGTGTGTAGTTAGTGTGTAGTTAGTGTGTAGTGAGTGTGTAGTTAGTGTGTAGTTAGTGTGTAGTGAGTGTGTAGTGTAGTCAGTAGTGTTGTTGTGTCAGAACAATGAGGCGCCTGCTGAGTGTTACAGGTGTTACAGAAGTGACACATCTGCTGCTGTCAGGCCTGCAGGTATCAGGCTGTTGTTCTCCTTCATCTCATAGTGGACAGAAATTATTTTTGGAGCTGCACAAATAATTTGTGTGGCATCAGATTTGATGCAGAACAGCTGATTGTTCTGTAAATAGTTTGAAATGTTTATTTAAAAACACCTTTGCTGCATTTTTAGGTAAACAGCTGCAAAACTTTGTTTGCAAAACTAAGTTACTTTTTTGAAGAAGTAACTATATCATTAATTACCCAACATTGGTCATTATTTACTGTATTTGCAGACAGAGTTACAGACTCTCTCCCAGACCACAGACTCACAATACAGTCAGAGCTTTATTGAAGTTCAGGTTATTTTTGCTTCCAATAGTGTTAACATGCTGCACATGAACAAGATTGTTTTAAGTTTTCATTGTCAGTGGGCTAAAGCAGTTAATTAAAAGTCGTCTAACATAAATGTAAATGCTGTAATTTGATTACTTTAATAAACATGTAACTTGGATGATTGGATGCTGGCGTGACTACAGTGCACACGTCTGCTGTTGCTCACAGTGGTCCAAATGTCCGCTCAGGGAGTTTGTGTGTTCAGACGCATGAAACATTAGAGGGAACATTGATGATGACCCACACTTCACCTCAGTTAATCCCTGAGGAAACCCTCAGCTACAGGTTTGATAGCTTTTCTCCCCAAATAAAGGAAATGATCATTTCAAAACTGCATTTTTTGAAAAGGGTGATGCAAACCAGATACAGAGTTTTTGTTTTGGCTGCAACTTTTATTTTGAAGGCAAACTTTCTCCATGTTTGCGTCTCATCCTTTCAAGTTTCACTGCAGCTCAGAGAGTGAAAGTCAAGCGTTTGCAGACAGATTGGCTTCTTCCACGCAAGCTCGACTTCAGCGTGTTTTTAATGCAGCACCGCGTCTGTGACCAGTTTCACCCTGTGGCTTTTCCCACTTTTGTACACTGACTGAAGGTTTCCAGTGGGTCTCTGACCGGCGACTGAGGCCTCAGCTCTCCACTCTTTATCCAAAATGACATGACAGCAGCTAAACCAATGAGCACTGCCACGTTCTGTTCCCACACCTCATAAACCTAAGAAGGTCCTGACAGGTGAGTGGCCTGTCGAAGCCCACCTTTGATGTTTGGGGTTATAAGCCAGGACTATAACTCTGCGTACCACCACTCCAAATATAATAACATGGCTCTAATAATGGACCTACCTCTCAGCAGGCAATATTCCCACTGGAAGAGAGTGATGACTAAACTACCCAAACCTAATTTACATGAAAATGGCTCCATATTCAGGCCAGGAAATATTCTAATAATGCATTCACAGCTGGCTGCAGACATGGAGCCAATTGAATCTCGTGGAGGAAAATTATTGTGCAGTTTTGTCGTGTTTATTTGAAGAGCACGGAGCTGGCCTTCCATCATTCACGCCTTCCTTTACTTCAGGTAGCTGCTGTCATTGTTAATCAGTCCCTGTGCTTGTCGGGCTGCCGGCTCTGCGTTGGAATTACCTGCCAAGAGGATTTAGAGTAAACTCTCTGCAGAGCAGATGGCAAACAAACAGCTTCCAAGCAGCAGGAGGACTCCACATGCAGCCAGGCCATTGATCAGCAGGTACCCGCACACTGATTACTCAAAGTTATGCTGGCAGCGTCTTTTTTTTTGCCTGACATGTTCTTTAACTACTTTTAACCTCCAGCGTGAGCTCTGAACAAGCCGCTCAGCTTAGAAAGCCCTCTGAGCGAGAGTGCAGCAAGTACAGATCTCATCAAAGAAAAGTTGCCTGATGAGCTGATGAGCCTCTATTTTTATCTCCTCCCAGCTGATTGTCCGTCCCTGTGGACTGGCTCCCACATTCCCTCACATGAACCTGTGGGAGCTTTCACATCCTATTTAAAGAAGACGAGCGGGATAAAAATACGCAGATAAGATTGGCGTGCAAATAATAAATCATTAAAATCCGCAGGGAACAACGAGCGTGGCCAACAGGAAGCAGGAGGCATTAACAGACCGGACTGAACCACGCGGAGCTGCTGCTTCTGCTCACAGTGGACACGGCAGAGTAACGGACAGACGTGTCAGAGGTCATCAGATTCAACCTGTGCTTGCTGGTTGCCTTCATGTATGAAACACTTTGTGTGGCCAATATGTGAGCAGACTTTAATGCAACTTCACATCCCTCTGATGCCTCCAGCACCGCGTGGACTTCCTGTGAAGGACACACAATATCCTGAAGAGTGTGTGGGAGTTTGCCGCGGTTCACCAAACACATATAGAAACTCTTCATCCTGTGTATGAGGCTCCTGTGGCACTTTAACCCTCTGTATTCACTGCAGACTGGTCTTTTTGATTCTTTATCCTGCTGCTGTAATAAAACAGTTTGTTTTGGTGCATGATGTCATTCTGCTGGCTTCATCCCCAGCTGAAGCAGCGAGGGGGAGAATCAGACCCTTTTAGTCCGAAATTATAATGATTCCAATTATAGAGCATGACAGTCTGTGAGCAGCTCCCATCCAAACCGTGCAGTAACCGTGCCTTTGTGAGTGGCTGCTGCAGTTTCTGTTAAATCAGCTTAAAGTGTCATTCACACAGCTACATGGGAAAAGTGTCTATTCCACGAGCGGTCGGCAGGTAGGGTCTCCATCTCCATTACAGCAGCATGCCATCACGCCATTGGTTTGATTCAGGTGTGTCAGAACAAGGATGCATCTAAAAGCTGCAGGACAGCAGCTCTCGAGGACTGGAGGTGGGACCCTGCTGTAGAGGTTTCTGACGGTCGCTGATGTGAAACTGGTTGCAAAGAGTCAGAGAGTGCTGCACTGACAGCCTCTGCGATTGCTTTGGTCACTAGCAGGTTGCCAGTAGCTTGAATGGAAGTTGTCTGCAAACACTTGCAAACTACTCGCCAAACTCAACACGGAGACCTTTTGAAGCTGGAGTTGCGTTGGCTGCAGTGAGAAGGCACAATATTCATTTTGAATAGCACTCGCCATTTCTCTGTCATCGCTGCTTGATGGTTATTTGGTGAGTCAGCAGACGAGCAGACGTCCTCTTTGGGACCATTTTTAGTGAGCAGCAGCGATCAGTTGGGACTGCGTGAATATGCTAACAACTGGAAGCTGTCGGGGGGGCTGCTGCTGGTCTGCAGGCCTGTGTGAGGTACAGAGTCGACTTCCTCCTTGACATCAGCTGAGAGCTGAAGGTGTTTTCAGTAAGAGCGTGTTGTTACGTGAGGTTACAAATACCCTGTCTTTCATCAGCCAGCATTTTTCAAATGATCTTCAGGTCAACGAAACCTGTAACGCTGCCTTCGTGCTCGTCAATCAAACATCAGCAACCCAAAAAGCAAAGCAAATGAGAAGGAAACGAACGACTGTGAGGGGAAAACAAATGGAAGCAGCACAACAGAGAGGCATCAAAGAAGGAAACGCACAAGAGGCGGAAGCAAGCGGGGAAATGGATGAAAAGAGGAAACGAAGGCGTTGGATGGAAGGTGGACGTACAAACGGACAGAGAGGCGCATGGAGCTGAGTGCAGCACTCCCTTGAAAGCTGTCAGTGTTTTCATGCTGTGAGAATAACTGGGTCATACGTGTAACTGCAAATCCAGGCTGACAGCAGTCGTAGTCGCACGTGAAGTTAAGAAACTTTTCAGAGGCATCTTTTTAAGCTGCAGGTGGGCAAGATTTCACAGCCAAGGATTTCATTAACTTTACATCTATTAACTCACTTTTATCTACAGCTCAGCAGCTTCAGCAGCTCTCAGAGACATCTGGGACCAGCAGTGCTCGCACAAAAGACTCTCATCCATGGAAACCCCAGAGTTCTTCCATCCATCTGGCCAATTTCTTCTACAGCCATGAATTTGGTAGCATTTTTATGTCTAATAACTTGAAGATAAGCAGCCACCTGTGGCCCACGGTGATATCCACCATGGTCCCTGCGTCTGCCCGATTGGCTCAGTAAGGCTACATTTGTGCTCACTGCGGGAAGCAATCATTCACCTGTGGCTCGTTATCCTGTCTCCTGGCCACAATTTAGGACAGTGGCTCAGAGCTTCTTGTCACTGGACCATTGTGCCGACTCACATTAGTGTGGCCCCAGCTCTGAACTTCCCTCGTGACTCCCTGATTTTGATTCTTCCTCATCTGTTTGCACATTGGACCCGTCCTCGTACATCTTCCCTGGTTTCCCAAAGTGTGAGCGTTTGGCAGCGTGGCGTGTTGTGAGCGGAGCGTGGATCGGCGATCGGTTGTTTCTGCTCCTATGTTACAAACACTGCTGCACTTTATTACATGCAGTATATCTGATGGCACGATACAAACATTTGGTTACAGGGGAAATAGTTTCAAACTTTTCATAGATTCTTTTTCCAAAACGTTTAAACCTGCAGTTTGATGTCTTTGTCCCATTTTAAATAAAGCTTAGTCCTGAAGTCATTTGCAGATTATTGCATTGAGAAAGTGACACTGAAGGAGGAGATTGTGGACCTTATGTCAACACAGCACAGGACTCAAAATTGGATAAAAATTGGATGTTGAGCAGAAAAAAGATGAAGCGGACGAAGCTGAGAGACAATCACATCTGCAGAGATACGAGGCTCTGCCAAAATCCCAGTGAAAAGGCAAAAAGGAAGAGAAGCGACTCCAGTTAATGTGAGTCAACTTCAGCTTACATATGTCTGATTCTCTCATTGTGCTCGCATTTTCACCATGTGGTGACATAAGAACGTCCACCCTCCCTTTATTTGTGACATTACAGTGCACTGATGCACAGGATGTAGGAATAATTTCTAAAATTATTATCCAATTTAATTCAGTTTTATTTATACAGCGCCAATCACAACAACAGTCACCTCAAGGCGCTTTGTATTGCACAGTAGATACAGACAAACCCAACAATCATATGACCCCCTATGAGCAGCACTTTGGCGACAGTGGGAAGGAAAAACTCCCTTTTAACAGGAAGAAACCTCCGGCAGAACCAGGCTCAGGGAGGGGCGGGGCCATCTGCTGTGATTGGTTAGGGTGAGAGAAGGAAGACAGGATAAAGGATAAAAATCTTTTCCAATAATGGACTAGTCCTCGTTCCTGACAGGTTTAACCCATCTTCTATTACACAGTAATCCAAATTACAGCTATAGTAACTTTAAGCTTCATGTGCCAACGTTATCTTAATTTTTTAACATCTAGAAATGAAGATCGGGGCTTTAACCCTTCAAAAAGCTTCTAGACTTACTTTAGCAGCACAATAATAATGAATTAAAATGGAATTATTCCAAGTTTTAATCTTGAAATGTACTAAAGCAGTTAAAAATAATCAATCACGCCAGGCCTGTTTTAGTCTAGATTGGCTGAAGGGTGAGCCTTCCTCCCTCTGTGACATCATATGTGCCCGAGAGTAGAAAAAACTGTGATAACCTGGGTGTTCTCAGCATTTTGAGCTCCCTGACCTCATTATTGAACATGTTTAATGTGGATGTCCATCAGTGGGACAGAATATAGGAGTGGAAATGAGGAAAAGCAGATTAGGTCACCCTGAAGTGGATCAATATCTGTGACAAAGCTCCATGGAAGCAGGTTTTCCCCTATTGTTAAATCTAATTATATTTCAGATGCTTTTCTGGACTCCTTGGTCCTTCATTAACTCGAGAGGATGCTGCCCTTTAAAACAAAAGCACAGTGCTTCTTGTCCAGCGCCTCCTGCCCACTGAAACGTCCCCACCACATTCCTGCTGCTCCTCACACAGAGGGAGATTAAATGACATTTTCACACTGGTTCAGAAAATGGACCTCTGACAATGAACAAATGGTTTCCTCACCACAGGCTGAAAGTTCAGGCTTTGTTCTTTGTTTTGTTTTGGTTTATTTACCCAAAAGTTATAGTTGGAGAAGATCCAAGCTGGAGGAAATAATAAGAACACAGGAATGATGTTGCATGCATAACAGTTTAACCATCCCAACCATTTCTGCCACTTCCTTTGGCACAGCCAGCCAGATTACAACAAAATCAGCCTCTGAGCCAGCTCATATTCGCTGTTTTATCTTCACCTACTTCCAAGGTGCATGGAGAGGATGAAACAATTCACACTCCAGCAACACTTAAGGGAAGAGGAACAACTTCCCTGTTTCGGCTTGTGGCCTTCATCAGGGTCACAAGCCCTGATGGCAAAGTTTGAAAAGCAGAACTTGACAACACCAGCAGCTGAAAGCAGGGAAACTCTTAAACACGGTGATGTAACCATGGGAATGACAGAGTCATCCAGACTCAGCATCCAGCGGCTCGTCTGTCAGCGCGCTGGCGTTGAAGTCCAGAGGCTCGTGGCTGCAGCAGCTCCATGCGGTCCCTCTCTGCTCGGCTCCTGGAGCGGGATATATATGTATATACATATATATATATATATACATATATATATATGTATATATATATATATGTATATACATATATATATACATATATGTATATATTAGTGCTGTCAAAATTATCGCGTTAATTGTTAAGATCAACGCAAAATGTTTAATGCATTAAAAAAATTTAACGCTGATTTTGTTTTTTTATTAATTTCCTGTAATCTAAGACCTTTAAATTCATGAGCACCTCTGGAGGAGGGGGCAACAGTGTGCTATGCTGGCGTTTGGCCTGACAGAAATGATTAGAAGAAGAAGTGACACCATGCTACTATCTAGCTAACACTAGCTAACACACACAAGCATGGACGAGGGCGGACTTTTGGGTGGAAAGTTTCTCTTTAAGAAGTTGCCTGATGGCTTGTTGGACAAAACGAGAGTAAGATGCACAATTTGCAAAGCTGAATTCAAGTACCACAGAAGCAGTTCATCACTGGCGTATCACCTGAGAGCAAAACACCCAACTGAATCCACCTCTACGGGACCTCGCCAGTCTACGCTTCAGGAGTATGGTGCTTGTGGACGAATAACAAAAAATGTGAGAGAAAAGGTAACCAATTCCTTGGTTGTTTGGATAGCTAAAAACTGCCGACCAGTTAGCATAGTAGAAGATGATGGACTGAGAGAAGTCATTCGTGCTGCATCAGGAGATGAGTGTTACAATCTGCCCTCGAGAGGAACCATTGTGTCGAGACTGCACACTTTGTATGGGGACCAGAGGGCTCAGCAGTCCAGCAAGCTTGTGCAAGTAAGGAATGTCGCTCTCACCGGAGACCACTGGACTTCGGTGAACAACGATAATTACTTGGGGGTCATGGCGCATTTTATTGATAACGACTGGACTATGCAATCGTTTGCACTAACAGTGAGTAAAACTGAAGAGAGACACTATGCTGAGGCGTGTGCTGACCATTTTCTGAATGTTGCAAACGAATGGAAAATCAAGGACAAGGTAACCACGCTTGGCACCGACAGTGCTCGTAACATGGTTGCAGCCACCAGACTACTTCCATTTGAACACATGCCCTGCATGGCCCACATTCTGCAAAGAACGGTCACAGTTTCTCTTAATGACAGCGCATTTGAAAGGGCTCTGGCCAAATGTCGCAAGATTGTTGGACATTTTAAGCATAGTCCAGCAAACGCTCAGGAATTAAAGGCACAGCAAGCTGCACATGGACATCAAACAGAACCGCTTGTTCAGGACGTTCCAACACGATGGAACTCCACCCTAGAGATGATCAAGCGGATCCAGAGAAACAAATTTGGGCTGACCACCATCCTGACTCAACAAAACAGCAAGGTGACTATGTTGACTGACCAGGAGCTTGACAGACTGCAAAAGCTGGAGGAACTACTGGAACCTTGCAGGTAAATACATTTTGTTTCTCATGATTGTGTGTCTATCTTTGCATTCTAGCTTTGTTTTCAAGTATGTTCTCCACCTCCACCTCTCTGTGTATTTTCATATGTAGTTTTTATGTTTGTCTCTGTGTGATTAATAGAAAAATACAGACTTGATCTTTCTATTGCAGATATGTTACCGAACTGCTGGGAGGAGAGCGGTATGTCTCTTGTTCCATGGTGTTGCCAGCCTTGTGTCATTTGTTCAGGATTATGGAGCCCTCAGATGATGACCCAGTCTACGTTTTGAGGTTTAAGAAGATTTTTACCACAGACCTAGCTCAGCGGAGGGACAGCAGCAATCTCACATGGCTGAAGATCGCTACTGCCCTTGATCCCAGGTTTAAAGATCTTAAATGCCTTTCCAAAGATGAAAGAAGAGAGGTGTGGGCATCAGTACATGACCTTCTGATGTCAGAGACGGATGCACACCAACCATCTGCTCAGACAACAGAGGAACCCTCACCAAAGAAGAGCAAGATGTCCATCTGCTTGCTGGGTTCTCCTGATTCAGATACAGAGGAAGAGGAAGATGCTATAGACTGCTGTCTGAATCTGTACAAAGCAGAGCCCAAAATTGACATAGGAGAGTGTCCACTACAGTGGTGGTTAAAGAGAGAAGGAGCACATGCCAGGCTGGCACCTATTGCACGCAAGTACCTGTCAACCCCTGCAACCACAGTGCCTGGTGAGAGATTATTCTCACTCTCAGGTCACATCATTCAAAAGAAGCGTGCTTCTTTGTCATCAGACAATGTAAACAGAATAGTCTGCCTCAGTAACTGGCTGAGTGCAAAGAAGGACTAATCCAGATTGCTCCTTTGAAGTGAAAAATGTTCAACATTCTGGGTTTTCAGCTGTGTCTTTTTGTGTTTTAAATACTGAGTTTTGTGCACCCTTTATTGTTATGATATTCACTTTAACCTGTAGGCCTGGGTTCAGTCACTGTTGATGGCCTTAAAGGTTTTTTGTAAGTTTTCACTGTGTTAAAGATTGATGAAAACTATTAAAATTCTCTTTGAATTTCAGCATACATTCTTTGTGTTTATTCTGCATTTACTTCATTGTGTTGCATAAATGTCTGTTACAATCTTAAAATATAAAGAATAAAAAAAATGTAATTGGAGCCAGGCTATTAATAAAGTAATTGAGATTAATCGCAATTAATAACAGAAAATTGTGAGATTAGTTAGTTAATTTTTTTTAATCTATTGACAGCACTAGTATATATATACATAAAAAAAAAAAACACCCAGCACGCCCCTGCGGGCGGTTTATCCTTCAAGCTCGGGTCCTCTACCAGAGGCCTGGGAGCTTGAGGGTCCTGCGCAGTATCTTAGCTGTTCCCAGGACTGCGCTCTTCTGGACAGAGATCTCCGATGTTATTCCCGGGATCTGCTGGAGCCACTCGCCTAGCTTGGGAGTCACCGCACCTAGTGCTCCGATTACCACGGGGACCACCGTTACCTTCACCCTCCACATCCTCTCGAGCTCTTCTCTGAGCCCTTGGTATTTCTCCAGCTTCTCGTGTTCCTTCTTCCTGATATTGCTGTCATTCGGAACCGCTACATCGATCACTACGGCCGTCTTCTTCTGTTTGTCTACCACCACTATGTCCGGTTGGTTAGCCACCACCATTTTGTCCGTCTGTATCTGGAAGTCCCACAGGATCTTAGCTCGGTCATTCTCCACCACCCTTGGGGGCATCTCCCATTTTGACCTCGGGACTTCCAGGTTATACTCGGCACAGATGTTCCTGTACACTATGCCGGCCACTTGGTTATGGCGTTCCATGTATGCCTTGCCTGCTAGCATCTTGCACCCTGCTGTTATGTGCTGGATTGTCTCTGGGGCATCTTTACACAGCCTGCACCTGGGGTCTTGCCTGGTGTGATAGACCCCAGCCTCTATGGATCTTGTACTCAGAGCTTGTTCTTGTGCTGCCATGATTAGTGCCTCTGTGCTGTCTTTCAGTCCAGCTTTGTCCAGCCACTGGTAGGATTTCTGGATATCAGCCACCTCCTCTATCTGCCGGTGGTACATACCGTGCAGGGGCCTGTCCTTCCATGATGGTTCCTCGTCTCCCTCCTCTTTCTTGGGTTTCTGCTGCCTGAGGTATTCACTGAGCACTCGGTCAGTTGGGGCCATCTTCCCAATGTATTCTTGGATGTTCCTTGTCTCATCCTGGACTGTGGTGCTGACACTCACCAGTCCCCGGCCCCCTTCCTTCCGCTTAGCGTACAGCCTCAGGGTGCTGGACTTGGGGTGAAACCCTCCATGCATGGTAAGGAGCTTTCTTGTCTTTATGTCAGTGGCTTCTATCTCCTCCTTTGGCCAGCCTATTACCCCAGCAGGGTACCTGATCACGGGCAGGGCGTATGTGTTGATGGCCCGGATCTTGTTCTTACCATTCAGCTGACTCCTCAGGACTTGCCTGACCCTCTGCAGGTACTTGGTGGTTGCAGCCTTTCTAGCGGCCTCTTCATGGTTCCCATTTGCCTGCGGGATCCCCAGGTACTTGTAACTGTCCTCTATGTCTGCAATGTTGCCTTCTGGTAGTTCAATCCCCTCAGTTCTGACTACCTTCCCTCTCTTTGTTACCATCCGACTACACTTCTCCAGTCCGAACGACATTCCAATGTCATTGCTGTATAGCCTGGTAGTGTGGATCAGTGAATCGATGTCTCGTTCACTCTTGGCATACAGCTTGATGTCATCCATGTACAGGAGGTGGCTGACAACTGCTCCGTTCCATAGTCGGTATCCGTTGCACCGTTGCACCCCTAATGTATATATATACATATATATACATATATATATGTATATATATATATGTATATATATACATTAGGGGTGCAACGATACACAAAATTCACGGTTCGGTTCGGTTCGATACTTTGGTGTCACGGTTCGATATTTTTTCGATACAAAAAAATGTTCATGCATTTTTAATTTGTCATTTCAAATCAAATCAAATCAAATCAAATCACTTTTATTGTCACATCACATGTGCAGGCACACTGGCACAGCACATGCGAGTGAAATTCTTGTGTGCGAGCCCCACAAGCAACAGAGATGTGCAAACACAACAACACAAACGAGCAAAATACAAGAATGGCCAACCTGAAACTAATAAATATATGTACAATATATAATAGTGTATGCATTTCTGGATGTGTATACTAAATATTTTCCTACGTGTGTGTGTGTGTGTGTGTGTGTGTGTGTGTGTGTGTGTGTGTGTGTGTGTGTGTGTGTGTGTATACACATTTTTACAAATTAAATAGTAAAAAAAAAAAATAAATAAATAAATAAATAATAATAATAATAATAATAATAATAATAATAATAAAATATATAAAATATACAGAGTTGAATATGTGCAAAACAAGTGGCATTTATATACAGTGTGGAGTGCATAATGTTGAAGTTCCAGTAGTGAAGCTGAGGTGTCTATGACGTGTTCAGCAGTCTGATGGCCTGATGGAAAAAGCTGTCTCTCAGTCTGCTGGTACGGGACCGGATGCTGCAGAACCTCCTTCCTGATGGAAGCAGTCTGAACAGTTTATGGCTGGGGTGACTGGAGTCCTTGATGATCCTCCCCGCTTTCCTCAGGCAGCGCTTCCTGTAGATGTCTTGGAGGGAGGGAAGCTCACCTCCAATTATCCGTTCAGAGCACCGCACTACTCGCTGGAGAGCTTTGCAGTTGTAGGCGGTGCTGTTGCCATACCAGGTGGTGATGCGTCCAGTGAGGATGCTCTCAATGGCACATTTATTAAAATTATAAATATATATTTTAACTCAAAAGTACAGTTTTTAAATTTAACCCTAACCCTTGTGCGTGTTTTTTATTTTGACAGCGAATGCGCACCTGCGGACCACTTATGTGCAGCCCTGGTTATTTAGCTCATCATATTGCAGCCACAGAAATTCTTTTGTCCATGAAACCATAAAGCTGCACTTTCTTTTTGCCTTATAGTCTGATTTGTCATAACTTCTCCGTTTTGTGGTAAGCTTTTCTTTGGCTGTCACTTCTTCACCCCGACCTGTCTTATTTGGCTCAGCAGAACTAAAATATATATCCTGCTGCTTTTACACATGCACTCACATAAGCTCAGCGATTCTCTGCGCGATCAACCTCTCACATGTTTAAGCTGCGGGAGATTTCACTTGTCATGTTTGCATAGTAAGCTAACGATTAATAAGACGATGTCAGAGGAATTGGTGCACAAATTATCATCACTCACAGATCAGTGCTGTCGCTCTCTATACACAGTTCACACGATTGCAAAGTGAAAGCAAAAAAACAAGCGCAAATTCAAACGCGATTTCAATATGTCACATATTGACAGTGGCTCACCGATGCCAATGACATAATTACCCAGCTACATTTCTGAAAGAATGCAAAAGCATTGACATATATTTTCCTTCCTACAATAGCCCGACGGGCAGGGAAGAGATAGATTTTGGTAGCCCGACTGGAAAAAATCACTAGCTTCGGGACGTCGGGCTAGCGATATTGCGAGCCCTGTATCTGATTGAGGAATCACTCATCTTTGGAAAAGAGAGTTTATTACAGAGAAATGTCTCTTTCCAAAATAAAAGCTATACTATCCGCTTCTTCTGGGCTATATTCTCAGCAGCATATTAAACATATAAGGAGAATCATGTGCTAACAGCTGTCTAAATGACTCGGCTAAAGTTAGTAGCATGCTTGTTGTTTTTGTCTTTGCACTAGGATGATGTCGGTGTAAATGTGCAGTCATATTCGTTGTGTTCCCACTAGTGCTTTCAGGTTAATCTCGTTGAAATGACCTTAACGCCACAACACGGCAAATCTCCGTTAACGAGCTACCGCCGATCGCCCCGTGCATGGGGCTAGACGGCCAACACGTTAACGAGCTAACTGCGCTAACACACTAGTTCCCACCCATGTAATTGAGCATTGCGTGGCACATCCAACATACTGTTTTACTTTAGTCCATGACTCGCTTACCTTCAGGGTCATACGTCACATGAAAACCAAAATAATTCCAAACGCCAGATCTGAATGAGGGTGGGGGAGGTCCATGTTGCAAGGAGAGCTTAACTTCTGTCTCGCTAGCTTGCCCTGCGCTCTTCCTTCTGACGATGCTGTCTGTGTTGAGCGCTCAGTGGATCTGCGCTGGACAGTGCAGCCTAGGCGGAGTAGTCGAACGCAGATCCACTGAGCGCTCAACACAGACAGCATCGTCAGAAGGAAAGTTGATAAAATAAATTACAAATGTTGTATTGTTCGATACATATGCGTACCGAACCGAAAGCACTGTATCGAACGGTTCAATATCGATACGAATATCGTTGCACCTCTAATATACATATATGTATATATATATATACATATATGTATATACATATATACATATATGTATATATATATATACATATATGTATATATATATATACATATATGTATATACATATATACATATATGTATATATATACATATATACATATATACATATATGTATATATGTATATATGTATATATATACATATATACATATATGTATATATGTATATATATGTATACATATATATACATATATATATAGGGGACATATATAGGGGACAAACAAAACCCATACAACAAAGGAGGCACGTATGTATATATGTATATATATACATATATGTATACATATACATATACATATATATATATATACATATATACATATATGTATATATATATATATGTATATATGTATATATATGTATACATATGTATATATATGTATATATATATATATATACATATATACATATATATATATATACATATATGTATATATGTATATATATACATATATACATATATGTATATATATACATATATGTATATATGTATATATATACATATATGTATATATATACATATATACATACGTGCCTCCTTTGTTGTATGGGTTTTGTTTGTCCCCTTAATAGAAGACTGCGGCATTGATATCTGCCTATAATCTGCATTCAGGGTCCTCAGTCTGTATTCAGTGGGACAGGTGTAGGTGTTTGGCAGGTGTAGTCTGACAGACTGAGGCCTTAAACAGGTGCACGATTGTTTTGGTTGGTGAATAGTCGAGTAATTTCTGAAATTCTTCCAAAATATTTATTTTAATGGTGAGCACTTATATCTTTATTATATTCAAGAGAAGGCAGACATTGGTTTCTTTAATTGAAGCTTTGTTTAGCAGTGCTGCATGGCAGGAAAGACCCACTGCTCAGAGAAACACTTCTGTAAACAAGGGCACAAATGGAGACGGGATAAAGCAGAGAAGGAGCCGTGCCCAGGAGGCTGGTATGCTTCCACATCATCTCACTTCTAACAACTTTGTTCTCAGGATTTGGAAGACAGATCCTCCTTAAGCACAGTGGATGTGGTTCTGTCTGGCTGTTCTGGGTCAGTCCTCCTGTGACTGCAGTATAATATACGGCGCTCTGTAGCGTCCTGAGACATAAAGTTTTGGGCAGCGCATGACAGCAAAACTTCATCCTCAGCTGATTGTGCAGTCTGCTGGAAGCACACGTGGAAATCAATCTTCCAGAACTTGCTCACTTTAATATAAAGTGAGTGCTGGCAGTGAATCTCTCATTAGTAATCACATTTTAAATGCCTCATGGGAACTTTAGCCAGCTGCTGATCTTGGGTGTTGTGGACATTATTTCAAATTCTTCTGAAAACTCTTCTCGTTAGAGGTTATGCCGTCTGCCGTCTACCTTCTGATGTGGACCTTTGGAGGTTTTGCTCTTCTCCGTATTAAAAGTAGCTGCTAAAGGAAGTGAAAAGTGAGAATGTGAGGGAGAGGATCTGAGGCAGGCCGCTCGACTTTAACTTCACCACCGATGAGCTCTCTCAGGAGACAAAGACCAGAGCATGTAATGCTTCAAACTAATATAATTAGGCTTAAAACTTCCAATTTTAGCTGTCACTTCTCCTCGTAGCGCTCCAAGAGGAAAAGTGAAAGGTCTCTCTGACTGTCCCTTCAAATCTGCCTGGCTGATGCTGCGAGGTTCATCGGTAAGAGTAAGAAAACTGAAGAAATCAGACTGTATGAAGGTGCATCTGCAGCTTTTTGAGACCTAATGTGAACAATCAAAACATTCAAGTCAATAAAGTTCATTTGTTTATATGGTAACAATTCACAGCAGCCATCCCAAAGTGTTTCAAGACCCGACAATGTAAAATTACCCAAACCTTAAAAGCCTGCGGTCGGTTTAGCCTGCTAATAACAATACGTTGATCGTGTTTTAACGTTTACGCATTAACTAATGGTCAGATTTCTTTGAGCAGACTTTTAGGAACGACGTCTAAAAGACATGTTGAGAGTTTGGAGGACTTGATTAGTGACGTGAACTCAGAAAGCTCGAACAGAGAGAGTCTACATAAATGTCTGCAGGTGTTAAAGTTGCTGTTCGTGGTGATACAGACTTGATCTCAGCAGCGCTGGCGGTCCTTCTGTGAGCGATGAGTACTTTCAGGCTGCGCTCTGTATAAGTGACCTTAATTTCAGGTATAAGTGCTGCTTCTCTGTCGAGTGCACAGCTGAGCTGGAGTGAGCTGGCTTTCAGTGGTAAAGGAGGGTAATGGTGACACGGAGCACTGGCGAGCTGCTCAGTGTCCGTCTTCCATTCCTTCTAAACCTCCTCGTTCTTTTTTGTGTCTTGGTTAAAAGATCTTTTATTCAAGTCACGGCAGCGTGATGGACGAGGAGCTGCTGGGACCAGTTTAGGAAACGAGGTTTGAAAACACTCAACACCAGATTACTGACGGTTTGGAACAGTGTGCTGAAGTGCCCTGAACCTGCAGTCCTCTTACTGCCCAGCAGGGGGCGACTCCTCTGGGTACAATAATAACATCTGTGAGAAAATGAGCCCACTGCCCACTTGATCTCTGAGCTCAGTAACACCTCGGGGTCGATACTTCACGATGAATCTGTCAGAGGTTTCTGACTGTGATGAAACTGCTTAAATCACCTTCCTTCCCCTTTCTTAGGCCTAAAACCAGAACGTGTCCAAAAGCAGTGAGGTCTCGCTGGTCTGTCTCACATCAGATATACGGAACGAGGGCAGCGTGACACGACGACACATCATTAGTTTGACTATCAGTGAACAATAGTTAGACGTAGAGTGATGTTTCTGAGACATGTTTAATCTTTTCACCAGTGAAGCGAAGCCTTCGCTGTTAAAGCGCGTCGTTAACCGGAGCCACAGCTCCACTAAAGTTGATGGACGTGCCCTACTTTGAGGCCACACATGAAATTTAAATGACACCACTCATCTTCTCGCTCTCTTCGCGCTTTGGCTCCCGAGGCTCAGTCGGCCCACATTTGTCACTGTCAGCCGTAACCTCAGCTGTGACAGCGGCAAACGTGGCCTCGAGTTCAGCCCGGGAAAAACTCGGCGACCCCGACTCATCTGTGCTCGCAAGCTGATGATGCAGGCCAACAAACTATCAAAGATTTGCACTTCAGCAGCTTCCTTTCTTCTAAACTTGACCAGACATAGAAACCAGGACACGAGAGGCAGAGCCGTCGCCTGCATCGACATTTCTGCTCCTAGTTTCTCTTTTTAAATGAACTCTGCAGGTCATCACAGAAACAGAGCAGTGACCCGCACCTAACACACCAATTATCTGATAAAAGGGTGCAAACATCTGAGGAGGACACGACCTCGGTCAGACAGACGATAATGAGACCCCATCAATTACAGTTTTTTACAGACGCTAGGACACATTTCTCAATACTTAGGTCACGTTTGCAAAACTCCTCACACAGTGAGCACAACAGAAGTCTATGTGGGCTAAACTGAGGATCAGTTATCATTGTTTTGGCAAAAAATGCATTCAATGACTACATCTCTCAAATTTCATGAATTATCTTCTCACTCAGACACAACAACTGCCAAAAATCTTTGTACGTACAGGACATTTTGCATGTGCTTACATACTGTTTTCAAAACTGTTAAACTTATGGCCAAAACAATAACACAATGCAAAACTGAATAAGACAGCAAAATCCAACAGCAATATTTTATTGAAACATATTTTAAATCTAAAAATGCAGTTTAACCAGCCACAGCTGATTCTCATCGTAGATGAACATCTACACAGGTGTTACTCCTTCAATTCCATTACAAAAGGAGACGACTGCTGAATAGGTTTGCTTTGTGATGTAAACATGGACCCAGCCAGAAATGGAGAAGTGGCTGAAAGAGGAAGAAGAGCGGCTGGGAGGGGGCGAGGAATACGTATGCGTGGTGGAAGAAGAATAAGAGGAAGATCAAGAGCTGTAGTCTCAGATGAGATCAGAGCTACTGTAACTGATCATGTAGTAAATCATGGTCACTCAATGAGAGGCTGGTCAGAGAGTGCAGCCAAATCTGCAACGCTCTACAGTGGCATCTATTGTTAGAGTTTTCCGGCAAACCAACAGGTAACTTGAATTCTGCAGGGGCATTTGCACATTTCAGAAGTAAATAAGCTTTTGTGTAATTGTTGTTGCATTTCTGCTTAGGACTCAACGGTTACCTCACACAGGAGGGAGAGGACGGATGTTCACTGATGTGCAGGAAACTGCCATTGTTGATATGGTCATCAGAAACAATGGGATAAAACTCACTGAAATTAGACACAGAGTCTTGGCAGACAACGTTACTTTCACAAACATTCACAGTGTGAGCGTAACAACAATTTCTAGAGTCCTGAAAAAACATCAGGTCAGGATGAAGCAGTTGCACACTGTGCCTTTTGAGAGGAACTCTGAACATGTCAAGCAACTCAGGAACCAGTATGTCCAGGTAAGATCACGATACAGATCTGTTTTTGAACAAAACCAAACACACACAGACAACTTTTACAAATTTACTACTGTAACAGCTCATGTTGCCCTGTGGATTTATGTTAGAGAGTCATGGAGATTGAAGGCAGGCAAACACACCACATTTTCATCTTTGTGGATGAGGCAGGTTTCAACTTGGCCAAAGCATGGCGACGAGGGAGGAATGTGATTGGGAAGAGAGCCACCGTGAATGTCCCGGGCCAGAGGGGTGCCAACATCACAATGTGCGCAGCAACATCCACTGATGAACTGCTGCTACACAGACCACTGATTGGGCCATACAACACTGAACGGCTCCTTGCGTTCCTGCATGATCTCTATGGACGGGTTGTGCTCGGTGAGGAAAGGGATGCGGAGAGAAGGAATCAGCCAACATTTATAACTGTATGGGACAATGTGGCATTTCATCACTCCCGTGCAGTCACCGAGTGGTTTGCAGCCCATCCCAGAATGGAGTCTCTTTTCCTCCCACCTTACTCTCCATTCCTCAACCCCATAGAAAGGATTTAAAGGAATTCTTTTCCTCATGGCGGTGGAAGGTTTACGACCATCATCCACATGATCAAATGTCCCTCCTGGATGCAATGAATGCTGGATGCCTGGAGATATCAGCAGAAGATTGCCAGGGATGGATCAGGCATGCCAGGAGATTCTTTCCTAGGTGTGTTGCCCTAGATGACATGATGTGATGTGGATGAGAACCTGTGGCCAAATGGAGAAGACAGAGTAGAATAGCATTACTATTGTATGTGTATCAGTGGATGGTGTGTATACAAATTCTTGTATTTTGGGATTACTTAGTGCAAAAACATAAAAATACATAAACAAATATTAACAAATTCTGCATGATGTCTGATTCATTCCAGTAACATATATTGAAATTATAAACAGAGATGTGTCCTTGTTTTACACAAGGAAACACTGTAATGCTACATGTTGTTAGTGTTTTTAGGTCATTGTTTTGTGGGTGACAAAGTGTGTTTGTCGGCTGTCAACCTTTGTTAGTGTTCTGGAAGAATGAGTTTATTTGAGACCTGAATGAAGTGTTTTGGTAGTTGTAGTGCATTTTGAATGTGAAATGAACTGCTTTGCCAAGCTGACGGTCAGTTAGGAGGGTTGTGTGAAGTGTTTTGCAAAAGTGACCTAAGTATTGAGAAATGTGTCCAGCGGCTGTAAAAAACTGCAAGGAAATGAGAAGAGCGATGTGAAGAAAATGTCCCGCTGCACCAACAGCAAAGAGTCCGTCAACCGGAGCGCGGACACTGACGGAGAACACGCCAGCATCACTGCGGCGTGCCGTACCGTTGAGGTCAGCGATCGATGTCTTTCACTTGAACGTGGCGTGTTCCCCATGTCTTGTATTTATTTATTCATATATTTCTGTTCATTTATACTCATTAAAGCGTCCTTTCTTCTGCTCCTGTGTACCTGCAGACTCAGCAGCTGCATGACACAGCTGCTGTTTGCAACGTGACCGTTTGATGTGATCTTCACTACGAATAAGGTTATTTTGACTTTTCTGAGAAGCAGCAGGGAGCTTCCTGTGTGTGTGTGTGTGGGGGGGGGTGCATGTGTGTGTGTGTGTGTGTGTGTGTGTGTGTGTGTGTGTGTGTGTGTGTGTGTGTGTGTGTGTGTGTGTGTGTGTGTGTGTGTGTGTGTGTGTGTGTGTGCGTGCTGCATTCATCTTCACCTCTGCGTCCCACAGCTTCATGATGGAGAGCAGCTCGAGTTCTCGGCTTGAAAGAAAAAATCTGCTTTCAAATACTTCAGCTCAGTTTGGGGCGGCTGGAGGTCAAAGGTCGCCGCATTTCCACATTCATTTCACACGTTTGCTGTTTATTTATTTTCCTGACCTCAGAGTAAATGTTTATTTATATGTATAATAAAATAAATAATATACTGAGGCCGTTCAGGTTCTGATTTTGCAAACGCAGAAATGCAGAAGCTTCAGACAAAAACTTTATCAGCCGCTTTGTTTTTTGTTTGTTTAAGATTTTCTTTTTTAAAATAACATATAAACAAAATATTCTTCTTTAAATCTCAGAAATAAAAGATTTGCGGTATTTGTCTTGGACCTTTGAACGCATCATTACTGTGTTGCTCTGTAAGCTGACAGGACACATCGCTGTCACGCTACAGTTTGCGATGGTGGGGGGTTGCTTTCTTTTTGC
Source organism: Rhamphochromis sp. 'chilingali' (assembly GCF_963969265.1). Lineage (NCBI taxonomy): Eukaryota > Metazoa > Chordata > Actinopteri > Cichliformes > Cichlidae > Rhamphochromis > Rhamphochromis sp. 'chilingali'. The sequence goes on from NC_137930.1 coordinate 1,707,094, forward strand.
ATGTTTTGATGTTTTTCTAACAGCAAATCAGATTTTGGCCGCGGCACACACAGAGTGGGTTTCTGATTTGCACACAAACAGGTTGTGTTTGTGAGTTTCAGTGAGCTTTGCAAAGACATTAGTATTTAGTATTTAGTATTTATTTATTTATTGTCATTGTCAAGAACAATGAAATTGCGTTTGGGGCTTCCATACAACCCAAAAAAAAGAAGAAAATAATAAATACCCCTTAAAACCCAAGTGTACATATTTAACCCAGTGTGACTCCAATGCAATAAGACAATCCTTAGCAATAATGTTCGTAGAAATTCAGACAAAGACCTGAGAAACATGACAAAATACAACAATGCACCCATTCAATATTATTGTACTGTGAGATATGATATCAGATATGATAGTTATCTATTTAAGAAAGAGGGGGGGGGGGGGGGGGCAGGAGGGGGAAGAGAATAAAGATATGATGCACCAATGCAGACCAGTTCATTGCTATTAAGAAGTTGGATATGGTTATTGTCCGTGAGAGGGGGGCAGAGAGTTCAGGAGCCTCACAGCCTGTGGATACAGGCTGTTGGCCAGTCTGGATGTTCTGGCCTGTATAGACCTGTACCTTCTCCCTGAGGGCAGCAGATGGAAAAGGTGGCGCGCAGGGTGATGTTGGTCCCGCAGGATACTGTGCACCCTCCTCAGACAGCGAGTGGGGAAGATATTACTGATCTCTGGCAGACTTGTTCCAATAATTCTGCCAGCTTCTTTCACCACCCGCTGGAGTGCTTGCTGATCGGCCTTGGTGCAGCTGGGGAACCACACTAGAAATCCATACGTCAGAACGCTGCTGATGGCACAGTTGTAGAAGTTCAACATCAGAGATCTGGGAATGTGTGCGCTCCGCAGTCTCCTCAGGTAGTAGAGGCGCTGTTGGGCCTTCCGTACAACTGAGGTGATATGGTTGCCCCAGGACAGGTCCTCGGTCACAGTTACCCCCAAGAATTTAAAACTGCTCACCCTCTCCACCGCCTCACTGCCAATGAAGAGAGGCAGATGGTTGTTATGACCCCTCTTCCGGAAATCTACAATGATCTCCTTGGTCTTTTTGGTGTTTAAGACCAAGTTATTGTCGTGGCACCATGACTCTAGTTGTTGCACCTCTGTCCTATAGTTTGTCTCATCATTGTTGGATATAAGTCCGAGCACTGTAGTGTCATCTGCAAACTTAACAATGAGATTGGACGCGCAGGAGGAAATACAGTCATGGGTGAAGAGAGTGTATAGCAGAGGGCTCAGAACACACCCCTGAGGGGCACCGGTGTTGACCACAAGGGTGGAAGAGGTGTTCTTACCCACTCTGACACTCTGTCTACGGTTAGTGAGGAAGTCCACAATCCAGTTGCACAGAGAGGAGTTAAGTCCCAGTTGGTGGAGTTTGGGACGGAGTTTGTATGGCCGGATGGTATTAAAAGCCGAGCTGTAGTCTACAAAGAGGAGCCGTGCATAGGTGTTCCTGTGTTCCAAGTGCTTCAGTAATGTGTGCAGCACAGAGGACAGCGAGGGATCGAAAGTCCTGAAGAATATTTGGAGAGAAGACGTCTCTATTTGCCATTTGGCAGCATAATAATTCAGACATAATTCCAGCGTGAACGTCTCTTTGAATCACCTCCGTCTGATTAAAGTCCAGACTTTGACTCGGACACATTTTGTGTTTGTGAGTCGTTCAGAGTCGGACGTGCTGCTGTGCATCGCCCGAGTGTGCACGCCTCTTATCATCATCAGTTCGAAACAACCGTAAGAACTTTTTTCCCTTTTGTGTTTTTCTCATTTGAACCGTCAGCTCCGTGTGACCAAACACGGATGCAAAGATGTGGCCGACAATGAATGGCTTCATCAGGAAAGTAAATTACAACGATAAATCAGGCGCTTCTGGACGGGAGCCGCTTTGAGGCTTTGTTTGTTCTCCTCTAACGTGATCATAAGGACACATCAACAACAAACTTCCAAACTTTTGTGCGCTCTCCAGACTGAGTGAAGAGAGGTGTGAGCACACAGTCGTGGGGATTAAAGCTCTGCTGCCGTTCATATCAAAAAATAACCACATCTTCAAAAGGGGCACTGAAATATTCACAGCACGCACAATACGGTGGAGTTCCTGAAAGAAGGATTTATGAGGATGAAGTCGGGAGAGGTCGGGCCCTCCTGGAGTGTCACGCGTTTGATCGCGGCAGCAGCTGCACAGTTTGATACCCGTCAGCTCTGTGATCCTCTGACAGTCAAGTTTATCAGCACAACACTGGAGGAGCTCCTCTGTGCTTTATCTATGTGCTTGGTATCGTCTGTATGAGAGAGGTGATGCAGGAGGGGAAGAGCTACAGAAACAACAGTTTGTTAGCATGTAGCAAACCCTCATGTTCATTGATTGGCCACAGGTACAAGTGCACAGGTAAGGCTGGGGGAGGTTAAATGGAAGAGGAGCTAATAAACATACGATGGATGAATAATCAGAGTCGTGATTTCTAGTTTTACATTCATCAGAAGCTGCTTTGACCGAGTCACTGTGGAGGAGTTCAGGTTTGATGCCCCGCCCTTCTCCAACCAACCAGGTGAGGCGGACCGTCCCCGCTCTCACCCTGGTTCAGCTGGAGGTTTCGCCTCCCCAACTTTCTACACTCTTTACAATATAAAGCACACTGAGACAAACGATGATCAGAGACAAATGGCTAAAGCGGAGCTTCAGTGGATTTAGCTGAATGTGAGCACAGCTACAGCCTCTGCATTATCCTGCACTTTCAGTCCTGTAATCATTGATAAATGCCAGCTGCTGGCAGGCTTACATGCCCACGCCTCAGCAGATGCATATCTGATAGATGAGCTGCTGCTTTGGGATCATGAATTGTGTTCTTTCCCTGCACACTCTCGTCCATCCATCATTCTGATCGAGGCAGAAAAGAAGTTTGTATAACTTAAATGTTCCTGTGAACTGAAGCTCAGCCTTTCTGCTTCTCTGCATCGTGCTGCATCTTACACTGAATTGTTCTAAGAAGGGAGGCGTATTACGTTTGACCTTTTGACCCTCATCAGCCAGTTTAACTCTTCTGTAAGAATTATTTTCCTCTTGTAGGCAGTATCTGCCAAATGTTTTTAAGCTTCGGTTGATCGTTTTAGTCAGAAAACACTTTTTCTATGAAGTTCAGCAGCCAAAGAAAACCTCTCATAAACTAGAAAGCACATCTGAGAACCATTACAGCACAAATCACCAGTACGGTTAAAAAAGCTGTCTGCAGCAGCTGTTCTTGTTCACTTCAATACAGTATGTGTGGCTGTTTGGTTGAGTTTTTAGCCACTTCCAATAGGAAAGTGTGAAGTACCTCCCTGCAGGTGAGGCTAACGGTGTTCACACCAAACGCGATAGACCCCTGTTATAATTCAATTCAATTTTATTTATATAGCGCCAAATCACAACATAAGTCGCCTCAAGGCGCTTCATAGATACAGAGAAAAACTATCATATGACCCCCTATGAGCAGCACTTTGGCAACAGTGGGAAGGAAAAACTCCCTTTTAACAGGAAGAAACCTCCGGCAGAACCAGGCTCAGGGAGGGGCGGGGCCATCTGCTGTGATTGGTTGGGGTGAGAGAAGGAAGACAGGATAAAAGACATGCTGTGGAAGAGAGACAGAGATTAGTAACAGATATGATTCAATGCAGAGAGGTCTGTTAACACATAGTGAGTGAGAAAGGTGACTGGAAAGGAAAAACTCAATGCATCATGGGAATCCCCCGGCAGCCTACGTCTATTGCAGCATCACTAAGGGAGGATTCAGGGTCACCTGGTCCAGCACTAACTATATGCTTTAGCAAAAAGGAAAGTTTGAAGCCTAATCTTGAAAGTAGAGATAGTGTCTGTCTCCTGAATCCAAACTGGAAGCTGGTTCCACAGAAGAGGGGCCTGAAAACTGAAGGCTCTGCCTCCCATTCTACTTTAAATACTCTAGGAACAACAAGTAGGCCTGCAGTGCTGTACCTAATAAACTGTCAGTCATGGATGATGTGTTAATGTTAAAGGCAGTTAAGAAGAACCCAAACAGGCGATGTTTGGAGCGTTTGACGTGCCTCGTGAATCCATCTTTCCATCAGTGTCTTCAGTTATGATTCTGTGGATGTTTTATGTTTTACGGCTGTTCTCTCACAACAGTGAGTCATATGCTGCTCGAGCCCGTTTCACCCCACTACAATATTCCTTAGTGAGAGCTGCTCCTGTGATAATCACTCTGTTCGGCTAATAACAAGCACCTCCACAGCGAGGACGCCGCAGACAGCGAGCGAGATGTTGAGACAAACGGAAGCGTACCCGAGTGTCAATGTGTGCCTCAGAAAATGACTCAGTGGGACTGTTTGTTGTTTCTGAGCAGCCAGAAAGGAAGCTGATGTGTTCGTTCAATAAGGAGCACCTATGGGCTCACATCCGTCTGCTCCCAGCTGTTATATTGCGACAACTGGAGCCAGCTTTGTGCTCGTAGCTGTCACTGTCGCTCGCAGCATGTCACACTAACATGCTGACAGGGTTCAGCTAAAAATACTCCTGAGCTCACTCCTCGCCCTCAAACAAAGCAAACAGTCGTCACTTAGACTTAATTAGCAGCTGGATATCCTCCTCAGTAGATGTCATTTGTCTGCTTATGTTTGTTTGAAAAGTTCTCGTTGCACGAAACAGTCTGCTGCTTGCTCCCAGCATCGTGGAGAACTCGTGTCTGCGCCTCCTGTCTCTTCACGTAAACACAGCTGCATCTTGAGCGCTCCAACCCGAGCTAACGCTGCAACACGGGACTCCACACGTGACATGAAAAGGCTCAAAGATTGATTTAGCAGGAGATGAATGAAAAAAGCACGTTTGGTTATTCTTAAGTTACCTGGTTATGTGAATAAACAAACACGATAACATCTGCAGGTTTAGTTGTGATTACATCCGTCATTTTTCCCATCTATGGTGAAATATACTGAAAGCATCTGAAATGTCTCCGTGTGTTTAAACACAGGAACCTATCGTCCCAGCGTGCCCACGACGGAGAAATCGGTTTTTCAGCTGGTGCTGCGTTTAAAGTTCGGCCTCTAAATCGCTCAGGATGTTTGAGATCTGCATCATCCAGACTCTGATGTTAACATCTTCAATCTGCACCGGACGAAAACGACCTCCAGACGGATCCAGCGGTCGAGTACGGAGAGCTCTGCTCCGTCTCACATGGATGAACAGAAGGGAGACACAGCTGAACCTAATCGGACGAGACAGGGAGGAAGCGAAACTCAACACACTGAACACAGGACTATCAAAGTAAAACAGGAAACATGAAACATTCATAAAGACGAGGACTTGACACCGAGACAATGACCGACTCGGGAACAGAGGAAACAAAAATAAGGGAAACACAAATAAATAACTAAACCTTCAGTAGAACCATGACAGCAGGGACACAGAGGACACAGCACAGAAAACTAGAAACTAACGACACATAACAATATTAATAATCAATCCAATTCCAATCAATCAATTCCAGCTACCTAATGTCGCTGTGCAAGAAACTGCACAGTGACAATAAAAAAGTCTAAGTGTCTCAAAAACACAATCCAGAGTCCGGACCGTGCCACATGTGGAGTCACGCTTGTGGTTGTCAGGGGGCTGGGTCTGCTCCTCGAACGCACCGGCCATCCCGGCCACGACAGCGTCACACAAATTCTTTTCCCTGTAGGTCCGACACAGATTCTGTCCCGGAGGAGTGCATTTTAAAATGTGTACGTGCACATATATAAATGATTGCTTCCATGACAGTTTTTCTCTGACAGCTGCTTTTATCTTTGTTTCCTGACTTTGGCTTCTCTGCAGTGTGTATGGAGCGAGCTGCGAAGCACGCACTGTCTGATTCGATGCTCGAATAAACTTCGATAAATCAGATTGAAGCCGAGCAGCAACAACAAATTTGACAAGAACCAAAAATCATTTGTTCCTTTTAGTTTTTTAAAACTCTGCTTTTGTTCATTGCAGTTAAGACGAGTGTTTTTGTCTCACGTTTCGTTGGAGCTGACTAACCTCAGACGGACTTCCCCAGGAGTCGATCTTCTTCATAATCTGCTTTCACATTTTGTGAAGTTAAAATTTCTGTTTGAAGTCATCTTAAAGAACCCAGCAGTATCCTGCTTTCCTGTGGGTTGAAGATCAAACCTCACACCTGCACGGTAATTTCAAAGCTCCGAGTCCTTCGGACAGAAGCCCCGCCGAGTGAAGCAGGCACGTAGGAAGGAGTTTTAATTCCCATCCACACCATGAGTTATGTTCGGCTCCTGCCGGGCACGATTGTGAAATGCAAATAGAAGCTGCAGAAAATGACAGAATAAAGAGCCAGAGAGCAGCGGAGGTTTCCTGTGTTCTCGTCGTATCTCCTGAAATGACCTTTACTAAAAAGCTCCACCTCAGGCTGCAGCCACACACTTTCTGAGGATAAAGTGTTGCTGGGGAGCTCAGGAGTCATTTATGAAACTTTCAGTAACTAAAACTTGTATCTCAGGGCAGAAGGATTTACAGAAGGCAACGAAATGTTCTCAGTTTATCAGAAGCTGGAGGACTGAGGCGTCTGTACACAAATGAAGTCTGTACTGCTGCATAAACAGGTACAGCCAAGGGCCGGAAGACATTCTCTAATTTCACTAAACACATTTTCTTTTTCCCTCTTTTAAAAACTCATAACGACATATTTACTCATTTATTTCGACTCATTTTGAGTCACACACAGAGAACCATGTGGATTCTTAACAGCATGCAGGGAACAGATGAACGATTGCTCCCGTCCTCCTGCGTTTGCAGCAGAAGCCGTCATCATGCACAAACGAGCGAAAGTGAGCTGAATGGATGTAAGTCATTTGTTCCTGTGAGGGAAATGAAATTCAGGCAGCTGCAGAGAAAACATCTGTATTTATTCCTGCATTTCTTACCTTTCTACAGCCAGACAAATTGCTCTACTTGATTTATTCTGAAGGCTTTTGTAACCTGTGGCGGTGCAATCAGGGAACAGTTCCCACAAATCCTACAACACTCGCTGAAAGGCCGTGTCCTGTAAGTAAGGTTTCTTCATACGGCACGTTTCAAAGAGGAAATGCACAAACTGCTTTATAATCCTGAGACACCACTATTAAAACAGCTGTGAGCTGGTCCCACTGGGAGGGGGCTAAAGCTGAACTGGGACTGCTCCTTGCTATCTAAATATAACAGGACGCTGGTGTAACTCTCAACCATCTCACACTCCTGTTTAATCCGTTTTCTGTTTGACGTTTATTCAGCTGTGTGAAAACTGTAACTTTAATCTGATTTAGGCCGCGGGGGTTTGAAAACGATGTCGGGGAGTTCGCTGCTCTCATCGGCTCAGATATTTGAAGTTTACACAGCTACTATATTCTGAAAATATGTTAAAGGTTTATGTTACGACAGAGTAATATTAAAACTAAGTCGCTGCCGCCATTGTTGGAAACTGGAATTGGCTGGGCCGCGCTATGAATTCTGGGATATAGTTTTTCAATTTTGTTGTCCGGGTGGAAAATCGGGAGAAATTCAGGAGAATGGTGGCCCTGGAAGATTTTCAGGAGGGGCACTGAAATTCAGGATTCTCCGGGAAAAATCATTGGCATGATTCTGTCACAAATCGATAGCGCACTGGCTCGTGGTCTGCAGTCTGGTGACTGTTTGACTTGTTTATTATTTCACACGTGTGGACTCGATGGTTCCTCGTGGTTCGGTCCGCTCCCTAAGTTCTTTACTATTTCCTGATTTCCCTGTGCTATGTCTAGTTGTCCTGGTTTCTGTGAGTGATCTCGTTTCACCTCAGTGTCGATGCACCAGAGCTGCTAAAGGAAAACCACCGGCCACAACTGGCTGCAGTTGGTCCCCGCCTTCAAAGCTACATCACCAGTTCATATCAATGAGGAGAAATCACTCAAAGACGCGAACATGATTTATTGAAAAGTTATTAAATACAAACTGAACGCTTCATTTGCTTCGTTTGTCGTAAATAACGATTATGAAATAATACAGTGAAATAAAATAAGGTCTTTCTTAAACAGCTCATGTAAACCTTTGTTAGTCCCTTAAAGCTGCACTTCAGTCGCATATGAACCGAGTCACTGTGGCGGTGAACACCAGCAAGGATACAGGAGCTGCACTGCAGCATCACTCTGAGACAGGATGCTTCTCATTTTAAAGATTTTACTCAAATGTAAAGCAGCCGTGCATGTTTATGTGCATGTGGAAGGACGTATGATGATAGAAATAAAAACTCTGCGGCTCCACATAACTTCCTCATGTTCACATTTTTAGAAGCGAGGCTCTCTTCCAGCGTTAGGATGCAGACTGTAGCAGCACAGTGCGATTTCTTCACTGCATTGATGTCTTTTAAAGCTGATATGCAGAAGCCTCTTGATGCAGCATATATCAGCTCTTCTGCTCTGTCACTTCCACTCATACAGAACAACATAATTCACAAAGCCGTTCTTAATAACCTCCCGTGTTATTTATTGTCACTTCTGAGTCCCAGAAATATGGATTACTGTAGAGCGCAAGATCACAATAAAGCATTACCTTTGATATCCAGTACATGAATACAGAACCGCCAGCACTGCTGCCTTTCTTAAAGCGCTGCTTAGTCAGCATTGTTTTGGTTTTTTTTTTTTTTGGGGGGGGGGGGGGGGGGGTTTGTTTGTTTTTTACCTTTTATTGCTTATTTTATTTATTTGTTTATTTTCACTTGCTGGATACGGGACAGACTTGAATGAGGAAAAGAAAAGGGAGAAAGGAAGAGGGGGAAAAACAGCGGAGAAGAGGGACGGGGATAAAGGGCAAAAAAACAAAAACCAACTAAATAAGCAGACAAAATAAATAAATAAATAAAATAAAAAATCCATCTATCAATCACCTGGATCACCTGTTGAGAACATAATAAACAGCATCACAATGATATATGGGAATATGACAGTAAATACTAAATGTTAAACATTATTGTGCAGCACATAAGATCAACAGAACACAGTGTGCTTTGAGGTAGGAGCCAAAAAGGGTGTAGTTTGTGGGTGTGATCACCCGTGTGTACACCTGTGAGCATGGACGCGCTTGTTTTTAAAAGGTTCCTTCATGTAATAATCTGCTAGAGGGTGTGGGGGGGCCACAGCCCCGTCCTCCAGGGCATGAAGCAGGTATGGAGGAGATCAAAACTCCAGACATCCAGAGGCCCCCAGAACACAAGAGACCAAGGAAGACCAACAGAGGGGCAGCCGCGCCACTGTCCCAGTAAGAGCTGAGGAGAGTCCCAGATGAGGGCTCACTCAGCAGCCGCGGAGCAGAAGCCAGGGGGAGTTGCAGGGAAGCGCCCGTGAGCTCCGCCGGCAGCCAGCCGTGCCTGAGTGACCGAGCCCCAGGCAGAGAGGCCGAGGGCACCCCACCTCCGAAGTGGCCCGAGCGAGCCCCAGGCTCCAGGCCCCGACAAGCAGCCACCAAGGAGTGAGCCGGTGTGTACCTGGACGCCCATCCCCGGACACAAAGAACCACCAACGCACCGATGTCTGAGGGGGTCCGCCACTGGCAGGGAAGTGGTGGTAGGGGGAGATAGGCCTCCAAACCTTGGAGGGCCTGAGATGTCCCCAGAGAGGTGGCCTCTGATACCCAACCTGACATATAGACACAGACATACAGGCACACACAGACACAAACATCCATTCCCACCCTCATGCTCTCATATGCACTTACTCCACACTCAACCAACGTGGAGACAGACATAAAGACACTGTACACACGATCACACTCCCCAAGCGTACTCTAAGAACTGGGTCTAGGTTCCCCTCCAGGGGGAAACTGCACCCAGACCCAGGTGGTGTTACCCTTTTCCCTGCGGTGGGGAGAGGCAGACCGCCCCGACTCCGCAGCAGCAGGGAGGCCCCACACTCCAGACCGCAGTCGGACGGCCAACTCCTCCTAGCCCCCCCGCTCCAGCAGGTCGCAGAGAACGGGGGTGAGAGAAGACTCCAAACCTCCCTCCACCCGCTCATTGTAGTGTTGATGCATGTGTGTTCTAAGGTGCATTTAAAACCCAGGAGGGCATGGAGCTACCTGCCAGAGAGCAGGGCCCCCATACACCCACCCGCCCACAACCCCGGCAACACACCAACCAGGACCCAAGCCCCCGAGGCCCGGCCAGGGCCCCAGCCCAGAGCCGGAGCGCCCCCAGAACCTCACGCCCGTCCCGGACCCACCCAGGGGCAGCCAGGCTACCAGGTCAGTAACCCACGTCCGTCAGCACAGACCCTCCCCTAGCCCTGCTGCACACAGCCACGAGGAAACCGTCACCTAAGAGCCAACAGAGCCCTTAATAGGCCATGACCACTACCCCGGGTTGAGCCCCCCAAGGAAGATGCTCCTGGGGAACCCCTCGACGCCCTAAGCCTGTCCCTACTCCCACACCAATCACAACAGCGAAGGTGGGACCAAACTATGATCCCCCACCCCCACTAGGTGATGGAGCTGATCAAAGGAGCCCAGAGCAACTGATCTGATGTGGTGGCAGAGGCTGTATCAAGACTAATGTAATCTAATAGATAGTCAGCATTGTTTTGTAATGGCTCCATCTGTAGAAGAACCTGTAACTTGCTGTAAGAATCGTTTAAATTCGACCCTTCATTGCACACAGACTTATGCTGTGCGCATCAGTATGAGAGTGGAAATCAAAGAAGTGTGACCTTTTCAGTAAAGGACTTAATGTGGTCAGTGACAGCAGCTGACCTGGAAACAGCAGAATCTGAAACGTGTCATCGTCATTGCACATGTCAAACTGTTCCCAGGTTTACATGCAAACATCACTTTGATGGGAACTTTCTGCTCCTACTTTAATATCCAGCATAACACTAATTTTTCTCTGCATTTTGAGAGGTCTCTGCAGCTGACAGGTGGATGGTGACACAGGCGGCTGTAGCTGCTAGCTGTCTGCTAGCTTCACCTGAACTGGACCTTTGGACTGGGTTTGTGCTGTTGGAGCCATTTTGAATGACATCATCGGATAAGTGATAGGTGGCGGATAATTTAATCAGTCTAAGCTCCAGTTTTAGTGATTTTAAATGCATAAGCAGATCTCTGTGTTTGTGTCATTCACTGTCACAGTCTGTGGATGCTAACCAGGCTAGCTGGTGTTGGCTAACAGCCCATGACTTTACCTTCTTGTCTGAATGTTTTCGCTTCTGGCAGCAAAACCCATTAAGGGGCAGCCAGAATGTTAAATCTATAGGTGATATCGATCTTATATATGTTTACTGTAAAGCTTATGGAACAAATACAATGAAATGTATAAAAATACTTTGCTCGAGCATGCTAACACTGAGCACAGATTAAACACAGGTTAGGAATTAGGATCCTGTTTTAATACCATGAATCCACCGCTGAAGGAAAAAGTGTAAAGCATGAAAAATGATCCTTTTAACCAACAAGTGTCACCGTCTGGTGACTGGTTCCAAATATATTTCAGAAAAGCAGGACTGGAAATATGGGACACTGGGAAGTTTTTAGCTTTATGTTAATGTCATACATCTAAAACAGCAGCGAGTAAGAACTGTACTTTGAAGACTGTCCCAGTCAGTCGGGACGTGTTTGTCAAGAAGTGTCTTATTTTTCCAGTTATTGAGTTTGTGACGTTGTTCCAGTCAATGTCAGGAAGGCAGCAGAGATTTAGACTTTGTCTAAAGTTTAAAAAGGGAGAAATAAATTGTGTCTGTTCAGTTTAACTTCACAAATATGAAGATTAGCTGCCCCAAACCCCGGGATCAAAACACCAGACCTCCCAACAGCCAGGAAAACATCCACATCTGCCAGACCTCCCCTGGAGTTTATCCTCATGATAAATGCTGCTTTCAGGCTGCGGGAAGTTCAAAGCTGTGTTTGAAAAAGCTCTCTGTACAAGGGAGCGGCACCAGCACAGCCCTCCGTTTGTACGGGACATATTTCCACCAAACGCTGCTTACAGTCTCCCTTCATCGGGCGAAAGGTCAAACCTCACGCCATTTCCTTTCCAATATGACGTCTAACAGAATTATTACATGCGAGGAGCACAAGCTGCGAGAGCAATGTCAAAAAGATCAAACGGGGGCTGCAAAACCTGAGATGTCCTTTTACTGAAACACTATCTCATGATCCACCTGGGGCCACATTCTCAAACTTTCTGCAAATACTCTTAAAGCTAACCTAAAAAACTCAGGGAAGTAGTCCCAGTTTGAGTCTGGGAGCTCAAAGTAATGACTGAGATAAAAGTTTAATGCCGCTGAGAGAGAGCGGCCGGTGGAAAGTGTCGGGAAAGCTCTCACGGACAGCGAGGGCGACAGACTCTGATAAACAGAGTACAATCATTCTGTGCTGCTGACTTCAATTATCCACTTAGAGAAAATATCGGTTGAATTGACGACTAAGAAGCTGTTTGGGTTCAAGCATCAGCGGCGCCGTGGCCCTGATGCTTCTTACAGATTTGCACTGAGGAGGACTAATGAGGAGCTAAAGGAGGCGATAGAGGATGGTCTTCTCGGGGAGCTGAGCTGCAGCTTTTTTCACTGCAAAATGAAAAAGTCCATTGGCTTGATTTTTTTTCCAATTTTAGGAGAAACTTTGACTAGCTTTAAAACTTTTCTTACAGAGATGGATCTGGTCCAGAGGCAGCCGGACTTATCGTTGGGCTGAAATAGGAGCACGAAGGTGAGGGATCAGTGCTGGCACACGTGCACGCCCCGTCTGCTGCTCAACGTGGCTTTATCGTTCTGTACCATCAAGGTTCTTGCAGCCAGGCTGCAGGATCTGCAGATCTGTGAGTCCACACTGTGCAGTGATGGTTTCTGTGTGACTTCAGTCAGTCACTGGGGAGGAGTTTTGGTCCTGTCTTCTTTGCAGTTTATTCATGTTTGTGTCACGCGGTGGAAAGGGACAAGTTATCCAGGGTTTTTTACTATGCATGTTTTGCTGTGTTTTAACCAGCCCAGTGCGAGCTCTCAGCCGCCGCTGATGAAGCGCATAATCAGAGAACTTTTACTCCTTTATGGCATTTTTGGACTTGTGTCCTCTTCTGCCTGCACTAATGTTCTTTCCATCGACACACTCGGCTTCACGTTTCAGGTTTTTTCAGCTTTGTCAGTCTTTCACTGAGTAACATATAAAACATTTCCAATGCAAATAAAAGCACATTTTTGCACAGTCACATTTACATTTGGTGCTTCTCCTGTCTGAAGTCCTCCTTTCCTCTTTCTCCTCCTCGTGGCATTTTCCATGAAGGGAACAAAATGTGAGTCTGTGTCTGCAGCAGGTGCCTCTCAGTGCCGCCTGCAGCTTAATTTTCCTTCAGTGTGGTTTTCCTGTTTGACTGAGAGTGCAAACGGCTGCCTGAGACACTTTCCTGATGGTAATTATGTCTTTTTCAGGTCTCGGCTTTGCAGTTTGATTTATGAGGTTCCGCTTAAATGAATCACAGCTAATTAAAACGCCAGGATTCGCTGAATATACTCAGGTAGCTCACACAAACATGATTTCACACGTCAAAAGGAATCAAATAAATATTTATCTCTTAACCCTTGGAGGTACCTTAAAAAGACATCCACCTTTGTGCCTAAGGACAATAAATGTCCTTAAGATCCTCCAAGGGTTAAACAGCAAATAAATAAAAAACACATTGTGCTGATCCAGTAACTAATGCCTCATAAATCACTCAGTTTTTATTCTCAACACCGTCCAACGTCGTTAGTGACTAAGTGCTTAAAAGCTGAGGGCAGCTTGCATCGTTGATAGCTGCACACACACTATGAAGCTGTGCATGTGACTCTGAGTCAGAACAGCATCAGCCCTGCACACACACAGCGCTAACCTGTCTGAGCATGTTTACTGTCTGTTATCTGCACTCTCTGTGGGATAATCACAAGTTTCTCTGCTAGTCTGTGATAATTCACACGGATTAAAATGTTGACCTGATCAAGGTGTTAGACAGTGTCAGAGTTTTGCTGCATGAATGTTATTTCTCTCTCTTTGTGCTTTCATGTTTAATAAAACAGCAGCAGCATATCTCCATATTTATTCCCCTGTTGCCATCTTCTGCGCCTCTGCGTGTTCTTATCGGTGTGCTCTACACTGCAGAGGAGGAATGATCGCACAGCGCTGCAGCAGAGCAAACACACAAGAACAGAGCAGAACAAAGAGCACACACGTTTCAGCTGACGACTGAAAAAGCTCAACGTGCAAACGGCTCGTTTAAAATAAGCGGAAACATCGACGATGTCATCAGAACACTCTGTGTTAGTCACCACACTCGGTCTGGGACCAGCTGTTACTTTATATTCCTTGATTATTGTTATTCGTGATTTTGATTCTCGTTATTGTTTTCTGCCTATTGTAATCCAATTACTTTTTTCAAGTAACGAGTAATGTAAGGGATTACTTTCCCGTAAGCATGCTGGGTGACTGCGTTACTAAACCGTGATTTTGTTTGTGAGAGTGTCTCAACGTCGTATGAGCGTGCGATGTCCGTGGTAACAGACGTGTCAGTAATGGTCGATCCGCACCGCCCACACGAACATCTGACATCTCTCAACCCCCGCCCACCCTTTCAGGCACCGCTGATCCCAACATGCAGACAGCGAGCCAGTTCCAGTGTCCGGTCTGCTCGGACTAGTTTTTTGTGTGTTTTTTCTGTTATTGTAACCAACGTTGTAGGATAGAGAGAAATGACATCATGGAGACATAGGCAAGAGACATGTCCACTTCCTGTTCGTGCTGAAGAAGCAGGAGAGGAATGATGGACACCAGCGATTCTTTGCCACCCTGCAGATCTGGGAGCGCCAGCCACTTTCCATCCCCGGGATCGATCCAGATCGATGGTCAGGAGTCGCCTAACTGCCACCGCCCACAGGGACATCTGAGCACCCTCCCTCTCAGCCCATAACCATCCTTTCAGGCACCACAGATCCCAACATGGAGATAGTGAGCCAGTTCCAGTGTCCTGTCTGCTTGGACTATGCCCTCCTCCCAGTCCTCCAGTGCCAGTCTGGACACCTGAGTAACTTTTTAATAAACACTTGTCATGAACACATTTGTGCTCTCGATGCCGTCCGAGGCTCACTTTTTGCCCAACGTGCTGAGGTAACCTGGGTTCCAACAGGAACCATGAAGAAGGCTGATTCTGTCCTCTTCCCCTGCATGTACGCTGCATCAGGCTGCAGTGTCACCTTGCCTCAAACACACAAGACCAGGCACTAAGAGCTGTGTGAGTTTCAGCCATGTTGAACCCAGAACCTCTTGCGGGTGGCAGGGATCATTGAAAGGAGTCGTGCCTCACCTGATGCAGAAACACAAGTCCATCACCACACTGCAGGTTAGAAGTTACTCACAGAGCGTGCTCCTAAATGTGACAACAGGTGAGCTTTTGTTCTCACAGCTAACCTGCAGGGAATGAAAACTAACTCCTCCCCGCTCTGTCAAAGGAAGGAGGACGTGCACGGTGCATCCCCCAGGTGACCCGCTGCTGTCGGTGCGCCCTAGGCGGCTCCCATATCACACCTCCATCCATCCTGGTCTCCAAAGTAACCCATCCAGGGTTGTCCGTTTTTACTTATTTATTCATTAAATATGTTGTTTTTTAGTGTCACCTTAATTACCTATTTATTATAAATCAAAGAAATTAAATGTTTTTAAATATTTATGTATAAAACAAAATAAATGCAATCCAATTAAATTGAAGTCAATTAAATTTGTGCCGCATGACATTTTGGCTCTTAAGGAGTCTTCTTCAGGCTGTGGCACAAAAACATGTGAAAAAGGTGAAAAAAGGTGTAATAATAATGGAAATTAAATAAGGTATGTATTTTAGAAGTGCATTTGTTAACATTTTTTCTTTTTTACTGTGGAAACAAATGATTTAATTGTCATGGTCCCCGCACCTCGCCAGCTGACAGCAGTCAGGCGCTTTGTTTTGTTTATTCTCCTCTCTCATCTGCTCTCTCTTTCTCTCTCGTCCTCTCCCACTCTCTCTTTCTCCTGCCGGGGCGGAGCTCAGTATGGGCTCCCGCTCCTGGCCCACGCACCTGGAGATGATCAGCATACCTGCCGCTGATTACGAGAATTGGAGTCCTACTTAAGATGGCGAGTCTGCTCTACTCGTCGCTGGATCGTTGAGCCATCAGCGTCAGTCGTCCTGCACTCTGCAAAGTTTGTTCGTGAGTACGTCTGAACCAGGAGACTAACTGTTTCTCTGTCTGTGTATAGATTTCCCATGGACCCGTTTCCCTGTGCACGGTGACTGAGCGTGAGCAAGAGTGATAGAGGAAAGAAGAGGAGCTGTGTGTGTTTGTGAGGGCTGTATGGAAATCTCCCCTCCATGGACTCCTGCCCCTTTCACTTCCGGACCCTGGAACCCCAGCCCCTTTTCCCCAGACACCGTTGTGTGTGTATATATATTTCACTGTGGAGAACACTGTAAATAAATTCACTTTTGATTTGAAGGAACTTGTGGTCTGCGCCTGAGTCTCTGAGCCTCTGAGTGTTAAATACAACACTGTTGAGTGTTAAATTAACACTTTTGACAGTGTTATATGTTTAAAAGTAACCTAGTCAGTTTTGAAGATTAACAAAGACTAACACTGAGCAGTGCTGATTTTCTAACACTGGAAAATAACTCAAAATGTTATATAAATATTCCAGAGCGGTTCATATGGCAGGGGAAAAAACCACGGATTAAGTACCAAACTATTCAGTTGGCTAAAGACAAAGGGGGGTTGGGGTTCCCATGTTTGAAAGATTATTATATTTCAGCTCAATTGAGGATATTAGTGTGTTGGTGTAATGTAGACTACCAAGCGAGATGGAAAGAAATAGAAATAGAAACAGTGGCCTTAAGAGATTTTCCAATTCAGGCAAGCTTAGGGGATGTGACACTCATTAAAAAACAAATTAATCAAGGAAACCAATGGATTAACCTGCCTTTAAAACTTTGGTTACAATTTCTTAATAAGAATGATTGGAATGAAGAGGTTAGGATTTTAAGATGGTGCGCTTTTGATTTTGATTTTTTACCCAATAAGTTAGCTGTAAGATATAAAAAATGGGCAGGACAAGGCTTAATGGCATATTGTATGTTTTACGATAAGGGAATTCTTAGGGACTTCCAATCAGTAAAAGATCAATACCAGTTAAGCAAAACAGATTTTTTTAGGTTTCTTCAAATTAGGCATCACCTACATAACTTTATACCTAAGAGAACAGATCTTTTCTCTTTACCTGTTTTGAGTATATTTGTCAAGGCTTACCAGGCAGATCCCGGCCTCAAAATAAGAACATTTTTAACCATTAACAATCAAAATGTACATAGCAAGCCGCATCAGACAGCTTCAGTCGAAATTGGATGTATAAGATGGAGTTAAGGCTCTGCAAGGACAGCCGATTTCTAAGTTTGCAATGATTGTAATAAGGTAAGGTAACTTTATTTATACCCATAGGGAAGGTAAATTTGCTTTACAGTAAAATCATAGCATTGTGCTTCCCTTCAAATATAAATCTCACTGTAGCACATATATAGTAATTTAACAATTGAATGATGCATTTCAGTGCACTGATGTATTTTAGACAAAGAAAAATTGTCATGTTTCGGCTGTGTACAGGCAGGAGAAGGACCCAAACGCAAAACTCACGACAAGAAAATTAAACTCAAAAAGCTGCTTTATTGCAGAATGGCATGGAAAACTAAACTAAACTGGGACATGGATAAACTGACACGCAAGGAAACACAGCCATGAGGGAGACTACGACCCTGACAAAGAGAAACACAGGGCTTAAATACACAGAGAGCACAGCTGGGAGTAATCAGGCTGGACGAGACAAGGGAAGCAAAACTAGAATCACTCACATGAGACATGGACCTTCAAAGTAAAACAGGAAACACACTGACTGAACTCTAGACATGCAAACTTAACAGCAACTGAGAAGACAGAACATAGGGACCTGAAACATGGGACAGAAAGCCACAGTAGACACAACGTGGACATAACAACGCCACAGGGACAGAGTAAAACAAAACACAGAACCTCTTAGAAAATAAAATAGGAAACATAATGAAACGCAGACATGCCTACATGAACTTGACAGCATAAAGGACATGAAACACATGAAGGGCAAGGGAGACTTAACAGGGGTTGGAAGACACAAGGGGAATCTAATAACAAAGAACTAGAAAAACTCATGAGCTTAATCATATAAACATCCAATAAGACATAAGTCTCCAATAACACCAGAAAAAGTCCCCAGGTTTATCGTTAGTCGCTTTTTAGGAAAGAAATTCGCTAAGGGTCTCGCTAAATATAGCGACAAAGTTGCTAAGTTGGCAACTCCGACTCTCACTGTGACCCTTTTATCGCCTCAGTTTCTGCCAATTCCTCTTAGGTTTTTAACATTACTCCACACAAGTATTAGTTATAGTTATCCTATTGTGTAAATTGTTCTTTTGTGGTTTTAAGTGAAAAAATGTTTTTAAGCTAATGTGTTTTAATTATTTATATTTTAACCTGCATTTGTATTTAAATTTTTACATTAAAACAGTCGGGGGTTTAAAGCAAATGTTTTAATATCGTGCAATTAGGGTTTGAATTAGAAAATGGATTTGAAACTGTTTTTGACTTTACCGGTGTCCTGACTTTTTGTTTGTGATTCATTTTTAATAGTGTCCAATTAAGGTTAAAATTAGGGAAAGGTTTTTAAAATGTGTTTTTAAGAGTACCAATTTTTGCATGTGATTAATTGTTTGTCCAAATAACGTCTAATTAGGATTAGGACCTAAACTAGGCTGGGTTTAAGGTGAAATAATACAGAAAAAGTAAGGGTTTTTTTTCTTCCTTTCTTCATCCGTCCAGCTTGAGTTGCTCTGAATTCCAGCCACCCAAAGGGACCTGCAACCCGTGAAATATGGGCAATGAGCAAAGCACTCACTGATGAAAAGGTGGTAAAGCGCATCCAATCTGACTTCTTTGACCCTATGCGACCCATATCCGATCATGGTATGACAGTGTGAACGGCGCAAATCCGATATTTTAAAATTCCAACCTGTGTCACGTCCGTATGTGGTACTGAATCTGTTGTGTGTGACGTCTTCTTCTGCGCATGCGGCCGCTTTGAGCGTTCACACTAGAGCGTGTTTGCTGTCACATTTTATTTGTAGTGTGAACGAGCAGACAAAAAAAATCGGAATTGAGCATCAAGACCTGAAGTGTGACAGATGTATCTCCACACGGAATACTGCCAAGTCATCTATGTAAACCTGCACTGTTGCTGTTTTTGCCAACTGCCACTTGTGGTGTACTCTGCCCTCAGGAGTGCAAGTATCCAGCAACAGGCGAGGGTGCAAGTGGGAAGCCCACTGCCGCAACATGGCCCTGGTTTGGTGCCATGGATGAGGTGCTAGGACAGTGGCCCTCTACCAGGCCTCCTGTCCTAATTTCCTCCATCCAGGAGGACACACCAGGGCCCATTGTAGTAGTGGGCAACCCACTTCCTCTTCCTCACCAGCAGGAGGATGAGGAGCCACTGGAGGCACGAGTGGCGAAAAGGAAGAGGGACGGGGACAGCAACGTCAAACGGAGGCACGGAGAGCCGAGAGGATGGACAGGCTGCTAGGTGTCCTTGAGAAGCCAGTGGAGCAGAAAAAGGATTGAGTCGTGTTCACAGACAGCTAATGTACATAGTTGCACTTTGTTTATGCTGGCATCCCAACCTTTGTTTTGTACATTCAGAACATCCAAACTGTATTTGCATGTTTGTAACGAACTCCATAAAACAATTCCGGGGGGCCTGACCTATTGCACTTGCCAAACTGTGAAAATAACAACAGTGCAACGTAAAACACAACAGGATTGTTGGTAATGAACTGCCCATTGTGGTCCAGGATTAACCTGAGTGTGTCACGGTCCTGGGTCTCCTGACCCAGCGTTTTTAGTTCTTTGTGATTTTTGTATTATTGTACTTGTGTGTGATTTATTCTATGGCTTCTAGTTTTGATCCCTTGCCCTTCATGTCTCTCTGTGTCCCCTCTGTTCTGTGTAATGGTGTCTTTGCATGTTTGAGTTTCTTGTTTTCTGTCACTCTGCATTGTGCATTATGTTCTCATGGTTGGTTTTTTGTTACTCTCTCTAGTCTAGTCTCTTGTGTTCCCAGCTGAGTATTTCCCTGTGTATTTTGGTTCTTAGACCTCTGCCTTATGGTTTATGTCTCTGTATTTCTTAGTTGCTGTCTCCACTGTGTCAAGTTCGCGTCTCTGTGTGATACTTCCTGTTTTACTTTGATGGTCCGTGTCTCATGTGAATGCGTCCTGCTTTGCTTGTCTCGTCAGTCCTGATTTCTCCCATCTGTGCCCTCCTTCTGTGTCTCATTCCCCTCGTTACTTCCCTGTGTATTTAAACCCTGTGTTTCTCTGAGTCAGTGTCGCGTCGTCCCTCTTGCTGTGTATCTCTCTGTGAGTTTTCCAAGTTCCCAGTTTAGATTAGTTTGTATGTTTTTTCCCTGCCAGCAAATAAAGCTGAGTTTTGAGTTCACCTCCCTGAGTCTGTGAGTCCTGCACTTTGGGTCCAACTCCTGCCTGCCGCACAGCGATTCATGACAGAGTGTCCCAGTATGCACAGGCATTGTTAACCAGGCCTGACATTTGGCTGAGCAGGGAGTCTTGGGCAGTGCTGCTGGATCCACTGGACCAGGACCAGAGAGATGAAGGAGGTGCCACAGGTGAGACCCCTGGTTTGCATTGCCAGGTACTGAGTGGGCATCCCCAGATGTTGCTCAGGCACACTCATTCCCACTGTCCACCACATCATCTTCCACTTGGGTCTGCATGGCAGGTGAAACTGACAGCTGCCATGTCACTAGAATGTATGCATAATGGAGCAAAAAAGACACGGTGCCAACAAGCATGTTAAAACAAGATGCACCACTAAGGGATACCTACAGTGGGGCAAAAAAGTATTTAGTCAGCCACCGATTGTGCAAGTTCCCCCACTTAAAATGATGACAGAGGTCAGTAATTTGCACCAGAGGTACACTTCAACTGTGAGAGACAGAATGTGAAAAAAAAATCCATGAATCCACATGGTAGGATTTGTAAAGAATTTATTCGTAAATCAGGGTGGAAAATAAGTATCTGGTCACCTCAAACAAGGAAAATCTCTGGCTCTCACAGACCTGTAACGTCTTCTGTAAGAAGCTTTTCTGACCCCCACTCGTTACCTGTATGAATGGCACCTGTTTGAACTCATCATCTGTATAAAAGACACCTGTCCACAGCCTCAAACAGTCAGACTCCAAACTCCGCCATGGCCAAGACCAAAGAGCTTTCGAAGGACACCAGGAAAAGTATTGTAGACCTGCACCAGACTGGGAAGAGTGAATCTACAATAGGCAAGCAGCTTGGTGTGAAAAAATCAACTGTGGGAGCAATCATCAGAAAATGGAAGACATACAAGACCACTGATAA
Source organism: Rhamphochromis sp. 'chilingali' (assembly GCF_963969265.1). Classification (NCBI taxonomy): domain Eukaryota; kingdom Metazoa; phylum Chordata; class Actinopteri; order Cichliformes; family Cichlidae; genus Rhamphochromis; species Rhamphochromis sp. 'chilingali'. The sequence goes on from NC_137930.1 coordinate 1,728,627, forward strand.
TCTCCCTCGATCTGGGGCTCCACGCAAGATCTCATCCCGTGGGGTCAAAATGATCATGAGAACGGTGAGCAAAGATCCCAGAACCACACGGGGGGACCTGGTGAATGACCTGCAGAGAGCTGGGACCAAAGTAACAAAGGTCACCATCAGTAACACACTACAACGGCAGGGAATCAAATCCCGCAGTGCCAGACGTGTTCCGCTGCTGAAGCCAGTGCATGTCCAGGCCCGTCTGAAGTTTGCCAGAGAGCACATGGATGATACAGCAGAGGATTGGGAGAATGTCATGTGGTCAGATGAAACCAAAGTAGAACTTTTTGGTATAAACTCAACTCGTCGTGTTTGGAGGAAGAAGAATACTGAGTTGCATCCCAAGAACACCATACCTACTGTGAAGCATGGGGGTGGAAACATCATGCTATGGGGCTGTTTTTCTGCCAAGGGGACAGGACGACTGATCCGTGTTAAGGACAGAATGAATGGGGCCATGTATCGTGAGATTTTGAGCCAAAACCTCCTTCCATCAGTGAGAACTTTGAAGATGAAACGAGGCTGGGTCTTCCAACATGACAATGATCCAAAACACACCGCCCGGGCAACAAAGGAGTGGCTCCGTAAGAAGCATTTGAAAGTCCTGGAGTGGCCTAGCCAGTCTCCAGACCTCAACCCCATAGAAAATCTGTGGCGGAAGTTGAAAGTCCGTGTTGCTCGGCGACAGCCCCAAAACATCACTGCTCTCGAGAAGATCTGCATGGAGGAATGGGCCAAAATACCAGCTACTGTGTGTGCAAACCTGGTAAAGACCTATAGTAAACGTTTGACCTCTGTTATTGCCAACAAAGGTTATGTTACAAAGTATTGAGTTGTATTTTTGTTATTGACCAAATACTTATTTTCCACCCTGATTTACCAATAAATTCTTTACAAATCCTACCATGTGGATTCATGGATTTTTTTTCACATTCTGTCTCTCACAGTTGAAGTGTACCTCTGGTGCAAATTACTGACCTCTGTCATCATTTTAGGTGGGGGAACTTGCACAATCGGTGGCTGACTAAATACTTTTTTGCCCCACTTTAACTGATGACAATAATCGTGGTCTGGGGGTAGCTCCTCCAGGGCAGACACCTCAGCAGATAGCTGTTCCCACCAGTGTGCACCACTGACTGCCTCCAAACCAGTCACATGCTGTTATGACCTGCAGCAGATGTTTTGTCTTGTAAGTACAGTGTACATGCCAGATTATACACTACAGTTGCCATTATGATTCAACAAACAACAATGATGATTGTATTAGAGTGACGTACATGTGGCACGAACGTGTGGTGCACCTCCAGTGCTTGCAGGAAGATGACACGGAACCTCATCGTCATCATTCCAAAAGCACACTCTATGACAGAGCGAGCCCTGGGATGATGTGCGTTGAAGCGCTGGGCTCCCACACCGTGGACTGGCCTCTTGTAGGGGGTGATGAGGGGGAGTGGATGTTGGAGACATGGGTACCCTCCATCTGCAAGGATAAAATGCCCTGGGGGAGGGTAACGGGCCTGTCGGTACAGCGGGCTGTGGCGGAGGACCCTGGAGTCATGCACTGACCCCGGCCAGCCCACATGTGTATCGACAAAGCGGCCCTGATGGTCACATACCGCCTGCAGGATTATAGACGGGAACAACTTCCTGTTCCTGTTGCACTGACCATCAGGGCCGCTGGGGGGCTTGATGCAGACATGGCAGCAGTCAATTGCACCAGGATCTTTCACAAAGGCCCTGTGTCCTGCCAGCTGTGCATACTCATTGGACATGGCATCTAGATCTTCTGGGGTCCAAGAGAGGTGGATGACCTGATGGCGAGTGGCCACCACCTCCTCTGTGACCCTGTGCACATGTGGTGAACAGTGGAATGGGGTATTGCAAACACCCTGGACACTACCCTGTAGGCTGCTCCACTTGCCAGCCAGAAAAGGAACACAAGGGCCTCGATCGGGGCACCCCAACCATGTCTCCGATACTGGTTAAGTAGATTCATCAGCGGTGTCACGGACTCCCTGCTGAGGCGAAAATCAGTGTGTAATGAACTTCCAATGTTGTCTTTGAAATTTTGAAGACGGGGGCCGGGTCTGCAACCCATAGCTCCCATCATTGGTACGTCGAGATGGCGATAAATGTCACGATATTCTGTGCGACAGATTTGGGACCCGATATGCAGGCGATAATCTCAAAGAGACAACAAGTTTCATTGCTCAAACAGAGAAAACACGAAACAAAGCTGGACTGGGAGCAGACATGCAAAACTTGGAGAATAAAGGATGTGAGGAAAATTGAGGGCTTAAATGCACACCTGAGGTAAATGGGGAGAAACAAAGGTGAACAGAATCCGACTAATGAGAAGACAGAACATGGGAACAGAAACACAGACCTGACGCAAAGGCAGAAAAGGTCTGACCTCACACAGGAGATGCTCGGGACGAAACACAGAGACGAGAATAATAAAATAATGTTGAGTGAATTATGACGGTAAAACCGAATCAGTCAGGCTGGACTTTTTTATGAGAAAATGTCAAAGGTAAGTAGCACTCAGAGGTGTGGTTAGCTCTCCAAGTCTTTTCCAAACACATACAGAGTCGGTTTCTTTTAATATCAAGTGAATAAAGAGAAACCTGCGTGTCGCACACATGAGCTAATCAGTTTGGATGCTTGATTTAAATTTTCTCCTCCCTGTATTTAACTCCTTGATAAAGGAACTGCAGAAGTGCAAATGCAGCAGGCTCAGAGTTCCCACCTCTTACATACAATCTTCTCTTTGAAAACACCAACAGATTGGCATTAGTGAATGTGGCCCATCCTGGTCAGACGCTGAAGCTCCTCAGCTGGTGTTTGATGTGAGGTAGGACTTTGCTCGGAGCCCCTCGCAAATGACGAGTGACTCACGCTATCTTTAAGGAAAAGCCCAGACAGGAAACTGGTTTTTATTGCTCGTTTCAGTGATCTGAAGCTAATCCGTAACTACCGTCCTTAGCTCGGTCCTGAGACCTAGCTAGCTAACATGAGCACTCGGCTGTCGGGGTTCGTTTAGCTAATCTGTGCAGGTGAATGAATCAGCACCACCCAGTGACAGCAGACAGATCATCCAACATGTTCACATGTTAACTGCAAAATGAACTGATGAAAACAGTGCAAAGGTTAAAGTACCACATGTGCTGCAGTGAAAGCTGCAGCTTTATTGATAAAGTTAAAGACAAAAAAAACAAAAGGATTAATCACCCCTGTAACTGTGTCACTATATATCAGCATTAACAGGACCTCAGTTTGGTGTTTCACAAAGCTGCTGATCTCAGACCTGCACAGCTTCCGTTTTAAACACTTGATGTACTCAGCTGCATGAAGAGCATATGAGATTTTCTCTGACAGAATTAAATAAAACCTGATGAAGGTCAAAGGTCGTCACTTGTATGTTGAACTACAAACTTGTGATCTGGAGTTCTTTCACAGTTTTTTGCAGATAGTGTTATTTACCATAAAGTGATGCAGAGTTATTCATACCAGAGAGGATCATATATTTTTAAATATATAACTTTCTACAGGACTGAATATAATATCTTTATGTAAAAGTCTGGAGCCTCTGGGGAGTATCTGAGTATTTATAACATTACACAAAGCAAAGGTCCCCATCACAGTGTTGATGAAATGCTGGGTTTATCCATCTTCTGGGGCGGGCCTACGGAGGAGTGCTGAAGATTTCCCTGTGAGGGAGCTGCTGGTGAAGATCATGAGTCCTGCTTGATCAATGCGATGAGCTTCAGTCTTCCTGGTGTTTCTCATCGCTAACTAGCTAGCAACAAGCCTCCAACACAGTGCGTATGCTAGCGGCTAATCTAGCAAACGAATTAACAACAGAGCGATTTTAGAACTATAAGATGATAAGCTGTGTGTCTTTTTTATAACAGTGACATGGTTGTATTTACCTTAATTAAACGAGTCGTCAGTCGCGATAAACCAGCAAAAAACTGGAGTCGCCGGGCTACGTAAAAAGTGTAGGGGGGCGTGTTTGCGGTCACGTCCAGCGGGTGTGTGGGCGGGAGCGTTACACAGTCGCTCCACCTCAGGTCACTACTGCGCAGACTCTGGCTCCAAAAATGCAAGATGGCAGCCTCCACAAGCGGCATATTTTGGCTTCATTTTTGCACAATAGGAGGAGGCGGGGTGGCATCGTCCATGTTTTCTACAGTCATTGGTCCCACCCCTGATTCCTGAACACAGATACAGGAAGCTCCGCACTTCATCCCAGCTGCTTCACACTCGGCTACGAACCGCCGCAGTGCATCTGCAAACAGTGGCGGTGACCGTCCAGCCTTTGGCTGTTGTCCACAAATTATGAGCAGAATAAACAAAGATTGGTGGGTCGAACGCCCAGACCAAATGTGACCGACTGAGCAGCCCGCAACAACGCGCCAGATATCCCATGGTTCTGAAGGGCACATGGGTGGTTGGGAAAACTGCCACAAAGCTTTGAATATCTTTGAGAGGACGTGCTCCACAGTCACGGTGAGGGGGGTGAGGAGGTCGTGATGTAAAAACTTTGCTCACACAAACAAAGAAAGTGTCAGAGTGCTTTAGTTGTAATTAGAGAACACGGTTACTGGAGCAATCCCTGCAGCGCTGTCAGAAAGCTCTTCTTCATGAGCAGCCGTGCAGGACCTGCTCCGTGATTAGGAATCACGTCGTGCAGTAATACACGTGCAGCACTCGCACACTTAAAAGACTCTGCTCACCCCTCTGGAATCTGTGTTTGGCACATTTTAGCACAGAAACAGAATTTAATTAGTGTTTGTCACCAGCACCAACTCCTCCCTGCTGTATCTCCACCTACCACAGAAAACTCCCACCGGCCTCCTGTCTGTCTCCGCTTTGTTATTTTGGGTCACAGTGCACATTAAGCACAGCAGGACTCTGTTCACATGCTGCACTGCAGAGAAAGACCCGGCGGGTCGGGGAGGCTTGGTGCTCAGTGATTACAGGAACTGTGACATCAGCCACATTCATCCATTCGCACGCCTCGAGGGGTTTGATCAGCGGTTGGGGAGAGCACAGAAAGACGGAGAACAACTCATTAGCACATTATTATTCAGTCGTAGTATTTATTTAGAGAGTTGTTACCTACCCAGCTTATATCCAGTGAAACAGCCGCTTTAATCCATCTATAATTTATTCATTTACTACACAACGAGACGCTTACTAGAAAGTGAAAACACAAAGCAAAACCACAGAGAAAGAAAGTTTATTCTTAGCCACCGTCAGCGTAGTTTAAGGTGGATTTGTAGCTGTGTGTGAAATTGTTCTCAGCAGCTTCAAAATGTACACATGTAGGCGATCGTGGTTCAAGAGTTGGGAGTTCGCCTTGTAATCGGAAGGTTGCCGGTTCGAGCCCCGGCTTGGACAGTCTCGGTCGTTGTGTCCTTGGGCAAGACACTTCACCCGTTGCCTGCTGGTGGTGGTCAGAGGGCCCGGTGGCGCCAGTGTCCGGCACCCTCGCCTCTGTCAGTGCGCCCCAGGGTGGTTGTGGCTACAATGTAGCTGCCATGTGGACTAGTAAAGCGCTATACAAATACAGGCCATTCACCATTTCGTATAGCGGAGCAGCTATAGCTGAACCCTCAGTCTGCACTAACGAGCTCCTCATCTGTGACGTGTCTCTTTGCAATAAGGGTCTCGACTGAGCCGGCTGCTTTCTGGTCATTTTGCAGTTAAATTGCCGTCTTGCTGTAATCCCGAATGTAAACAATTTATGAGAATTTCTGTGTATGTAGATGGCTACGAATGTGAGACTTTAGAGCTGATTTCTATATTAACGCTAACAGGTGTCATGGTGTTGCCAGCTCAATGCCTTTCAACTGCAAACTGGTTTCATTTCCATCCTGAAGCAACAAATTTGCTCTGATGCTGCTCTATAATCAGCACAACTGATGCAACAATCTGCCAAGTAATAGTGAGCCAGGGTTTAAATGCAGCCGGAGAGCTGCCTGGAGACACCTGGCCCCGGTTGGAGAGGCAATCAAGGAAACTGTGGGTGGGATGGTGACGATGGAGCTGGTTCTACATCAGAGTTTTATAATCTGCGTTTATCCTCCTCATCAGAGGGTTCCTATTAGAAGCTAAACAAAGATCTGGAGCCTAAAATCTCAGCCTGAGGCACCACATTTGATTTCTAATGCTGTGCTAAAGTGTCGTAATTAGTTGATGCAAATGTCTGTGACTCCTGCCAAGACACAGCAGACGTATGTGCTCGATGCATGTGACCGAGGGAACGCGGTGAAGCAAATATTCTGCAAAGAGGTCGGAGACACGTGACAAAATTATTTCTGTTTCTCTGTCGCACAGGAGCAACTTTACAATGATGGTAAATGAACTGTGATGTTTTTTCACCCAATATAAGCACTCAAAGTGTTTCTTATCCGGTTGTTCAGTCTGACGTCACTAGCCGTGTCTGGACCTAAACTCCGCTGCAGGTCCATATATCAAACGATCACTATGGCATTACTGAGAGTTGAAAAACTGTCTAAAGTCTTTCATCTTTAATAAAATGATCAGCGTTCTGCTCTACCAGGTGTAACAACTGAGTTTAACATCCAGGCATCCATGAAAACGGAATTTATGACATTTAACGGAGTTAGAAGTTAGCAGGGAGTTAGCTCGCTAGCTTCTATCTAAATACAATATAGCATGTCCTGACTGCGGGGTTTTGGAAACAAATTAAAACGTACAGCTCTGCTATCACTTCCAACATAAATGAAGACAGAAAACTAAACAGCAGTGACGTTTGTAGGGCTACTGAAGTTGGGCTAGCTGGTATATAATGATGTGCTGCGTGACCGCTAGCGACACAGCTATGTTAGCATAATATAAACAAGCTAACTTTTTTTCCACTCGATAAAAGTTAACGTGAGTGTTCTCGGTGGTCAGGAACAAATGTAATCGCATGGCAGGATGCTGTAAAAGGACCAAACTTCAGCCAGGTAGGGATGGGTATCGTTTAGGTTTTATCCGATACCGGTGCCGAATCGGTACTTTTGAGACGGTGACGGTGCTCAAACGGTGCTCAAACCGGTGCTTAAAGAATGGAGAACACAAAATTGGTCCAAAAACCACTTATGTTCAGCTGTTTTTTGTAAAAAGATAACAATGTTAGCCTTTTCTGCAGCTATGGGGCATATATGGTATCACTCTTGGCTGGAAGCAGTGCTTAAACAATGGAAAAACACAAACTTTGTCCAAAAACCTCTCATGTTTAACTGTTTCCCACTTTTTCTTTGGTTATTTTAGCCTTTTTGGCCAGGGTGAAGGGAGTATCTGCCATCAAACAAGAAGACAGCAGCATGTAGCTATGATGATGTTTGCTAGTTCACCTTACATGCATTAATGTAATAACGTGGTTAGCCTACTCAACGTAAATTACACACGAACAACATTAAGCTACTCACGCAGAGAAGAACGGCTGCTGCTGCATCATCATCCTCATCATTTCTGCTACACTGGCAGGGCTAGGGGCCAGGACTCTCCTCTTTGGGTTTTTGGGTATGTTGCATAACAGGCAACCCACCCGCAGTAGATGTGCTCGGTGTGAGGTCTCGCAGCGAGCTATCAAATACGGTCCATTTCTGGGCTTTTAAAAAAAACGCTATGCGTCGCCAGGTGTTTCATCGGATTTGAGGTGTTACCTCCTTTGACAGTATCACAGTATCACCTTAAAGCACTTGTTGCTGCTGAGTTTGCATATTTTGCTGTGAAGTACAGCCAGACTTTTGACCGCTTCGCCTTGGACATTTTTAATCTGTAGCTCTGCATAAAAGAACGTACGTACCTGGACCCGCCTACTATCCTCGGAAACGTAAAATGATTGGCTAGAATCTAAAGTGTATCACAGCTCAGGAAAAAAAAGCACCGAAATAAAGCACCGAAATGTGCACTGCTTTTCGGTCTGGTTACTACAGTTTATGTCAGAACCAGTGCCATCATGGCACCGGACACCAGTACCCATCCCTACAGCCAGGAGAACAACTGAGATAATCCATCCACAATGTGAGGTTAGTCATTCATATACTGCGGAATTAGGATTCGTCACGTCATCACTTAAAGACCGGATTACTACCACCCTCACTCACCCATTCACTGAGCGCGTTTTTTCATGCCTAAGCACCTATAACCTAACATCTGAACCCGGCCCTCCATGAGCCTGGTTCTGCTGGAGGTTTCTTCCTATTAAAAGTACGTTTTTCTTTCCCACTGTCGCCAAAGTGCTTGTTCATAGGAGGGCATCGGATTGTTGGGGTTTCTCTGTGTTATTCTAGGGTCTTTACCTTACAGTATTAAGCACTTAAGGCTTAATAATCAGGTGACAGAATCACAAAAAGTGATTTTGTCATAGTGGGGAAGCTGACTGCGTGTGTCACGGTCCGGGGTCGGTTCAACCCAGCATTGTGAGATTATTATGTTTTGGTTTATTTTTTGAATGATCGTTTTGTTCCTCTTGTGCTTTGTCGATTATTATTAGAATCCCAGAATCTTTCTGTTTCTTCGTGGTCAGGATTTGTTGTCTCATGTATTGTTTGAGTTTCATGTATTATTTTCTGTCTGCCTCTCTGTGTCGAGTCCGTGTCTTTGAGTAGTGATTCATGTTTCCTGTTTTATTGTGAAAGTCTTTGTCTTATGTTAGTGTGTGCAGCTTTGCTCCGCCTGTCTCGTCAGCCCTGATCTCTCCCAGCTGTGTCTCCCTCCTGTTGCCCATTCCCTCATTACTGTGTATATAAGCCCTGTGTTTTCCCGTGCTCGGTGTCGCGTCGTACCCTCAGAATTATGCCTGTGTGTTTCAGTTGTCAGTGTTCAGTTCATGTTTTTGTTTATCACCAGCAATAAAGCTAAGGTTTTCAGTTTCAACTCAGTCTCAGAGTCCTGCGTTTGGATCCTCACCTCCGCCTGCCCGCACACAGAGCCCTGACAGAGTAAGAAGGTGTGAAGTGAAGACACACCAAAACTAGACTTGATTTTAACAAAGGGCGAGCAGTTTATTGAAGGCTGGTAAAACCGTACAAAAAAAAAAGAGGCAAACGGTGAAACTGAGCGACAACCTAAACTGGGTGAGCTAAACATAACAAACCTAGAACATGAAGATAAATGTGGAGATCTGACGTGAAAAACCTGAAACACAAATCCTTGGCGTGAATTCATGGACCTGGAAACACAGCATGACATAACAGGACGAACGGACAAGTCTGTGAAAACTCACAGACTAAATACAGGCAGGAAGTGATCAGGGGAAGTGGAAACACAGGGGGAAACAGCTGATATGAATGATGAACATAATGGCTGTGTCCCAATTAAGAGACTGCACGCTTGAAGTACGCGCACTACGGTGCGTACTATAAGTACGAGAAGTGCGGAAGTGAGAGGCTTGTGAAATGGGACGGTATACGCTTCGTCGCGCTGTTCAGGTTGCCTAGCAACCATAATACTAACCGCGAGACACGTTACATACAGCATTGTGTGACAGAAAAAAGGAGAAAAATGTTTTGTTGGTCATTCATTTTTGTCATGACATCACTTTGATTAGTTGAGTATCTGAGGCTGAAACCACGGGACTGTAAACATGATTGTTGGGCTTCATGTCTGTGCTGAACAGTCATTTAAGATTAGCTAGTAAATAACAATTAGCTGATGTTGGTCATGAGACTAAAGTCATCTCACTGTGGTAATGTAAATATAATATGGCCAATATTATAGTATTGTCAGATTATTATGATATATATATCTATCTATCTATCTATCTATCTATCTATCTATCTATCTATCTATCTATCTATCTATCTATCTATCTATCTATCTATCTATCTAGATAGATAGATAGATAGATAGATAGATAGATAGATAGATAGATAGATAGATAGATAGATAGATAGATAGATAGATAGAAAAAAAAACACCCAGCACGCCCCTGCGGGCGGTTTATCCTTCAAGCTCGGGTCCTCTACCAGAGGCCTGGGAGCTTGAGGGTCCTGCGCAGTATCTTAGCTGTTCCCAGGACTGCGCTCTTCTGGACAGAGATCTCCGATGTTATTCCCGGGATCTGCTGGAGCCACTCGCCTAGCTTGGGAGTCACCGCACCTAGTGCTCCGATTACCACGGGGACCACCGTTACCTTCACCCTCCACATCCTCTCGAGCTCTTCTCTGAGCCCTTGGTATTTCTCCAGCTTCTCGTGTTCCTTCTTCCTGATATTGCTGTCATTCGGAACCGCTACATCGATCACTACGGCCGTCTTCTTCTGTTTGTCTACCACCACTATGTCCGGTTGGTTAGCCACCACCATTTTGTCCGTCTGTATCTGGAAGTCCCACAGGATCTTAGCTCGGTCATTCTCCACCACCCTTGGGGGCATCTCCCATTTTGACCTCGGGACTTCCAGGTTATACTCGGCACAGATGTTCCTGTACACTATGCCGGCCACTTGGTTATGGCGTTCCATGTATGCCTTGCCTGCTAGCATCTTGCACCCTGCTGTTATGTGCTGGATTGTCTCTGGGGCATCTTTACACAGCCTGCACCTGGGGTCTTGCCTGGTGTGATAGACCCCAGCCTCTATGGATCTTGTACTCAGAGCTTGTTCTTGTGCTGCCATGATTAGTGCCTCTGTGCTGTCTTTCAGTCCAGCTTTGTCCAGCCACTGGTAGGATTTCTGGATATCAGCCACCTCCTCTATCTGCCGGTGGTACATACCGTGCAGGGGCCTGTCCTTCCATGATGGTTCCTCGTCTCCCTCCTCTTTCTTGGGTTTCTGCTGCCTGAGGTATTCACTGAGCACTCGGTCAGTTGGGGCCATCTTCCCAATGTATTCTTGGATGTTCCTTGTCTCATCCTGGACTGTGGTGCTGACACTCACCAGTCCCCGGCCCCCTTCCTTCCGCTTAGCGTACAGCCTCAGGGTGCTGGACTTGGGGTGAAACCCTCCATGCATGGTCAGGAGCTTTCTTGTCTTTATGTCAGTGGCTTCTATCTCCTCCTTTGGCCAGCCTATTACCCCAGCAGGGTACCTGATCACGGGCAGGGCGTATGTGTTGATGGCCCGGATCTTGTTCTTACCATTCAGCTGACTCCTCAGGACTTGCCTGACCCTCTGCAGGTACTTGGTGGTTGCAGCCTTTCTAGCGGCCTCTTCATGGTTCCCATTTGCCTGCGGGATCCCCAGGTACTTGTAACTGTCCTCTATGTCTGCAATGTTGCCTTCTGGTAGTTCAATCCCCTCAGTTCTGACTACCTTCCCTCTCTTTGTTACCATCCGACTACACTTCTCCAGTCCGAACGACATTCCAATGTCATTGCTGTATAGCCTGGTAGTGTGGATCAGTGAATCGATGTCTCGTTCACTCTTGGCATACAGCTTGATGTCATCCATGTACAGGAGGTGGCTGACAACTGCTCCGTTCCGTAGTCGGTATCCGTAGCCAGTCTTGTTAATGATCTCACTGAGGGGGTTCAGGCCTATGCAGAACAGCAGTGGGGACAGAGCATCTCCTTGGTAGATCCCGCACTTGATGGTAACTTGTGCTATGGGCTTGGAGTTGGCCTCTAGTGTTGTACGCCACATCCCCATTGAGTTCCTGATGAAGGCTCTTAGGGTCCCATTGATCTTGTACAATTCTAGGCATTCCAGTATCCAGCTGTGGGGCATTGAGTCATAGGCCTTCTTGTAATCAATCCAGGCAGTGCACAGGTTGCTCAGTCTGGTCTTGCAGTCTCGGCTGATTGTTCTGTCTACCAGTAGCTGGTGTTTTGCACCTCTGGTATTCTTGCCAATTCCTTTCTGTGTCCCGCTCATGTATTGACCCATGTGCCTGTTCATCTTAGCCGATATGATGCCTGACAGGAGCTTCCATGTAGTACTGAGGCAGGTTATTGGTCGGTAGTTGGAGGGGACCGCTCCCTTCTTGGGGTCCTTGGGGATCAGGACCGTCCGACCTTCGGTTAGCCATTCCGGGTGTCTCTCGTTAACTAGCAGCTGGTTCATTTGTGCTGCCAGACGCTCGTGGAGTGCAGTCAGCTTCTTCAGCCAGTAGGCGTGAACCATGTCGGGCCCTGGTGCTGTCCAACTCTTCATACTGGAGACCCTTTCTTGGATATCTGCCACTGTGATGGTTACTGGACCCTGTTCAGGGAGGTCGCTGTGGTCTGCCCTCAGATCCACTAGCCACTGAGCATTGCCGTTATGGGTTGCATCCTTCTCCCATATGCTCTTCCAGTATTGCTCCGTCTCCAGCCTTGGTGGTGCTGTTCTCTTATTGTTCCCTTGCCACTGAGAGTACACCTTTGCTGGTTCTGTGGAGAACAGCTGGTTTATTCTCCTGCCTTCTATCTCTCTGGTGTACCTCCTCAAGCGGCTGGCCAAGGCTGTGAGTCTTTGCTTGGCAGTTTCCAAGGCCTCAGGTATGGACAGCTTGCTGTATTTCTTATGCACCTTATTTGTCGCACCTTTCTGCAACTCTGTTAGTTGGCTAACCTCCCTCCGTGCTACTTTGATCTTGCCCTCTAGCCTCCTTCTCCATGGAGGGTACTGCCCCTTGTGGCTGTTCAACTTGTAGCCAAGCATCTCACTGATCACTGCTGCCGTATTGTAGATCAGCTTGTTAGTGTCGGTAATCGTGGTTGTAGGTATTGCCCGTAGTGCTGCATTAACATCATCTAGCAGACCTTCTGAGGGTACTTCACGTAATCTTGGTAACCGGCTACGGGGGATCCAGGTTTCAAGCTTGGCCATGATCCTATTTTTCAGGTCAGTTCCTCTCGCACTCAACGATCCTTCTCCTATCGCACTTGGGGCTATGTACCCAATCTCGGGTGGGGGTGATGATATCTCCCCCCTGACCTGGCGTCCTGACTCCTCCTTGCCGTAGCATTTGTGTTGTACCTCGTCAATCTCTAGCTGTGAGAGCAGTCCCTATATATATATATATATATATATATATATATATATATATATATATATATATATATATATATATGAGAGAGACAGAGAGAGACCTCTATCTGACTTTCAGCTTGTTGTGTTTGTGGATATATGACTGACTTTAATTATTAAACATTCGCACATAAATAAGTGACGTCATATTCAGTACTTTAGTTCACTCTTCGGCCGCTCCATCTTATTAGGGAAATGCCATATACATAAATGTAAATTTCTAAACTCAACCCCATCATTTAATTTGGTTTTGATTGAAACTGAATATTACTTAAACTCTCTTAAATTAACTTCCAATAAAAAAGGTTTATCATTGATTGAAATTCATTCAGAAATGTTTAAGGAATGAGCTGTCACAACTTTCAAGTACAAAGTTGTTATGAAGTCTGTCACATTCCCCCCCTTTTTTTTCTTTTTTTATCCTTTATTTATTTATCCTTCTTATTTCATTGTGCTGTATATTGTTACTCTTATTTGCCTTGTATGTCTACTGTACAAACTGAACTGGAATGACTGACTGTTCGCTTTATCATTTCAATAAAGTTTGGGAAAAAAATAACTCTTCGGCCGCTCCCTTTTGCCGTATTTTGCGGCAAAATTATCCACATCCACCGCCGCGCTATGAATTGTGGGATATATGGGACCACGAAGCGTGCACCGGACCACGCTTGATATTTGGGGAAATCGACGGCGCATTTGGAGTATGCATTTGAAGCACACTTTGAATTGGGACAGCCGTCGTCGCGTGGCGGTGACGTAATCGCACTTAAAATGCGTACTTCAAGCGTGCGGTCTCTTAATTGGGACACAGCCTATGACACCAGACCTCTTCAAAATAAAACAGGAAACATAATGATACGCAGACATGAAACATGACAGATTAAGAAACACAGACTTAACATGATGAACCAATGAGGAACACGCACACTATAAATACATACGGAGGGAAAAGGGGAGCTGAGACACGGACAGAACTAAGGACAAACAGAACATGACAGTTGGGGCGGACACGGAGGCGAAAACACAAGGGCAATCTAATGAACTATAATGGTAACCTGGGCAAAATAGAGCTTCAGATAAGTAAATGAACTAAAACATAAACATCAAACTATAAGAAAGCATAAAGGTCTGGCTGAAACGACCCAGGACTGGGAGAGGATTGTGCTTATATACATCAAATTGAACTGAAAATGAACAACGATGAATTAACCGTACGTTAAAGTTTCACTGGATGTGACACACTGGATCTGTTGGAAAGGTTCTGAAATATTTGGACGTGATTTTCAGAATAACTGCTTGCTGTGAACCATGCAGTGTTCCTTTTTTCATCTCTTACTTTCTGGTTTGTTATTATTTAAAAGTATAATGTTGAAAAAATGAAGTTCAGGGAGGTGAGCTTCAGAGCTCTTCAGCACAGGCGGGAGAAGCAGTCAGACACCCAGGAGGCTTCACAGCAGCCTCTGTCGGGAAACACACATACAAAAGGCTGAATGGAGCTGCCAGACTGCATCCTCTGTGCTGACGGGCCAGAAAAAGAACTCGACAACAGCTCAAAGGCCACGACGGCGCTGAAGAGGCTGCACGTCAGCGAGCGGCCCTTTACCTTTCAACCACAGCAGGAGATGTTCAATAGGCCTGGATAATCCAGAAAGCTACACAACATGAGGAGGATCAGTTACAAATACAAGTCTAACTTTTTACCTCTTTTTATAAATAACTACATTGTTACATGTTTAAATAGACACTAAGTATCATGAACACATCTTTCAGGATTTCCTGCGTTAACCCTCTGGGCTCCAGGGTGTAACACGCTAACTGCAACACGTCACTACTTCCAGGTCTACTTGGTTGTAATGGAGGCGGAGTCAAGTGGATCCGCTCTCCCTGCCCGGCGAATGCTCTTGATGCAGACGAAACAGTAGATGCCTCGGCACAACGCCGGCGCCTCCATCGACCCCGCTGACACTCACCTTCATTCATGCACCTGTGCTGAAATGTCAGATACCCATGGTGTTGACTCGAATCACAGGTGACAACAAGAAATATGGGCTAAACCTTTTTTAATGAGGGGGCGGGGACGACATCATGCACTATATTGAGTTTCAGAATTGATTCCTTATTGTAGTGGGCTCAAAGTGTTAATGCTAGCTTATTTTAATAAACAACACTGGCTGGCAAGAGGTTTTCACATGACATGTGATGCTTCACTAAATGATGCTATGAGTGGCTCCTACTGTAATCACAGATATTATCAGATGATGGTGATGACTGCTACTGTTTATTATTATTATATGCGTTCATCACGGTGGTCATGTAGTGCAGACTGGAAAACACAGTAAAGTTTTGTGAAACCTAAAGTCTGAAGAGAAAACCAGGGTTTGCTGCACAAAACACTATTCTGGGCGTAATGTGAGTCCTCTAACAGCAGCTTGGAGAGGTTTGGAGCAGAGGCGAGGGGAACAGAAATGACTCCAGCATGGCTGCAGTAATGGCCGGGAGCTGATGACGCACTGAGAGTGCTCGTCCGAGGGCAGAGGTTTGAGATGGGCGTGTTTTGGTTCGATGAGGCTGAGCCCTGCAGCTGTTATAATCCCACACAAATAACAAATAACTGCAGGAGAGGATTTACAGCACAGCACATCAGAGCTGCTTAACACGAGCAGAAACCTGAGAGGTTCGGGAGGAAAGTCTCTGCTGACCTACATGTGCATCTCAAACAGCTCCAGCAAACTTAAAGGGTTAATGCACACACTTGAAATTTGGGGGAAGAACTGAGACGTCTACTTTTTTATTTCAAGAGATTGAGTGAGAAACCCTCCCAGGAAAAATAATCAGTGTGAAAAGAACAGACAGCTGTTGCTTTTACCGACTGCTGGGCCATCAGAGATGCAAAGTGGAGGCTGGCTGATCGTTCACACAGACTGCTGATGAATTCTGGACAGTGGAGCTCCGTGGAGCTGCTGTCAGGCTGACTGATCAGCAGCTGCTGGTCTAAACATGAAGGAGTGTCTGGGTGCATCGGGGTAATAACCCGCACCTGCTTGCAGTTTAGTTCCACTTCAGCCAAGATGACAGAAGGAGAGGTCTGTGGTTCAGGGTCTCTGTTCTCCGTTTGTCATTCCTGGGATGAAGCCGAGTTGTCGGCTCCACTTCAAAAGTTTCCAAACTGCCTGACGGGACCCGCGAGCGTCTTAGTGACAGTCACGATCCGAGCTAGGGAAAGCGTTCACACCTCCAGCTTGTTTCCTCTGGTCCCAGTCAGCTGACGAGTTTGTAAACTTGGTTTGTTTTCACACAGAGGAAAGTCACAAAAAATCACATGACAATGTAAAAATGATCGGCTGTCAAGTGGCCCGTTCCGTTTCCATCGAATGTGAACAGCTGATCTCAGGGCTGGACCTACCATTATGGGCTAAACCGTCACGGTTCTGGGTCAGGTCGACCCAGCATGCTGAGTTTATTATGTTTTGGTTTATTCTTGAATGATCGTTTTGTTACTTTTGTGATTTGTTGGTTATTATTTGAATTCTATGTTTCTGTTTATTCATGTTTAAGGATTTGTTCTTCGGTTGTGTCTCACATTTAGTGTCGTTCAGGTTCCATGTGTTATATTCTGTCTGTCTCTCAGTGTCGAGTCTGCGTCCTTGTGTAGTGTTTTCTTGTTTCCTGTTTTATTGTGAAAGTCTATGGGCCTTTCTCAATATGCGTACTTGCGTTCTCGTGTACTCGTGATACGTCACCAGTCGGAGACCAAGTACTGCTCCAATTCGAAGTACGCATCAAGCCGAGAACGCGAAAAAGTCCCGGATGTGTTCTCGCTCCGCCCGTTTTATCGAGCATGCATCGGTGGTGACTTGTGTGGACTTGGTACAGCTAAATATCCCAGAATGCATTTCGTCCAAAACTCAAACGAGGCAATGGCGGACGAGCGCGGCTAAAAACTTTTAAATATTCCTCTTTCTGGGTCACAAAATAAACTTTTAAGTTCTTTTCAAGCGAGAATGTAGCTGTGTGAACTTCAAACATCTGCTCGATTTATCAAGATAGCATAAATTTCCAAACGCGCTCCGACGTTTTCGGAGACGTCTGTGACCTGCCAGCTCCATAGCAGACAGCGAGGTCGAGGATCATTACAGCCGGCGAGAACAGCGGACTGTTGTATTAAGTGTCCACTAAAATAAAAACAAAAGCGTTCTAACATCTCACCTCCTTGTTTTTATTAAGGTATGTACACGTATGTACATGTACACTATTTTTATTAATAGAGATTTCACTACTGAGGTTAAACATGATATAAAAGTCACTTCTAAATGTTAATGTTTGGTTTATTTCAGTGTTTTATTTGTTCCTGAGTAAACCGGTCTGGCTGTGATTAAAGTTAAGCTTCATAACATATTACAGTTAAATTAAGAGGGGACGGCAGTAAAAACTCCGGACCTGTGACATCAAGTACGCGGGCGTTCCAATTGTACACATCGCGAGTCCGTGCTCACGTTCTCGGCGAGTACGTACTGTAAAAAGTCAGCACAAATCCACCTGCTGACCTCCACCACTTGCTAATGTTACTGAATCTGTGGAAGCTCCGCCAGTTATTTATACACATCTGTCAACATCTGGCCAATTCCCCACCTGCCATTGTTTATACCGTTACAAAAAACAAACACAAAACAAAACATCAGCCCATAAAAATGAAAAATGCCCGGTGGGCCGATGGCCAGTCCAGCTATGGCTGATCTCTGAAGACGGTAAAATCTGCGTTTTTATCAAACTTGGTGCTTTCTGTCCTTCATCAAAAATTCAGTTTCACTTTCCACCAAATGTTTGATGCGAGTTTATTCGACCTGCTGAAACAACACAGTCAGAGCTGGCATGAAGTCCATCGTGTGGACTCACCTCTCCTTGGCCTCGTGAGGTGATAGGAGGTGGGAGGTAACTCTCTGGGTGCTGAGCCGTACCTGTGCTCACTCTGCTGGTCTCTCTGGTGTCAGTGGCTCCTGCACCCAGTTTGTCTCACCTGTGTCTGGTTGTCAAACCGATCATGTCTGATAGTGTCCGTTTGACATGACACCATCATGTCACCATCGTGACATCATCTCCAGCTGCAGGTTTGTCGGCCGCATCCATGATGAGAATCTCCCATCCCAGCACGAAGGTGCTCTGAGATCTGCGACCGTGGAGGCGTCTGAGACGTGGAACGCCAGGTCGTCTTCGTCGTGTATACATACCTAAATGCACTGATTACTGTCATGTGATTGGCTGATTAGATATTTGGGTTGAACTAAGGACGTGGCTGGCGAGGTGCAAACTCGGGCTGGAAAATCAAATCTGATATTCTTTCACTGTATTTCTTTTTCTGTTTTTCTGATCATCTCCCACGACCTCCCTCCACCATGTCCTTGGTTCCCCTCCGTGCCACCACACGGGGCATACATCCTGGGAACCTGCGTCCCTGAGAATGTGTTCAGTTTGGTCCAAATGAGATGTGCAAATTTTGTCCAAGTGAAAACCGATTAAAGTTTTTCCAAGAGAGTGATGGATTCAGGAAACTGGCACGGGACGCGGAAAATTTGGTTCAGACAGTGAAGTTTAGCTTCTCTGAATCGATAAAGCGTATTGGCTGGAGTGATATTACATAACAAAGTATTTGTATGAAACCATGGTAGAAACTGGACTGAGTTCAGATGCCAGGTGGTTTGAGTTTCCTGCCTCCAACATTCAGCCTAATTGGACCGCTGCTTTTAAAGTTTTAGAGACTCGGGGGTAATCTTTCAGACGGAACATTTCAGTTTAAAATTCAGCTCTAATTTGCTGTCTTAAAGTGCTCCTCAGACAGACCCATCACCGACTGACACACAGCATCACAGGAATATCTGGAAGGATGGAAACGGGTCAAGGAAACGGACAATAAAGGAGACAGAGCAGCAGTATCAAAATAAAGCGAGGGAGCGGAGAGAGCTTAGAGGAAAAAGAGGCATCAAACAGGAGATATTTGATTAAGATGACGAAAACTGTAAGAAAGGGGGGAGATGAAATGAGGACAGGAGGTTTGCAGACGAGGAGGATCTGTGAGCTTGATGAGTATTTCTAATCTTATTCAAACTGTTTTCCAGCAGTTCTGACGCCCACTCTGCCAACACGATTACTGACATCAAAGCGACACCTGCAGCTTCTCTCCGAGAGCCACACGTGTGACATCTTTGTGCACACAGGTAGAAAGATGCCCACGCCTTCATTCTCTACCATGTATAAGGTGTGTTTGTGTGTGTTTAAACACTAAATACAGTGGAACCCCGACTTACGATTACCCCGTTTCACAAATAATTCAAGTTACAAAGGCACTGAACGGCAATACTTCTGCCCGTGTTACGGCAAAATGCCCGAGTAACGAAATCCGCTGGCTCTGATTGGCTGAGCCTACAATGCCCACAATGCCTTCTGAATCATGTGACAACCCCTTGGCTTCCGTACTTGCGCTTCGCTGTCCACTTGAACGGCGTATTGTTGTTCTAGTTAGCAATTAGCCTATAGCCTATCGTTCAGCATCACCTCACTCAAAACGTGCAATGGGTGCTTCGACTTACGAAAGACCCTCTGGAACGGATTAATTTGCTAGGTCGGGGTTCCTCTGTAGTTGTTTGTGTTTTTAAATAAATGACACAGAAGGAACATCTGGGACGAATCTGGGCTCGTTCTGGTGATTACAGCTCAGCTTTGTCAGAACTGCTGGAAAAACTAAAAGTCGGTCTGTGGAGAAATGAGACTTGGACCATGTTTACTCCAAACTCTCATCTGTATGTGGAAAAGCAAACAAAGCAAAATATTCACAGAAACTGAGGAAAGGAAGCTCATCTAGAATCAAGAATAAAAAGCAAAGAACAAGTTTGGAACATCGATTATGTATAAATATGGACATACTAGGGGTGGGCGGTATAAACGGTATACGATAGAAACGATATAAATTTGGCCAACGATAGAGATTTTGACTATACCGCTCTACCGCGATAGCGCATGTTGATGATGTCATCAAGCTGTGCCTGTTTTGGTCAAAAGAATTGCAGCGGCTAAAAACAGCATCATCTGCAAATTATGCCAGGCGACAGTAATAGCAAAGAGATGAAGCAATTTTGGAATATGGGGAAAACCAAAAACTGCGCTTCCTCTACTTCCGTAACATTGATTCATTAACCCTTTAAGACCGACCGTAGAACCAAGTCTGCCAGAGCTTATATTATATTTTTACATGCTGTGGAGCCATTTCTGGGAGCATTTCAAGCTTCATAGCTTATCAAAGTCGTACTAAAACATTTTTTAATAGATTTCTGTGCGCCGTTTGCCACATAAAATCAGTTCGAGGTCAGTAAGCACAACCAGAATTCATACATAAGGCGTACTGATGATTTTTGAGAAAATTAAAGGAGAAAATTAAGTGCGCCTTATACTGTGTAAAACAAGGGCGTAGATTTGGTTTTGGCGTTGGTGGGGACGGATGATTCAACCACCGAACCCTGCCCCGTTTCTGTTTTTGTCCTTTTTGTTTTTGCTTCTTAATAAAAAGAGGAGAAATATACTTGCCTACATATCCTATTCTACGTGCTTATAAACCATTTAAAATCACAATTCATAGTTTTATATGTGAATTATATAATGTTAAGTTACTATTAAACAAATGACTGACTAAGTATTTCAGGCTTTAGTTTACTTCAGCCATGGTAGAGAATGAAGCCCTATCAGGTATCATACAAAAATAAAAATGGCTTCAAATACAGTCGTGACAATAAAATAATATGACTTTAAGGACTTAACAGCATTACTTCAGTTACACCAACATCTCTGACACATTAGTACTAAGGCAACACTGAGTGACCTGCTGGTTTTTGTCCATAAAACTACTCGTCTAAGATTACCACAAAGTAAAAGATCTCTCAGCAAAATTCTGCAACATTTTAGGCACAGTTGCCCCGATCAACTCAGCGAGCTGGGATTTTTTATTCTAAACATGAACTACTGTTACAGCAACAGACATGGACTACATGTCCCACACAACAACTCAATGTCCACTATGTGAAGCAGCCAAACACATGCCTGCTCCTCTCGTTAACTGAGATAAACTGCTGGCATGTTTGTTTTACATCTATACTGTCCAGTGTCTCCTGGTGGACACACAGCAGCATTGTTTAAATTTGAATCATTGTTGACCTTAGCCATGTTTTTAGTCTTCTGAGTGCACTGAAGCTTCTTTCATCCTCAGTACATGCATTTTATCCTCAGATTACAATTATTATTCTGTGCTTGATGTGCCTCACCTTTGGCCCTGGCTCCTCCCCTCTGACTGCACTAGGACATATTGCCACCTGATAAAATGACACATTGATTCGTGCCATATAAAAAGTGAGACATGTCAATTCAGATTCTTTGTCAAACATACACTAATGAATCAATTTATATCAGCAGCCTAACAATTGTCATGATAATAAATACTAGTTAATCTATAGCACCAAACCATCAGTCAGTCACCTGTGACCTCGCCTCTTCACCTCTGAGCTACAACATGGCAGCGCTGCCTCTGTCACCTGATGAATAACAGTCAGACACTCCACATACATGCAGTCACACATGTGCTTCAAATACAGGCATGAACCAACAAGTCATCCTCCAATTCCACCTGTGATCTTGTGTCACCATTACTCTCTGAGCTTTGTGTTGGTTCTTCTGTCACCTGACCAAAATGACTCCAAGAACGCATCAACGAATCATCCAGGAAGTCACAGAAGAACCCAAAACAACATCTAACCACCTGCAGGCCTCACTTGGCTCAGTAAAGGTCAGAGGTCATCATTCTTCAGTTAAATCAGACTGAGATGCATCAGCGTGACCTTAATGCTGGAAAAACCTCCAATGTGTCTGAATTCAAACAATCCTGCAAACATGAGTGGACTCAGGTCAGGGACTGAGGTCACCCAGAGCGTAGCAGCTACACCATCCACCTGTCAGTCAAAGCGGCCACGCTCCTGCAAACCTAATAAGGTGAGTTATAACAATCTTCTTCCTCTGTACAGGTGTTGTGAAGGGGAGAATAGTTCTGTGGCTGTGAACATGTTTATTTCTGCTGCAAACAAGTCCCTGCTGGAGCCTCTGGTGGACACTAGAGGAACTGCAGTTTCTGCTGCACTTGGCTTCTTCTCTTGGCTCAGCTGTAAACATTTAAAGTGCCCACAGAACAGAGATGACTGCTCACCAAGTGTTTCCTGTGATCCCGCCTTCAGCCGAGCAGCTGGACGCTTGCAGAGACATTCACGATCCAGAGAGAATATTTGTTTGATCTAATCCACAGTCAGGACGTGTCTGTGTGACACTGGAGCCTCGCACCAGCATGTTTTTGAGGCCCAGCCAATCAGAAGAAAGTGTGGGATGCTAAAACAGCTTGTTTCGGTCTCAGAAAAACATAACAAAGGATTATTTTAAACCATGAATCATGCACAGCTACTCTAGGAGGGTAAAATAAAAGTATCAAGCTTGAAAGGACCAGAGTTGATCCACTTTAAAATAGGTGGTAAAAATACTCCTCGTATTTGGCATCCTGTTATATAACAGCTTTATTCTCATCTCAGCTAAAATAAAAAGAATAGCTCGTGTTGACATTTTAACCCCTGAATTAAAGACTTGATTATGTTTGGAAAAGTCGGTGCGACAGAGAAGAATGTGTGGCAAACTGAAGCGTGTGTCTGCAGGCACTAATCTCATTACAGACACACACTGACAAAGTGCTGTTGCTGCCATTAATCACACCCTGCATGTTTCGCTTGGTTTTTCATTCCCATATTTGCAGCTTCCAACATTTCTACTGCCTGGTTTGGTTCTCATTGTTCTTTTACACGTAACAGAGTTTAACAGCCACCATGGAGCCTGTCTCAGGTTTACAGTCCAGCAAAGGGAGTGCTCCCTGGTCATGTTTGGACAGTTTTTTATTTATTTGTGAAGTAAATGTCTCTGTGAAGGTTCTCAGTCATGCAGCTCTTCGTAGTCCAAGGAGCTCGTAAGGAAAAGCGTCTGGACTCCTTTAAGTTGCCTTGAAGACGTTTCATCTGAGAAGCTTCTTCAGTTCTATAAGCGACTGGTGGAAAGTCCCAGATGGACACGATCAGACCAAACAGCCACTTCGTAAACGCTCGACACAACATCCAAGAGCCACCTCTGTCCATCTGCATCTGTAGGTCAAAGGTCACTCTTTGAGGACACCAATGTTCACGTGTTGGACAGAGAAGACAGATGGTTTGAAAGAGGAGTGAAAGAAGCATCTTTCAGAACAGAGGGCGGGGCTTACAGCACCAGCTGTCTGCCATCTATAATCCAGTTCTGAGATCCTTCCCAGACGCCTTAACGCCCACTCACATCCTGGGCCATCTGACCTCAGGAAATCACATGATAAGGTGGGGCCAGGTTTCACAGTGGGTTCACCTGAAACCTTGGCTGATTGTGACCCACACCTGTTTTCACACCTTGGCTCGTGTGATTAGGCAGAGGATCATTAGGGGGTCCATGACCCTCTTGGGGGGACACTCCCACAGGGATTAAATCTGGGACTCTCCACCAGTCGCTCTAAGAACTGAAGAAGCTGCTCAAGGAAAGTTAAAGAAGTCCTGACACTTTTGTTGCCAAGCTCCTTAGACTGTGAAATAAACAGCTGTCACAACAATAAAGGTGAAGTATAGGGTGAGTGATATCTTATAGTCCATGAACTCAGTCTGCTCACGAACTCTGAGATTTTGTATTTAAGGGACACGATTTTTGGACATTTTTCATCCAGCTTTTATTGACCAATCACGATGAGCCAAACAGACAGGTGGGATATGATGTAATCATGAAATCATCAAAGCAAGAATAGGTGTGAATGTATTTTGAGCTTTCTCTGATCCACACAAGCACACATACAGTATGTGAATGTGTGTGTGAATGGGTGGATAGTAAGGCGCTATACAAATACAGGCCATTTTACATACAGGCTCAGTTATGTGAATGCGCCCCACCTCAGCACGCTTCTGCACCAGTTTCAACCCTCAGTGATAATTACGTCACGTGAACACATACTATAACCTGCAGAACACGGAGCTTCAGTGTTTTTCTGTCCTCCTGTTTTTCCCAGTCACTCGGTCTGAGCATCTTATCTGTACCTGAACGCTCGACATGAAATTACTCCCTGCAGCCCAGGCGGGAATCAATAATTGATTACTGCAATTCAGCAGTGACACATCTGCTGCTCAAGCAAACACACAGAATGAACAAATGTGTTGGGACCACAGAGAGGAGCAGGTCTCTGCTCCCAGCTCCTATAACTTTTAACAGGTTCTATGAGTCTTTGGTTATTGATCCTCACCCGACCGATCGAACCTGGAACAATCCTCTTGCACTTTGTTGTGGCTCCAAACATGGCATGGTCACAATGTGCACAGACGTCCATCTCTTACATGTTGCCCATTGGAGCACCCTTGGCCCCCCCATCCCTGAGCCTGAGATTTAAAGTCAGCCTCATGCATGGGAGTAAAACCTGACTGTCCACACTGAAAACCGAAGACATTTAAGACGTGAGGGGGCTTTAATCCCCCAAAGCTGTATCCCATGTGGCTTCATTTACAGAGCCTGCAGCAGACTTTATACTGTGTCCTCCAGCTGCTGTGACACCTGCCGGAGCTGCAGACATAAACAAAGAGGCCAGGGCACCGCCAACCATCCAGGCATGAGGCCGGAGGGAAATGAGCCCAAACAAACAGGTATGTTTGTGTTTGCTTGTCCCTGCGTGTGACAGAGCGTGGACGATGGGTTTACAGGATGTGACAAGAGCCCAGATGCACAATCAGCAGGACGTGCTCTGAGGAACAATCAGCGCTGACCTGAAGAGGGCGGCCGGCGCTGGCGGGTCGATGGGAAGTATCTGAGCCAGACACGCGTGCAGGAGTAGCGGTCCTGCGAGTCTCACTGAACACGTCAGGCGTTCATGTTAAAGAACTGCAGGCTGGAAACGAACAGATGCACGCTAACTGCTGCGGAGAGCGAGACAAACAGCACGCGAGTAATCTCTGTCGGCTGCGTGGGTAGTCGTGCTGAAAAGCCTCGCAGCTCAATAATAATAAGCAGCTGTTATCGGCACGGCAATGAGGGTGACATTCGGAAGCGAGTCACTTGGTATCTTTGAGCTAATGAAGTGGAATACTTCACATTTAACAGGAATATATTAGTACGGCCTGCAGGGAAGTGGACTGGATTCAGAAGAACTTGTGAATACTGATGAGTCTCTGCTGAGATGTGTGTGCGCCTCATTTATCTTTAAAGGATGTGAATGTATTTGGCTGGTTATACGTTCAGAATGGAGGGCAGGGAGGCCACGGGTGAATCACACTGATCTAAATAAACTATGACGAATGATCGGTCACAACCACGTCCCTTATAGTCCTCGCACACCTCACAGGTTCCAGCTGGATCTCTGAACGCAGTCAAACTGAGTGAAATGAGTGGATCTCTTTGAATGGTCTGAATATGAAAAAGAGGAGCATCAGAGAACCTTTATCACCTCCTTAAAAGGATAAAGGATGGAGGGAGCTTCATGGATTCATGCATCCACAGCATGGCACCACCCAACCTTCCACGTGTGTGATAGAACGGTGCAGATCAGCTAAACGTGTGCTTTCCGTTGTTTTCAACACTTAAGTTGCACAGCTGTGAGCATCTGTGCAGCAGCTTTACAGAAAGTCTCCAAATCAACATTAGGAGCTAAATTAAAAGGATTAAAGCTTTGCTCCTGTTCATTTTCCCACCAATCAATTAGTCTTTACTTTGTCGGCTCAGACAGGCATGAAGAAGAAGTGCTTTCAGCAGAGATGAATCCCTGTGCTCGATTTGGCACAGACTTCACACCTGATGTCCTTCCTGGCACAACCCTCCCATTTATCCGGGCTGTGACCAAAGAGGAACTCATAGTAAATTATATATTAGCCTATAATCTGTGAAACATGCCAAACATATGGCTCATGAAAGATATCGAGTCATTTTGAAGACAGAATATTGCTGTCAGATCAGAGAGACGTTTGCATTCATCCAGGTAAAAACATCTCTCTGAGATTAAAAACATCCTTTACTGAAGCGATTTGGCCGAGAGGCAGCATAACTGTACTCTAATGATATTTAGGGCCAAACAGGCGTGCACACGCATAAGGATAGCTGCAGGACAGCCTCCACCCTGAAGATGGGTTTGTGTCTCCTCCCAGTCAGAAACTGGCCTTTTTATGTGTTAAGTGAATGTGATGGATGGAGGGAATTTACTGCTGTCACAGGAATCCTAAACTAAGGGGAGGAAAGGAGCTGGACCATCTGTCCAGCAGGAAAATATCATAGCCATAATTTATTTATATAGCACTTTAAAAATAACACAAGGCCAACCAAAGTGCTGTACAGCAGAAATATAAAAAGAATAATCAAAGAATAATAAATACAATAAAATAACTGTCAGTTACCCACTGAGTCAAAGGCCAGTGAGTAAAAATGAGAAAAGCTAACAGGCAGAGGAAGAGCGTCCAAAGCGTCGGGGTCACAGTAGAGGACGCTCGCTCCAAGTTTCAGCCGTGATTGAGGGACTGAGAGCAACAACTGCTCAGCTGAGCGAGCGAGGGGGACACGGCGCCAGACCATTTCAGGATTTAAAAACCAGTAAAAGGATTTTAAAATACATCCTAAATTCAATTGGAAGCCAGTGTAAGGAGGCCAGAACCAGAGTCCTATGCTCAGATTTTCTTTTACCAGTTAAAAATATACAAATGTGTTATTTTATTTCATTTGATGAGCTCTGTATTTTTAAGTTTGGACCCTTGGAGCTGCTGAAACAACACGGTTAGAACACATAGTTTCAGGTCAACATACAGCTGCTGTCCTGTAACTTAATCAGTGTTTTCATTCAGTTTCAGCTCCTAACGTTCCTGTTGCTACAGGGAACACCTGGACCTTCCACATCTGCTGCTCCCTCAGCCTCTGGTACTTCTCTGCTCCATGCTGCGATTGTTGCATCTGTCACAACAGCTGCTCCTCTGCAGCTGTGTCAGGTGGTCAGCAGCTGCTCGTCTGTGTGGAACTAGTGGTGTCTCCCATCGGGACCTGGGTACTTGTAGTCTATACGAAGATGTTCTTGTTCGCTCTCAATTCAGTTCAACTCAATTTTATTTATACAGCACCAAATCCCAACAACAGTCGCCTCAAGGCAGTGGATCCTACAATAATACATACAGAGAAAAACCCAACAATCACACGACCCCCTATGAGCAAGCACCATCTCAGGTGGTCGTCTTCCTGATGTTTTCATGGATGCTCCGAGTTTCATTCTGAAAACTACAGCTCGCTTTGAAAGGAAAAAGAAAAGTTTAGTGCAAAAACAAAGAGATTGTCTTCATGCACGCTCAGTAATCCAAGTAAAGAAATCCCAAAACGCGTCTCACTCGGGGGACATTTCATCAGTTTCGCTCTACTCACTTTATACAGCATGCTTCATTCATAAAGCCACTCTTTCTAACATTCACAGATGAACACATTGGAGAGCAACTCGGGGTTCAGTATCTTGCCCAAGGGTGCAGCCAAAGATCGAACCGCCAACCTTCTGATTAGCAGGTCACCTGGTTTACCTGCTGAGCTACAGCCAAAGAGAGAGACAACTCGTGCAGAAAAGCCAGAATGTAATATCCTATATGAGGACATACTGACAGGAAGTTAGACCATAAATGCCCCATCAGTGTTCAAAGAATCATCTACCTGAAGCTGAGGTATTGATTATCTGTTCCCACATATTGGCCTGCTCGATTACAGCTGCAGAAAGGAACAGATTTCTTAATGAATGTTTGTTGCTCTCTTTGTCAGGATTAAACCATCACTCAGCTCACAGAAAGGAAAGGCGGC
Source organism: Rhamphochromis sp. 'chilingali' (assembly GCF_963969265.1). Lineage (NCBI taxonomy): Eukaryota > Metazoa > Chordata > Actinopteri > Cichliformes > Cichlidae > Rhamphochromis > Rhamphochromis sp. 'chilingali'. The sequence continues at coordinate 1,756,555 of NC_137930.1, forward strand.
TTAAAAGAGGTCCAAGCAGAGATCCAGATACATCCACAAGTGCTGAACTCGTGTGACCCGTTTGCTTCTAAGTAACAGTATATGTGTCAGACACTGTGTAATACTCGTGATTTTAACTGGACCCTACAAAGCTTCACAGTGTTGACTTTACCAAACGTCTAATGGTGAGATGTGCAGTCATTGTTTAAATTCAACAATCTGAGCAATCAGATACTGAAGAGGCCGGAAATGTGGCGTCATCTCCAGAGGGAAGTAATACAAGGAATGATGGACCGAAAGCTTTCGATCAACCTGTTTCTCTCACTCAGGAAGTGATGTGGTAACAGCTGTGTTTACACACCACATATTTAAATGCAACTGGGCTTTATTTGTCAAGAGCACATTAGCTCACTAAAAATGCTAACTAGCTAGTGTTGCTGGGTGCTAACATTTTCACAAGCTAACGTGAGATAGTGCGGCTACGTGCAGTGATGCTAGAATTACCCATGTTAGCACACTCAGAGGATCCCGGGCCGCTTTATGTGTCTTTAACCAATCAGAGAGTTTAACGAGCTCCTTATATCAACCCACATTTTTACTTTGCAATGTTTTGTCTCCACAGACTAAAAGGCTAAATGGAGAAGCTAGCCCAATCCATATTAGGAAACACAGAGAGGAAGTGGAACTGGAAAAATGTCAGTAAGAAATCTTATTTGTCGTCTTAAATTACATCTCAAAAAAGATTTTTTAGTTCCCACTGTGATGACCGCTTTATTAAATGAAGTCGTTTAATCTCTCACTAAAGAGAAGACATGAAAAGTGGTTAAAGTGCAGCTTCTCACTTTCTGAATAAACTTCTGTGTTAAATCAAAACAGCTCCATGCATATTTACTTATTTACCTTAATTTAATCAGGAAGTCCCACTGAGAGGTAATCTGTATTCCAGCAGAGGCCTGACCAGGGTAGCAGCCAAAGTCAAAACATTGCCACGGCCTCTCGAGAACAAGACAAAAGGCTGCATCTGTCCTTCACTGCATGACGTTGAATTCAGGAGGTTTCAAAGTATTTTATCTGAACCTAAACTTGTTTTTCTATCTATGCAGTTTTTCGCAGGCCTGTTCAAACCTGGAGCGCCTTTAAAAGCAAAGTTTGGAGGAGCAGATGATTCCCTTTAAAACCCTTTCATGGATGAATCATGAGAACCTGAGTCAAGATTGTTTTTTCCTGAGTGTTTTTTATTCCCCTCTTACTGATGTACTCACGGATGTTTGTTGTCTCATCTGTTCCCGGCCTCCTTCCATTTAGCGTAAGCCTCAGGGTGCTGGAGTTGGGTGAAACCCTCCATGCGTGGTCACGAGGGTGTTTTGATATCAGTGGCTTCTATCTCCTCCTTTAGCCGGCTTATTATCCCAGCAGCGTTCCTGATCACATGCAGGGCGTAGCTGTTGATAGCCCGGATCTCGTTCTTCCTGTCCCTAACCATCGGGAACCCTCATGTTAGCTTTTATCGAGTGGAAAAAAGTTAGCGTTCATCCTCCAGCTTCACTGTGTTTATGCTATGCTAACATAGCTGTGTCGCTAGCGGTCACGTAGCACATTATTATATACCAGCTAGCCCAACTTCAGTAACCCTACAAACGTCACTGCTGTTTAGTTTCCTGTCTTCACTTATGTTGGAAGTGACAGCAGAGCTGTACGTTTGAATCTTTGCTGTGGCGGTTAAGCTGCAGGACTTTTGGCTTCACAACCCTCCTTCATGGTTCGTGCACGTCAAAGCTCAGTTTGCTCTTTGTGGTGTTTCAGCCAACAACACAAAATACCATCATGTGGTGGCCTCGCTGGATCCTCTGTCTACCCGCCGTGTGGTGACCTTCCTCTGGGATCCCCCCCATACAAGGCACTGCTGCTACGGCGCTACTCCCTCTCTGATGCAGAGCGGGCCGAGAAACTCCTCTCTCTCTCGGGCCTGGGTGATGGTACCGTGCTCATGGAGAGCACGCTGTCCTTGCTAGGAACGGATGACGGTGGATTCCTCTTCACTCGTGTCTTTCTCAGACAGTTGCCGGTGTGAGCTCATCAACCCCCCGCTCCTGGCCTCGAAGGATTACCACTCACTCGCAGTAGAAGCAGATTGCATTCTCCTGGCTACCAGGAGCTTCGGCATCCAGGCGATAGTTCCCGACTCACCGACTATGGCGTTATTTTTGTGCCACTATTCTAAGCGCACTTAAAAAAAAATTGGAGCACACGTAAAAAAAGTTTGCAGGTGCAACTGTTGTATTTTGAGGAGAAATCTATTTTGAGCGAAGAAAAGCTGAATTTGAGTGAACAAAATTCATTCCTGCGTGCAAAAAATGTATTTCCGTGTTTGCTATTATCCACACAAACACACACAACAGCAGCCCCTCTCGCTCAGTTTTTGCATTTGCGCTCGCTCACGATGTGTTGCTCGCGCTCTCAACATTTCTGCCCGTGCGTGCTCAACTCTTTCTCTACACCGTTATATTTGTGCCACAAAACCAGCCAATCACAGACTTGGATGCAAAAAAATCTGATTGGCTGTTCTGGTCTCCAATCAGCTCGAAATGACAAAATGCAATATCCCAGAATGCATTTCATCCAAAACTCAAATGAGGCAGTGGCGGAGGAACACAGAGTGGCAGAGTTTGAAATATTACTCTGTCTGGGTCACAAAATAAACTTTTAAGATATTTTCATGCGAGAATGGTGCTGTGTAAACTTCAAATATCTACTCGATTCATCAAGACATCACATATTTGCATAAGTGCTCTAACGTTTTCGGAGATGCCTTGCCAAGTTAGCGACTTTGTTGCTATATTTAGCGAGTTTTCAGAGCCCCTTAGCTACTTTTTTTCTAAAAAAGCGACTAGCCACAAATCTGGTGACTTTTTCTGGTGTTATTGGAGACTTATTTATGACGACTTTTTGACGTGAAAGGGCGTATCGCTCATACTGTGAACAAGCAGCGGTGCTGCTGTGGTCACCTCACCCGTGCCAAAGCGCTCACGGGCGGAGGATAGTCCTCCCCTCGCTGCTATCAGGGCAGGAGACGTTCACACCTGTGCGTCCAAACTGCAAATGAATCGCGTATGAGTGAAGCCGCCGCTCCGGCACTGACTGTAATGAAGTCAGTTCTTTTACTGTAGTGCTGTTTTGTGGATCACAAGGTTTAAAACTACTTATAAACAGTCTCCACTTGGGGTCTTGCATGGTGTGATAGACCCCAGCCTCTATGGATCTGTGCCGCCATGATTAGTGCCTCTGTGCTGTCTTTCAGTCCAGCCACTGGTAGGTTATCAGGATATATATACATACATATATATTACGGGTGCAACGATACTCATATCGGTATTGAACCGTTCGATACAGTGCTTTCGGTTCGGTACGCATATGTATGAGTAGTCGAACGCAGATTCACTGAGCGCAGCGCAAGCTAGCAAGACAGAAGCTAAGCTCTACCGCTACCCGAAATTGAACCCCCCCACCCTGATTCAGATCTGGCGTTTGGAACTATTTTGGTTTTCATGTGACGTATGACCCTGAAGGTAAGCGAGTCATGGACTAAAGTGAAACAGTATGTTGGATGTGCCACGCAATGCTCAATTACATGGGTGGGAACTAGTGCGTTAGCGCAGTTTGCTCGTTAATGTGTCATCCAGCCCCACGCACGGGCGATCCGCGGTAGCTCGTTAACGGAGATTTGCCGCGTTATGGCGTTAACGTCATTTCAGATTAACACTGACAGCACTAGTGGGAACACAACGAATATGACTGCACATTTACGCCGACATCATCCTAGTGCAAAGACAAGTGGAAGCAGACAAAAGCAACAAGCACGCATGCTACAAACTTTAGCCGAGTCATTTAGACAGCCGTTAGCACAGGATTCTCCTTATGGGGACCTGATATGTTTAATATGCTGCTGAGAATATAGCCCAGAAGAAGTGTATAGTAGAGCTTTTATTTTGGAAAGAGCCATTTCTCTGTAATAAACTCTCTTTTCCAAAGATGAGTGATTCCTCAATCAGAAAGATTTGTTTTATTATCACTTTGTTGTTTCAGCAACATTAAATTTAAAAACTGTACTTCTGAGTTAAAATATATATTTATACTTTTAATAAATGACATGTGTAAAGATGCCCCAGAGACAATCCAGCACATAACAGCAGGGTGCAAGATGCTAGCAGGCAGGGCATACATGGAACGCCATAACCAAGTGGCCGGCATAGTGTACAGAAACATCTGTGCCGAGTATAACCTGGAAGTCCCGAGGTCAAAATGGGAGATGCCCCCAAGGGTGGTGGAGAATGACCGAGCTAAGATCCTGTGGGACTTCCAGATACAGACGGACAAAATGGTGGTGGCTAACCAACCGGACATAGTGGTGGTAGACAAACAGAAGAAGACGGCCGTAGTGATCGATGTAGCGGTTCCCAATGACAGCAATATCAGGAAGAAGGAACACGAGAAGCTGGAGAAATACCAAGGGCTCAGAGAAGAGCTCGAGAGGATGTGGAGGGTGAAGGTAACGGTGGTCCCCGTGGTAATCGGAGCACTAGGTGCGGTGACTCCCAAGCTAGGCGAGTGGCTCCAGCAGATCCCGGGAATAACATCGGAGATCTCTGTCCAGAAGAGCGCAGTCCTGGGAACAGCTAAGATACTGCGCAGGACCCTCAAGCTCCCAGGCCTCTGGTAGAGGACCCGAGCTTGAAGGATAAACCGCCCGCAGGGGCGTGCTGGGTGTTTTTTATATATATATATATATATATATATATATATATATATATATATATATATATATATATATGACTGCTAACTATCCAACTGGCTAGCCTGCTAATGCACCTGCATGCTGTGGTCTCACAAATATACCATAGACTAAAGAGCATTAATACCATCTATTATCTAACCAGGGATAAATGGGTGTGTGAAGGGAGTCTAATGTTGGTGTGTTTCAGCACAAACTCAGGAGGAGACCGAAATAATGGCAGGCTTGTGAATATAACTGTCAGGGTCCTTTTTTCCTATTTCCTCTGTTCCTGTCAGTGTTATGAAATGGCTGTGTGCTGGCACTCTAACAGTCAGGAGGAGTTTGGGCAGTGCTCTGGCTCGCTGCTCAGCCCACGGGCAGGTCTGCCGTGTCTCCTGAGTGAGCTTGGACACCTGTTTTCTATTTGCTGGTCAGATCTCTGGCTCTAAATGCCGAGTGAAACTTGCACTCTTTGCCAGGTTGCTGTCACCCTCAACAGCCTGCTGAGAATCAGGCCTTTCTCTCGTGAATTTCCAGTTTCCTGACCTTGCTCTCTTGTCCTCTGTCCTTGTTGTTTCCTGTTGTGTGGATGGATTTAGCATTAACTACAAATAAAGATTTCTCCAATTTGTTCTTTAACTGGATATTTCCTGTCTGAACCCAGATTCACCATCTTGTTCTGTGCTGGGATAAAACAGGAGTGAGACCTGCAGGTGTCTCTGAGGTTCACTGGTTCTCGTGTTTATCACGACGGGTCCACAGAGTTTAGTTCTTGCTGTCCTTAGCTGTGCTCCAAATGAAGGACTGACACGGTGCTACTAAACCAAACACGATACAGCTGTACTCACCGAGCTCATTAAACCTACTGATGTATATGGAAATATGTTGTTGCCATTTTTCCTTCAAATATCCTGAATTTTCTTCATTTTCATGAACACGTTTGTGTCCACTGATTCGTGTCCATGTAGACTTAAGTCTGATTTCAGGTCATGGAGATGTGATCATTTGCTCATCATTTCAGTTCAGTCCCATTTTTCTTTGATGTTACTGTTACGTGTTCATTTCATTGGCTGCTTTGTGGCTCACGCTTTGCCACCGGTCTGGTTGTTGCTGCTGAATAAAGGTGTGATATTGTTTAAAAAGAGGTCTGATGATCAGTGACGCAGCATCGTAGCTCTAACAGATGTAATATGTTGACTGGCACAGTTTGACTGCTGGGCTTTCCTTTGTGAGACCATTTCACTGTCCTTCCTGTTTGATACCTTTAAATATTTTTTTAACATTTGACCTTCCTCACTGAGTCCTGATGGATGTTTCACACCAGATATCCTCCTTTAAACGCCTTCTTTATTCCCCTGAGAGCAGCTCCACCTGAGAGCAGCTCCACCTGTCAGAGCAGCTCCACCTGAGAGCAGCTCCACCTGAGAGCAGCTCCACCTGTCAGAGCAGCAGTGGGAGCGTTTGTCACCCCACAGAAAAGTTAAGCTCTGGTTAGGAACGTTCACAAAATGATAAATTATTCATCATAACGATTTCAATTAAAGAGGAGCGTTTCAATCAGCGCCACCTGCTGCGAGCCAGATGTTACTGTGCTTTTATTGTGAAGGCTGTTTCACAGACGTCATTTTTGTTGTTGTTGTCTTGAAAACGAGCCCGATGCGGTTCATTAGACATTCTGCTGCATCCTCTATGCGTAGTATTTAAAGCATGTTTTTCTCTCTCGAGCTGATTTAAGAGATACAGCCGAGACATTGAACTCACCTCCAGTGCTTACTGGGGAAAACAGATCAATTACTAAGTCATTTGTTTTGCGTTTTAAATCAGATCACATCAGCCTGTCCTTGTAAAGTCCTCTGAGCCTCATCGCGACGTGAAGCACTGAAGAAACGACTGGAAACGCCCCTGATAACGTACACGGAGAGATGTCCCATCAGCCGTTTGTTTAACATTCTGTGTAGAGCTGAGGAGAACAGAAAAGCATCAAGGACGATCTGGTCCTGCGAGCAGAATAATTGATCTGTTTTTAAATATTCATTAGAAGTTTGGGAAAATGTGACTGAGTGCATGTTCATGATTTTAGCCTGTTGGGTTTAAGGATCCAGAAGTGACCACATCTGGATCTTGGTGTGGAGCGCTAGCCTGCTTGCTTATCAGGCTGCATTCATCCTGAGCAACTAGCAGCTAAAATCCTTACATTTCACTCACCAAACCGGAGCTGGGACTTGTGGGTCTGTTGGTGCAGTAACCTCACAGCAGAGATATTGTTGGTCAGATAAAGTCATTAAAAAGGCTCCAAGCAGCTATTGCCACCTGTGCCACCATCCACCTGTCAATCAAAGAGGCCACGCCCCTAATACATATAAACTTGAAGCCTTTTGTGAATGGGGGAAATGAAGCATAGAATGTATATTTTACATGCGGGCCTCACTGTATCTGCTGGCTTTGGCACACTCACTTCATTTTTAGCCCCTCATGTTGCTGAACAGGTAACCTGGAGGAACTCGAACACAAAGTGATCTCTCCAGGGAGCCTGATCACGTCTAAACTACCTCAGCTACGTCCTTGAATGTGGAGAAGCAGCGTCTCTACTGTGAGCCACACCTGAGTGACTCATCTCATCGACCTGTCACAGAAGGAGAGCTCATGCTGATAAGTGAGGCTAACGATCGTTACAGAGGTTTTTACTTTTTTCTTTGAGCTGCTTTTTGTTTTAAACCCTAATATAAAAATTTAATATCCTCAGCCTTAACACCAGCCCTCCACAAGGCGGTGTGAGTCCGTACTGTACACGCGACTGTGTTAGTTCCCACCCAGACAACACAGTCATTAAGTTCACAGATGATACCACCGTGTGGGGGCTCATCTCTGGGGGAGACGAGACAGCGTACAGAGCCGAGGTTCAGAGGCTGTTGGATTGGTGTGTAGACAGCAACCTGGACCCCAAAACCACCAAGACAACAGAGCTGGTACTCGACTTCAGAAGGAGGAAGTCCGAGCTGGAGCCCATCAGCATCAATGGGGAGTGCGTGGAAACGGTGTCCAGGTTCAAGTTCCTGGGTGTGCACATAGACACAGACCTCCTGGAGCTCAAACACCACTGCAGTTTTGAAGAAGGCCTAACAGCGTCTCCAAAAGATCATTGGACATCCTCTTCCCTCCCTGAAGGACCAGTACAGCACTCGCTGCCTCCAGAGGGCACGCAGCATCCTACAGGACTGCATACACCCAGGACACCGGCTGTTTGAGCTGCTGCCGTCTGGCAGGAGGTTCAGGCTGCTGAGGTCAAAGACAACCAGACTCAAGGACAGCTGTTACAGAGGGGCAAGAGCCCTAATCAATGATATCAGCTGACCTGATTGGCTACCTGCCTGGACTTTTGGGGGGGTAACAACAACAACAACAATAATAATGTTTATATTTATAAAAAACAAGGTGTAATAATAATTAATGTGCAATAATAACAATAAAAGTTATGTTACTGTGTCGTGTTGTTGTGGGACAACGTGGGACAGTTTTCCAATTTCATTGTGCTATTGTTCTATGTATGACTCTGCAATGGCAATAAAGAGTTATCTTATCTTATCCTAGCTTATCTTTAAAAGTTTTGCTTGCTAGAAAGTCTCCCAGTGTCAACACAACTTTCACCATGAAAGGTTCTCTACATGAAGTTATTTCATGTCTTTCACATCACTGTAGAAGAATTTCAGCCCACTTTTCTTCGTAGAGTTGTTTGAAATCAGACACATTGGAGTTTTCCAGCATGTTTAAGTTCACTCTGAAGCATCTCAGTCTGACTTAAGTCCAGACTTTGACTCGGACACTCCTAAACCTTCATTTTGTGTCTGTGAGCCAATCAGAGGTGGACGTGCTGCTTTCGGATCATTGTCCTTCTGCCCGAGTGCTCTTGAGCTTCAGGGCACGGACTGATGGGCGGACATCCTCCTTCAGGGTTTTCAGGCCACAGTTCTGTCAGTATGCTGGGATGTTTTTGCTCAGCAGTGGTTTTCTCCTTGGACTCTCCCACTGAGGCCATTTTTATTCTGTCTCATTGTTATCGTTGACCTCTGACCTTTGCTGATGTGAGTGAGGCCTGCAGGTCTGTAGATGTTGGGGGTGTCCAAATTCATGGGCTGCATCCTCCTGAGGACCCGGCCTTCGCGGTCTACGTGGGCCAGGTCCTCAGAAGGTCGGGTAGGCCGGAAGTAAACGGCTGTGAAATGTGACGGTCCAGCCTTCAGATCTGCGTCACCGCTGTCTCGGTGGAGTTTAATAAACCCGTCCGTCTGCTCCTTGCTATCTAAAATATAACAGGACACTGGCGTAAACTCTCGACCGTCTCACACTTCTGTTTGCCGTTTATTCAGCTGTGTGAAAACCACCTGGGGGATTAATAAAGTTTTATTTTGACTAATCTAACAACTTTAATCTGAGCTAAACCGATTTACTCACGAACAAATAAAACACTGAAAAATGTTGGAAACTGGAATTGGCTGAGCCGTGCTATGAATTCTGGGATGTGGCGGGCCACGAAGGATACACCCAACCCATCCTTCAAATCTGGGGAAACGGAGGACGCTAAGGATTCTAAGAATTGGGACAGCCTTCATCGCGTCGCTGTGATGTAATCGGCCTACAGATGTGGCCTCAGGAGGATGCGGCCCCTGAATTTGGACACCCCTGTTGTTCTGGGTTCTTCTGTGACCTCCTGGATGAGTCGTCGATGGACTCTTGGAGTAATATTGGTCGGCCGGTCGCTCCTGTGAAGGTTCAGCACTGTTCCAGGTTTTCTCCATGTGTGGATAACGACTCTCACTGCGGTTCATTGGAGTCCCAGAGCCTTAGAAATGTCTCTGTAACAGGTAGTTTTTCTAATAGGACAGGTAGGTTTGGACAGCTTCTTTGCTCTTATTAGGTCTAATATTAAAAGTTTGATCAGCATTTTTGAATTAATATGCAAATAACATAAACCATAGGGGTGGGGGAAAAATCGATTCTGTGTAGTATCGTGATATTTTGTTTGCTAATAATGTATCGATACAGGGACAGCAGAAATCGATATTTTGTTACAAAAAAGGTTTTTGTGCTCTGACTTCAGAGCATGTTGATCCTTTTTCTGAGCAAGAATCCTGACGCTGTCCAAATGTGTTTAACTTGTTTTATGGCAGCAATAAACATGACAGTTTGCTTATTTTAATTTAAGACATGTTTTATTTTAATTAAGTTTAAAACTTTTATTTAATGTAAAATTATATTTTGTTTTAATTTACTTTCTTCAGTTGCTGAAGGGGCTGCATAGTTTTCATATTGCATAGTTTAGAATAGTTAATATAGTTATATATAGTTAATAGTTAATAATTGTACCAGATGGTTGCATTCAGTTAAGTTGGACTAGACTGTAATACAAACCGTTCAGTTTGTCAACAATAAAACTGAAATGAGAGAAAGACTGAGTGTGAGACTTTGTTATTAGATAAAATGAATATTGATAAAGTTTACCTTTATGGACAGAATCTGAATATCGCAAAATATTTTTTAAAAATTGCAATAATATCGTATCGTGCATTAAGTATTGTGATAATATCGTATCGTGGGATGTATGGTGATTCTCACCTCTGATAAACCAAAGGGCAATGTGTGTGATGCTCTCACTGTGGCTCACTGCTGACAGCATAGATAGAACTTTAATAAATGAAATCATTGTTTCAAACCTGCGTTGTACTCACTCTGTTTATCTTTCTCTTTTGTTTTTTTGGTTTTTTTTGCCTGTCCCGTTTGGCTCTTTTGCATCAGAATTGTTGTCTAAAGGCAAACAAAGATGCCCAACGGATTTACTTTACCAAACTGACCATCCCAGCCTTGCCGTAATGGTCCATTTGATTCACCTTTTATTGTTTATTTTATTTTCACTTACTGAATACGGGACAGACTTGACTGGAGGAAAGAAGGGGAGAAAGAAAGAGGGAAAGAGAAACAGCTGAGAAGAGGGACGGGGGAGAAGGGCAAAAGACAAAAACCAACAGAACGGGCAGAGAAAAAAAAAGCATATATCAATCACCTGGATCACCTGCTGAGAAAGAAAAAAGAAAGCAAGCAGAAGAGAACAAGAGTAATAGAATAAACAACATCACAATGATATATGGGAATATGACAGTAAATACTAAATGTTAAACATTATTGTGCAGCACATAAGATCAACAGAACACAGTGTGCTTTGAGGTAGGAGCCAAAAAGGGTGTAGTTTGTGGGTGTGATCACCCGTGTGTACACCTGTGAGCATGGACGCGCTTGTTTTTAAAAGGTTCCTTCATGTAATGATCTGCTAGAGGGTGTGGGGGGGCCACAGCCCCGTCCTCCAGGGCATGAAGCAGGTATGGAGGAGATCAAAACTCCAGACATCCAGAGGCCCCCAGAACACAAGGTGTTCTGTTTATCTTTCTCTAATATTAACGTTTGCTATGAAACATGCATGTGTGCCAAATACGGGAAACTTTTCACAGCACTGTGTTTATTTGGCCGTCTTTGCTCTCTGTTATTCAGTTTTCGGACGTTGTCACAGTCGAAATGAACGGGAGGCCATTTGTTCTCCTGAACTCTTCCTCAGAGATTTAACCACCTCCTCATAAATGCACAGCGACACGCATGCCGGCGTTCAGCACGCCGACAGGCCGGCACTGAACGTGTTTGTACTGAGATGGATTTCTAACAGTGATTGAAAATGTATTTCATAACATAAACCCTGCATTTCTTTTTTTGACTAGTGTGCTTTGATATATTGCATTACTTTACTTAAACCTCCTGCAGTGCTTTAAAAATACTGTTCAGCATGCAGAGGACTTGGAAAAGATATTTTCTGGCTTCACAAACAGCCAAGAAAGCTTCTCGCCACACAAACATCCATGTCAACGAGTTTGTAAAGAAAATAAATCAACCAGTGTCACATGTATGCTCCTCGTGATGAATGTGTCTTCAGCTGTAAGTTTAGAGAATAATTCCTCGAGTCTTTCCAGACCAGCGCTCACGCTGGATCTCGCAGCTCTGAGCTGTCCGCCTGGGCCTCTTTGATACCATGAAGCGGCACAGCAGAACCAAAAAACAAATTTGTTTTTGTCACAGGAGCGGGAATGAAAACTTTCCAAACTTGCGACACAACTTTTGTTCCAGCGGGCTCAGAGCTGAAGGCGAGCCCGGGCCGCACGGAGATGAGAGCGTCATCTGCGCTCCTTCAGGTGTGTCGGAAAGGCCGAGGTAATGCGGTTTGTAGAAAGCGCCTCTCTTTGTCTCCTGTTCACGATGGCCAGCAGGCACCGAGTTCAGGATTCTGTTTGTTCCATTTTCGTCTTGACGTTACACCAGTGAAAATGTCACAGCACAAAGGAGCTCTGATTCCCGCTGAAGCACTGCTCACACGGCTTATTTCGCCCTGCTTGTTGCCCTTCTTGTGCGTACAATCAGCCGGCCTGGAGGAGGGATGAAGGATCACTTGCTGCTAGAGCACGCACTGCTCATTGCCAATGAGATGAAGCATTTGTTGTCCAGAGATGACATTTCACTTGACGTGGTTGCTCTCAGCTCAGTGAAAGAACAGATAATTAACCGTGTTTTGACACAAAAACCTCATCTGCACAGTTTTATGTATGGTAGCTTTACATAATATTTTTCTCAGTCTGATCCAACCCACCAGCTGGACAGTACTCAGTATCTGTATTTGCTCTTCAGCCAATCAAACGCACAAACAGGCCTCCTGGTTTCTGTGGCAGCCGGATGTTTGACGTCGCTGACGGTCGTTGCACAGGCTGACGTGGTGGTTAGCACGTTGTTTTTACTGCCATAAATAAAGAAGGCTGTATTTTGCACTCACATCGGTGCTTTTCGGCTCCGTTTATGAACTTGAGTGACCGCAAAGTTATGCAGAGAAACTGAATATGAAGTAGGATGAAAGTGCAGAGAGGAAAGCAATTGTGCCACTGGATATCTGGGCCTCTGCTTTGATTCTGACCCTTCCTTTGAAGCCATGCCAGTGGCGTGGCTCACAGAGACGGCGAAGTCCGTCGGACCACCGCTTTGATCCAGACCGAAATATCTCAAAATGTATTTGAAGTTATAAACAGTGCAGTTTCTAGCGCGCATTACAGCAGCGCTCCCGCTCACTGAGACACAAACACGACTACACGCACTTATCCTCCGCTCACGTAAACACGAGTTGTTTAACGATGTTTACGTTGTAGGTTTTAGAAATCTGTCCTCCTCACAGATGTCCTGAGGATTGAAACACGTGACCTCAGGTGGGCAAACCGGCTGCATGGCCGCGAACAGCTGCTGGAGATGAACATCACGTATGTGTGCTGTGATGCTGCGGCGTGAGCACGTGGAAACGATTAGGAACCTCTGGAGGATCTACATGAAGTCTCTGCGCTGGCAGCAGTGATGCTTCCTGAAAGTTCTCTGGGGACCAATCAGAGAGGCCTGAATATCTCTGATGGGTCCAATTATTTCTGAGTTTGTTTGCTTAGTTTATGCGAAGCCCTCAGAGTGCTCCGTGACCTCATATGCAGAGCATTAATAACATTAGTGAGACGGCTAGAAACAGATATCGTATTTCTCAAATGCTGGCTTCTCATCACCGGCTCTCTGTTAAACCCAGAATTAAATTTCAAACCGTTCTCCTCACATATACGGCCCTGCATAATCAGGCCCCATCATATCCCAGCAGCTCCATATTATGCTAATAGAGCACTTCTCTGTCAGGCTGCAGGCTTATTTGTGGTTCTTTCTAAAAGTAAAGGCGGGCGAGCCCTCGGCTCTCGCCGTGCTGTCTGGAACACAGCACCTCCATCCTGTGTCTGATTTTGTTGCTTCTTCACGTGACTGATGAACAGGACAGCAGGGGGGTGGAGTTTGTCTGCGGCGTACATCACACGTCTCTATAATCTATAAAACAAACGGACCTGTTTCAGGTCCTTAAAAGCGGCTGGGACAGGAATTCCTGGGAGGAAACGTGGCGGTGTCACAGGTGTCGACACCATGTCAGATGATGTCCCAGAGGACTGTGCAGACAGATGCGTTGCTGCTGCTGCACTGAGTGTCTGAACAGCACGGCAACAGCGGAGGACGATGGCGCGGTGAAGACGCTGAGCTAACCGGCCACAATCGCCTCCCGCCAGGCTCAGCGTGTCTGAAGGTCTCCAGCAGGGATGCAGGCCTCGCTCGGAGTTTATTCTCACACAGCTCGTAGCCAGGGAAGCCTCTGCAGGAGGCGTGGAGTAAGGAGGAGGGGAGGTTTGTGAGATGGGCTCACACAGACATGAATACATCCCTTTTTTTGTTGTTGTTTGGAAAATGAATAATGGAGTGTGCCTTTCACCCCAGCAGAGCTCAGCTCAAACTAGAGTTGCAATGGTATTAATAACATATCACGTAAATGTAAAACTGGCTCATTTCCCCCTAAAATCCAAACCGTCTACTCTAAGCTGCGGTTTCACTTAAACCTTCTTTCCCTCATAACTCCAGCGTCTCTCTCGATGAAGCAGATCTATCTGTCCCTCGTGTGCAGCCGACATCACAGCTTTGGAGCTTTGCTCTGTGGTCCTCCTGAGCTTGGTGTGCAGCTCACAGAAGAACACATCATCTGTGACGTCGTTCAAAGGGTGCCCGGGCTCTCCCTCAGAGATGGGGCGAGCAGCTCGGTCGTTCGAGAGGGACTCGGGGTAATCGTTTTCCTTTGAACTGATCCACAGTGAGCGTCTCAGGGGAACTAATATTCAGCTGGATCCTTGTTTATGTTTTAACCCTCGTCACTCAAACAGAAACACTGTGGGACGCTGCGTGTCACGGCCCGGACGCCGGGTGTTTGTGGAGCAGACAACATGAGAGGCAGAACGGAAGTTTGACAAAAAACAAACTAAAATATGACCTGAGCTGCTGAAGGTAAAGCAAAACATGAAGAAACACAAACTGACGACCTGACGCTGGGCGCAGGAAGACACAGGACTACACAATAACGAGGGAAGTGGAAACACATGGGAAACACAGCTGACACGAATGAACATGACGCCACAGGGAAGGAAAACTAAACACGCTGAACATGGAAACACAAGACTTTCAAAATAAAACAGGAAACACAGAGAGACATAAACCGGGAAACACAAGCTTGGTACGAAAGACAGAAAGAGGGAACGAGGAGAACGAGAGAGAAAGGGAAGAGTAGAGCTGGGCGATTTTTTCATATCACGATATGTTTTTTTCATTTCAGGCGATAACGATATCTATCACGATATAAGCCTATATATAATATATATATATATATATATATATATTATATATATATTATATATATATATATATATATATATATATATATTATATATATATATATATATATATATATATATATATATATATATATATATATATATATATAATATATATTATATATTATATAATATATATTATATATATATATATATATATATATATATATATATATATGTTTCTCTAGTCGGCACACTCATTTCCTCCATTACCCGGCGGCACGGCGGCTGGCTGCTTCCCAAAACAAATACACACGTGCGGCTTGGCACTTGTGCTGTACGTAACAAGTCACGTGACGTGACGCTGCAGCTGTGATTGGTTCGGCTCTGCGCTACTTCATTTGGATTGGCTGTTCTTTTTTTTTTTAAGAGGACAAGAGCGGCGAGGTCTATCGCAATAGTTTAATTTTTCTATCAAGAAAAAGTTATTTCGCGATACATATCGTCATCGTTCTATCGCCCAGCTCTAGGGAAGAGGGAACGAGACATGATGGGCGTACACTACAGATGGTGGAGACGAGACGCCGAGCTGAGACAGCATCCAATCAAAGCAAAGAGTAACTAATAGAAACTAAACTACCAAAAACACCACAACCTGAAACATGCCGGGACACATCCCCCCGACACTGTGTCGTTTGTCTTACAACATCAGCACCACGTTCTCTGCTTCTCCTGGAGGTAAATGTGTGCTTCCCATCTCTGGCCTCGTCAGCCACAGTGGTGTAGATCCTGAAGTCTCTCCTGGACAGCACTCTGTCATGTCGTTGTGAGGTGTACACCCCTCTGACACAAAATCAGACTGCTCCAACAAAGTTATGGAGACAGCTTTTATTGTGACTTTCTGCGAGTTCTTCATGATCTAAACACGGCACTGTGTGCTTACATGCAGGTCACTGCCTCGACGCGCTGCAGGTACTCCCTCCTTTCGTCTGTTTTAGCGGAGCTAGCTGTTCCTGTCTGCGGGAGCTGGGAAACACTGCCTTGGAATAGCTTTGCTTTGTAGCGTTTCCAAACGCCACCGTCCCCGTGTGACTGTGTCCTTTCATGTTTTATTAAACAAGCTCAGTGCCTCTACAATTTTTCACTCCACCCTTCACAAATGTGTTGATACAGCAGCGAAGGCTCGTTTTCCATCCTCATCCTGTGGGTGCTGAGACAGCTTTAACTGGTTAGGACGTGTCCTGGTCCTCTGTCAGGACAAACGTCTTCAGACCACACAGCAGCTCTCCCTGTTCTTCTCTTCCCCGTCGACAATATCAGAAAATAATACTAAACTTCAATATTATTACAGCTTTCACTACAGGGGTCATTTCATCCCATATCATCACATTTTCTGCTTTAGCTAAAAATGTTATGGTCCAGAGTTTGGGCACATATAATGAGTGCTGTGAAGCTCTTTATTTTTTAAAAGGCCCATCGACCCACTTTCACACTGAAATATGAACATGGGTGGATATGGTGGACATATGAAGCTAAATATCAGAGCTGTCCGCGCACAGACATCAGAAATGTGGACCATGAAAGTTTGATGCACATCTGAGACTTAGCAGTGCTAAGATAGATTTGGTCCGAGCTATCTGAGAGACAAAACTATGGAGTCAGAGTTTTGTTTAAATGTTGCGTAAGATCAAACGTATTCACCAACAATTCCACGCGCGCAGGTATTCACTGCCACAAACCTGCACGTGCAGCAATGAGCAGTCAAGCGGTCACAGCAGGCGCCACACGTGTGAGTGTGCGTTTACCGGGACGCTCGGGTCAAGCTCTGCTCGTTCCAATCGGCCAACCGACCAACAACCACGCATCAGTCAAAGTCGCTGATATCTGCTGCTCAGCTTGGACTCCGGGTCATCTTCTCCACGTCTGCGTGCCTAAATGCTGCCACGTGATTGGCTTATTAGATACTTGCTGTACCTAATTGGCCGTGAGGCTCTTGTTCAGATCTAGCTCGGTTTCCAGGCCTTCCAACATCCCTCGTGTTCTTCACGGACCTTTGTTGTTTTTGCTCTTTCTCTGAGCGTCCTGCATTTGCGTGTTTCCCCTCGTTTCACGTGGAAACTAGTTTGTGGTGAAACTTGCGTTTTTCTCCTCTGCCATCTTTCCTGCTCAGCATTGCGATGCTCGGGCTGAGGTGTTTGGGGAGCGTGTGGGATGTTTCCTCACATAAAGATGCTGTAAATTCAAAGAGCGACGGAAGACAGAAAAGGCAAAGTTCACAAACTGAATAATATCACGCTCACTTACCCTGAAGTCATCTTGGATATTAGGAAGAACGTGACATTTACATAATCCGGTTACGTAAAAGCTGTTCGCTGTGAACCAGCTGATCAGAACAAACGTGTCGCAGTAAAGCACAAAATCATTACGCTTCTATTCTGAGAGCTGGGTCCAGGATGTGTAGCGTGAAATTAAAATAGCAGTGTGCTTCCCATCAGCTCGATGCAGCCGTGTTTGAGCTGCTGGAGTCCTGGAAATTATGTTTTGACACTGAATGCAAATCACCTCTTCCCCTTCCCCTGTTATCAAAGGCGTCCCTGCGGCACTCTGAGCCTCCGCTGGCAGACGAGCCGATGATTCAGCACAGCAGAAGCAGCGCTGCTCGCTGTGTGCCACCCTCGACCCGCGGATGTGCCAGTGTTGGTTGGCTTTGATCGCCACGGAGGAGCGCTGGAGCCTTGAGGCAGGCGGTAGACACCAGCCGGGGGTTTGAATCGGGATCTTTCTTGTCTTTGCCTCATTTTCACCTTTTTAACACAAAAACCCTCAACGTCACTCTCAGCCCGTCCGAGAATCCCTCTCGGGCTGAGCGAGGTGTGAGCGTGGGCATTAAGCTGAGGATGAGCAGTAATCCAAACAGAAGCAGATAATGACTCACCTTGTGTCGTGGATGGATCATCTCAGCCTTGGCTCAGTTTGGTCTGTTTCAGCGTGTTCTACCTGCCACGTGGTGGTCTCCGTCTGCGCCCACCCGGGACAGTTTCACCACCTTCACGGTGATGGTGTGTTTTTTGACTGGACACTCAGTGGACACCTTGGTGTTAAACCTCGTGGGACAAACAGAAAATCGCCTCAGGCTGAGACAAAATCTATTTTTAATTGATCTAAACTCCAAAAAAGATCTCAAGAACTTTCACTCTTATATGTGTTTGTTATTATCATGGAAGCAAAAATAATGCCTTTGTACCGACGGACCATCAGCATCAGGGCGCAGCAGTCAGCTGGCCTTCACAGGCGCGACTGACGCGGTGTTTGATTCAGTGCGGAGAAAAAGATTTGTAATTTTACAGAATTTTCCTGTAATTTTAAATAATGTCGTACAAAATAAAGAAAAATCCATAACTGTGAATAAACATGAACTGAAAACTCCCACAAAAAAGACACAATTTCACACACATGTGATTTTATGTAAAAAGAAATAATGTTAAATTCTAGTTTAATGCTGTAACTAAAAATCTAACATCTGATGCCCTGAGAGAAGATTATACAGAAAGAGGTCTGAGTTGTGTAATCGCGCAAAGATCAGTTATTATTGGATGTTTTCACTGTAAAGAAAAAAGAACGAAAACAACGATACAGCAGCACGTCATAAGTGCAAATAATAAAATGTTTTATTTTGAAAATAAATAAACTGAGTAATATTACTCGTGAGTTCTGTATCTTGAAAACTATATTTTGTGTGCAAAGACAATTAATTCTACAAAGAAATTGATAAACTTGTTGAAAAGTAATAATAAGACATCAATGAAGACATACAAAAATTTAACGATTTTGAACATTTTAAATTTCATTATCATTTAAAATCAGCAGCTGTCATTAAATATCGTTTTAAACAGAACTGTTTTAAAATAAAGTTCCTAAAAAACAGAATATTTTTGTAATTATGTACTTTGTATGTTTTATAAATACTATGAAAACTAAAACAAAATTAGATTCACAATTTAAAACATATAGATTGCTTTAGGAAAAGAGCCAAAAGCATTATTGATGCCTGAGAAGTCCATCGGCAGTAGACTGCAGAAAAATGACATTTCAGGCTTTATTCTGAGTGTGATCGCCTCTTTCTGTTTCTCTGCTCTTTCCTGCACCTCTGGACCTTTGTATTCCCCGCTCATCGTCTAAACTTTCCATTCTTGAGAGGAAGAGAAAAACAGCAATCGGTGTTCAGTCCTGGTAACAACAGTGTGGTGGCTGTGAGCGTGATGAGTCGGTGTGAGGGGATTTGAAGAGGTCTAAAACCTCCTCTGTGTTGTTGTTGTCAGCCCTTCAGCTGCAGAGCTCAGAAAGTGCCGTCTGCAGCCAAACAACGAGCCTGAGCAGCCTGAGGACCTCACAAACCCACACGCTCACTCTGACGTCAAAAGGGCTGCTTCTTAACGAGCATCAGCGGATAAAGCCGCGATGAAAACGTCGACCAGTCGGCCCTGATTGTTCAGATCTGAGGTCCTCAAATAACACAGCTGTATAATTATCATTTTACATCCTCTCAGGATCTTCACCCAAGACCAACAGCGCCCCCAGCAGCTGATGCAACATCATTGCAGTGGAAAAAACACAGTTTTCACACGCAGGTCCACCTGAGGGGAGGCGCTCAAGTTTGAAACAAAGAGTTGTGCATTTATCTGGTTTTATTGAAGCTTCGACAGGTGTGGACCTGTCTGAGGATGAACTTCAGCTGGGCTGTACTTTCATGTAACATCATTCGTACCACAACCTGGTGCAGCGAGCCAGTGCAACCTTTATTAAACAGGTTATTAAGAAGACCCTTTTTCTGGGATCAAATCTGTTGAGGAAACTGAAGTAGAAGATGGAAAGATTGCAACAGTTTGCTGGCGACATGTCACCCCCTGGTGGCCAGAGTTGTAGTTACAGTTTGAGGGTAATTTTGAGAAGTTTCTGGAGCGTTTTCAGTGATTTTAGCTGCCGGTGGAGGTTTTTCAGCACAATTACTTTTATTATTATTACGCAGTAAAAAAGAAAAAGCTGTTGTCTCATTAGTACCTGACAGCAGCTGGATCAGTGCCCAGTATAAGGGAGAGATATTTAGTACAGGAGTCGGGCTCAGATGTCGCTATTGGTCGAATCGATCCTACGAGCAGACTTTAGAGCCTCGCTGTTGTCCAGCACTTCCTGTCTGTAACGGCGGCTCTCAGCTGTAGCTTTGCAGTCGTAAATGAAACGATTCATCTGCTCCGTGCTTCACTAGCAGCTTTGCATGATATGCAGTTCAAAATAATCACTTAGCTCACACTGAGCCTCTGCGCGGTCTTTGAGAAACTCCTGTGAAGGTGAAGATTTTCCCAAACCAGGAAATTTAGTCTTGCAACTCTGAAAGTAAACCTTCATCTCTGCGTTTGGACATCATGTGGGCCGCGTTCTTGTTTGTTTCTGACGGACTGATTGGTTGGGATGATATCGACACCCGCAGTGTGCTCTCGGCAGCACTTGAGAGAATATTGACGACTGAGATGTTTATCAACATGAACTTGGAAAAAAAAAAATGTCTGCTATTAAAAAATACTCCTGTACATGGGAGATCTTTCAGTTCTGGCTGCTCCACCGTTCTCTGTGACATCACAAAGTTCCAGGAATAGAAAAGCCTGATAAAATGAGTGAGTGCAGCCTGACCCACACTCACAGGGATGACTGTACATACACTGAGCTCATTATTACAAACTTTGATCAAGTTAATATGAAGGAACGGGAGATTTATGACAGGAAACAAGAACAAAACGAGGAAAACAGGTCCACTTTTAATCTAATTTTATTACCTGGTTATTTAGTAATATAGATTTTTACACCTCACTCATTAAAAATAACGACCCCCTCAGATAAATCTCGATAAGTGCATTTAGAAAAGGACAGGCGCCAAAAAACAACCATTACAAGAGAAGCTGGAAACATCTGTGCGTCTCTCTTCTTGTATATAAAAGGAGGTAAAGCCACAGATTCTGATTCTCCACAGAACGACCCAGTCTGCACGATGACATGGAAGTAGGACAGTCTCTGTTTGCCCCACCCACTTCCGCCTGCAGCATCTTGCGTCGCCTTTAGCAGACGACAGCGAGGAAACGCTGCCGCTCAGGGAGAGTCCCTCCAGCAGGGAATGATGAGAAAGTGAACACACACACACACACGTGCTGTTTGACTTCAGCCTCTGACTCTTTATGGCTCAGAGTTCCCCGTGAGGAGCCTCCAAAACAAAAATCCCCCCTGACACGGTCCGGCGAGCCAACACGAGGCTCCGCCTTTAGGCGAGCGTTCAGCAGTCCTCTGAGTGTAATTTTCAGGCACTATGGACACACACACACACACACACACACACACACACACACACACACACACACACGGTCCAAGCAGTCAGTCGTCCGGCTCGGTGACACACTGCTCCACGATCTCTCTCAGGTTGGGGTTCTCCATGGCGGCCGCCACTCGCTCCTTATCGTTGATCTGTTTGTTAACTGAGACAAAAACAGAGACGACACAAACGTTCTGACAACTGGACCACACCGGAAACCCGCACACGTGCCGCCCCCTCCTGTAATGTTTGAGCTGGAATAACCTCAGAGAGCGCTGCTTAGCTCCAACATATCATCTCAGTGAGGGGTGTTCCTCAGGGCTCCATTCTAGGACCTCTGCTGTTGCTCCCAGCTCGGGTTTATCTGAGTCTTTGTAAAGATTTCACCACATTTCTGAGTAACTCAGAGCTGGATCAGGTATCAGCGTCAGTGGGATCAGTGCTGTGGTTTCAGATTCAGGGTTTTAATGGTTAATGACACCATGTGCTCTGAACCACTTGCTCATGTCTGTGCTGTAATGTTCATGCAGCATTTTAGCCTCTTGTCTCTGCACTTTATTGCTCTGTGGGGATTTTTAGCTCTTCACTCTCACCTGTTGCTGTATTTTGTCAGTTTGCTCCATTTTTTAAAAGTCGTTCATGTAACTTGTCAGTACAGATAATCTCTTGATATTATTTTTTTATCTTGCACCGTCTACATGCTAATACCTTTACACGTTGAGCACTTTAATCCCATAGTTCTTAAGTTTTGTGTAAATTAAACCTAAAGACGGTCAAAATAATAGTAACCATAGGAACCTGTGCAGAGCCGGGGTAGCATGTGACTAAAACAGTAGGACAGGGTTAGGAGCAAAGTCAGACGTGTAAAGTAAATACCATGAACGTCTTGGCTTCTAACAGCAGATTCAGGTAAAAGACAATCTGTAGTTTCTAAAAGCTCAGATCCTTCTGAACCCCTGCTGTCTTTGCTGAATACGTCTAGTTCCACACAATCCATGAAAATGCCTTTCAAAAATAAATGAGGCAGACTTACTATCTTCTTCAGTAGAGTGTGTTCCTTCCGAAATGTAAATTTCCAACTGAGAAGGCAAAGAAAAAGAAGCGTTGTTAACGGGCTGCTTGTTTCAGAATCATTTATCCAGCTTTTATTCAGTTAACAGAGGATTTGAAAGCCCGGCTCTACATAAAAGCGAGAAACACAGAGGAAGGTGGTTTAGGATTAGAAACTCGGAGAGCAGAAATAAAGCAGGATTTCTGCGGCTCAGAGAACAACAGACGCCATTCATCGTTTAAAACTCAACTTTGAAACGTGAACGCTGCTCAGAGTGTGATAAAACTGAAATCTGACGGTGCACAGCGTGAACTCTCGATGACTGAGACCGCTCTCAGATGACTGGTTTCAGTGATAGTACTTGGTCCCCAATGGGCAGAGAAACGCTATCATGTGGCAGGAAGACAACGCTGGAAACTAACAGAGCTTTGTCCAAGAGAACATCTGGGGCCGGTGTCCTGCAGGTTTTAGATCTCACCCTGGGTCAACACACCTGAATCACATGACTTCATTACCAGGCCTCTGGAGAACTTCAGGACATGTTGAGGAGGTCATTTAGCCATTTAAATCAGCTGTGATGGATCAAGGACACATCTAAAAACTCTTTTAGCCTCTATAGGGCACTGCTAGCCTCTGTCGGGCACTGCTAGCCTCTGTCGGGCGCCGTCAGCCTCTGTCGGGCGCCGTCAGCCTCTGTCGGGCGCCGTCAGCCTCTGTCGGGCACTGCTAGCCTCTGTCGGGCACCGCTAGCCTCTGTCGGGCACCGCTAGCCTCTGTCAGCCTCTGTCGGGCACCGCTAGCCTCTGTCGGGCACCGCTAGCCTCTGTCGGGCACCGCTAGCCTCTGTTAGCCTCTGTCGGGCACCGCTAGCCTCTGTTAGCCTCTGTCGGGCACCGCTAGCCTCTGTCGGGCACCGCTAGCCTCTGTCGGGCACCGCCAGCCTCTGTCGGGCACCGCCAGCCACTGTCGGGCACCGCCAGCCACTGTCGGGCACCGCTAGCCTCTGTCGGGCACCGCTAGCCTCTGTCGGGCACCGTCAGCCTCTGTCGGGCACTGCTAGCCTCTGTTAGCCACTGTCGGGCACTGCTAGCCTCTGTTAGCCACTGTCGGGCACCGTCAGCCTCTGTTAGCCACTGTCGGGCACCGTCAGCCACTGTCGAGCACTGCTAGCCACTGTTAGCCTCTGTCGGGCACCGTCGGGCACTGCTAGCCTCTGTTAGCCACTGTCGGGCACTGCTAGCCTCTGTTAGCCACTGTCGGGCACCGTCAGCCACTGTCGAGCACTGCTAGCCACTGTTAGCCTCTGTCGGGCACCGTCGGGCACTGCTAGCCTCTGTTAGCCACTGTCGGGCACTGCTAGCCACTGTTAGCCTCTGTCGGGCACCGTCGGGCACTGCTAGCCTCTGTTAGCCACTGTCGGGCACTGCTAGCCACTGTTAGCCTCTGTCGGGCACCGTCGGGCACTGTTAGCCTCTGTCGGGCATCGTCAGCCTCTGTTAGGCAACATTAGTGAAACTTTTTTTGAAGTGGATGCAACTTTCTCGGACTCGAACACTAAGTAAATGAACTCTCACATGATGTGAGAATAAAATCAAACTGTTAATGAGAAGAACAGACATGAAAAGTGTTAGCTTATAACCAGCTGTTGTTGTTGTTGTTGTTTAACCAGTGCTCGTCAGGCTTGTCTAATCTGCTGGTAAAAAGTAATTAGGACAACATCAGGAATAAATGAGCATGTTTATGCACTTTTCATGTGTTACCTATTAATTATACGTTTAACAGAAGGTGAGTTTATTTTTCATGAGAATCAGGAAGAGAGGATTAAATACCAATAATACAAATATGAGTTTTTGTAGCAAATAACCTGAAATAATCACTCACTGTATTTTTAATGTTCCTGTGTGGTTTGGATTAACTGCTATGCAAACAGTCAGTGAGAACTTCCTGCAGAAATCAGGCTCCATTAAACAAACTTTTCATTACCCTGATAACTTTTTCTGCCAGTGTGAAGCTGCTTTGTCCAGCACTGCTGATTAAAATCACTCCTCTAATTAAGAGGCTACTCGACTCGTTTGTAAAGCAGCTTTAATGATGAAGCTTGCAGCTCTCCACCTGCCTGCACCCTCTCCGGTCTGTCTGATAGCAGTCCAAGAACTCCTCGATCTCTGATGCTGAAACCTCTCCAACGAGCTCATGAATAAACCGCTAACGGGCTGCCAAGGCCAGCGGAGGGTTCGTCGACAGCGGTATTCCTGCCTCCGTTTCTCCGAGTGCCGCTCATTGATGTGTTAATGACAGAACAGCTGTGTCTGTCCAGGAAGCTTCGACTCCTCCGCTTCCTTTTGTTCTCTGTTCGATTTGTTTTGTCACGTCTGAGTTTGGAAGGCAGTTCAAACGTCTACGCACACAAAAACAGCACCGGGTGAAACTTCTATAATTATATTGCTAGTTGCTCTATACAGAAAATGGCTGAAAGCAAAGGTGTCATTTGGCAGAGGTCAGCTGACCACTTTGTTGTGGCATCACTGAGAAGCGGGTGCGCATTTTAACCTAGACCATGACGAGCTCCGCCTAAACCCTGACCAAAAGTAGAAAGTGGGCGGGGGAAAAGGTGATGCCAATTGCTAAACACAAAGGTTCAAATCCGGGGTGAAAATGTGTCATCTGTGGTTTGGGTGCAGCGGCTTATGTCACGCTGAAACTCACCTTGTGTTTAAACGGCAAACATCGCTGGAGCTTGACTTGTAAGCACAGGCCTGCAGACACAGAAGAAGCCCATCAGACACTGACGAAGAGCAACGTTAGCAGCAGATTAGACGAGTGTGTGTCAGAGTTTACTGATGAGGAAAACAGCAAACAGGAACATCAAACATGAGAAGAAGCACGTGCCATAAAAACTAAGGCACTGTGTGTGTGTGAGCATGCATGTATGAATGAATGTGTCTGTGTGTGTCTCTGTATACATGACTTCCTGCCACACAATATATGCTTACAACTGTTTAACCACATTTCCTGGTTATCCAAAGGTCATCTCCCCACACCTGTATACAGCTTAACTTTAATGGTTCACCATATACAAGCATAGGGGAGCCCCTAAATGGCCGGGGCTGAACATCCTTCACAAGATAAGGAAATCTGTAGTTGTGCCTGTAGTTAAACATTACGGCCCCCCCACCATTCAACAGGCCGGGGAGGAGAACAAAAGAATATCTAAACATGCCGTTTAAGAAAAGGTTTACAAACTGAAGCACAACAGTGACAACATTTAACAACAATAAACACATCGTGAGAGCAGCCTCCCATTCAAAAAGAACCAACTTCTGCCATTAGCTGCTAAATTAATCATAGTCCCACAGTGATGTCTTCAGCTGCCACAGCATATATCAGGTTTTATATAGTCTGTCTTGAAGTAGATTCACTCTGTCGCTCCGACAGTTTGATAGAAATAGGAAAAGGAGCTGGAGCGGGCCGATAAAACATCCTGGACCCCCCACAGCTGTGTTAAAAGGCTCTCCATGATGCAGCAGCGCTGTCTGGTTAAAACTTTATTTGCTTTTTTACACACACACACACACACACACACACACACACACACACACACACACACACACACACACACACACACACACACACACACACACACACACACACACACACACACACACACACACACACACACACACACACACACACACCTTCCAGAGATCGCTTTGAGCTAAAAGCGAGGCGCTGGTTATTTCCTGCTGCTCATCACATCAAGAGCGTCCTCGGGCGGACTCTGTCACTGCAGCGCCGCCGCTGTGAGGACGTCCAGAATAATAAGTACGAGCTCTGTGGCTGCCAGCACGGCGGCCTTACAGAGGTGATGGAGAGACTGGACTGTGATTAAAAGGGAAACAAACTTCTAATTAAAATAAATCAGGTGATTACGACCCCGTTGCACAAGAATTCAGTGATGTGCAGCTCTCATAAATATTCATGTTTTATTCCCAACAGAAGAGAGAAAAGACATCAAATGTTTAAACTGAGACTTTTACTGTTCTCCATGGAAGAGAGGAACATTTTGTAAGAAGGAGAAGCAGCGGGGCAGCTCGCTCTCTGAGCACGAGGCTGTTTTCTACATGTTCATTTGTTTTCTTTGCTCTTATTAAATCTACTTTAACAAGTTTGCAGATACGGGCAGTGTGACAGAGGTTTACTCTGATTACACAAACTGTATGCAGGACTAAGTAGTATTATATAATATTATACTGCAGTGTATTTCTGACTAACCTGACGACACTTACATACTTTGAAATCTGTAGACAGTACTTTCTATATGCTGACAACACACCTGTAAGAATCATGGAAACTAACCTGACCCTGCTCTACCTGAAGCCCTGACACAGTGTATCCAGCTACGCGTCCACAGACAGAATGACACCAAACACAGAGCGGGTCACCTCGGCCGAGGTAATCGGGTCACTGGCAGCAGGTCAGTAACATGTCTGGGAATAAAAAGAGTGTGAGAAGGAAAGACGAGCAGAGGTTCACAATCTGCACAAAACTACATCGAGCAGCTGCTCTCTTTGGCTCAGACATTTATGCACTGATGTAAAAGACGAGCAGACGCAGTGAGAAACACGTTCCTGCCATCAGATTCAAAATGAGCTCATTGTTTTATCATAGTGGTTCATTTTCTCAGTTTAAACACTGGACACATGTCTCTGTGCTCCAGGAGATAAAACAGGAGTTTATGAGGTTTGCAGTGTTACTTACACTGCACACAGCATCCCAACTAACAGCTTCTCGGGTGGATCACAGACTCTTGTGTGACTGGTGGTTGTTTGAACTTTTTAGTTCCTGATTGTTTTTAGCTCGATTTCATTTTTGAGTGTTCAGTCTTGTCTTTAGGCTCATGTTGATCTTTCACTCTGGTTTCTTTTTGTTGAAGCTAAGATTCGTTTTTCAAATGCGGTTCCTCCTGTAAGCGTCTCCTGCAAAGATTTTCCATAAACCTTAGAAATAGATTATCTGGAATATTTTGAGTTGTCCTCCTAACAGGAGCTGAAATAACTCAGACTGGTTCAATCATCGACTCACCGATCAGCGTAGCCAGGGAGCAGTGGGGGACGGTGGGGGAGAACCTGATGATGATGAGGTACTCGTCTTCTCCGAGCTCCTGCACCTCCACGCACTTCTCCGTCACCACCTCCAGCTCCTCCAGGGTGTTGGGCTTCTCTGGGTCACGGATCGATTTGATCACATCTGATGGAGGGCAGAAAAAGAAAACGTGAGTCACATGACGGCGAGATTAAAGTGAGAAAACAGGCAAAGCCTCGTGTTTGAGGATCCGCTGAAACAAACTGAGAACGATACGAAGAGTCCAAGAAATTCTGAGTTTTTCCTGCTGCAGAGCAGACCTGTAGGAAGGTGACTGTGAAGGAAGTGAGTCTCAAGGCTGTCAGGCTCAGATATATACATACACCCCCACGAATGTCAGGTTAAATGCCTCTTAGCAAGATGCACCTCAACCACATGCTTTTGTATCCATCAACCAGCTTCTGGCACGTCTGGCTGATATTTGACTGCTCTCCTTTGCTGAATCAGTCGAGTTCATTTAAACTGGTCCACAAATTTTCAGGGGTTTGAAACGCTCAATGCTAAGCCCAGTGTTAGCCTGCTTTATCCAAAACCAGTTCTGCTGTGTGTTTGGGATCGTTGTCCTGTTGGAACTCCTGACTGTGTCCCCGTTTCACTCGGCTAGCTGCTCATTTGAGCTGAGGGGGACAGTCTGGGTGTCTCCCAGACCTCAGTGGGGACAGATCTGAGTAACTTGTACTTGTGTGATCTTGGATCCTTGCTCAGAAACGGCTCAGAGAGACTTTCCCAACTTGTGTAAATCTGCAGTTCTGCTTTTCAGATCTTCACTGAGATGGCTGGACTTTCCCATTGTTCCCAGTATTGGTCAATCCAGTGAATGCTGTCAAACAAATCCTTTTTATGCTGCAGAGAGAATCTGTCAGTCGTAATTAACCATGATCACTAATGAGAAGCTAACAGGCCTCGGCCAAGTTTAAAGACATTGTAGAACCTCCAACATCATTTATCACAAGCTTTCAGCATGTGCACGTAAACATCAAAATCAATTCAGACTTGAGCACCCAGATCCTGTTTTTAAGTTTTTTAAAACTGTCCATGCTGGAAGAAGAACCGTTCAAAGAAATCATTAAAAGCCCAAAATGACTGTGAGGTTCAAGCCTGTGACGAGTGGATGGAAACTTCATGTAGTTTTACTGAGGAGGACAGTTAAAAATAGGTCAAATGTTGAGCGTAAGTTTTAATTCTCTAACCGTTTCCACATGTTTAACCAGACAAATCTTTTCTTTCGTCGCACCAAACTCCAGTTCAATAATCTCACATTTAACTTAATCTTCAACAGTTTACGTTTTTACTACTAATCTATAACACCTGCTAAAGCTCATTACACGGTCGACACTTCGGCGCGTGATTTAATCATCTGCGAGCAAAACTGACAGAAAACTCTTACTCAGTTTTTCTTACAGTGTGGCGGTAGTCATCACTGACTGCATGTGTTTAACATTATTTACAGTCGTTGGTATTTATTGTCAGTATCCTGGCCGTGGGTTTACAGACTTACAGTACGTAGACAGGTTAGCTGACAGTGCAGTAGAGCCTTGTTTATGAGACCAGAGCCTCCATTAGCCTCCATTACCGGCTGAACGTACCGTACACTTCTAACGCTTTCTCCTCCATCTTTTTGGCCCTCGGGGCATTCCAGTTGTCCGTCAGTCCGGAGAACTGTAAAACCTTCGTGACAGTTAACGACACGAGGCTCAACACTGCTTCCATGTTTTAGAAAACGCCATAATAAACGGGACCTTTCGCGGTGACTTTGGCAGGAAAGCTAATGACAGCCGTTAGCGTACAGCAGCGCGCCTTCAGCAGATCTCTATCTGCGACAATGGAACCAAGCAGCTACAGTTAGCATGAGCGCTAACTGCTAAACTGTATACAGATCGGCGGTGTTAGTCTCAGCCAATTAGCGTGTCGCTTTCTAGAGCTGGGTCCAGGGAAAAGCAATCGATCCACGATGACGTTATTGCGCATTAGTTTCCGCGGAGGTCAGCTGACAGTAGAGGCAGCACACGTGACAACTGAAACCGAGCAGCTGTTTACATGAGAAAAGGAAGTATCCAAAGAGCTTCGACAGCAGATTTATTCTTCTTTTGAAACTAAAATGTCTTCTTAGCTCACAGTTAGACCTTTAATCCGGTTTCTCCGGTCCCGGTTCACCTCGCGAAGATGTTGGAAGCGGATCAGCGGCTGCAGGCTGGATCCACGGAGGTAGCTGTGATCCCGGAAAATCAGCACTGTGGTGATGTAGCGGACGTACGGAAAGCCGAGCTTGCTCCTGGAGGCTCCCTGCTCGGATGTCTGGGGGTCCGGGGGCAGCTGGTGGTGTGGGACCCGGCGGACAGAGAGGCTTCTCCGGCTGCAGTGGAGGGCAGCTACCGAGAGTGAGTCAGCAGGAACCGCACAGATAGTGACTGTGATAACGCTGAATAATCTCCGAGTAACTGGTTTAACATTAAAATGCGTTGGATCTGAGACATCCTCTGTTTAAACTAGAACCCATCAAACAGAGCTCCTCCTGGCACTGTCCAGCTAACATTTAACTGTGATTTCTGACTATTTGATGTTTGCTAAAATATCTACATGATTTGGGTAATGTGACACACACACAATAAGAAAATGGGCTGAAAATAAATGCATGTATTACTAAAACACCAACATGTGTTTGTATGCTGAAGCACTGCAGTGCGTGGCTCTCTGTGGAGTGCAGCTGCACAAACGGAGACAAAAAGCCAGTAAAATGCCTCCAAAGACAGCTGATACTGCAGCTGGAGGTCAGCAGACGTCCTCCCTGTGCTGTGTCGGTTAGTGAGGGCTGCCCAGGACTGCAGGTAAACAAGCAGATTTTCTAAAAGTTTCTTTCTGCTCACAG
This sequence comes from Rhamphochromis sp. 'chilingali', assembly GCF_963969265.1. Classification (NCBI taxonomy): domain Eukaryota; kingdom Metazoa; phylum Chordata; class Actinopteri; order Cichliformes; family Cichlidae; genus Rhamphochromis; species Rhamphochromis sp. 'chilingali'. Next base: position 1,786,966 of record NC_137930.1, read on the forward strand.
TTTTTCGTGGGAGGAGGTGTCCGTCCACTCTCGGGGAGTCGGCGGCTTCAGGCTGCTGGCTGTGGGATCTCAGGGTGACCTGAAGCTGCTGGAGGTCAGGGCTGAGCGGTCGGCCTTCACCTCCGTTCTCTGTGTGTGTGAGTATCCTGCAGACCGCCTGCTGCAGACCATCAGAGACCAGGACCCCAGTGAGTACCAAAACCGTCTAGACCACCCGCGGCTATTAACGTGTCGCATTAGCTGACCGAGTGTTTGCTCCCAGGTGTGAGCGAGCTGCAGGCGGTGCAGGTGTTGTCCTTTGTGACTGCCCGCTGCTGTGCTCTGCTGAACTCTGATTGGCTGCTGCAGCTACAGTGGCAGCAGGAGGAGGAGGAGCCTCAGACGTTATCCTGCTGCAGAGTCGAGCTGGCCGACAGCGTCTCGTGCTCTGCTGTCCATCACTGCGTCTCCATGGAAACCCTGTTTGCCCTCAGCTCCACTGGACTCATATGTATCCTTCACGGTCTCACTGCTACACACTGAGAACATGGCTCATGACTCACACACCGTCCTAAACAGGTCAGCACGAGTAACAGTGTGCAGAAGGTCACAACACCAGTAAGTGCATCATAGCACGAGATCAGGGCAAATGTGCACTGACGGGCGGTGGAAGTCCTGCAGATGATCCCCCAACAATAACATAATTCATGAAAACAGACATCGCTGGGTGATTTCTTCCTGCAGCTGCTGCTGTTATGGTCCATCCCAGTACCACGTCCTCCTTTGCTGCATCCACGAACCTCTTCTGAGGCCTTCCTGTTTTCCTCCTGCCTGGCAGCTCCATCTTCATCATCCACTCTCCGTCCTCTGCACACGTCCAAGAGAGCGTCCCTTTAGTTAAGAGACAGGAAAGAGGGATGTGTATCGATGATGGAGTTCTCCTTTTTATGAAGCATTTAAATACATTCCTCTCAAATTGTTTGCAGTGTAACTTTCATGAATGCATGAAATAAAGCGCCTCGTTTTTGTCCATACATCCTTTTCTTTAACTCCACCCCCTCCAGCTGTGTGCAGCGTCTCTGATGGCACTCTGCTGGCCAGCGTTAGCCTGCCCGCCTACCTGAGCTCCAGCCCAGCAGAGGACGAGCTCACCTCTTTCCCCTTCTCCTCCTCTGCCTCCTTCTGCCTCCTCCAGGTGTCGGCTGATCTGAGCACAGCCGTGGCCGTCACTCAGTCCCACGCCGCCATCGCCATCGACCTCAACCACTACTTCAGGTATAAAGTCAGTGCAATGACGTAGAAGGCATCTCGATGAGTAGTGTCTGTGTTAGAGTCTGTTTGTGGGGATTCAGGTGAAAAGCGTCACATTAAAGCCATAAAGTGCTGAAAAGATTCTCAGATTGGTGACAGAAGCAGAAACGGCGAGGGCGGGGTGGATTCGTCTGCGGCGCTCTGATCCTGTGCGTGAGGTTCCCGGCTCAGCTGGAGGAATATTAAACCGATTAACTGCATCAAACAGGGAAAATCTAATGGCGCCGACTCGTCTGCGAGCTAATCCCGCTCTGCACTGCAGAGACGGCACAGAGCAAACTTCAGAGTCATGATCTGTCTTTCAGGATGTTTCCGGACCACCTGCTGTGCGCCGCCCCTCGGTCACGCCCCCCTCTTCAGCCGCAGCACCCCAGAGACCAGGACAGCCTGTCGAGCTCCAGCTTCAGCGTCTCAGCCCTGGGAGCGACCTTCAGCACCGACCGGTAAGCTGCGGAGCGTCTGGATTTATGAGCTGTGACCGAAACTTTCTTGATTTTTGTTTGTTAAAATAGTTATTTATTTTAAGAAGAGAAAGGTCCACCTCTGACCTTTCACCTCTGACCTCAACTCCAGCTCCTGGGAGGCTCGTCTCAACTCCATGTACAGCAGAGCAAAACAGGCCACTGCTCCTTCCTCCTCCTCCTGCTTCTCTTCATCTCAGCCTCCCAGGACCTCCTCTTGGTTCTCCTCCCTCCCCCACCTGGACTCCCACCTGGCTCCATCCTCGTCCCACAGCAGAGTGCCTCCGGGGGGGATGACCGTCACTTTCGCCGTCCCCGAATCGTCCGCTTCATCTCAGCTCACCGTCTCTGAGTTCTCCGCTCTGCTGACCTTCGTCCGCCCGGGAAACCAACAGACCACAGTTGCATTGTGGGATATGAAGTACGGGAACGTGAGATACCACCAGGCGGCGGGCGAGGCAGCGCCGGTCCAGCGCTGTGGAGAGCGGCAGCATCGGCTGCTGCTGAAGAGTAAGTCGCCGCGCTCCAGGTCACTGTTGCTGTGATGGCCTCAGCAGCCCGACAGGGCGCCAAAGGTTCACACGGTTACTCTGCACAAATGAATCCAACTTGGTTTTTTGTCCAAGTAATTTTCAAAAACTTGCAGTTTGTGTCGAAGCAGCGCGATCACCTGACAGCTCGTGTTTCTGTGAAAGAAAGGAAAGACGGCAGGGACCGCATCAAATCAGCAAGCCCCGCCTCCAGTAACCTCACATCCTGTGTGTGTGTGTGTGTGTGTGTGTGTGTGTGTGTGTGTGTGTGTGTGTGTGTGTCAGAGGCCGGTGTGTTCCAGGTCCTGTTCTCCGTATCGCAGCAGGACTTGCTCAGCCGGTTGATGTTGTTCGGCAGCGCGGCGACAGTGGACGCAGTCTGCCACCTGAACAGCTGGGGGCGCTGCTCCATCCCCATCCACGCCCTGCAGGTAGCAAACAGCTGTATATCTAATTAAACCTCGTTCTGATCACAGGAAAACATTTTTGAGATCTTTGATGGTTCTGTGAGAGAGAAAATCCTGAAACAAAAAACTCTGTTATCTATTCATTAAGAAAAGTAAAAACAAATTCTACTTTGTTTCCACTGTTTATGACATTTGCATCAAACAGTTTGTCTTCTTTGTTGTTGCGCAGACTGGACTGAAGAACCGTCAGCTGGACACGGTCGATTTCTACCTGAAGAGCAAAGAAAACGTCCTGAACCCTCCGGCGGCAGCGTTCAGCTCTGCTGATCAGCCCGCCGCCTCCACGCTGAGCCTCACAGACAGTACGTGCACGCCACGTTACAAGCACACGTTTTAGATCACAAGCAGAGAAGCGTGCAAACTGCTCGCAGATGCACGTGGATGCCGTTGAATGCAAATCTTCCAAAACAACTTTCCCTGAAACGAGTTCAGGAAAGAGTTTGTTGGTGCTTATTACACGAAGCAACAGCACAAAGCATCGTTCAGTTTAACAACAAGTCTGTAACATCAGAAAACACATAATCTTAGAGGTAAACTGCTGTGATACAAATATCTGTCCCCTTCCTGATTTCTTATTTTTTTGTGATATCCTGTGTGTAACGAGCCGTCGCCCCTGCAGGAGTGCAGGAGCTGTGTCCCGCCTTAGACCTGCTGTGTTCGGCCGTCAGAGACTCGAACAGCGAAGCTCAGAGCCGACAGTTCTCCGAGCAGCTGCTCAACATCACCCTGAGCTTCGTGAACACGCAGATCCGCTCCGTGCTGTCCAACACACACCGTAAGAGAACAAGCACACACACACACACAGAGCATTAATACAGGTGTCCGAGTTGACGCTGCTCTGCTGCGTCTGCAGACGAGGACTCGGGCGTGCAGAGCTGCATGAACGTTCTGGATCGATACGTCGCCGAGCTGAGGAGCTACATGAAGAGATTCCCCTGGGCTGCAGGGCCCGATGTGTCGGCTACCAGAGCTGCGGCTCCGGCCGAGGAGGAGGCTCAGCGGGACGAGTGGGAGCAGCTCTCAGCAGAGGTCAGATTTAGACATTTTTCTTTGGTCCCATAACCGCAGTAACCTTCCTGTGATGCTAAAAAAAATGTGTGAAAATCTGAAAAGTGTTGTTCTGTGTTCATGCTGCAGGAAGTGGTCCATCAGTCCATCCTGACCAATCAGATCCCAAGAGCTCAGGCAGTCCTGCGGAGGCAGAACCGGCCCGAATGTCACCTGCCGGCTCTGAGGAGGGAGGGTCTGCGGCAAGTTTCCTCCTGCCTGCGGCGCCGAGACCTGCAGACCGCCAACACGCTCCTCGCCAACATGGTGAGAGCAGCTGACATCACACACGTTTAACTACAGGTTATCAGGAAAAGAGCAAAGATGAGCCTCATAGAAGAGAAGTAAAGACAAAAGTACCGATTGTTTTTTATCTCCTGTTTGAGCAAACACGACCAACGTTTCTAATAATGTGGCCGCGGGTGTAGGAGTAAAGCCTGTGGGCCAGTTTATCTGCTCTGGGATCTGTATGATGTCACAGAGACTCTGAGTCCACAGTCTCAAACGGAGCGGGGCCTGGACCCCGGCTCTGCGAGCCGATTCGTCGATCCTTTTTGCGTCGAGGCTGAGCGGTCTGTGTTTGGGTTTGCAGGGTTTCAGTGTGAAACAGCAGCTCCACCTTATCTGCCTCCACACGGATGACAAGGAGCTGAGGGAGCTGATGGTGAGTGTGGCGTGTTTCCCGCTATTTTACTTTGAAGCATGCTCTCCGTTTGTTTCTGTGAATGTTTACGTTCGTCCCCGTCCGACCTCTAAACTGTTCCTACTTGTTGCACAGGTGGATGAGCTGTCCAGTCGGAGTTACTTCCCAGAGGAAGAGAAGGAGAGTGTCGAGTTCATCGGGGAGATGGAGAAGCTGGGGTCGCGGCCGGCTGTCCGCTGCACAGGAAGTACCTCGCATCAAGGGTAAACAGCTGCTTGCTGAATCCACAGCACAGAGTTCCACCAATCAGAGTGGCTCTCTGTCACACTGCAGACGTCTGTGTTGTGGACGTGTTAGCTCCTGTCTCTTTATGCACCGCCCACCCAAAAACCTGCTTCTTTCTGATTGGTCAGCTTCTGGAAGCCGACCTAGTAGTTAGTATGCTGCACAGATGTTACAGCTTACAGCTAAATCCTGAGCTTTTTCAGGGTCATAGGTAGGGCTGTGACTATTTTGATAGTCGACTAGTCAGATCATCATCCATTGGACGTAAACGTACAGCTTATTGCACCAGCAGCATCTGCTCTTATATAACTATCATTAGCTTACAGCTTTAAGTGTTTAAGGTGCTAACTAAAAATAAAGACAAGATGATAGTTTGTTAAATTTTATTGAAATTTGCAGATTGTTTCGGTGAAGTTTAATAAACTCCTTGCTATCTAAAATATAACAGGACACCGGAGTAAACTCTCGAGCATCTCACACTTCTGATAATCAGCTGTCTGCTTGATGTTTATTCAGCTGTGTAAAAACTATAACTTTAATCTCAGCCAAACCGATTTACTCAGGAACAAATAAAATACTGAAAAAAGCCAAACAATAACATTTTAAGTTATCTAAGTGACTCATATATCATGTTTAACCTGAGTAGTGAAAGACGGCGGTGGGTTTGAAGCCGGGAGTCCGGTGTTCTCACGGCTCTAGTTAGCCTAGCTCCCGGCTAGCTATCGAGCTAGTGGGTAACAGACGTCTCCGAAAACGTCGGAGCGCTTTTGAAAATATGCGGTGTCTTGATAAACTGAGCAGATATTTGAGGTTTACACAGCTACATTCTCGCCTGAAAATATGTTAAACGTTTATTTTGTGACCCAGAAAGAATAATAAGAGTAATATTAAAACTAACTAGCTGCCGCCATTGTTGGAAACTGAGCTGGGCTGCGCTATGAATTCTGGGACAGAGCTACTTCTTCTTCGGGGTTTAACGGCAGCTGACATCCTTGTACATGCAGTGCTGCCATCTTCTGTTTCAGTCCGTTATTACACTCTTAAATCCTGCTACTTATTCCTGCGGCTTTTGTGATCTTACAAAGCTTCAAACGACACGTCGACTATTAAATCAGTCGTCGACGATTCTGATAGTCGACGTAGTCGTGACTAGTCGACTAATCGTGGCAGCCCTAGTCATAGGTAACACCTGGGTAAGATGTGTAAGGGCTCCATCCTACAGGTGGGACTAATGTGAGGAGTTTCAGACTTTTCCACAGTCTGTGATGTGACTGTGGTCACGCTGAAAGCCTAGTTTACTTCTAACTGAAAAATACACAAAGTTTCTGCTCTATCAGCTTCCATCAGTAAAAACATCCACGTTGGCTGATGGGCTTCATCATACCAGTCATCATAAAGCAGTCAAATATTACATTATTTCACATTTGATCTCAAACACTGTGAACACATTTATGGAAAATCAGGTCTGAATATTCCTCGGAGGTCTTTGCTGTCGTGTAGATGCATAAACTGTAAATGGAAAATGGCACATTCACCGTCAGGCAATCAGCTGGTTTTAAAGCTTCATGTTTAACCGCCATGTTTGTTTGTGGAGCCAGCAGACTGCGAGCATCACACAGACACCTGCTAATCTGTGACATCCAATCACAATGCTATAATTTGACTGGACAGTCTGTTGGCACGGTAACCTCACAGCAGCCATATTATTGGTCAGGTAGTTGCATTATAAATGCTCTGACTCTGCTTCCTCCCACCGTGGTTATGAAGGACGAACAGACATTAATTCTCCTCAGCTTCCTCCTCAGCCTCCTGTTTCATCTTACAAACATCCCCATCCTGCTCTCAGCTGCTTTGTTTCGGCTCTGTTTTTGTTACCTGCCCTCCTCTGAACCCTCCGAATTCTCTCTTTATCTCCTCTAACCCGCCCCTCGACTCTTTCAGACGTTAAACCTCTGAGTAAACACAAACTCTTTGTTTTTGACTTTGAGAATCCAAAAACTTTCCGGGACTGTTCGGATGGCTCGTAAGGAGGGAGGCGGTGAGGAGGTTCTGAAAGAGCTGGAGGTGCAGAGGAGGCCTCGGGAAGACGAGGAGGAGGAGCGGGGGGGTCTCTGGAGGACACTGAGACTGGACTGGGTGAAGAACTGGGACCAGAGCTGCCGGACAGCCGTCCTCCTGTCCAGACTGCAGCACGCAGGTAGAACCCGGGTCGGGGTCAGATTCTAATAAGTCTCCGTTCAGTGTTAACCTCCTTTTCTCCGTTAGAGCTCAGAGCCTGCGACGCTTCAGTGCTGTGGCGTTATCTGACCGCCCTGCACGACCAGCGCCGCGTGGTCGACTGGATCCAGAATACGGAGACCTCTGGCACCCCCCGGTGGCCGGACCTAACCCCAGAACTGGTGAACGATAGCACGGCCTGCAGCAGCTACATGAGGGAGAACATCCTGGACCTGCTGGCCAGGTACAAACACAGACGTTTGTGCACAGGTGTCCTGGTTCATCACAGCTCCACTGTGAGCAGCGATGAGGTCACCTGCATCCAAAAGACCAAACTCTGACCACACAGACGTGACCAGAAGCTCCCGTGTACACCGGGACACCGCACGCCCACCGTCTCCAGTTTAGCCTGATACCAACCAGCATATCAGCTGTGCAGCTGGCACGGTGCAAGAAAATAACCACAGGGTTTTATTTCCTGCAGGAGAGGCGTGTTCATCCCGGACGAGCTGGCACACCTGGAGCAGCTGCTGTGGAGGTTGGCTCAGGGTGGAGGCGTGATGTCTTCTTCTCCTCCCATCCCTCAGTACCGCTCCCCCCTCGGGCTCGACCTCCACGGCGTCTTTATCACCTTCTGTCTGGAGCACAACCTTCAGTACCTGCTCTACACCTACCTGGAGCACTACAGGTGTGTGATATGATGTGATGTAAGTGCTGATGATGGCCCCGCCCCTCCCTGAGCCTGCTTCTGTCTGAGGTTTCTTCCTGTTAAAAGGGAGTTTTTCCTTCTCACTGTTGCCAAACTCATAGGGCGTCACATGACTGCTGGGTTTGTCTCCGTATGTGTTGTTGTTGGGTCGACCTTATGGTGACCCCATTATGAGCTCTGGCCTCCTGTCCACAGACTAACCCCCAGAAACTGCTCCCTCCTGAGCAGTCAGAGCCTCTCTGAGCGGCAGCCCTGGTTCGAGATGCTGGTGCGGATCCAGGAGATCACCAGAGATCTGTCAGGTGGGAACCGAACTCTGCGCTCTCAGTTTGAGCGCGTTCCTCGTCCTCCTCGCTCCTCAATCCTTTCTTCATCGTGCTTTGTCCTCGTTCTCTGCTGCAGATCCAGGACTGGTGTTCCAGGCCAGTCTAACCAGTGCTCAGGTGTTATTACCTGGCAGCCAGGCGTCTCTCAGCAGTCTGCTGTTAGAGGGTCACAGTCTGCTGACGCTGGCCGCCATCATGTTCGCCCCCGGAGGAATTGACCAGGTAAACTCTGCTCCTGTCAGGAAGCTGCTGCTCTGTGTGGAAACAAAACCCTGACAGGTGTTAAACATGAAGAAGGGTGGAGGATGAAGTGTTTCCTCGCCGTGCTTTCAGGTGATGGCTCAGGGTCAAAGGTCAGGCAGGTCAGAGAGGACGGTCGACCCACAGCTGCTGAAGATGGCGCTGGCCCCACATCCCAAACTGAGGGCCGCCCTGTTCCCTGCCGTCCCCCGAGGAAACGGCCCGCCCTCCGACATCTCCGTGTACCACCTGCTGCAGGTAAACGCCCACCCGTCACCTGCCAGCTCATTAGTATTCACCTCGTTATTGTCGGTATTCTGACGGCCCGTTGGTGTTTCCTTCCAGTCCCTCCACCCTCTGGACCCGTCCAGGCTGTTTGGCTGGCAGGCAGCAAACACCCTCAACTCCACAGGTAAGACCCGAAAGCCAGCACGAAGGTCACGGCTCAGGTGGTGACAGGAAGCCCCACCACCAAAAACCTCTGAACTTTGGAAACTGAGAAGCAGAAAACAGATGTTTTCTTTAAATTGAGTGTGACTGTGATCTGTGGTGAGAGTAGGAAGCAGGTAAAAGATACCCTGCAGAGGGGGAGGTGCTGTAGAGGAAGGGAGACAGGTGGAAAGGTGAAGCTGCAAGGAGCAGAGGTCGTGAAGGCGGTGCATGTGGCGGAGGATGAGCTGAAGACGTTTGACATGTTGTAAGATTTTAAATGTTCCTGTTTGTGATGATTCTCCACAGAAACATCAGAGCTGCCTCACTTCTCCAGCCCTCACCTGGTCCAAAGGTTCGCTCTAAAAGAGAATCTGGACTATCTCTACTTCCTCCACCACGGTCGGCCATCTTTCGCCTACGCCACCTTCCTCGTCCAGCAGCTTAGCGGCAGCGGGGACGTCAGGCTAACGTGAGTACCGCACGCTCGTTTCAGAGCTTCTGTGAGGAAAGTGTAATGGTGCGAGGACACCACGCAGGAACATCGTCCTTCTGCTAAGCATCAGCGTCATGTGTCCCAGGCTGCAGGAGGCCTCGCGGCGAGCGTCCAGGTCGGCCCTGCAGCGTTTCAATGCGCCGTCTGTGGCGTCGGCCGCCGTTTGTTTCTGTGAGCTGCTGGGAGTCTGCAGCCTCAAGCTGAGGGTCGACATCAGAGCCATGAACGCAATCCTGCAGCACTGGAACCAACGCAACACACACAGCAGCCCGACACAGCATCTGCACACTCTGGGTACACACACACACACTCACACGCACACAAACACACACACACAGTTGAGTTTAACCTGCAAAATGCTGACTGAGCAGGAAGGAAACTGAGAGGTGAACAGGAAGTAGCCCGATGCCTTCAAATGGGGGAAAATGAGCTTTTTCTATCAGGCTGTAGTTTGAACATGGACTCACTGTGGCACCTCTGCTGGACATTAGAGGAACTGCAGGTGTTTGCTTTTACATTTCCCCTCTGCTGTCTCATTAAGTGTCTAAAGGTGTGAAACTGGTGGAGGCGGAGCCTGGAGCAGCAGAGGAGCTGATTGGTTACCTGGAAGCTGCAGTAACAGACAGTTTGGAGCAGAGAGGCATCAGCAGGTCAGCCCCGCCTCGTTGATGCATTGTAGTGTGACGTGCTCTGCAGCTCGGAAATGTCTGAAATAGACTTTTATTGTGTTATTGAAGTATTTTTTAAACAGGAAGTACAAGGCTTGCTTCCTGTTTTTGTGTAAAGGTTAAATGGGCACTTCATACACCTTAAACACAGGCTGAGGTTTCTGTGTGTGTGTGTGTGTGTGTGTCAGGTCGTCGTACGAGGCGGCTCAGGAGTGGGCGCTGGCCGTTCAGTTCTGTCAGCTCCACAACCTGCAGCTGAGCTCCGTTTACCCCGCCCACTGTGCCCATGACGGACAGTTCATCCACTTCCTGTTATTTGTCCAACTGCACAACTTCCCGCCTCAGCAGGTACACACACACACACACACACACACACACACACACACACACACAGCAGCACCCTCTGCACGGTCAGCCTGGCCCTGCAGGTTCATAAACATTAATCTCTCTCAAACATCTACGTCTGGTTCTTCCTCCAGGTGAGGTCGCTAGCAGCTCAGTTTGGCCCCACCCTCCAGGCCCACCTGAGCTTGGCGTTTCAGGACCTGCAGGTTTACTGTAAGCGGAAGAGCTGCGACTCTGATGAGCAGCATTCGGTTCTGAGAACTGAGGAGGCGGTCTCAGGGAGCCCGGAGCGCCCTGGGGAGATGTTCCAGGTGCTCCTGCAGAGCCAGGAGGAGCCGGCACCCTGCAGATACCTCCTGCAGGAGGCGCTGGTGCAGCGCTGCCCGACGCTGGCGGTACTGGCTGCCTGCATGCAGGTAAGGGAGCGAAACACACCCAGCTATCCTTTCCAGTCATTATCAAAGTTACAGGGCTCAGCTCAGGAGGTAGAGCAGGCCGTTTGCTAATCGGTAGGTTGGTGGTTTGATCTGTGCTACGATACATCGGAGCAAGTTACTCTCTGATGCATCCAGTGGAGCATGAACAGTGAAAAACAAGTTGCGTAAAACTTGAGCAAGTGCTCAGAGAGAGTGCTGTTTGCACCTTCACCTGTACAGGCTCCTCTGTGATGCATGTACCGCAGTACAAACATGTTCGAAACCTGATGTTTTCAGGGAGCAGAGCTGCTGCCGTGCCTTTGTGTGTGGGTGCTGACCTCTGTCGATGATGTCACCGCCAAGGAAGCCACCTCCCACCTGGCTCAGGCGCCGCAGCATCACGAATGGACCGTGCACGACCTTTCCATCATCTGGAAGACGCTCCTGGGCCGGAGCCTCGTGAGGCCCCTCCTGCGAGGCTTCGAGCTCTTCCAGAAGGTAAAAACACGCCTCAGTCACCATTGGTCTGACCGCTGCAGTTGTGGTCAACGTTCAACACTTCGTCGCATCAGAAAAACAACAAACTCGTTGTTTTTCCGTCTGACTCTCAGGACTGTCCTCTGGTGTTGGTGCTCAGGATGTTTGAGCTGTGCTGCGACTACAGAAACTTCGCTGAGGCCAAGTCGAAGCTGCTGGACTTCCAACGGACCCTCATCGCTGTGAGTCCGGCCGACTGCTCCAGTGCCCGACACAAAAGACAAAGACAGGCCTTCCTCATCAGTCCATCCGTCCTTTAGTTTACCTGAACGCATGTTTTTCCTCATCATCTGTTAGCGACCACGAGAACTGAGCTTCTCTTTTTAACTTTTACTCTGTCTACGTCACATTTGTCAGCTACTTACAAACTGATTTCTCACACTTGCTGCTGTTCCAGTAGATGCTGGTGATTATTGCTCTGAACTGATGGGTCATTCAGGGACAGAAGCCCGACCCAGCAGCTTTTTAAACAAAGGGTCTCTAATCTGCCTCTCTCCTTATGTAGCTGAGAAACGGTGGTCCTGCGCCCCCTGGTGGCCTCCCCCTGCAGTGGGTTGAGAGCCAGGCCTCGGTGCTGCTCCTCACGATGCTGCAGCGCTGCTCCTCGCAGTACGACATCCACCGGCTGCTGCAGCTCCTTGCCGACGTCGACAAACTCCTCAAATCCAACGGTGAGCTGTGCCCGACGGTCTGCAGCTACCCGCTTCATCAACTCTCTGGAAGAACCTGAGTTTCTCATTTTCTCTTTCATTTGAAGGTCCAGATTTCAGGAAGCTGAACCAGCTGAGTCAGTTGCTTCAGGGGTCAGAGGTCAGCATATCTCCCAGGCTCCTGCAGAGCAGTTCTCCCTCCGTCCAGCAGGAGGAGTTCCAGGCGACCGTAGACGCTCTGCAAGCGAGCGGGTGCTACAGCCAGGCGCGACAGGTGGCCCAGCTGGCCGGCCTGCCCGTGCACCGTCTGCTGCTCAGCCAGGTGCGACCCACCTGCACACTCGGTCTTCTTCGTGCATGCTTTAAAATCTATCATTTATCTGTGACGTCTCAAAAACTGATTTACTGACACAGAAGACGAGAGGTCCTGCACACCACTGAGAGTCGAGCTCTATTTCCTCTGTTTGGTTTGTTGTAAATGTGGCCCAGTTTACCCAGTATAAAGTCTTTGTGCTGTGTGGCTGAGGAATCTGAGACGCTTCCCTTTAAAGTTAACAGCAGCTTCCCTCGGTTCTCCTTCAGCTCCTTCAGGAGGTGAGCTCTCAGAGGTCCAAGCGGCAGTGGGGCAGATTCGAGACCCGCGCCGGCTTCTGGAAGAAATGTCACGAGCAGCTGGAGGCCGACGCCACCGATCCAGACCCCGCCTCCCAGTTCTTCCTGTCGCAGGCTGAGGCCGGCGCTCCAGGGTCTCTGGAGGCTCCGGAGGACCTGCTGGACATCCAGGAGCACTGCCTGCTGCTCGGGCTCACCGCCCACTGGCTCTCCCGGATCACCCCGGCTCCCGTGGACAAACTGGAGAGCCTGGAGAAAGAGCAGTGGCTCAGCCGGATCCGCAGACGCATCCTTACCGTCGCCATGGAGAAGGAGAGCGTCTTTAACCTGCCGCCGCCGGCCGTCAACCCTGAAATGAACACGCACAAGGCGCTGATGAAGGAGCTCTCCTTCTCCAACATAACTCAGCTGAACACCGAGGGGTACCTCGCGCTGGAGGGACTGCCCGGTCCCTCCGACGAGCAGGTGGAGCCTAATGCTGAGTCGGCGCTGAGTCCAGAGGAGAGGAGCGTTCTGGCCACTCTGATTGGTCAGCTGTTAGACGACGGCAGCATCCATGAAGCCAGCCGGGTGTGCCGTTATTTCTCCCTGTACCACCCGGACGTGTGGCTGGTGCTGCGCTGCCGAGGCCTGGCATCCGGAGAGCTGAGCGACGAACCGCCGGAGGACGACTCTGAAGCTCCCGCGAGGGCAAGCATCACGAGCTGTAAGTGACCTCTGACCTTCAGTTCACATAAAGCACATATCCTCCGAGCAGAACTTCCAGAAAACAGATTTTTTTAATTAAGCACAAAATATTGAAGCTTTTGATGCTGTATATTTATTTTTCTCAACTGCATTCCAACTACTCGTGTAATAGGACAACATGCATCCGTCCATCTTCTCCCATCTGTCCAAGTCTTTGTCTTTGGGGTCAGCAGTAACGGTAACCACCCACGCGACCCTCTCCCAGCTTGGTAATGTTGTGTTTCTGTCCTGGGTCTGTGCTGCTCTCCTCCTGGTTGGACATGCCCCAAAAACACCTGACCTAGGTTCATCCAGGACACATGTCGGTCAGATCCCCGAACCACCTCAGCTGTGGAGGAACGGCAGCTCCACTTCCTGCTGCTTCCATCTGTGGTGTCGTCCTTTCAGCTCATGGAAGTGCAGTCGGAGGTCGTCGCTCGATGAACCCAGCAGAACCACATTATCCAGAAAAGGCAGAGATGAGATCCCGAGGCCACCGAACTCAACGACCTTTGACCTTTAACTGCCATGAGAAATCCTCTCCATCCTTGTGTTGTCCTCAGGATTCCCATACACTTGTTTGCCACACACCTAGGGTTCGTTTTTGACCCGAACACACCACAAGGGTTCAAATCTGAGACGAGTCGGTGGCAGAGCAGCTCATAAATACACGTAGGACTCGATGCGGGCAGCAGTTTACACGCTGGGCACAAACTGTTATTGTTTTTAATCCAGTAATTACAGTATGAATACCATCTTTTCCAGCTCCCTCAGTCAGCAGCCTGTCCTCCTTTGTGATGCTCCCCCTCCCCGAAGATGAGGTCGCCGTCCAGCTCCAGAAACTGGTGGATCAGTGCCGCCATGGCAACAACTACTGCAAACAAGTCCTCAGCCTCTACCAGCTCTCCAAGGTATCTAACCGGCTCCCGTCGGGTGATTTGATAACGTTCCTGCAGAACCGTCTGCTCTGCTCGTTTCTTTATAAAACTGTGTGAAGTTTACCGGAGTGTCCGACCCCGTCTCCTCAGGAGCTGCAGTGCTCCTTCAGCAGCATCTGCAGGGAGGAGCCCTGCTCGGTGCTGGAGAAGCTGCTGCTGTCCGAGCAGCCGGAGCGCTTCAGGAAGGCTCGGGCCTTCGTCAAAGCTCAGGGTCTGTCTGCAGACGCCGTGGCTGAGCTCATTTCCTCTGCTATGGTTCAGGCGCTGCTGGCCTCCACCCAGGAGATGCAGCCAGGTGAGAGAGCACGTCTCAGGTTTGAAAAGTTCTCCAGTGTTAGGCCTCAGCATCCAGGTAATGTGTGTGTGTGTGTGTGTGTGTGTGTGTGTGTGTGTGTGTGTGTGTGTGTGTGTGTGTGTGTGTGTGTGTGTGTGTGTGTGTTAGTGGTGGAAAAGCACATTTTCAGACCGTTGGAGGGCAGGGACGCGCTGGTGCAGCTGATCAAACTATGTGACGACCCGAACCTGGTGGGACTCAAACTGCTGGAGCACCTCAACTCTGTTCCTCTGAGGGACCTGAACTGCAGTACGACAAACACACATGCGCGCACACACAAATACACCTCGAGTGTAAAGAGCTGTTTTGTTGTGTTCTGCTGCCCCCAAGAGGCCACAAAGCAAATGAACAGTGTTGGTTTCTGAATAAGAAGCATGAAATGTTCTTGATTTTAATGTTTACCTTGTTATGGCTTCGTCCTGTCATGCACACTAATGCACATTTACACACGTACTCATAAACAGTGACAAAGTATAAAAGCTTCATATGACAAACTGTGATAATAAAACTGTGGGATGAGTTTTGCACATGTGCGGTTGGACTTTCAGAGTCTGATCAGGATGCTTCAAGTTCTTCCATTTCCAGCTGGGAGGTGGTTTTACGAGGCTCGGCGTCTTATTTTGAAAAGAACTGCAAGCCCCCTTCCTTTTTGTCTCCTGTAGTTGTGGAGCTGCTGATCGTGGCGCACGACTGTTTCAGTCTCACCTGCAACATGGAGGGGATCGTGAGAGTGCTCCAAGCCGCCCGTCACCTCAGCCACACCTACCTGGCTCCAGGAGGGCACTACAGCCTGCTGGTGAGCTCCCAAACACAGATCCACTGTTCCCCTTCATGCTGGTGCTGCTGCACGCATGTTAATTACTGCGTCGTAGCGTCCCGGTGTGTACACGTCGTGCCAGTTGATAGAAAAAAATGCTTGAGTGATTTGAGTGACTATCATTACACAAACCAGCCGTGGATACTTTCTACTCAGTTACTGGGTTCAAAGTTGGATTACAGACGAAAAAAAGTAAGTTTTCCTGTGTGTGTGTGTGTGTGTGTGTGTGTGTGTGTGTGTGTGTGTGTGTGTGCAGGTCCGTCTGCTGACAGGTATCGGCAGGTATAACGAGATGACGTACGTCTTCGATCTGCTGCATCAGAACCACTGCTTCGAGATGCTGCTGAGGAAGAAGGTGGACACAGACAGAGGACAGGTCAACACACACACACACACACACACACACACACACACACACACACACACAGAGTTGCTTTTGAATGTGGATCAGCTCTAACTGATCTCAGGTCAGCGTGCAGCCTGTTCCTCAGAGAAAGTTCAGAGATTTGCTGCTGAGACGAGCGAGTCTGCACACGAGTGAGAGCCAATCAAGAACCTGACCTGTTAAACCAACGAAGGATTAAAATCAGCAGAGATCAAGAAGAAGCGCAGCTGAATCTGCTGAGCTTCAGCTCATGGATGACTTCAGTAAGAGCTGTTCCTGCGCTCTGATTGGTTCTGACTCACTGGTCTAAGGACCTTGGAAAGAAGAGCGTCCGGACTTTAAGTTTCCTTGGAGACGTTTCATCCGAGAAGCTGTACAGAGAAACCGTCCCAGATTTAAGCCCTGTGGGAGTGTCCCCCCAAGAGGGTCACGGACCCCCTATTGATCCTCTACCTAATCACACGAGCCAAGGTGTGAAAACAGGTGTGGGTCACAATCAGCCAGGGTTTCAGGTGAAACCTGGCCCCATCATGTGACTCACTGAGGTCAGAAGGCCCAGGATGTGAGTGGGCGTTAAGGCGCCTGGGAAGGATCTCAGAACTGGATTATAGGTGGCAGACAGCTGGTGTTGTAAGCCCCGCCCTCTGTTCAAAGATGGTCGCTCACAGTGGACACAGATGACACAGTTCCTCTGAGAACTGAAGAAGCTTCTCGGATTAAAAGTCTTGAAGGAAACTTAAAGAAGTCCGGACGCTTTTTCTCTCCAGGCTCCTCAGACGACGATGAGCGGGACGACTGAGGACCTTCATAGACAACCCTGACTGGCTCTCACTGTAAGGGCGGTGACAGGAAAGAGTAGAAACAGGTCTATAATAACTAATTACTGATGATTCTACCTGGGTACATGTGAGAGCACTGCAGAGAGTTGTTGGTCTGGAACAGTTGGATGGGGAAACATCCTGCAGCGTGTCCATAAGTCGAGTGAACTCACGCTGTCGCTCGCTCCCTCGCTGCAGAGCTCCAGTCTGAAGTCGGCTCTGCTGGACTACATAAAGCGCTGCCTCCCCGCAGACAGCGAGAAGTACAACATGGTGGCACTGTGCTTCACCATGAGGAGGGAGATCGGAGAAAACCACGAAATAGCCGCCAGGACGCAGCTGAAGATGATCGAGTCTCAGGCCTGGGGTGAGCGAGCGCCCGCTGAGAGCCGGCCAACGCCAAAAACTCACCAAAGCCTCCACGATTGGTTCTTTCCTCTGGTCTGATCCCAGTCTTACTTCCTGTGTTTCAGTCATCACGCCGGAGCTGAAGAGCTCATTGGCCAAAGTGCTGGGTCTGCTGAAGGACGCGGCAGAGAGCTTCTCCAAGGTACCCGAGCTCCTCCCACAGCTTCCTGTTCCTGTCTTTAACGTCCTGAGAGGACCTGACTCTGTGTGCGTGTGCGTGTGTGTGTGTGTGTGCGTGTGTGTGTGCGTGTGTGTGCGTGTGTGTGTGTGCGTGTGTGTGTGCGTGTGTGTGCGTGTGTGTGTGTGCGTGTGTGTGTGTGTGTGCGTGTGTGTGTGCGTGTGTGTGCGTGTGTGTGTGTGCGTGTGTGTGCGTGTGTGTGTGTGTGTGCGTGTGCGTGTGTGCGTGTGCGCGCGTGTGTGCGCGCGTGTGTGTGTGTGTGTGTGCGTGTGTGTGTGTGTGTGTGCGCGTGTGTGTGCGCGTGTGCGTGTGTGTGCGTGTGTGTGTGTGTGTGTGCGTGTGCGTGCGTGTGTGTGTGTCAGGATTCGTGTGTGCGTCAGGCGACTCGCTGCATCCGCACAGCTAAGCTGGTCGCTCTTCAGCTCCACTTCCTGAATCAGGGATCAGACCTGCGCATCATCAACCTGCGACCTGCTGAGCTGCTGAGCGCCGCCATGGCGCTGCCGCGGTGCTACCAGGTGGGTTCCTGTTGTCCTTCCTTCCACAAACCTCCACCTGTCTGAAGCAGCAACTCCATCACTTCTTGAAGCTGATTGGTTGGAAGCAGGGCGCTTCAAATTTAAGGACTTGAAGAAAAGTTCAAGCTGTTGATTTGTTCTCCACATGTGATCCCGGGACTCGGGAGGTGGTTCTAATGTTGCGTACTATCGGCGGAGCCGCCATGACGGTGTTTCCTGTGTCTCAGGTGTTCGTGGTGTCGGAGGCGTACGGCTACAGTCCGGACTGGGCGGAGATTCTGTACCAGAAGGTCGTCCTGAACGGAGACTTCGGTTACCTGGAAGAGCTCAAACGCCACCGCCCGCTCACCTCCACCCTGTTTGAGGACATTTTCAAAAAGTAAGACTCCTACCACAGAAAAACGACCTGACAACAGCCAAAATTGACGTGGACTTACCTGCAGTGTGTGTGTTTCAGGCTGGACGGCGCTCCCGGCAGCGTCACCTCCAACGTCAAGCGCCTGCTGACTTACTGCGACGACGTGTACAGCCGCTACAGGCTGGCGTACCAGCAGAACCTGCACGACATCACCAAGATGCTGCTGCAGGACGCCAAGACGTCGAGCTACCTGAGCGACAGGCTGGGCAGCTGATCGTTGCCTGGCCGCAGCATCGTCGTGATCAATAACCGCCAACGACAGGAAACACTGTGGATGTACAGGATGTGTTAGTAGAAAAATGCCGTGTGTCCTTCTCACCTGATGGATGATTTCTTTCTCACTGGGTGACCAGGATTTAGTTTCCTGGCTCATCGGTGGTTAAATAAGCACAAAGTCTTTGTAGAAACACATGAACGTGAACATTAAACATGCTCTTTCAACTACTTTGGGTGTTTCCTGTAACTCCAGCGCGTCCGTGTTCAGTAAGATCAGATAAATCTCGACTTTCACTCAGACATCTTTCACTACACTTAACTAAAAATGCTCCAGCAGCATAAACGCAGTGCATTTCATTACAGCCTCCTCTGCCACCATCCACCTGTCAGGCCACGCCCCTAATAATGCAAACCTTCAGCATAAACACCATTCAGACCGCTGACTCACCACCGCACAGTTATGAAGAGAGGAGCTACCCACAGAGGCCAGAGCTGTCTCGACCAGGGGCCTGGCTCGCTGCTGGAGCCCCTAGTGGACATTAGAGGAACTGCAGCTTTTAGCACTTTAGCATTGGCTTCATTTTTCAGTTCTGGAAACTGAGTGAATAACTTCAAAAAGGAGACATGCATGACATCTCACAGTCCCCACTGCATACCATGTCTCTGTAGAGGAATAGAAAATAGAGGTGGTGCACAGGTGAGGCCAGGTGGAGTAAGGCCCAGAGTCACAGGGATGTTAAATGAGTGTGAAATGAGAAAAGTCTGGAACCCAGCTGGCTCCACGGCAGTGAAACAGCCTGAAATTTCAGGATGTTTTTGCCTGCAGCTCCTCGCAAACGGTCGTGAGAGGCAGTTCTCTCTTCCTCCACTAGGTGGCAGTCCAGGCCTGTGTAATGATCAGCTGTTTCAGCTCCTCGTGTCATTTCCTTTGAATGTGTTACAGCATTTGTGCTCATCTCTGCTGCAGGCAGAGCTGGTAATAAGCTGCAGAGTGCACCGAGCCTGCTGAGCTGAGGATGCTGGGATTAAAAACATCTGCGCAAAACTCAAATATTACCAGAAATATTACCAATAATCAGTGTTTCAGTGTCTTACTGTTAACTGGCTGCATACAGCTTATAAGGCTGGTACCTGATCCAGGGGATTTACCTAGACCAATGATAAACTTTCATATCTTCACAGTCTGTGCCCAGCTGGGTGATTATTTAAAGAGGAATGGGTTTCTTTTATTTAAAGTTCAGAAACAGCAGCAGAGAAGTTCATTACTGACAGGAGAGTCACCTCTGCACCGAGCGAAGCCCCGACACGGGGATCAAAACAAAGATTACAACACGGAGCTGGTGTTAAAGGGAACGAAAACTGAAGGCTCTGCCTCCCATTCTACTTTTAAATACTCTAGGAACAACAAGTAGGCCTGCAGAGCGAGAGCGAAGTGCTCTAATAGGCTGATATGGTACTACAAGGTCATTAAGATAAGATGGGGCCTGATTATTTAAGACCTTGTATGTGAGGAGCAGGATTTTGAATTCTGGATTTAACAGGAAGCCAATGAATGACATCCTGATAATAATGAATTATAGTATTGGGGGAAACCTGTATAATAAAAAGTCCCATCACAGAGCCCTGAGGAATGACTAAGTCTTTGTCTCCATGCGTAAAGCTTCTCGTTGTGTGACAGCAGCGATGGATCTGTCAGGGCTGACTAAACTCAAACAGACTCAGGATAATCATCCTGGCCACAGTTTGGCTTTAGTTTGGCAGACGTCGCTCTTCTCTCTGTGCCAGCCGCTGTCTTTAATGGAGAGAGTCATTAAGAAAGCGAGCTAATTATTCAGCCCTCATTAGGAAATTAATCAGGAGTTTGTATCACGCTCAGCTGAGCGGAGAAACGCCTTCACGCTGGGGACTCGACTCTTTATTCAGAGTTTCCATGACAGTAAACAAAATGTTGACATGCTGAAATTTAAAATGACTTTTAATAAAAGGCAGTTCGTGTGCAGTACCGCTAACAGCCACTAGATGCTGGCTGTAAAACCCAGGGTTTAAATATGTTTGAAGTCCTTCACACGTGTCCATGTGTGAGGAGTGTAATCTTTAATGCCATGCAGTGCAGACAAAGGACACCTTGTGCTTACATGTGAGAAGCTGGCAGGATGTAGTTGGTGCTCCCGCACCACCGTCAGTCCTCATGGATCTTAACATCCTCCAGCTGTCAAAGGTTACGGTTCAGTTAGACTAGATGAGAAGTAAAAATCATTGCATTGAATTTATTTTACTGGCGGTTGTTCAGAAGTTCAGCATGCAACACCCCCAGCCTGTGGATGTCACCTTTGTGGGAGTCCGTCTGCACAGATGTGTGCAGAACCTGTCTTTGCAACAGAGGCTGAACTGGTTGGCAGCTGGTTTCTAGTGATTTTCCTATTTAAAAGCAGATTTCTAATCTAGGTCTGAGCAGTTAATGTGAATCTCCGTATAAAAGGACAACAACAGATTTGAGATTGTTTGCTTATTCATCACAGATAATTACTGTATTATCACAAAGAGATTTCATATGAAGCTGAAAGCAGACGGGTGTGTTGTTGCCAGAGCTGCAGCTGACTGTGAGTGGTTGCAGACGAGTCTTTGAGGGAACCATTTCCAAGGCAACGAGACCCCAAGTTCCCTGCACACAGCCGCAATAATAATCTTTATTTACAGCAGGGTCGTCAGCCACCGCGGGCTGCTTGAATCACATCCATAATTTTAGCTCCTCCCCTTTTAGGTCAAGATTTGAACACCAGTTTGGTGACGCTGCCGAGTACCTGAAAGGACCAGGCTCTTTATGACATCACACAGATCCAAAAGAGAAAAACTGTGAGAAAGTGAGGGTCTGCAGCTTTGGTTCTGACTTTGAGTACTTGTACGTAGCCTGATGCACTTATTTGAAACTTTCACGATATTTAAGCTGAGCATCGTCCACAGGAACAGGAGATCTATGACAGGAAGTAAAGGAAAGCGTGTTCTTTTCTGCAACATATTTGAACTCGGCTGTGACTTTGTTCCTCCAGGCGTCTCTTTAAGCGTCTCTCAGTTTTCGTGTCTGTGATGGCGCTGCAGTCAGAAGTGTGAATGGACTCTGCAGGTGACCTCGGGCTGTCAGTCCCTGAGACTTGGTTTCAGTGAGGTGTGACAGCTGAGCGATGAAGAGTCCAGCTCACGGCTGGGAGGTGTCGCTGCACCGTTCAGCCACAACACTGAATGTTATTTATTATGTGCTGATTTGAGGAGAAGTAGCCATCGTCCTTCATTGTTCCATCGCTGAGTGTAACGTCCACTCCCTGACAGCAAACAGAGCAGACAGTTGGTGTTTTCAGGTTTGAAAGCTTCACCTTTACTCCTCCAAACATGCATCTTGTCTCTGGTGTTTCTGCAGTTTCCTGTTCATGGCGAGCTTGATCCTGGTTGGTTCCTGAACATCATAACTGCTTTCCTCTCATTTCACAGTGACAGGGCTGGACTTCTTCCAGACCTCGGCAAAGGGACGCGACATCAGAAGAACCTGTAGTTGTGTAAATCTGCACTTCTCCTTCACTGAGTTGGGTGGACTTTGTTCGGAGTGCCGGTCAATCCAACGAGTGCTGTCACACGAATGAATTGTTATTAAAAGATTTGAGTGAGTGTAGATGAAGCTGTGTGATGCTTTTGTGTGGACAAAAGTCCAAACACACATCAGAACTGGTTTTGGTGTGGACGACGCAGCTTCAGAGTGTCTTTGAATGTGGTCCATCCCAGGAAACCAAGCAATTTAAATGAAGTCCACCAGTTTTGCCAAGAGGAGCAGTCAGATATCAGCCTGAGTTCATGTTCATAGCTGCGACAACACTGTGCTCGAGGCGCAGCCTGCTCAGAGACATTTCTACAAATATGAACGATAAGATAAGATAAGATAAGATAAGATAAGATAACCTTTATTAGTCCCACACGTGGGAAATTTGTTTTGTCACAGCAGGAA
This sequence comes from Rhamphochromis sp. 'chilingali', assembly GCF_963969265.1. Taxonomy (NCBI): domain Eukaryota; kingdom Metazoa; phylum Chordata; class Actinopteri; order Cichliformes; family Cichlidae; genus Rhamphochromis; species Rhamphochromis sp. 'chilingali'. Next base: position 1,809,081 of record NC_137930.1, read on the forward strand.
GTGGACAGTGCAAAAGTTATGAGGCAAAAATTAGAATACAATAAGAATAAATACAGTACACAACTGTACAGAATAGAATAAAATAAAATACTATATACAGTAGAATAAAATATATCTGAGCCTGCATCCACCCTGGGAAAACAACAGTGCAAAGACATGATTAAAAGCCCAACATTACCAGCATGCATGCCTGAGATGAGGGGATGGAAACTTCTGGCTACAACTGTATCTCCAATCGATGACATCATACAGATCCCAGATAACAAAAAGAAAAAAAACCACTACAAACTGGTAAACATCCAGCAGTGGATGAAGGTGTGTTGTTCTGTAAAGCTCAGTTTTATGACTGTTTCTACGTTTCTGTCCTCACATGTGCACACACACACTCACAGACCTCTCTCTCTCTCTCCTCGGTGTCTCCGGCTGCTGAATCTACTCCTTTGGATGCTTTTTGGGGGGAGGAGCAACCCCGTCTCCTCTCAGAGCGAACCCTCTGTTGATTCTCGTTCTCTCCGTGTTTGCCGTCGGTTCAGGAGGAACTCCGCTCAGCTTCTCTGAGACTCGCTGCTGATGATGGACGCTCGCGTCTTCACCCCGCTCATCCTGACGCTGTGCAGCTTCATCCACGGTAGGCACACACACACACACACACACACACACACACACACACACACACACACACACACACACACACACACACACACACACACACACACACACACACACACAGGTCGTCTATGGCTGTGAGGACACTTATCTGGATTAAGAATTGTAACCTGCGGACTAAAACCAGCTCTCCAGCTTTAAACTGCATCTTGATGCACATGCAGACATTTCAAAGATGCGTTTTTCAAACAGAAAGTGAATAAGAAGTTGATTTGATTAGAATAAACGTTTAACAACAAATGCTGTGATCAGATTTTGCTTCTGTCACATTTTATGTCTTTGGAGTGAATCAAAAACAGAACTTTAATCTGCAGATTAAATAAGAAGTTTGATTCTGTGCGTGCGGCGTCCTGCTGTTTGCTGAGGGAGAATCAGTGGGAGGTGATCCTCGTGCAGTCCAGGTGTAAGGGAGGAAAAAGGAAGAAGAAGAATTTTGCATCTGTGCATTAACATTTCCACGGGTGGGTGTGTCAAACATGCAACCCGCGGGCCAGAACCAGGCCGTCAAAGGGTCCAGTCTGGGCCACCGCGAGTCTTTGGGAACATTTCACAGGAGAAGGGCGCAAAGCTGGACCTCTCACTGTATCTTCATCAGATTTATGCTCCTCTTCCTGACACCATCCACGCTCAGCCACGTGTCACAGTACAGTGCAGCAGAGTTTTCCTGGGTTCACTCAAGAAGAAACAGTAGATTTTCTGCGATGCTTGTGGGTTGTGTTTAGTCACATTCATTTGAGTCGGCTGTGTTTCCGCTCCCCTCGTCTCCTCTCTGTGGATTTAGTGTGGGAGTTTTCTGTCAGTCGTTGTCGGGTCTTCTGTTGTGTTTGTTTCCCAGTGTACGTGTTTCCTGTGTTCAGGTCTTTTTCATGTTCTTTGTCCCGTTTAGTATCTATTTTCTCCCAGTTTCGTTCCAGTTCAGTTTAGCTTTAGTAGTCTTTGTTTGTACCTTCCCCCAGCCTAATAAACGACTCGCCAGTTGTTAAACCCCGCCCCCGTCTCGAGTGTCGCTGCAATCTTTTTTCTTATCAGACATCTCAAGGATTAAATGTGCAGTTAAACTTTTATGCACTCAGAGTAAGGATGTTTTGTTTTTTTACTGGGTTATTAGCAGTGTTGGTCAAGTTACTTGAAAAAAGTAATCAGTAACTAATTACTGATTACTTCCTCAAAAAATAATCCCGTTACTTTACTGATTACTTATTTTCAAAAGTAATTAATTATTTAGTTACTTAGTTACTTAGTTACTTTTTAAAAACACGATTTACACCCTGAAGAGGTGATAAAGTGATAGATCTTTCAGCCCAATTCTACTTTTTCTGCATAATCCATCATACAAAATGTAATCAAATGGAAAAGTCTCTTTTTAAAACTTGTTTTATTAGTTTTAATCTTTTAACTTTATGCATCAAGCAAAGATTTAATTATATGCAACATTCTCTGACTGGAAGAAATTAGTTTAACATTTAAACCTATTTTCTGCACATTCCAGCTCATAAAATAAAATATTTTTTGTGTTTACACTCAGTCTTTCAAATAGATGCAAGTAAAACACAGCAGAAAATAAATAAAGTCACAGACTCAGCGGTCCTGTTGCTCTATTTTCACCTGTAAAGCAGGAGTGGGGTAGGCGGAGGTTTACCCTGGTGCAGGTGTGCCGCGGTCAGTGGAAGAATCCGCGAGTTTCTCTGTGAGTTTCCCATTACGTCGTAGCTACTCGGTGCTTGTTGGAAGTTTAGGGGTTTTTTCGCTGTAAAAAGAAGTTTTCTTCCCACGCACAGCGGACACTAATGTTTTTGTCACTTTTTATGGAATCAAACTCAAAGTAAGGTCAGTACTTCCACACTTTAAACGCTGCACGCTCATACTCTCTCTGCACTCGATATATGATCCATTGTTGATCTGCACACAGCTGTTGTCACTAACGGCGCACTCGCTTACGTCACTGTCGTGAGACATTCTCGCAAAAAATCACGGTTTTAGTAACGCAGTAACGCAGCGTTCCTACGGGAAAGTAACTGTAATCTAATTACCGTTTTTGCAATAGTAATCCCTGACTTTACTCGTTACTTGAAAAAAGTAATCGGATTACAGTAACGCGTTACTGCCCATCTCTGGTTATTAGGCAGATGTTTGACTGGTCCAGTGGAGATTAAACGGGGCCGTGTTATCAGGTTTTCATGATTCATGTCAGATTAAATCTGAGTGAAACGAGCTGCCCTGTGGTAGCAGTGTTCACTTATCTGTCAACGTATTTTTTCTGTGGGATTATTTTTAATGTAATCTCGTAGAAGAGATTAAAAAAGTCACCAGTTCATATCTGGATTGTTTGTATCAACTCTTTCAGGTTTACAGTTTCTCTATTAGCCTGCATATTATCACAGATCTTTATTATGAACATCGTCTGTGGACGTCTTCAGCCTGCTGCAGGTTTCAGGCTTCAGATTATTCGCTGCTGGAGGAGCTCGTTTGCATAAAACCGGGGTCATAAATGTCTTCTTAGAAAAAGACGTTTTGAACTACTTCACGTCTCTGTGCTGATTCTGGTATTTACGCTGTGAAATCAGCTCTGAGGTTCAGTTTAAGGTTCAAAGACGTCTTCTTCAGCAGCTGCCGCTTTAAATCTTTTGAAATGTTATTTCCCCAAAGGAAATGTTGACCTTTCACAGCTGTTCAAATAACTCAGCCAATTAAATCATGTTTTCTTGGTCGTTTCCTAAGAAGAATAAGCATTTTTTAAAGCTAATAAAACATCTTTTGTTCCCGTTAGTGAGCGTCTGTGGGGCGTCCTTGCAGCGCCTCACTGTTGAACCGTGTCTCCCACCTTCTCTTAAAGACGTTTGAAGGTTCGAGGGTTATCGTGCAGGCAGTCACAGCTCTGAGATCAGTGCGAAACACACAAAGAGCCCAGAAGCTTCACGTCTTCACAGAAGTGTTCGGTTTGACTCAGACACCACCACACTCAGAGTGGGTGGTGTTTTTACAGTGTTTATTTCACAGCACGCGGAGTCACTGAGCAGCTTCTCCCTTTAAATCTGATCTCCACTCATCACAGCAGCTCTCACCACCATCCTGAAACCTCCCCTTTCTCTTCTGCTGCTCTCCTTCTGTTACAAATCAGCCCTGACACTCATCTCCACCCGCTCCACCCTGCCTGCACTCACTTCTTCATCTCTATCTGGATGGTTGACTCCAGGCATTAAACTCCTGCAGCGACACTATCTCTGTGTTGCACCGCTCCACCTCTCATTCACACATGGTCCGTTTTCCTTTTACGGACTTTCATTCCTCTTCTCTCCCCAGCATACCTCCACCTCTCCAGGCTCTCCTCCACCTGTTCCTCTTTCTCGACCTCATCTGTCAGCGCTGCAAACAGGAAGGAGCTCAGAGCAGATCCCTGATGTACTCCCACCTTCAACCCACCTGTCTCTCCTACCACACACGTAATCATGCACCTGCTTTCCTCATCATCCTCCAACTCTCCAAAATCATCGTTAACAGTCTGGTTAAAGTCCACCGCCCCCTCTCCTGGACATCTCCACACCTCCACATGTATGTCACCACCGTCCCACTCGTCATAGCTGCCCTCTCTTCATCATTATTACTCCTCCACCCGTCCTCTCACTCTCATTTTCTATTCATGAGCTGCTCAGTACTCCTTCCATCTCCTCCACAGACTCGCTTCCTATATCATAATCTGGGATTTTGCAGAATCTCTGTTTGTTGTTCAACGGTTGGCTGAGACTCAGATTCCGTCCTTTGTCTTTAATGAATGCATGTGGCGCAGCAGCATTAGCTTCCTGAATGCACCGACTCTTCACGCATTCTTCATTTACACATGCTGCAGGTCAGCTGTTATATGCAGATTTCTGAAAACCACCCCTGTCTCTCAACACGTGCCCCACCCTCCAGTACCCCGAGCAGACTGATGGAGGACGCCTGCCTTACATCAGAGCACTTAAGGAAATCCCCAATCACAACATACTTCAGATAAAAGGGTGAAAAAACGGTGTTTTTACAGCAGTCTGCAGCTTTTGGCTCACTGTGCAGACACTGAGCTCATCATCTGAAGCTTTGGTCATGTTTGATATGAACATGCACACCTGGAACAGGAGAAATATGCCAAAAAACAAAGGAAAAGAACTGGTTTGGTACATGCAGCGTGCAGGGTTGGGGTGCCACCGCTGGAACAGCATGAAAGGCTTTTATTGGAGCAGTCTGACACATTTACATATCAGCTTCACTCACATCAGCTCTCCTACACAACATTGCATCAGTCACGTGACTGGGTAGACTCCATATTTGTGTTTCACATGTTTATGAGTGTCAGAGTTAGCTGTGTCGCTGACTCGGGCAGCAGGAATCGAGCTCAAAGTGAGCGTTTAATGCAGGTTAATGAGGAGAACGTACAAAAGCTCAAGACACGAAGAGCGAGGCTGGGAATGCAAAATCAGAGAGCGATACACCGATCAGCCTTAACACGCTGACGGGTGGAGTGAATGACACCGATCTGCATCCTGGCACCTGTTAGTGGGTGGGACATGTCAGGAAACAAGAACCTGTAAAATGATGGGAGAAGCAGGAGAAATGGGTCAGTGTGACAGTTTGGGTCAGAACATGTAGAAAACTGCAGATTTGTCTCCAGTCTGCACGAGTCCAACAAACGAGCTGCTGTAGCTCAAACTGTCCATGTCAGGTGGTTCTGATGGAAAGGTGTCAGGATGCACAGAGCACCAGTTTAATGCATATGGGGCTGCAGACCAGTCAGGGTGGGCGTGCTGACCATCAGAACTAAAGCACAGAACAATGGAAGAAGGTGGCCTGGTCCAAATCACGTTTTTTACATCACCAAGGCTGGATGGATGCGTGTGCGCCGCTTTTCTGGGGAACACTCGACAATGGGATGCATTATGGGAAGACGGTGAGCCAGAGGAAGCAGCAGCGTGATGCTTTGGGCGATGGAAACAGTGCTCCCTGATGGCACTGGAAGCAGGAATGTTTCCAGAATGGTTTGAGGAGCACAACAACCAGCTTGAGGTGTTGACTTGGCCTCCAGATTCCCCAGAATCACGTTCTGGACAAACGGATCCGTCAGGACGCTCTGTGCATCCTGACACCTTTCCATCAGAGCTGCAGGGTCCGTGCCTCCACGGGTCAGGTGGAGACAACATAAAGAGACACGGGGAACGTTTAACTTCACATGAGGCATTGATAACAGCCGCTATCAAAGTAAAACAGGAAGTAAGACACAACTGAATGAGGATAAACAAGATTAACGTGACACAGGAGACATCACAGACAAAAACACAGCGTTGGTAACAGTAACTACAACCGAGAACAAAAGACTCAAACAACAAGATGAGAATATAAACCATGAAGAGAAATTATATTAGAAGATAGAGCAGGCGTGAAAGCGCGGGGGAAATAGAAACAACAGTTCTATTAATAGAAACCTGCAGACTGACCCACAGAAACAGCTTCAAATGCAGGACTGAAGTAACAGACTGGACTACAGACTAAAACTTATAATACACCCGAGGATCAGAAGTCCAGGTAAAAGTAAAACGTTTGACTGCAGAAGCTGCAGCATCACTGTAACAGTCACAGCTCTGCACTTCTTCATGTTGACTGTAAATAAAATAATTTCATTTTCACTTACATTCATTCAGAAATTCAGATCCCTTCATTTGTTGACTTCTACCAGCGTTTGGGTTTTTTAGTTGAGCAGTCAGAGCACGAAACGCAGACAAAGGAACAGAAAATATTTCTGTTATCTGGAGCTCATTTCCTGACAGTCAGCCCCTCCCCCCACGCTCGGCCAAGGTCTCACCGAGCACCTGTCAGTCATCCGGATGAGCTTTCATCTCCACCAAGGCTGATGTAATCCGTCTCCTTGAAGCCTTCCAGACCCCCGGTCTCTGAGCGACTCTGGGCTGCCTCAGATGAAAGGTGACAAAAGGAAGAGAAATGCGGTGAAATCGATGTTTGTCAGACCAGACGTGGGTCACAGATCTCACCCGATGGCAGATTCAGAGCTCTGCACACTTCAAGCAGCCGCTCAGTTGCATCGGCCAATCAAGAGGCACCGCTAACGACCTGCCAACACTCCCAGCGTTACAGCACTTCAGTCGTACAAAACAGATAATGAACAGAACAAATGTAGTGCTGGGAAAGTTTTCTCACATTTCTCACATATTTGTCAGACTTTCATGTCTCAGATCATCAAACTCATTTTTATATTTTACAAAAACCTGGAACAGAGTGAGCGATGTAGTCAAAGCAACCTCTGAGTCCAGGAGGAAACTCTGGACTGGCAGGATGGGGATGGTGGAGAGTCTGGGCAGCTCCACAGAATACTTTAGTGGTTCTCAGCTGTAAACTGGGAGAGAAAGCCTGCGTTAGCGTCAGTGGTTTAACCGGCTCCACCTCAGTTAAACTGTTGGAGCGGTCATGCGTGCTGACGACAGTCGTTCCTGTTTCCCTCCAGGCTCTCTGCAGGGCGTGTACCAGCGGCGTCTCTACAAGGAGCTGATGAAGAACTACAACCCGTTAGAGCGGCCGGTCAGCAATGACTCCCACAGCCTGACCGTCCACTTCAGCTTCAGCCTGCTGCAGATCATGGACGTGGTAAGAACTGTTGCTTCAGTATGAACTGTTAATAATCCCTATTATTACGGCATCTGTGTGTGAGATCAGAGACTAGATGACTTCATACAGGACCAAGAAAGAAATGCTTAAAGGGGATCTTTAGAAGAGTGTGAGCTACTGGTGCATGTACTGGTGCATGTACTGGTGCACATGTTGTACCAATAATAACATTAACTGATATGTAAACATCAGTGTAATCACAGCTTCCTCGTCGTCTGTTGCTTCCTGTTTGTATTGTAGCATCTGAGCTGCGTTAGATAAACTTCACAGGTGCCTCCTCACTGTAACTATGACTGCAGGTCTTACTGGGAACCAGTGTGAATTCATAAAGTTAAATAAATCAAATAAATGAAGGATGATTGTGACTAAGGGCAACATATGACATATCATATGATAACCATGCAATGAAGATCTGGTATTGTGATCTTCTAACGCTATCATGAACACTTTAACCAGGATATGAGGGAGGGAAAGAGGGAAAGCAGGAGCAGAAATATCCAGATAACATCTGTGTTTGCACTGAATGTTTTGCTGTGTAGAGTTGAATGAATAAACTCAGACGGGTCGCCGACACGCTGCAGTCTGCACAGACGAGCAGCTCCGCTGCAGTGCTCTTTGCAGCAGCTTGTTCCCAGCTGACCGTCCTGCAGCAGCTACGTCACCGTGGAGGAATTTAAAGTGAATTTCTGCTTTTGCTGAGAAGAAAAATCCATTTTTTGCACATTTATTACAGTTAATTGTGTATTATCACAAACAGATTGCATATAACTGCCAACTTGACTCCACTCAGTGGCAGACTGGCTGAACCTTGTTGTCCACAGCCACAATGATTTTGGTGGAGCTGCATCTGAGACGCACCTCAGATTACTGCTTTTCTGCTTTTCACACAAACAAACTTCAGAAGCTCCCAGTCCTCGACCGTTTCTGCGGGTTCAGAGTGGACGTTTGCTCCAATTAGCCCGACTTCAGGGATGAACTTTCCTGCTGCGCGGCCCGACCGTGAGGCTGAGACATAAACTCAAACAAACGGATGCTGTGAGGAACTAAACGAGCTCAGCTCATTCGTTTCTACCTCACGCACATCTTACAGCCAGTTTAACAAACACTCGCTCTGCACCCTGCTAGCAGCCACAGCAGGAGGCAACTTTCATCTTTCATCTATCATGGCATGTGACAACAAGCGCGCACGCACACACACATCAATTATTAGACATGTCAGAGTCCTGGCTGCAGAACTTTATTCAACCACAGTGCAGGGCAGCTAACACACACACACTCTTTCTAAAACTGCCTTTTGTCTCCGATGTGCAGTGAGTGTGTGTTTCATGGGTCTGCTCTCGTGTCTGTGTGTGTTTGTGCACACAGAGGAGATGCGATCGTGCTCCACGTGCAGCAGCTCCACCTTCATATGGACCCAGGCGTGGCCTCGGTGCTGTTCTGCATGTGTGAGGGTTTTGGATTGAGTGATTGTGGAGAGCGCCCCCCACAGTGTCTCTCATCGCTCCCGCCTCCTTCTGTCTGAATTTATGGGGGCGCCACAGTCCCACGGAGAAACAAGTTACTCATGAAACCTGAATCGGACCTAAATCTCTCACCGTGACAAAGTATAGCTTATTTTTACACAACGTTGGTATTTACATGAACTTTAAATTCACTTCCTGTCAGTGTGGGTTTTGGAGCAGGGAGCGCCAGCAGAGGCTCGGACAGAGTGGGGGGGAGGTCGGGTGAGGAGGGAGAAAGCAGCCGGCTCGTTTCAGGAATCGAACCAGTCGTAATATTTTAGTTTTTTATCATCTTTAACGATTGTTGTTGAAGGAGCTACTTGTTTTCATTTTGATGTATTGCTTCTTTAATGTTTTCTATTTTCTTTACTTCAGGAAGAATAGCTGTTGCCATGGTAACAAGTGATGTGGATCAGAATAAGGAACAAATGTAAGAAATACTGTTTAAATCTGAGTCTAACAGCACGTAAACGTTCAGAAGTAGCAAGAGTTCACAAACAGCTCCCCGTTAGCAGGAACACGCTAATTAGCTAAAGGGGTGACGAAGGCGTTCCACAGCACACGGCGAGGGAAACGTATTTTTGGGTGGGCTTGATGAGGTTCTTAATCAATATAAATGACTCAGCGTGAAGTTGGCAGGAAGCCGAGCGTTTAATTACCTGATGTCATGATTTCTCACTTCTGCAGCTTCATCTGAAGCGAATCTGTCGTTTCAAATATCTGCTTTGGTTTTGTTAGGAGGATTTTCCAGCATCACTTCTGTCTGCGTGCCGCTGCATCGCTGGCAGCAACCATCCCGGCAGCAACCATCCCGGCACGGTGCTTTTCCACCCCGAAGGTGAAAGGTGCCGTTTCCCTTGGCGACGTGTTTGATAGAAAGTTACAGACTTGAGGGTTTGACTCAAGTTTAACAGGAAAACATCCAAAATCCTAAGTTTGAACTTGTTTTTGGGTTCTTGATCTCCCCATAGCACCAGGATGTAACCGAAATATGGACCCAGCAGTCTCATCACGTAGACAGCTCAACATTCACTGCCCCACATAGCAAGCTGGTCTGGCCCAGATCTGGTGTCAAGCCGGCACTGCTGGCTGACTGGTGTCATGGCAGAGTCTATGTCAACCAGATGTGGGCCAGGTCTGGCAATGATGGCACTGTTTATGTTCCTATTTTCCTATTTCAGTTAGTAGACCTCAATGCCATGTTGCAATACTATACTGCTGTGGTAGCCAACGTTTCAAATGCAGGTTTTGCAGGTTTGTGAGTGCACACTTTATCGAAAACCTAGTTTACTCATTGTTACCACTGGGTGGCTGTAGCGCAGGAGGTAGAGCAGATCACCTGCTGATCAGAAGGTTAGTGGTTCAATCTAGAGATGGCACGATACCACTTTTTTATGTCCGATACCGATATCATAAATTTGGATATCTGCCGATACCGATATGAATCCGATATAGTGTTTTTTAATCAACAAAACTGTTTTTTAAATATCTTGCTGCATTTTGTATAAGTTCATACTCAAGTTTAAAACAACAACTACACTAAAGCTATTCTGTTATACCTGTATGCAAAAAAAAATATTTCATAGTTCAGCAATACTGATCAATCTAATAAACTTAAACCTGCAACATCCTCCCTATTCTGGTATTTTAAAGAGTACTTAGCGTAAATATTAAGCAACCTAACTAATAGGGTTCCAACTCCCAGCAACAACAAAAATAAATAAATAAAAAATAGGGAACCACCCCTCACACTCCACCTCATGATGCTTAATCGACGTAATCAACCTTAATTTGATGCAGTGTGAAAAAAAATGCACAGAAATCAATTATTTTTCAAGAAATATTAAATAGATTCAACATCTTCCTTCAACAAAATTGCAGACTGCACAGATGGTACCTTCCCAAAGGAAAAAGTACTATAGCTTACTAGGGTATATATATTAGACTTAATAGTCACTATATACAGTAATTGACTTCTATTCATTTTACATCAGATTAAAACTTTGGGTGTCAGATAATTATTTATTAAAAGCTCGACATTTTAAATGAGAATAAGAAAGAAAAGTATGTCTTTGTGCCCCCTTTTCCCAGTTCATGCCCTATCGGCCCCCCTGGCTAAACTTTGCTAGATCCGCCCCTGCACAGTTACCAGCGTCAGCTGCGTAGAAAAAGATCCTGGAGTAGAAACTAATATTAAATAAATTCTAACAACAGCTGATCAAGCTTAAACGTGCTGCTGTTGTTCAGCCGCTGGTTTCCTCTTTCTGGTGCAAAGTGGGCCAAAAACAAACAAGAGAGACGGACTCGCGACAGAAAAGCCGATCAGCTGATCGTTAAGCAGTTTCATGATTGAAGTAGCAGCAGGAGAGGCAGTCGCTTGTTAAGCTTAACGCAGGAATGCTTTACATTCAGAGATGGACTTACACACTTGCTTTACTTCTCTCGGGGATAACTTTGTCGGAGATGAAATGCCGGGTTGCTAGCGAAGCTCCACATGCTATCCAGACCACCGACAGGTCCCGCATGCCACAGCTGCTCTATCACGTGATGCATACTGCTCCGACGTGCTAACGTTCTGAGGTGAGTTACGGCGTGTTGCAAGTTTTGTGAGGTGCTTTCGTGATATTTAATGGATCGGATTACATTTTTTATTTTTCTCCGATATCCGATCCAGTAATTTAGGTCAGTATCGGACCGATACCGATACGTAATATCGGATCGGTCCATCTCTAGTTCAATCCCTGACTGCTCCAGTCTGCATGTCAAGAGTGAGAATGTGTATGAATGTAGTTAGAGCACTCAGCTTAGAGAAAGTGTGTGAATGTGGCATGTTGTAACCCGGGAGAGAAGAAAAGTGCTGTATAAGAATCAGTGTCTGAGTTTCGTCATGTTACTTCTGCATTATTATGTCCCGGCGCATTTTGTTATTACATGGCTTGATTAAGGTACATATCAAGCTGACATCTGGGGCCAGAGCTGAAACTGTTCTGGGCCAACACAGGGCCTTGTGCTGACCCATGTGTGGGCCAGATCTGGGCCACCAAAGGGCCGTCATTCTTTGCGGTATGTGGGCCATGTGTAAGCACATTGTGTGGGCCAGATCCAGGCCATACCAATTTTGCTATTTGGGGCAAAACACCATTTTCCTTTAATCACCCACTAAAGTATCTCTGTGTTCATCTGTTGCTTTATCTGCTGGTTTCTCCTCGACTCCAGTCCTCATCCACTCCTAACATCATTTATTTCTTCGTGGTACCATTCATCAGACACTTTCCTCCGTCTCAGCCCATCTGAGCTCGCCTGATCAGTCTGCATCCATTTTTAAAAGACTTCATCTTTCCTCTGGGAAACGCGGTTTCGTTCGTAACATTAGGATCCTTTCTCAGCGCTCATTCATCACCACTTATTAATACGAGATAATGACACAGTATCAGATTCAGCTGAGCACAGGAGCAGCTTTTGATCTCCTGCAGCCTTTTTACAGATTTAAGATGCTGCAGGGTTGGATATCAGGTTGTTCATTTATCGTCTGTACTCTGCTGAATCTTTTTGTTGGATACCAGCAGGACCTCCACCTGCCTCCATCTTCCTGACATCAACATTCACACACAGTAAGAGCAGTAATCTCTATAAAAACTCGTTTTCATTCAGTCTTTTCAACTCTTGGTTCTGGGCGATGGGATGAAGTGCCATCCTACCTGCTGTTTAAATATTTTATATGTGAGGGGCAGCCTATCAGAGGAGTGGGAGGAGCTAAAGCAGCCAGCCTCAGTACTTACTTTACTGTCCAGGATTACAGGATGGACTGTTTGCTGATGACCTGATGGTTAAGTTTATCATTTAGCTGTATAATATATATAATACTATGTACGTCTTCGGCTCGTGATCGTCTCTCATCCCCCCACCCCTCCCCACCCCCCTCCACTGTGATTTTTGGGCTTCATCAGCTCGTATCATCTCATCAGCTGCTGAGCACCATTTCACAGCTGCTGCCGTTTTGCCCCATTGCTCCCGAGTTTTATATCCACACTGGTGGGTTTTCCTTCTGGCTGACTGGTCGGTCTGGTCTGTGAGTCACAGGTGAGATTGAGGCTGAGAAAAGGGCAACCCTGGTTTCTCCGTCAGGCTGCTGCTACTGTGGCTTTTCTCCTTACTGTATGAGAGTACCTGGTTTTCTTTTATAGAATAGCACTTTATTTTCATTGTACATGTACAATGAAATGGTGGGTGACCACACCCACTGGGCTGGAATTAAATATAAAGAGTAGACAGCAGGAAAACAGGATATATAGACAAACATAAGAGAGAGGTGCACATTAGAGAACAGTTTCAAAGTGCTTGAAAGAAGCGCAAAAGGACTGGACAGAGTCTGTGTGAGTGTGCTATGTGCCCAACCCAGAGCCTCCGGGGGGGGCAAAGTCAGTGTTTTGGATGGTGTTAATGACCCTCTGTGCAGCCTTCCTGCTCTCGGTCGTGGCCCCTGAGTACAAACTCCAGGCAGGAGGAGAGCACGCTCTCCACTGAGGAGCTGTAGATGTTACTCTTCCTCAGGAGACGGAGGAAGTGCAGCAGCTGCTGGGCCTTCGTTACCAGGGCGATGGTGTTGTGGGTCCAGGTGACATCAGCACAGATTGATGGATTTTTAAAAACGTATAATTAACCTATTAAAAAGACATACGAGTGGGTTTGCAGTTTATGGAAGCTACCATGTTCCTGTGCTTTATCGTCAGAGAAACTGTTCTCAGCATCAAAGAAATGAAAACCCAAAGGAAAGCGACGACGCCACGGGCACTTTACAGCCTCATCCAGAGTAAATGGAGTCGAGGTAAACAGAGGTTTGTTCTATGACTGCCATCGTAGCGAGGATTATACAGCTGGAGTAAGAAAACAGGATACGTTTGACTGCAATCTGCACTCTACGGACAAATACCTGCGATTACATTTACAACTGTAACTGTAACCAAACACGAGCTTTTCCTGATCCAAACCAAACAACTAGCATAGCAATAACTGAACAAGCAGTTTTCTTAGAATCAGTTATCAACCAGTTATAAACGTTATCATTTCATAGTTTAATGGCAGATAACTTCTACGTTTAGCTATAAATTACACAAGTTTTCTAGTTTTCTTGGCTCATTGCTGCAGGCTTTTCAGCAGGAGCATAGTGAGAGCGATTGTGTAACCACTGCAGGCGTCCTGCAGATCCTGGGAGGAAGTTTTGGCTTCTTTTCATATCAAACAATCTGCTCTCCAGGTGCATTTCCTGCTCTAATATATGGTTTCCTGGTGCAAGAAAGAACTTGTCTGACCTTTAAATGTAGGCGTTCTTTCAAAGAGGTTTATTTGTTCAAGCATACTCTTTGTTTTTCATGTGGCTGCAGTCAGCTTAGCATACAGATAATACTCGTTAGTAACTGGAGGTCAGTCCTTAAACTTTTAATATTCTTTCTTCTGTAGACTCTCCCTCCTCCAACGTGCCGGCCACTTGCTTACATCCTCATCTTTTAATTCTTTCAGTACGCTCGGCTGCCTGAGAATGTATTAACAGGCTGGACATTCATCAAAGTGACATTATTCGCATTCATCCTCCCCTCTGCCGGCGCTCCACATGTTTAAGATTAATTTACAGGGACGAAGGAAACGCTGGAGAATAGACTGTCTTTTAACCGTGACTGCAGAGGAGTGTTCAGTCATATGCAAACAACAGAAGCTCCTTTAACCCAAAAGCATCTTTGGCCAAGATGACCGCACAATCCATCAAAGCCCTTATGAACCCGAGTTAGAGATGATCAGCGATCAACACCTGCTTCCTAACATCAGCAGCTCAGAGCGGCTGAACTCACCTGAGACTGTAGGAATCACCAATACATATGAGTTCATGTGTTCAGTCTTCATTTCATGTCCCTCCAGTTTTTATGAACAGCAAAGTTTATGAACTGTTTGGGAAATTGAAGCGCACGTGACTCCAGATTCACCACCGAGCCTCTCGCGCCGCTCAAACCCAGAGTTTGTTTTTTGCGTATTTTTTGTGAAAATGTCATAACCCCCCCACTGAAGCAGAGATTCATCCTACTCAGCTGAGTCTGAGTCGCCAGCAGCAGGATCCTCATGTGCGTCTGCAAAGTTGTTGTGAACTTGTTAGTTATGCCTCTCTGCAGCCGGCTTCTTTATGCAGAAGTTGTTCTGGTTCAGAGCACTGAGGAAACAGCTCTGTGGCCACCGCTGTTATTCCAGCACCAACATTCCCCTGCTTCAGAGTGCTGCTAGCATCTACTAATAACCAGTGAGTGAAAACACATCCGTGTGGAGGAGGGGGACGTGACACATAAAAGCACCAGCAGGACACAAACCAACGTCTCCGGCATGTAAACCTGCGGCTTGACCGCATTTATGTGACTAACATGTGACTATTATCTGTTAGAAGACAGCATTGCTGCAGCTGCTGCATAAGAACATCAGCTTGATGGGCAGAAACCTGTTACGACTCGTCTGAATAACGTCTCAGTGAGTGGCCACGTTGCAATCTACACTGTGAGGGTGTCTTTCTTTGGATCCAGACAAATGTCTGTAACGTGTTTGCCGTCGGGCATCTCTGCTGATGAAACTGAGCTGTGAAGCTTCTCTCACAGGAGTCGGGGAAAGGAACGTATTCAAAGTGCAACAGAGCAAAGAGCAGAATTGGTTTTATTGTAAAATTAAATCCCAACTTTAAAAGGCACATTTTTGTGGGGCGTTGTTCCAGGCAGAGAGGCCCAGGTGTTCGTCTCGTCCTGGTCACACACCTGAACCACGTCAACAAAGTAGCAGCTTTACTCCGAGTCGCTCCGTAATGAAGGATCACCTTGTGTCTAAGGGAGAGGCGTCGCGTCAAAGAAGCTTATTTCCACCACCTGCGTCCATTAAACTGTTCTTTCTGTCACTACTCAGAGCTCGTGGCACAGGTGGTAAATCGACAGCTTCTCATTAACTTCTCACCAGCACAGCGGAGCGGTGCAGCGTTTATATCACACCTGACGCCACATCAAACCTGCTGTCAGTTCCCTTCACCTGTGAACAGGACGCCGAGACACCTAAACGCTGGTCCAGGGTGGGTCCACTTCACCCACCTCAGACTGGAGGGTGCTAATTCTCCTTCACCCCACTTCACAGGCTCATTTAACTGCCCCAGTGTGAGGTGGGGGTCACCACCCCAAAGCCCAAAGAATGACATCATGAGCAGATAAGATTTCCTTCAACATCTTCAGAGTCATTTTGTTGGTTTGTCCTCTTCACACCATGATGCGCGCTCTATCCTGGTTTCTGCAACTGTACCTGTAGAAAAGCAAGCCTAACCTCTCAGATGGACCGTTCATTGTAACCGAGGCGTTGATCGCCTTTCTTCTTTTTCTGTTTCAGGACGAGAAGAACCAGGTGCTGACCACCAACATCTGGCTACAGCTGGTGAGTTTTCTTTCTGGTAAAAGATTAAGATGATCGTAGAAAAGGGTCCAGACGGTTCTTACACCAACTGTAAACATTCGTTTTCACAGCTTCAACCCACTGACTGTATAAAGATGCACATGAATATTACATCTGTTAATGTTGTTCTGAGCTCGTGCTTGTGGTGCTCAGGTGAGCCGCCTTTACCTGTCAGGCACGCTGGAAACATCAGCGGTTTCCAGGAGACGTAGTTTCGAGTCTTTTTCCTCTTTTCTGTCTTTTTTATATGTTTTTACATTTGCAGCCGAGGCTGAGCGCGTTCTACGCCTCAGTGAGAATCCGTGTATTTCCCAACATGTCAAACTTTATCTTGAGGGTATGTTTGTGCCAGCTTTGACATTTAGAAATGGACGTCCCTTTTTGGGGGGAGTTTAGTGTAATGATCCATAACTCACTGCCGGAGGATTAGTTCAAGATATGAGCTAGCCCTCCACCCAGCCTCCCCCTGCCGTCACCTGCAGAGAGTTAACGCAGGGTGTCCGCCAGCCGTCGCAGGCGGGAGTATCGGTGGCAGTCGGGATGGCGAGCAAACTGACTGTTGGTAAAATAAAGCGAGCAAACACTGACGATGAGTAAAAGCCTGCAGCCACGCCGCCCCATCCTTCCACAGAGGATGAACTCCAGCTCTGCCACTTGACCCAGATACAGTGAGTTTGCTGTGATGGAGAAAAACTCCAAAAAGCAGCGCCAGCGCCGCCTCTCTGTCTCCAAGAATGCTCCGTGAGCCTCGCCACCTCCTGCTCTTTGACGCTTTACATCTTCTCCGTTCGCTTTGAGCCGTTCTCGCTCGGAGGAAAGCCAGTTTTCTTTGTTTTCCTCGGGCAGGGCTGACTCTGGTGTGAATGTCAAAGCTAATGGCGAGCGCAGGAATCCATTAAGAGAGCTCCTTAAGCCCACTTCACACAGCTGTCCAAATTTAATTAGGTTTCATATCAGGGCCTGTGGAATGTGCGTTTGTACGGTGGCGCTGCACTAATCCGGCCTAATCTGCTCCTCTCGGATGGAAAGGTTGGTTCCTCCCCAGAGGCTCTCCCAGGACCAATGACTGTTTTGGCTTAATTTAATTTGGCTTCAGCTCCTCTTCCTCCTCCTCTGCTGCTGCTGGAGTCATTGTTCAGGGTTTTATTGTGAAGGGGAAGAATGTCTTTAAGCGAGGAGAAACATTTCTGCAGCCGGAGCTGGGAGGCTTTTTAATGTCAGTGTTCCTGCAGCTTTTGTTCGTTTCCTCCTGGCAGATGAGAAACTTTGACTCACCGTGAGAGTAAAAACTGCCTCCTGGATCACATTTCTTCCTTCAGGGGCTCGGAAAGAGCTTTCACGTTTATTCTGCAATGATTTTGTTGAGCATTCGTCTCATTTACAAGCTGTTTGTACCCAGACGCACAGACTCAGAGCAGCATAAAGGAGCGTAAACACAGAAAAATGACGCTGTACTTTAACTGTTACTCCACTTAAAATGATTTTTCATTAATGAACAAAGCAAATGAGCAGTGAGGATATTTACCGCCTTAAACACATTAGCTGTGATGGTCTTTGGCCCTCAGGTTAAAGTTTTGGTTTTGAGATTTATCTTCAGCTCCAGTATTTTTTATACTTTTTAGCCCTCAGCCATGAAAGGCTGCTGGAGGGTCGAGAGCAGCAGACGCTGTAGAGCGCAGAGTTTGAATATCAGTGACCTCAAGGTCAAAGTCAGAGGTGCAAATGTAGACACTAAAGAGTCACAAACCCAGGGCACAGAGATGTTACAGGTCTAATCAGAAAGACTTTATTCCTCGAAGGGGAAAGCAGGAATGAAACAAACCAAATAATAATGAATAAAATCGATGCACTAAAATCTCACACAGTCCTACGATTGTCCTACGACCTACAACGAAGCGGTTAAAGACAGGAGAGGAATTCCTCTTCCAGAGCGGGGATCAGCTTAGTCCCAGGAGGACGAGGAGAAGCCTCCCGTCTCGTCCCTCCACCTTGCACTCCGCAATCGGTCCCTCGCTCGCTGCCATCACCTCTTCCCTCGTGTCATCGCCCTGATAACAGACAGATTCTGGCTAGAACCATCGCTTGGGAAGCTGGCCTGGCTAATAGCCATGCCGACCCTCAACACGGTTGCTCCCGGCGAACAACAGTGGAGACAGCCGTACTCGATCACGCATGGTTCTCCCCGCTGGTCGCCATCTCTGTCGCTGGAAACTGGGACGCTGGTATTTTGTTATTTCCTGGGTGATCAGCCTTAATGATCGCGTTGACTTCCACGCCTCTGTCCTGCGTTTGGGTCTGAACGTCCTCTGGGATTAATGACACACACAGCCACATGACATCAGTTAGTTTCCACAATGAATGCAACAATGTAACACGCAGGTATTTAGTCCAGACTCTGATGACTGTCATGACATCACTGCATCAAAATGACTGATGAGGATAAAAATGTTTAGAGTTGATTCAATATTCAGGGCAAAAAAAGTAAAAGTTGTTATCATAAGTGTGCATTCACATGCTGCCCTGTGATTGGTTGATTAGCTACTCGTGTTAATAAGCGTCTGGACCTAATGAAGTGGCCAGCGAGTGTAATAAACATGAAATTCTTCTTCTTCTTGTAATAAAATAACAGCAGCTCGAAGTTAAACCATTAAAATAAAATATCTAAAATATTGTATTTACCTCACGATTTTACTGCTTTACTGCTTACATCCGCCTGTGGTGACGACAGGATCATCTTCAGCTCTTCAGCAGCTTTTACATGTTTAGTCGTGTTGAAACAAATAATTAAAGTGTTTGGAGAGGTCTTATAATAATCAGCGGCTCTTTCAGAGTTCCAGAGTCTCCCTGAAATCTTCCAGAATAAAAGCGGTGATATCCGGCCTTGTCTCTGAGCTGCTGCATTTCTCTCTTTCTTTCTGAACCTTATCTCGTGGATCAGTCGGCCTCTCCCTTTGTACTGTGCAGGTTTCTGTTGGTCTTATGCAGCTCTGACTTGTGAAGCTTTGGAGGCTTTGAACATCCTCCCTGCTCATTGAAATTACCTGTGAGCTCTCAGAATCAAACCGGCTTCCTCGGCGTGTTCTGAAGTTTCTCACATGTTGTAGTCTCAGTGGTTTCCATGCTAATGCTAACGGAGCGAGGAGTTAATGTTGTGTTTTATTACGTATTTCAGCAAACCTCACGGAGTCAACATATTCCTCCTGAAAGCTAAGAAGTAAAACGTCATCCC
This sequence comes from Rhamphochromis sp. 'chilingali', assembly GCF_963969265.1. Lineage (NCBI taxonomy): Eukaryota > Metazoa > Chordata > Actinopteri > Cichliformes > Cichlidae > Rhamphochromis > Rhamphochromis sp. 'chilingali'. Next base: position 1,828,581 of record NC_137930.1, read on the forward strand.
AACTCTTTTAATATTTCAACAGTCGCAAGAATTGAATATGTGAAATGAAAACTGAAGGCCTTTGGATGAAAGCGCTCTGATCTAAATCACCAAATCTCTCAAACTGGAAAATTAATTGGATTAATCTTAATATTTAATTAGTAAAAAATAAAATATTTAGGCTTCTCTGTTTGCTCCGTACGTCTCAAAAACAGGCTGAAAATCACCTTTAAGCTTTGCTGCTTTACACGCTCGTGCGTCTGTGACCCTTTGACCCAGTTTCTCCAGCTTTGCTGACAGTTACAGTCGAGCAGCACGGTGCACTGAGGGACGGTTCATCCAGGTGCACATTCAGGTGTTCACAAGCAAAGCAGCAGCTCTGCATTACTGATGGCTTCCATTACAACAGCTGGCCTGTGTTACCTTTGTAAGGGATCACGTGTAATCAGAGTAAATGATGGAGAATAAATCAGTAAACGATACACAGCACAAGATGTACTGGCTGGTTTACCAAAACATTTCTTATAACTTTAACTGAAACCAGCTAATTGTTTCTAATTTGTGATGGAGCAGTTTTACAAAGTCTAATGCGGGAGGCTAACGTCGTTTAGCTAGCCTCCTGCATTATTTGGTCACGTTATTTACTTATAACTAAATAAGTATCAACTTTACATAAATGTATCTACTGCTCTCACCTGAAACAGTAAAACAGCAGCTCTGGGTTAATGATGGCTTCCATTACAATAGCTGGCCTGCGTTTCTTTGTGCCGCTGCCACCTACTGGTGAAACGAAATATCACTTTAACACCACATCAGATGGGAGCAAACGAGCTGTTTGCGCTGTGCTAAATGTAATGATGTAAACTACTGTCATAACAAAAGCAAAACGAGGGGAGCACGACCACATTCAAAGAACAAGAATTCTCAGCCTTGTTTTTAACACTCAGGGTGACACAATACCAAACCCCATTATCCAAACTCTCGGCATCACTTAACACCGGATAAAAGAGCTGAGATCCGCAGCTTTGTTGTTGGTGTGAATGTAATAATCCAGCTGTGATCCCTGATAATGCTGAGTAATTACAGAGTGAGAAGAGAGCCCGTTTTACACCATGACACGGTTGGAAATGTGTATTTGGTGAAGTCTAACTGTTAGTGACACACTTTTATTGATCTGTCAGATGAACAATTCTGCAGTGATGCAGCAGTAACTGAGCCTGTGGGCGTTTACGCGCCATCAGTGCGTCCAACCAGTGAGGCTGCTTTACTCTGACGTGATGCTTACAAAATAAGTGATGACATGTCTTTGACAGACGCGATGATGAAAGGACATTAATGGTAATGGAGTGACACTTTTATGTTTCTTGTGTCATAACTTAAAAGTTATTATATGCACAGCGTCACGTTTTTGTCAAACATCAGATGCGCCCTGCATTTTTTACAAAAGTCAGAGGCTTTTTGAGGGGAAATATCTCTGCAACAGTTCAGCTCTCAGTGGAGTCCTCCGGGAAAAACATTTCAACTCAGTGACAGGAAGTAAACAAGATGAAGAGGGATGTGCGACTTTCAGTCACCACAGCCTCAAACCGTCAGCACGGACCACAGAACTCGGAGAAGCTCGGAGACGTAACGAGGGCTGAGCCTGCCGGGGAGCCAAGTATGCAAATGAGGCGATTCTTGGCGGCGCTCCGTCCTCTCTCAAACACCCGGAGCTAACAATGGCTGTTACATAAGATCCATCAATGTAATCTGGATTTCACCAGCTGAGATTTGGAGGTCAGGCAAACAGGAGCCAGCTGCTGCTGATCACACAGAAGAATCACATCTGTGTGATTTTACTGTTAGCCCATCATTTATGCAGGTTTCACAGAAATACAGTGAATTTGTGGAAAACCGTGTTTATTTTTATTTGAACTAATTTGCATTTTTCTGTGTAATTTTGAGTACGTATTATGTTAAGACATGCTTTTATTTTATTGATTTATTTATTTTCTCCCCCTTTTAATCTGCAATGGTTCAGTCCAGAATCTATTTGGGCTGTGGCTCAACCAATTAGCTGTCACCACCTCAACTGGTCAGCTGGTTTATTTGTGAAGGTGTGATTGGTCCATGTGTATTTTTTTTCTGTTTGCTGTTTTTTATTTAAAGATGCCGAAACGCGTCGGTCACTTAATAAATCTGTTCCCGGTTACTTTAAGCATCGGTGGAGTGTTCATGTCATCAAATGTTTACATACAAGTTTTTTTTAAGAAAGACCCAAAAACAGGACACATTAGCCAACAACATACATATTATTTAAACCCAAACAAACAGGTTATAAACCTGGAGGATTAAAAGCAAGAGTGTACACGTTAGCTCAGCTGAAAAACACGAACGATCCGTTCGGCTCTGAGCAGAAATGTTGAGCTAAAATAATATTATTGCAAAGCTGCTCCGTTCTTCAGCATGGAAACCAACACGTGTTAATGTTAGCATCATCATACTGGAGCCTTTTATGGTAATATGGCAGGAAAACTATAATACTGGCTATAGCTAGGTTTCATTTGACGTAGACGTGACGTCGACGTAAAGCGCGAAATTTGACTGGCGGTCGGAAGTGAAAAAGATAAGCGCAAAATCACAGACAGACAGTACGCAAAATGCCTATGTCCTGTTGTGTTTACGGATGCTCCAGTAGGTCGACCAGAGAAAATGATAAACGGTATTTTAGGGTACCAAAAATAGCCCAACGAAGAGGAGAAAAATGGAAAATTCTAACCGAAAAACGTAGGAAAAAATGGATTTTAAATTTACGTTTACAGTCGGGAGGAGCAGAGTCTGCCAATGCCCGTGTCTGCAGCGACCACTTCGTCAGAGGTAATGTTATGTTTGCAAACGAACTTATTAGCATTAGGTTGTCGTTAAATTCTCGTTTACTTAGTGCTTTTAAGTTAGTAGTCTAATATTGACTTGATTGGGACTATAGGCTGCCCAAGTGCTTTGGATGACGAAGAGTCGGAGGACTGGGCTCCGACGGTCAATCTCGGCTACGAACGAAAACCCAGATCGGAATCAGTTCTCAAACGAGAGAAAAGAATGAAGCTTAAGGCAGAACAGCATCGATGTGCAGAGGCGATTTTGGATATGCAACAGACGGCTGAGAGCCCGGATTTGAGCCTAGTGACAGTGGAGAACAGGCTACTAACCCTGCCATACAATTGCAATGAGCTGCAATCACTTCTCCATCCTCCTTTGCAATTACCCAAGTCTTCAGAGGTGTCTCGTTAGACCGCTGAGAATGGTTTACCTTGAAACAAACAACTGTCACTCTAACGAAGTCCTAAGGATGTGGCATGTTTGTTGACGTTAAAGCCGCTACCGCTAACTGTTAGCGTGTTTAAGATAAAGCAATATAAGAACAAACACTCACCCTTGCAAACACCAAACTGTATCCATCACGGAGACGTTTTGTTCCAAGGTTGTGGACCCACCCGCTGACAAAAAAATTGTACGCCTCCAGACTCTTGAAAGCTTTCATTTGCTGCCTAGTGTAGTAAGAAGTCTGGAGGACCAAGTAGTTGGTGATATCCACAGCCTCGATAGTAGGCAAATCCTTTACTTCTGTGGTGTATTCGGACATTTTCAAAGAATACGGATCACGTCCGATATATTTTTTAACTATCTGTTTATATCTCTCCCGAGAAACGGGGTCTAAAGTTGCACAATAGCTGCTCTCCTGACTCTCCACAGTGTCCTCCATGTTTACTTCCGCCCTCCACTCAAAAATCGCGCTGCCTCCGCACGTCATCAGAACCACGTGACCGCAACCCAACTATTGAAGGGGGCTAAAAATAACTGCTGTTGACGTGGATGACCTTCATGTGAAGTCTGACAATCACAGTGTCGAGATCCTGCTTTGTAACTCACTGAATGCACAGAGCGCCAAATAAAGTCTGCGACTCCACACAAACACATGTGGGTACGAGGTGGGTCGGTCCATTGGTAACATGGGGTTTTTGTATGCGTGTTTGCAGTACTGGACAGATTTCTACCTGCAGTGGAACACGTCCGACTATCCAGGCGTGACCAACGTCAGGTTCCCCGACAGCCAGATCTGGAGGCCCGACATCCTGCTGTACAACAGGTACCTGTGTGCTGCGGGAGAGCAGCCGAACCACTCGGTAACGGAGCCGGGAAGAGATTACTCCATCTTTGTTCTAAATGTATCCCAGTGTGTTAGCTGCACAGCTGATAACCTCTAACCCGATCTTTAGAGCAGGACGTACAGACTAAAGTTTCCTGGTGTAGCTGCCCCAAGTATGAAAAATGTCAGAACGGAGCTGGAGCGTCACGATCGTTCGTCTTCTGGTTGATCTGCAAAGTTTCTGAAAGAAATCAATAAACCAGAAATCAGTTTGTCTCCTGGTGGAAGCCAAAGACATCTCTCAGTTTGAGGTTTTATTTCTTTGTTGCCGAGTCAGCCATCCTGTTATAGATGCTAAAGTTAGGCTCTCTCCTGTAAGCATGAACACCTCGCTGTTAACATCGGGGCTGTGGGAGGCTCTCTGCTGGTGGCGCTTCAGCTCATTAACCGAGCTGCAAAGTTTGATCCTTGGAAGTGGAGGGGGTGGGTGGTTGTCAGAGGGAATATTGACCCGGCTGGTTTTAATGAGGCAGACCCAGCTCACAGGACCAGAGCCTGACGGTGAATGATTATCAGCCAGTGGGTTCACTTTTACAGCAAACTTCCTGTCTGCCATTTCTGTTGGATGAGACCTTATAACATTTAGCTTTGCATCGCTGTACTTCAGTCTTATTACATGTTGGCTGGACACATTCATTGATACCAATACATCTGCATCTGAGCTTTTATTGGCAGATGGCTCCAGTTCTATGGGCAGAAATCTGTGCCATCAGAAACTGAATTTGAATAAGTTCAATTTGAATTTGAATTGCTCAGATTGAATCTGAATTGTAACTTGAATAAATGCTTTTGAAAACTGAATTTGAATTAGTCTAATTTGAAATTGAATTTTATATTTTGAAAATGAATTGATTTGCTTTGAAACTGCATTTTATCCTTTAAAAATTCAGCTCTCGAATAATTTCAATTTCAGTTCCAAAATTCAGTTTTTTGGAACTTACATCCGGTTCCAGTTCAAGAGCAGATTAATAGAACTACGTTTTACTAGCGGACCGAAAGTGTTACTGACGGGAATCTACAGCGTCTTGAGCTGAATTAAGACTTCAGAAGTCATTCGTCATGTCGAATGACCAGCGGATAAACTCTCAGGTTGGTAATAAATGTACTACATGTATAAGAACAAGCGTCATGTTAACAAATGATAGCCGTACGGTAACTTTTATGCTTATTGTAGCTGTTAGCTAAAAACGGTAATTTAGCGTAGTTTGCCCTGAATTCAGCTTTGACAACAAATATGATCGACTGTTTCTAGTAGAATTCCAAAGTTGTCATCTTGGACCCTCTCAGAGTGCCCCTCTGTATGCTTGCAGTAGGGAAACATGCAAAACGGTGTCCAAACCTTTGTATTTTAGCTTTATTTATGTCTTACACAGCATCCCAACTCTTTAGCTAACTTAATAACTTTAGCTAAAGTGAATAGTTAGTCTAATTCATTAGTGCAGCATTACTGGATTTGGCCAAATTTGGCCCGCGAAGCCATACCAAATTACTATCAGAGCTGGCCTACTGGTATTATACAGCTAATATATATATTGTTTAGTATTAAGCTTTGCTTGTTCCATATTCAGTTTTTCAGCAAAACTTGTTTGAGTCCATAAGAAAAGTTTCATTCTTATATCTGGAGGAAGATTTTTTTTTTTCTTCAATAAATATTAATGTTAGCCCACGACTTTGTTCCAGTTTTGAATTTTGGCCCACTGTGTATTTGAGTTTGACACCGCTGGCTCACAGCATCCTGCCATGCGATTGCATTTGTCTCTAACCATCAGGAACCCTCACGTTAACTTTTATCCAGTGGAAAAAAGTTAGCGTTCATCCTCCAGCTTCACTGTGCTAATGTTATGCTAACATAGCTGTGTCGCTAGCGATCACGTAGCACATCATTATATACCAGCTAGCCCAACTTCAGTAACCCTACAAACGTCACTGCTGTTTAGTTTCCTGTCTTCATTCATGTTGGAAGTGATAGCAGAGCTGTACGTTTGAATTCAGAAATCTCTCAGTCAGAACATGCTACATCATGTTTAGATAGAAGCTAGCGAGTTAACTTCCTGCTAACTTCTAACTCTGTTAAACTTCATAAATCCTGTTTTCATGGATGCCTGGATGTTAAACTTAATTGTTACACCTGGTAAAGCAGCAACGCGGATATTGGACAAGCCTGATCCAAGCCAGCTCCACGCCCCGACTTGTATTCAACTGTTCCTGAAACACTGGACAGTCCACGAGGCCCACGTCCACGCCCCTGTGGGTCAGGAGTGTTTTGGGTTATGAGCAGGACCTACACAATTTAGGCAGGTGGTTTTATTGTTGTGGTTGATTGGTTTATACTACCAGCATGTTCTATGTCTGCTCTGGGCTCTCCCTCCAATTAGTTCCAACAATAAAACCTCCACAGAAGGCCCTGAAAGATTTCTCTCTTCAGCCGTCAGAGCCGTCCCGGCGAGCTTCTCTCGCCGCCGAGGAACAGCTGACATGTTTGGAGCTTCTTCCCAGAGTCTGAGCTCCTTGTGGGCTGAGCTCTGATGAACACAGAGTGACAAGGAAGGACATTTAACAAGAGGAGTTTTGTAAACAAAACATTAAAAAGGAGAAAGTTCTGAAGCAATAAAGTCATTTAATAATAATATTTTTCAGCTCATAAGCATCACTGCAGGTAAAATGAACCCTGACGACGTCTGTAAGAATTAGTGGACATTATTTAAATATTAATTTTATTCGATGGAGATGTGGTTTGTTTCAGTGAAGAGTTTCTAATGAAGGTCAGAGGTATAAATACACAGCTCTGTGTGTCCAAGGCTGCACGTGTACAGAACACGTGTGTGCGCGTTCGGCTGTCGTCTTGATGAAACTATGATTTGCTCAACGCTCATGGCTGCTGACGGACCCTGACTGTGGATCTGTCTCTGCCCACAGCGCTGATGAAAGGTTCGATGCTTCATTCCACACCAACATCCTGGTCAACTCCACAGGCTACTGCCAGTACCTGCCGCCAGGTAACACACACAAGCCCCTCCCATCAACAACAACTACACAGTCCTGAATTCACCTGTAATCACAGCTGTTTAACATTAACAGGAGTTTGTGGTTCTACTTATTCAATGATGCTGAAGTGACTACAGATTTATAAAAAGCTTCTCCATCCATCTAATTTCATAATTCAGGGTGAATATTTTTAATAAAAATAAAATGCATCCCTTTGTTTCAGAGTCTTTCACTGTTGTTCACAGTGTGATGGTGGAAGCAGCAGGACGTCACAAAGACTGGATTTTCAATTTTAAATCCGATGTTTGATTCAGATAATTAAACTCTGGACATCAAAGTGTGAATAGGCTGTGAAAAGCATTTTTATCAAAGTGTGTGTGTGTGTGTGTGTGTGTGTGTGTGTGTGTGTGTGTGTGTGTGTGTGTGTGTTGGGGGGGCTTCAACATGAGGTCCCGAGGTCATCTGGAGGAGTTATGGTCGTGATTCACAGCCCGAGACTCACGTTGTCTTTTAGCGCGGCGCTGATTGAAAGATGATTCTGGGATGTTTGTCCCTGTTTTTAAATTGATTCAGTCACAAAGAGCACCGTGAAATGAGAAAAACTGATGCTTTACAGTAAAAGACAAACAATATGCATCTGCAAATGATTCAAAGCTGAACTGTAATGATCCAGAAGCAGAAAGGAAAGCCATCGTCCAATCAGAAATCAGTAACAGCTGTTTGGAGACCACAGTCCTGCTGGAGTGTCCTGGAGCAAACCTCCAGGATTACAATGTGAAACTAAAATTTGAGAAGAACTTGCGGGCAGTCCTCCTGCTTCGTTCCATCCACTTGGTCTAATGTAGCAGTGAAGCAGCGCGATGCTCCCACCAGCATGCCTGACAGCTGTTATGCTGGTCTCGGGTTTGACAGCCTCACCTTTACTCCTCCAATCAAACCTCTTGTTACTGTGGACGTGTGACTCAAACTTTAGAAATTAAAAACCTTTCAGAGCACCTTCAGCTCCAGCCTGCTGCCCTATAAAATAATCGAATCCATATTTGCCCCCGTGTTTTACCCCGGGTCTCAACCTCAGGTGTTCTGTATATTTAATGGTGTTTCTTCCTCGCTGTAGGCGTCAGCTCATGCTGCGGCGGCGTCCTGATTCCTCCCCGGGATCATTAAACATTCATCTTTTTTCCAGCTCATCCACGCGGAGTTAATGCAAAGCAAACAGCTGCGATGTGATTCTCCGAGGGAGGCTGCGCTCCTTTTCCTGTTTACATGAGAAATAACTTCCTTTTATTGCTTTCAGGTCTCTGCATCTGTAAAATCAATCAGTGGGTGAGGTTTGTCTTCACAGCTTGTCTTCTCTGTGACGGCGTCTGCGCTCACATGTGCTGCTTTCTGTTTGCCGTCTCTGTTGTTCCTGCGTTTCCCTCTTTGACTGGAGACCTCGTTGCTGCTTTGTGTGATTTGAAATAGATTTTGTGTCAAATACAAACTGTAATCTCAGCTGTGCTCACCGTCCCCCTCTTCCTTTTCCCTCGAGCACAGTAACAGCTGTCCTGTCAAGTCTTCTTCTTGTTTTTTTCCACCTTTGACTGAAGCTTGTTTTAACAGCACTCGTCTGAATGTCCGTCTCTGCTTCAGGAATATTTAAGAGCACCTGTTACATCGACGTCCGCTGGTTTCCCTTTGACGTGCAGCGCTGTGACCTCAAGTTTGGCTCGTGGACGTACGGCGGCTGGTCTCTGGACCTGCAGATGATTGAGGCTGACATCACCGGATACATCGCCAACGGAGAGTGGGACCTCGTGGGTAAGACACATCGGCATCTTCACACATGTAGAACAACAACGCTCGCGTGGCTTTGGATGCCGTCTGTCTCGGGTCCAGCTCCCGTCAGACCAAACCTAAAGCAGACTAACAAAGACCCGTCCTGTCCTGATAGACGTCTGCTGATATGTTTCCCCATCAGGCCTCTTTGATCAGGACTGCATGCACGAATCTAAGGTAATAGTAAAAGATGAGCTGGATGGAGGAAGAGCAAACAGCCTCGGTCCTGATCTAACCTGCAGCAGCTGGAGGATAAAACTTTTTGAGCTCATTTCACGGCAGGATTCCCACTGAGACAGTGAGCAGCAGCAGGTTCGGGGCAACGCAGACAAGTTGTTTTAATTAGTTTACATCCAGGATCTTCCTCCTGCCAGCGACAGCGTGTCTCCACCGGCTGTCTGCTGCGGAGGAACAGGGTTTCATATCGGCGCTCCCATCCAGCATTAACGCGTTGGTAATTAAATCCTCCTCCGAGCGCGGCGGCCTGAAGGGCAGGCAGCTCGATGACCCTGAAGCAGAGCCTCCGTTGTAATTGGCTCATTTTTATAACGCACAATACTCACAACACACCAGGTCACACATGAGCACTGATTGACATTGTATTATTTTATCCATCACTCTGCACGTGGGGAGTCCCGGTTCCTCCTGAACAGATGACACAGTTTCAGGTTTTAAGCTGCCTGATTGCCTGCGTGCTGCAGAGCCTCCTCCTGCTGCCTCTTTGATCCGTACACAAAGCATTCCAAGGAAAACCAAGGAAGAGGCCGAGAAGTTGTGTGAAGTTCTTTAGTTTCAGATCCAAAGCTCCAGTCTGTTGAATATTGTGACTCACATGATATTTGACCAAACGCTTCATGTCCTGCTTGGACTCTGAGGCGTGCAGACGCCTTCCAGCACAGCTCCTGTTTTTAGGTGCTTGTACTTCTCCAGTGGGTGAGCAGGAGTCCCTCTTTAATTCACAGCGTTGTGTGAACATGTGGGACAAAGAAAACAGGATCACAGTTTTTGAAAGTCACCACAGCCAGCGGAGAACGGTCGATGGGTCACATGAGGTGGAAATCTGCAGGTCTTTGCAGATTTTTGTGAAATGCAGTAAAATAATTACCATAAATGAGAGAAAAGCAGCTACAGTGAAGAGCAGGAACCTTCTAGTAACCGCAGTGTGATGCTCAGAGAGCTCCTTGGTGTTTCAGGACATCTGCAGCTCAGCTGGACTCATTTCTACTGAAGACAACTGATTACAAAGCATCAGCTCCAACAAAAGGTAACAGTTTTAAAGGTTATTGGGGGAAGGCGGGGCTTCCTCTAGTGTACGTTGAAATAAAACGCGTCCTTCAGGTGTTCGGAGCATCAGCCAGGTTTAACGTCAGGGTTCGTTATGTGTTTCTGAATCTCTCTGAAGTATTAGATGGAGACAATAACTGTCTCAGCAGCAGCTTTACTCTCTGCACGCCTCAACAACAACAAAAACACTTCCTGTTTACGGCCCTCATGGTACTTCACTGCCCAATCAGAAGCCTGGAAATCCTATACTCGGATTCAATTCAATTTTATATACTGTAGCACCAAATCACAACAAAAGTCGCCTCAAGGCGCTTCAATAATACAGAGAAAAACCCAACAATCATATGACCCCCTATGAGCAGCACTTTGGGTCAGAGCAAACGTAGAAAAGGATCCTGGTGTTATTTGTCTCTCAGCAACAGTTCATAACTTCAACTCATCCATGTCACCTAAAAGGTAAACCTGTTTCTCCATCACAGCTCTGATGGTTCAGTAAGGACATCTCCTGCTTTCATCTTCATGTTTCCCTCTCACCAGATAACCAAACCATATCATGACCAGCAGCTTTACAGCTGTGGCTCCAGCAAACATCAGCTGATGCTAGAAATTAATATTAAATAAATTCTAACAACAGCGACATCCGCTGGTTTCTGGCACAAAGTGGGCGATAAACAAACAAGAGAGAAAAGCCGATCAGCTGATCATTGATCAGTTTCATGATTGAAGTAGCAACAGGAGAGAGAATGAGAGGAGAAGAGGCAGCTGTGCAGCAAAGACACAGAATAACTCCAGCTTTGTCTTTTTCATTGTAGCTGAATTACGGGACAAACTGTTCCTTTTCACCTCAATAAGAAACGCGTAATATTTTCTCTGAATGCAAGACGATTCTGTTTTTTATGGGACGGTTGGAAACTCTAATACCTAACCTTATAAATAAAATAAGATAAAACAAGTTCAACATCAGTAACATCAAAGCACCACCCAGCTGTATATAAAATCCATCATGCTAGCTAGTACACAGTACGAGTTATTGTAACTGACTGTAAAAAGTCAGCACAACGAAAATAAACTCCACCTTAACTTGGTTTATATCTGACTAGGGATGGGTATCGTTTAGGTTTTATCCCAGAGGTGGGACCAAGTCATTGTTTTGCAAGTCTCAAGTAAGTCTCAAGTCTTTATCCTCAAGTCTCAAGTCAAGTCTCAAGTAATGTCAGGCAAGTCAGAGTCGAGTCTCAAGTCACTGGTGTAAAAGTCCGAGTCAAGTCACAAGTCTGAAACTTTGAATTTCAAGTCCTTTCGAGTCTTTAAAAAAAAAAAATGAAAAAATAATGTTGCAGTTATGCTAAATGTAAATATTAGACCATGTAATTTTTAAATCTGTGTTTTTCTCAACACATGACAAAATAGTGAACTTAGAAAATATACACAAATTGTGAAATTGCACCTCTTTAAAATGCAGCTCAATTAAACCTAGCTCCAAGAATAATTTTCACCGACAGTTCTGAGATAAGCTGCATGTTATTCTTGGATGCGCTTGTAGGACCGGCTTTAAAATCGCATGACAAAAATATCATACACATTAAAAAAAACTGTATCACCAACGTAGCCTGGACAACATTTGCTAGTTAGATGAAGTCAGCTATCTCATCGTAGCATATTTATATGCATATTTATAATCATACGGTTCTTGGAGTGAGTGCATACACTCATGAAGTTTAGTAACTTCAGGTCACTGCAACAAGCCCAGGTACAGTTTACCGACGGATGGGTGCAGGACCTTGAAATGCACCGTGTAGAACGAAAGACCATCGTACGTATCATAAGTTTACCAGTCTCACAAATCGTCGTCATAAATACACATTCCTTAACCGTTTATTAATAGGACCTTTGAGCTCAACGGTAATTAATTAGTAGTGGAAATAATTTCTGGTACCCATCACAGAAATGTAGCAGTGACAATAATACTGTATGCTGTAATCGTACTGGACAATTAGTGATACAAAAACCCTGTTTTATCCTGTGAATAAAAGTATATGTTTTTGTCAATGTACCATAATAACAGAAGCGAAACACAATATTGTGTCAGGACAATTCACTATTTATGCACAATAAATAAAGGAGCATAGCGCGACAATTTCTGTTCAGCGCCAGACTTGCTTGTAACCTATATCACCAATTATGTTATGAAAATGACGCATTAACTACAACAGCAGACTGACCTTTGTGGAAATGCTTGGAGCAGACTAACATGTGAGCTGGAGTGTTCTGGGACGTTATATTTGGTCTTTGAATGGCTGCAATCCAGTCGCCTCTTTGTTACTTCGGAAACATGGCTCGAACAATTTCTCTTCAACGACGTAATCCGATAACAACCGATCTCTTTACCCGTCGGCTTCCCGTGGCTGTCATGCGACCGGCTATTGCAGTTAATAATACAACAGCTTCTTGACATTTTTGTGTTTCTTTTTATCGCTGTATAACTGATTTCAATTGAAAGCCTGCGTGCGCTAGTACCGCTTGCCACGAGTTCCCAGAATCCTTTGCGGTTCTACCCGTGAATTACGTCACATTTTCAATCTCTATATAATATGCATGTTAAATTTTATATTTGGGGTAAAATATCAAGTCTTTTCAAGTAAACCGGTTCAAGTCCAATTCAAGTCCCAAGTCATTGGTGTAAAAGTCCAAGTCAAGTCACAAGTCTTAGAACATTTTTTCAAGTCAAGTCTAAAGTCATAAAATTAATGACTCGAGTCTGACTCGAGTCCAAGTCATGTGACTCGAGTCCACACCTCTGCTTTATCCGATACCAGTACCAAACCGGTACTTTTGAAATGGTGCCGGTGCTTAAACGGAGCTCAAACCGGTGCTTAAAGAATGGAGAACACACACTTTGTCCAAAAACCTCTCATGTTCAGCTGTGTTTTTTGTAAAAAGACAACAATGTTAGCCTTTTCTGCAGCTATGGGGCATATATATGGGCAGAAATCTGTGCCATCAGAAACTGAATTTGAATAAGTTCAATTTGAATTTGAATAAGTTCAGATTGAATCTGAATTGTAACTTGAATAAATGCTTTTGAAAACTGAATTTGAATTAGTCTAATTTGAAATTGAATTTATGGTTTGAAAATGATCATCACTAAATTGAAATTGAATTTTATATTTTGAAAATGAATTGATTTGCTTTGAAACTGCATTTTATCCAAAGTTGTCATCTTGGACCCTCTCAGAGTACCCCCTCTGTATGCTTGCAGAGACCCCTACAGTAGGGAAACATGCAAAACGGTGTCCAAACCTTTGTGTTTTAGCTTTATTTATGTCTTACACAGCATCCCAACTCTTTAGCTAACTTAATAACTTTAGCTAAAGTGAATAGTTAGTCTAATTCATTAGTGCAGCATTACTGGATCACCTCTGTTTGAAGTGATATAATATGATATACAACTATCACTGTGTTTAACTACCATAATAATTCTTAGGGTACTGAGTGCATGCTTAATTAGATTTTTTTTTTTTAAAGCATACTGCTCCATTAATATGTTTGACAGGCTGAAGTTGTCGGGTCACCTCCTAAATCGACCATCTGTTACAGGTGTTTTGTGCCAGAAATGGAGTGTCCACTGAAGACTGAAGATACTGAATCTCTACGCCTTGCCATTGATCCCTCTTGTGCCTTCATCTAGACAAGAGACATTAACTTAACCACTCTCATATGCTCTGTACCTACATCACCTTCCCTGACAGTCGTAGCTTGGCTCATCTGAGGGTGAAATTATAAGAATGTGTTATTTTGCAAAGTGCTCTCTAGGGTTCCTAAATAAAATATGGCATTGAGGTCATTTCTTTTGAATTAATCCCTTCTTCTGAAATATAAGAACCTCTCCTGGTTTTAATGGCACTTTGGATTTCCTTACTTTCTGTTCCACTTCCAAACCCAAATAGATGCTGACAAGCTGCCACAGTAACATGGAAGAGGGAAAGACGTTGGAAAGGACTACTACAAATAAACCCAATGCCTAACAATGAAAAGTGTAAAATAAGAACAACAACAACAACAACAACAACAATAATAATAATAATAATAATAATAATAATAATAATAATAAAGATAAAAGATGAAGTAACAAGTTTTTAGTTTTTAGTTTATTCCAAATGATCATCCAGATGTCTGTGACGTGATGACAAACACCATAATGGAAGGCCTTAGTCATCACATGCTTAAACTCATCATATATTTTTGCATATGCTGAACAGGCAGTCAGACATGCTGTAACTGTGGGGTAGAAAACAGCATGAACACCATACGGCAGGGGTCTCAAACTCCAGTCCTCGAGGGCATGGAAAAGTTGCATGACACTTTGACCCTTGAGGACTGGAGTTTGAGACCCCTGTCATATGGAATTTGACAGGTGTGGTTGAACTGCATGAAGACTGAAGTTTCTCTTCTCTTCTGGCAGGACAGGAATGTGGCCTTGTCCTGTGAGCCACTGTAAGGATGTACTTAGAGTAGAACTGGACTGTCACTGGCCTCAGGCTCTTCACCCTTTTCAAAGACAAAGCAGTCATTTAGATAAAATATTAGATATTGTTTACCTGTAAATGCACAAAGTAAATTTAGAAATGTAATTATTGTCAAGAGTGAACAAGCACTGATAGTGTAATCTACAGCTGTGGCCAAACGTTTAGAGAATGAGAAGTGTTGTTTGCTTATTTACAAAGTTTGCTGTTTCAGTGATAGTTGTATATCATATTATATCACTTCAAACAGAGGTGACCCAGTAATGCTGCACTAATGAATTAGACTAACTATTCCCTTTAGCTAAAGTTATTAAGTTAGCTAAAGAGTTGGGATGCTGTGTAAGACATAAATAAAGCTAAAACACAAAGGTTTGGACACCGTTTTGCATGTTTCCCTACTGTAGGGGTCTCTGCAAGCATACAGAGGGGGTACTCTGAGAGGGTCCAAGATGACAGCTTTGGAATTCTACTAGAAACAGTCGATCATATTTGTTGTCAAAGCTGAATTCAGGGCAAACTACGCTAAATTACCGTTTTTAGCTAACAGCTACAATAAGCATAACAGTTACTGTACGGCTATCTTTTGTTAACATGACGCTTGTTCTTATACATGTAGTACATTTATTACCAACCTGAGAGTTTATCCGCTGGTCATTCGACATGACAGCTCGCTGACTCTGATCTGTCGGCAGATCCGCGCTTTGTGTTCACGCCCTTTATGAGCAGATTCTAAAGCTGTTAGTTTGATGTCTCTCCAAACAATATTGACCGAACCAGCAGCAAAAGAAGATCCAAACGCTTCACATAAACATCGTCATGAATTCACTCTGACTTTCACTGTTTTGCTTCCACCGCGATGCACAGCTCTCTCTCTCTCTCTCTCTGTACTTCAAGAACAGTTTCCCTTTCTTCATTATTCGCTTGCTTGTTACGCACAAGTCTAACGTTGTTTACAGGCTGTCGGCCGCTGTTTTTTTCCCTTTTACATTCTTCCAAAAAGAGGAGTTGGCCGTCCGACTGCGGTCTGGAGTGTGGGGCCTTCCTGCTGCTGCGGAGTCGGGGCGGTCTGCCTCCCCCCACCGCAGGGAAAAGGGAAACACCACCTGGGTCTGGGTGCAGTCCCCCCCTCCAGGGGCGAGGGCAGCTAGACCCGGTTTGTAGAGTACACTTGGGGAGTGTGATCGTTGTGTGTACAACGTCTCTTTATGTCTGTCTCCACGTTGGTTGAGTGTGGAGTAAGTGCATATGAGAGCATGAGGGTGGGAATGGGTGTTTGTATCTGTGTGTGCCTGTATGTCTGTGTCTATATGTCAGGTTGGGTGTCAGACGCCACCTCTCTGGGGACATCTCAGGCCCTCCAAGGTTTGGAGGCCTATCTCCCCCTACCACCACTTCCCCTGCCAGTGGCGGACCCCCTCAGACATCGGTGCGTTGGTGGTTCTTTGTGTCCGGGGGTGGGCGTCCAGGTACACACCGGCTCACTCCTTGGCGGCCGCTTATCGGGGCCTGGAGCCTGGGGCTCGCTCGGGCCACTTCGGAGGTGGGGTGCCCCCGGCCTCTCGGCCTGGGGCTCGGTCACTCAGGCGCAGCTGGCTGCCGGCGGAGCTCACGGGCGCGTCACTGCAACTCCCCCTGGCTTCTGCTCCGCGGCTGCTGAGTGAGCCCTCATCTGGGACTCTCCTCAGCTCTTTCTGGGACAGTGGCGCAGCTGCCCCTCTGTTGGTCTTCCTTGGTCTCTTGTGTTCTGGGGGCCTCTGGATGTCTGGAGTTTTGATCTCCTCCACACCTGCTTCACGCCCTGGAGGACGGGGCTGTGGCCCCCCCACACCCTCTAGCAGATCATTACATGAAGGAACCTTTTAAAAAACAAAAAACAAGCGCGTCCATGCTCACAGGTGTACACACGGGTGATCACACCCACAAACTACACCCTTTTTGGCTCCTACCTCAAAGCACACTGTGTTCTGTTGATCTTATGTGCTGCACAATAATGTTTAACATTTAGTATTTACTGTCATATTCCCATATATCATTGTGATGTTGTTTATTCTATTACTCTTGTTCTCTTCTGCTTGCTTTCTTTTTTCTTTCTCAGCAGGTGATCCAGGTGATTGATATATGCATTTTTTTTCTCTGCCCGTTCTGTTGGTTTTTGTTTTTTGCCCTTCTCCCCCGTCCTTCTTCTCAGCTGTTTCTCTTTCCCTCTTTCTTTCTCCCCTTCTTTCCCCCAGTCAAGTCTGTCCCGTATTCAGTAAGTGAAAATAAAATAAACAATAAAAGGTGAATCAAATGGACCATTACGGCAAGGCTGGGATGGTCAGTTTGGTAAAGTAAATCCGTTGGGCATCTTTCTTTGCCTTTAGACAACAATTCTGATGCAAAAGAGCCAAACGGGACAGGCCAAAAAAAAAAAAACATTCTTCCGAAAAGAAAACCTCATTTCTGCTGTTCAATACTGAACAAATTTAAACTTTTTAAAATTATTCAAAATGAAAAACGCTTAACCGTGTCTCTAATAAAACCGCTGTAACTTCAGAGGTAACGTTCATGTGTTGATTAATGGTTTTCTTTCGTTTTTGATGTACTGCAGAATACTTTTATAAAATCCAGGCCAGGAAAACCACCTTCATGTTTTTCTTTTCTGTGTTTTATCCTCAGCTACTTTGACACAAAGGCCTCTGCTGTGATGCTCACACCTGTGATAAAGTCTTGCGTGTGTCAGCTTCCTTTTTATAGATACAAAAATATGTAAATGTACTGATCTGAATTATAATATTTCTGACTGTCAAAATTTCCCAGATTTAAATCGAATCGTGGATCGAATCGATTCGGGACCTTGTGAATCGGAATTGAATCGATTCTAGAAATCAGTGACGATACCCAGCCCTAGTATTCTGGGAATTTTATTATCATTTTCTGACACAGGCGCTGCATCCATCATCGTGCTCTGCTGATAAGACCTGAACAAAGACCTGAAGCAAAACTAAACACACTGAACATCGACCACAAGGCTGTCAAAATAAAACAGGAAAAGGGCAGACTAAGACGCACGAATAGGGGAACAGGGAAGTGACAGTGCGAGACGAGAGGTGGAAACGGCTATGGACGAACGCACGCGACAGATCGAGGAGGCGTGGACTAAACACGAGGAGGGGAAAACGGGGAAAACCCAGACACACAAACAGAGACACACAGAGAGGAGACAAGTAACTAAACTGATGCGTGACAGAGACCAAAGCACAAGAAAAGTCAAAACGTTGCGTTCAATGAGCAAGAAACATGACATTAACACATTTATTAGATCACCTGGGATAAAAACAAGAAAACACTAATATCTCTGAAGCCTGTGAGAAACTGTTTTAATGATGTTTCTTGTTCTGTAAATACATACATCATCAAAGCACTTGAATTTTTCTGCTTTTTTGTAAAAAGGTACATTTTAAAAAACGTGGATACAAAAATGATTAAATTTTAGCATTAAACTGCTAAGTGTAATCATTAAACGTTTGGCTTCATGATTATAGAAAACAAGTTATTTTATCATTTCCAGTTGAATATTTTTGTCATGGGTTTAAATTCAAAGACATGCTGAGATATGTTGATGTTAGAGGGGCAGCAGATCATTTTCCCCTCAGAGGAACGAGGTTTATGGTTTCTTTGACGTCACCGTCGGTGTTTTCCTGTTTGTGCGCAGAGGTTCCTGGGCGGAGGAACGAGCGTTTCTACGACTGCTGTAAGGAGCCGTACCCTGACGTGACCTTCACCGTGGTGATGAGGAGGAGGACGCTCTACTACGGGCTCAACCTCCTCATCCCCTGTGTCCTCATCTCCACCCTCGCCCTCCTCGTCTTCCTGCTGCCCGCCGACTCCGGAGAGAAGATCTCCCTGGGTGAGCGCTCAGCTCTCTTTATCGGTGATGACAGTTACTCCGATTCTTAAAGTACTTCCTCAAAGACTTTCCAGACTAGTAAAATTCACACACTGTGAGAGTGTTCAGTGTGAACAGAGGCAAAAGCACAAGATTACAGAGAAAAACCAAATGAGCAGCGCCCGGCGGCAGCAGGGAGGAAAAGTCCTTTTAAACAGGAAGAAGCAGAAACAGACTCAATGCTTCCACCTTATTGTGAGCAGAGCAGCAGGAACAGTCCAACACGAAGGAAACAAAGCAGGATGGAGATAAGGCCAAAACACCGAGTCACACAAAGGCACAGAAATGTGCTCTGATCTGAAAGAATACATTACTGGAATATAGATGTAACGTGTTTTCATTCGAGGTCGTTACCTGTAAGATGTTCTGCTTCTCCTGTTTGAGCTTCAGTTCGATGTTTTGCTGAAATTTGCACCAGTCAGAAAACGATGTCACAATTAAACATCCTGTGTAGAAAGATAAACTCTGTGAAATAGCCCGAGACTGCACATATTCTATAAATATAACTTTAGCACAGTCGGGTCCATTATACTCTCGCTGAAGTGGCCCTCGCCCATCTGGAACAGCGATTACCTGACAAAAGAGAGTCGCCCGCTAATTCTGTTCACATCCACCTGATATTCACCTTCTTCTGTTGTGAACATGTTGCATGGACCTTTCTTTAAAGACAGACGCCGCTCAGTCCCAACACTAGAACTATAACTGGAGACTGGAGGATTGTTTATGAGTAAAGTTAACCCTTTAAAACCGGTCGGAGCGGGCACGCTCCGTTTTGCGCAACTACTTTTAAATCCTTGTAGCACTGCAACCGCGTAAGCTAGCGCAATAAGTTTTTTTGCATATGAAACCGGAGGAGTTGTACTTACATCTTATGCCATCAGCTTGTCCTCGGTCACAGTTTCCTTCCACATAAAGCTTTGCAAAAACTGCATAAAAAGCACTTGCAGCAACGAAAACATAATATTCCAGAAACACGCTTTGCCGCTCCGATCAGCTGTTTGTAACACTTCCTAGGTTGGAATAGACGTCAGCGCAAACTTTTCCATGTCCGCCATGACCTGCCTGAAACCGGAAGTGACGTCATTTTCGCTGAAATGTAGTTTTTTACCATCAGGACCTTATGAGCCTATACTTGTGTTTTTAAAAGTTATCTTTGACTTTATGACTTTCTGTGTGGTTTCTGGGATGCTGAGGACTCATATTGCACTGCTGGAAATAGTTTATTTTGATGCACATGCTGTTTTTTTGCAAATTTGCATTATAATATTTATTTTCGTTTTTCCTGCAGTATATAAAAATTGGTGTATTTCAAAAATAAAACTATGAAGACACTCAAAATAAATTTCCTGTGGTGGGAAACTATTTTGTGCAACTTTTTTGTATTTACAGTTTTGAGGGATAAACCTCTTAAATTTCTCTAACTAGAAATATATGTTAAAAAAACAAAAACGATTTTCATTTTTTTTTGTAGTTTATTGCACTTTTTTGCAATTTATGTAATTACTATGCACTTAATGCAGACATATTATTAAAATTTGGGCTATAATGATTGTATTGATGTATAGCAACTTGAAATGCTCCCAAAAATGGCTCCACAGCAGGTACAAATATAATACAAGCTCTGGCGGACTTGGTTCTATGGTAGGTCTTAAAGAGTTAAGGGACAAAAATCATACCTGAGCTTCTCTCTGTAAATCGCTCCCTGGGAATCTGCGCGTTAAATCATTGATTGAACGATAAGGAAAGAAGGATGCAGGAGAGAGGATGTCAGCACAGGAGGACATGAAACACGTGAAGCGATGTATGTCATCAGATCCAGTTTGCCTCGTTGGTGTGAACTGAACCGGAGGGTCATCGCTGATGAGGGCTGCGTCTCTGCGCATCTTTTAAAGCTTTCTGTTGAAAGCAGCACTTGAACTGACAAATGAAACCAGAAGCGTGTGCTTCGTTTTTCCTGACATCCACAAGGTCGTGTACCATGGATTTATCCCCCAGAGAGAGACTGTCGCTGTGGAGTTCTCCTGTAATGTCCCGCGGCATCTAAGGGAGACGCCTGAAAGGGCCGGGGGTTTCTATCACACTAACACGACCTTCAGTCACCACCGCCACGAAAAACACTCACAGAAGGAGATCCAGCAGCCATCACAGAGGGATGACAGCAAACACGGTATGACTCCAAGAGCAAATCACAAAGAGCAGTAAAGTGCTCTGCAGGTGTGAGATGATGGTGTTCAGGTGAAGCTTTCTGAAGGCCTCACATCAGAGCAGAAACGAGAGATTTCTGAACAGCTGGAAGAATCAGAAAATATGTTTCTGTCATTTTTTCAGGCTGGTCCTTACAAATATCCGTCCTAGCAGTATTCAGTCTCTCAGGGGGATGGCGGGGGTGTTTTGGACACCTGCTTCGTCCACTGAACCTGACATGACTGATGTCTCAGAGTCGATATTCATCAGCCATAAAACGTATTGGAACAGGGAGTTGGAGGTGCCAGCAGGCCTCCAGCTACTGACGGCAGACACGGCATCTTCCCCTGGAACTTAATCAAACTTGAATGTCAAGAGGGCCATCACTCTTCACATCTCCCAAAGTTCATCCGACTTTCACTGAGCCAGCGGGTCGAGACTGAACAGGACCGTTCACACATCGTCTCTGCAAAAGCAGACTGTAGGAAGGACTCCACCTGGGAGGAAACGGTGCGAGGCCGAGTTTAATAAGAAGAAACAAGGATCCAAACAGAATTCTCACAATATTCATGCGAGACACGGCAGATCGTTTTAGCCTCTCAAAGCAGCGGCCGCGCTACAAGGGGATTCATTCGCTTTGTCATAATCTGTGCCCATCGCTGCAATCCCAACCCATCATCATAAGTGAGAACAGAAAGGCATGAAAAGGTAATGATGGATTTCACTTACTCCAGCTTTAAAGTCGTTTCTTATATGAATGAGCAGCAAATAGTGATGAATTTGAGCTGTGGATGAGTCTGACAGAGACGCTAACCTGGAGCCTCGTTAATGGAAACCAGCACATTAGAGCCTCCACATTTCCAAAACGGTTCGAAACAAACGAATAAGCTTGTATTCAATATAAAATTATAAAAGATGTCAGAACACTGTGAAATTGATGAGCGCACTAAAAACACGAAGCTGATGACAGGTTTGTGCCTGCAGGTATCACCGTGCTGCTCTCTCTGACCGTCTTCATGCTGCTCGTGGCCGAGATCATGCCGGCAACCTCGGACTCCGTTCCCCTCATAGGTGAGCCTCACTCAGATTATGCTGCTCATCCTTAATCCCTCCATCATCTCATCTCTTCCTGTGATGGAGTTATAATTGGAAGCCAGCACAGGAAATCTGTTGCTGGCTGCTCATAATCACCATATAAAATCCATCCTGAGCTGTAGGCTGAGGAAAACTTACTCTCCATCATTACTTTCGGTTTCCCAGTACAGCCATGATGTATTTTACTCATGCTGGACAAAATATATATATATATATATATAAACACCCAGCTCGCCCCTGCGGGCGGTTTATCCTTCAAGCTCGGGTCCTCTACCATATATATATGAAAACCTAAAAATAGTTCCAAATTCAGCTTAAAATCTTCTGGGCTGGGTGTTTTTGGTCCAACACTACCCCACTTGGCTCCTAAAATGAACAGAAAGGGCTCGCTGCAGCCTGCAGGACCAGCTCCACTGATAATTCTGCCAATTATCACATTTATGGGAGATTAAAAACGACGAGTAACCAACACACGAGTAAGACAAACGTAAGCGTAGAGGATGTTGCAGATGTAAAAGCTGGGCAGCACTGAGTGTCCTCTGGACGTCTGTCTTTCAGCGCAGTACTTTGCCACTACCATGGTGATTGTGGGTCTGTCGGTCATCGCTACGGTCCTGGTTCTGCAGTATCACCACCACGACCCCGACGGAGGACACATGCCACAGTGGGTCAGTAACTCCACTTCTTTTCTTCTTCTGCATTTTAATTATGTAGCTCCAGCATGCGCTGATTTCTCAGTGAGGAGTCCAGTTTGGTCTCTACGTTGTGCCGAGTCAGCTTTAATGAGCTGCAGGTCCTTAACGAGGTCTGTGCTTTAACGAGCTCTGAACAAGAAGAGGCTTCGCTCCAAGAACTGATTGACTATTAATACAGACCCTATTTATTTTACAGCAGCTTCCTTCAGAAACTTCAGAAAGAACGACTACACACACACACACACACACACACACACACACACACACGCACACACACACAGCACACACACACACACACACACTTGGGGCTCTGAACAAGATTCCATTAAAGCAGAATTTAGTTTGAAGGTCAGAACTCTTACCTGTGTGTGTGTGTGTGTGTGTGTGTGTGTGTGTGTGTGTGTGTGTGTGTGTGTGTGTGTGTGCGTGCGTGCGTGCGTGCGTGCGTGCGTGCGTGCGTGTGTGTGTGTGTGTGTGTGTCACGGTCGTGTGTGAAGGTGACAGTCCTGCTCTGATGCCTCTTATGAATGTGAATGTTCCTGCTGAGGAAGAGGAGGGACGACCACTGAGGTGTGAAGGAGAAGCTGTGAGGAGGACGAGGCTGTCCGCTCCGATCACACGAGGAGTCCAGCAGTTTGTTTGTTTCAGTTTGAATGAATGAAGCGTGCAGGAGAACAGACACCTGAGAACAGGCTGTCACACACAGGCAAACAAAAAGCTGCACAGATGAACTCACCGAACGTGTGTTCAAAGTAAAGCCAGAGTTTTGGCTGCAGGTTTCTCAAACTCAGATGACATGAATGCCAAAGATAATATTCAAATATTGCCAATAGTATCACTGATTTCAGGTTCCAGTCACCTCCATGGCCACAGGTGTATAAAATCAGAAACTAGGTGAGCAGACTGCATGTGCCGTGTGGTACCGTGATAGGACGCCGCCTGTTTTATATACGCGCCGAATAGTTTTCTACACGAGATCGCTGCAAAAAGTGCAGCCTTACCTAATGTCCACCTACTGTTACTCATTTATATTAAGATTTAAGCATCTAGCTGGTGTTGGTGTGGAGAGTAACCTTCAGTAATAAATCACAGCAATAGGATATTCATGTAGTTGTAAAAAGCATGATAATATATTAAGTAATCCAAAGTATTCAGGATACGTTACTCTCATTGAGTAACATAACAGAATACGTTACAATATACATTTTGGGGCATGTAATCTGTAATCTGTAGTGGAATACATTTTAAAAGTAACCTTCCCAACACTGGCTGTAGGCCACGTAAATCGCAGAGGAGATGCTGAGGCGCAGAGGTCGCCAACTTCCTGCAGAGTCAGTGGAAAGTAGAAACGGTTTGGGGATGCTGCCTTCCTGTTCCAACATGACTGCACACCAGAGCACAAAGCAAGGTCCAGGTCCATGAGTCAGTTTGGTGCAGAAGAGTCCTGGCCCCAACCCGACAGAACACATTTAGATAAAATCAGAGTGGAGACTGAGGTGTTCTTGTCCAACATCAGCGTGTGTTCTCACAAATGTTCTTCTGGAACAATCTGAAGTGCTGAGATGTTTCTGCAAACGGTTCTTCTGTGCAGCTCAGTCTTTGAACGCTGGTCTGAATGGAAGATGTCGCATATTCAGTGAAGCCCTTCTTGGTGATGGGTCAACACTCAGAGCCACAGAGGAGGATGCAGCGCTGCTGTTGTCTTGGTCTCCTGCTTGGTTTCCAGGTGGAGTAGAGCCTTCTAGAAACAGCCTGTGCCTCGTTCAGCCTGAGCATGTAGTCCTGCTGGGCTCTGTCCTGACTGGACTGCCAGGTTAAGTCAAATCCTTGACAGGTTTCAGGTTCTCATCAGTAACAGTCAGACCTATGATACGGACTGAGGCCGAGCCCAACCCGACGTTATTGGTTTGTCTTGTTCTGTAACTGGTCCGAGGACTGAGCAGATGGGAGCAAAGCACAGGTCACATAACTTGTGCACGACCCCATATGCACAGGAGGGTACAGGTCTCTACAGGAATCATGTCTCTGAACGCAAGACCGTCAGAGTGATGACATTTTATAAAACTTGTCTCTTCAAAGACTCGTTTGAGGGTTAAGACTTGTTAACATTTTGCTCTGGTGTCGTTGCACAGGGCTGGCGTCAGGACAGAAATGGTTCATATATACACGGCTGCAGTGGCGGTCTGCCTCTCGGGATCGCCGGGACACTTCCTGGGGTCCGGAGGGTCAATTCCAACGCTGTTGAAGGAATTTAAAATCCAAACACAGCTGTCAGTCAGCAGTATGATAGGAGTCGAAGTAAAATTGGTTTAAATATATTCCTGCCTGTAGTTATGGAGTCATGAGGGAAAAAAATTCATATTCGTTTTTTAATAGTGTGAAAACATGATGACTCTGATATCTTTGTCTAAAACGTAAAGTTTGTTTATGAAAATGTGACAAATACAAAAATAAGAAATCAGGAAGAAACAAATATTTACGCACCGTCAGATTTGATATTTAGAAATAAAATATTTCATACAGCTTTTGCAGAACTACGAATGCAGATTTCGAGAAGAGGTGTTCGAGATGTTGCATTATTCTTTAAACCTGCAGAAAGTTTGACATTCAAACCATGTGAGCGGCTGCTGTGGAGGTTTGTGTGACCATCACTCTCAGGGAGAAGGAAACGGCTTCAGAGCAGAAGTTTGAGTCTGGAGGGTTTCGGTGCTTTTGTGGGAAGTGAAGAGAAGTTTAAAGAACGTGAAAGGAAAGGAAATCCAGGCAGACTGTGACGGACGCGGAGAGGAAAGAAATGAAATGGCTGTAATTTAAGGTGCTGTCCGTGCTCCTCGGGATGACTCAGACTGAGCAGTTTGAGGACCGACTGATGTTCAGACTCCGTCCATCAACACTGCGTTTGACAGCTAAATATTTAATGAGTGTGTGTGTGTGCAGTGAGATATTGGACTGCTGGAGAAGATTTCCTCGGAGAGGCGAGCAGCCCCCCTCCCACTTTATTCATGCTCTATTTTTATCTGCCCACTCCTCCTGCGTCGCACACGGAGCTCGTATCTCTCTCACTCGTGCACATTTGTTCCGCATAAACATGTTTGTGCATAAATGAATTTTAATCACGTAAATATTTCCTTACTTACGCACCCTGTAAAGTCAACTTTCAGATAAGCACGCTGTAATTACTCTGCCTCTCCGTGACTCTTTTACTCTCTGACTTCTCCTGAACGTGTGAACATGTGACGCTTCACATGCATATGGAGGAGGTGATCTGATTAGACTTCAGAGCTTCTCTCTGCTTGCATTTGTATATTAACGAGCTTCTGATTTCCCAGATATTTATGCAACTCTTCTACACTGTAAGCAAATAAATCCAAACTACCGATCAGTAATTAACAAATGAGGAAAAACATTTTGGTATAAAGGATCTGCTTGTTAATGAGTTCATTTTTCTTCTGAAGAAGAAATTTCCTCGTTTCACCATAGGGCTGGGCCATATTATATCGGTACAATGCTAGGCAACGATAAGAAAATGAAACATCGGGATAGAATATGGATAAAACGCGCATGCGCAGCGGTAACCGAGAATGAGAATGGGGAAAGCAGAGTTGAGTGAAGCGGATGAACCAGAATTGGTTTGGAAAAATGGTGCAACTGAACTGGTTTGGTGTTTGTCCGTCAGATACACAACAAAGCACATTTTTTTGTAGAACATGCAAGCGGCCGTCGTTATTGCCGTATTTGTTGGACTAAGGTGCTCGTAAATCTGGGAGTAATCTGGGTCCTAAACTCCGTCCTTTTAGGTCCCGAAGTCAAACGAACATCACAGAGTTAAAAACTGTCTAAATTCTTTCATCTGTAATAAAACGATCAGCGTTGCTGCTTTACCAGGTGTAACTATGAAGTTTAACTTCCAGGCATCCATGAAAACAGAATTTATTACACTTAACGGAGTTAGAAGTTAGCAGGAAGCTAGCTCGCTAGTTTTGCTAGTTAGCTAAGCATGATGTAGCATGTTCTGACTGAGAGAGTTCTGAAAACATTCAAACGTACAGCTCTGCTATCACTTCCAGCATGAATGAAGACAGAAAACTAAACAGCAGTGACGTTTGTAGGGTTACTGAAGTTGGACTAGGTGGTATATAATGATGTGCTACGTCAGACCTTCCCAAAGTGGAGGGGGGGGGGGCGCGCGGTATGAAAAGGGGGGGAAAAAACAACGCTTGGACACTGCTAGCATAATGGACAGGTTTTTGTCGGGGCTCCCACACAAACGCAAAGCAGGAGATGAAGCATTCCCTTTGGTTTCACCTGCACAAGTGCCGAGGTAGGTCTCCCTGCAGGATTGGTTTTCCCTGCATCGGGAGCAGCGCTGGGCTGTTCAAATCACAGACAAACAGGATCCCACATTCTTGATTTTTAGTTCACAAACACTTCTTGTAATGACTAACTACTCCTGACATTTTGGAGATGTTAGCTCTTTATACAGTAAATTTACAGCGAGATACAAATAACATCAGGCTGATCCTGCCACAATTATCCCCCAGTTCAAATACCAGACAAACAGGATCCCACAGCTGTTTATGTTTTTGAACCTATTTTGCACAGACAGGCATTTTTTGAAAAATGTATTGACGCAATGTTGAATATTATTACACAGGAAAAAACAACTACACGTAAAATAATCACTGCC
Source organism: Rhamphochromis sp. 'chilingali' (assembly GCF_963969265.1). NCBI lineage: Eukaryota > Metazoa > Chordata > Actinopteri > Cichliformes > Cichlidae > Rhamphochromis > Rhamphochromis sp. 'chilingali'. The sequence continues at coordinate 1,855,942 of NC_137930.1, forward strand.
TTTGTAAATGGAGGGACAGTAGCTGTCTGTGTATGTAAGCGTGTAAAACCTGCCGATAGAGACAAAATACTGTTTATCTGCCATTCTGCAATTCATCTCATGTAAACAATAACGTGGCCACAGCGTGATGTGAATAAAGGCACATACCTTTGACGTTGCGTGATGAACTCTGTATTCCTCGTCCACATGTAAACGCAAAAAAGGAGTTTAAAAAAAAATCTCCGTTTTCAGTGATTCAAAACGCCATCTACGTGGACGAAACAGCTGCGTGTTCAAAAATACCCGTGTAGGTGCGGACGCAGCGTAAATGAGTTAGTGGTTTATTTCCTTGCTACCTGTAATTTACTGCAGTTTACTTGTATTTGCTTGATTGTTTACTAAATGTTTGAGGTGTGAAATAAACCGCAATGGAGCAAAATATGGGCGTGTGTGGTTGGAGGAAGTGTGTGTGCGTGCGCGGGGCTACATTTTTAAAACAAAGGGGGGCCCAGCAAAAAAAGTTTGTGAACCACTGTGCTATGTGATCGCTAGCGACACAGCTATGTTAGCATAACATAAACAGTGAAGCTGGAGGACGAACACTAACACTTTTCCACTTATAAAAGTTAACGTGAAGGTTCCTCATGGTTAGAGACAAATACAATCGCATGGCAGGATGCTGTAAACGGACCAAACTTCAGTCAGGAGAACAACTGAGATAATCCATCCACAATATGAGGTTAGTCATTCATATACTGCAACAACATGGGAATAGAGCCGCTGTGATAGAATACAGCATTAATGAATCAATGGTACAGAAGTGGAGGAAGCAAGAAGAATGAATAACGTTTGATTTATCTGACTGCTTTGTTTCACTTATGTTACGGTTTGGAGGAGGACTCAAGCGCAGGACTCCGGTTCTGATGCTCACAAGAAGGATTTATTTACAATTCACCAGGTGTATATACAAGAAGGTGCGGGGGGTGCTATATACAGCTGAGTGAGGGAAGAAGGGGTCTCCAGGGAAGTCCAGGGGGAAAGCACGCGTTCTTCAGATCATCCACACACACGATCACAGGCTCACACTCTGACACTGCCACACGGGAATCACACGGGGGAAAATCCAGGAAGCTCTGTAGACAGGGAGACAGGGTTAAGTACGACGCACAATAGGGCTGCTCAATTAATCGAATTTTAATCACGATTACGATCTGGGCTTTCAACGATCATTAAAAATGACTGAGCCGATTATTAGCCCCTCCCTCATTTATCCGCGACACCTTAAAGGCCGGTCGTGAAAATATTGTCGGGCATAAACCGGTCCGTGGCGCAAAAAAGGTTGGAGACCGCTGATTAAGAGGACCCGAGGGAAGCTCGGAAAGCTAAGCAGAAGTTATTTGGAGAGTGACTGCCGTTGGTTGAAAAGAGAGTTTAAAAAAAAAAACTTCAGTGGTGTTGCACACTATTTTATATTATTTTTTAAAGTCATTGTTAACCCTTTAAAGCCGGTCAGAGCAGCACGCTCCGTTTTGCGTAACTATTTTTAAATCCCTGTAGAACCTGAACCGTGTAAGCTAGCACAATAATTTGTTTGCATATGAAACCGGAGGAGTTGTACTTACATCTTATGCCATCAGCTTGTCCTCGGTCACGGTTTCCTTCCACATATAGCTTTGCAAAAATTGCATAAAAAGCGCTTGCAGGAACAAAAGCATAATATTCCAGAAACACGCTTTGCCGTTCCTATCAGCTGTTCGTAACACTTCCCACAGTGAAACGATGCACCTGCTGTTTTCTTTGCAAATTTGCATCATAGGATTGTTTTTTGTTTTTCCTGCAGTATATAAAAATTGCTGTATCTCCAAAATAAAACTATGAAGACACTCAAAATAAATTTCCTGTTGTTGTAAACTATTTTTTGCAACTTTATTGTATTTAAAGTTTTGAGGGATAAGCCTCTTAAACTTCTCCAAGTAGAAATATATGTAAACAAAACAAAAGCGATTTTCAATTTTTTTTGTAGTTTATTGCACTTTTTTGCAATTTATGTAATTACTATGGACTTAATGCATACATATTATTAAAATATGGGCTATAACAGTTGTATTGATGTATAGTAACTTGAAATGCTCCCACAAATGGCACTACAGCATGTAAAAAAAATAATATGAGCTCTGGTGGACTTGGTTCTATAGTAGGTCTTAAAGGGTTAAATAAATATCGTCAAATAATCGTGATCTCAATTTCAGTGAAAATAATCGTGATTATCATTTTTGCCATAATCGAGCAGCCCTAACGCACAAAGGAAAACACTCTTAATTAGACTTTCTGTAGCTTGACTTCACTAACGCGTGGTAGACAACGATCCAGCGATGAACAGCAGTCGCCTCCTGGTTTAAATGCTGATCGTCTTAATGACGACATGAAACTGCACTGAAGCTCCTCTTTTTAACTTCAGTGGATATTATACATGGTTATGCTCAGGATATGTCAGCCCATTTCTACTGGAAATGCCTTTTGGTTAAACTTTCAGCAAGGAATTTGCATTTGCACTGTTAAATGGATGGGGGGTTTTTTGCGCTAGTAAAGTTGTGCAGTTGTATTTTGTCTCGCAGAAATTATATCGTCAGTTATATCGTTATCGCAAATTTTCAAATATATATCGTGATAAATATTTTTGGCCATATCGCCCTGCTCTGTTTCACCATCACAGTCTCATGGCGGTGTAATGACAGACTGACGCACTGGGCATGCAGGGTTGTGCTCTTAGTGAGCATCCTCATGCCTGTGATCAGAGAACAATAAAATACTGTGAACGGTTCAATTAAAAAACGAAACCTGAGACACAGAAAGAACAGCTGAGGTTTGCAAAGCTGCATCTGAACAAAGCACAGTGCACAGCAGCACGTTTGGAGGAAACCAAACACCTCCTGGCAACTGTCAGCGTGGTGGAGGGATGATGATTTGAGCTCCTTCCGACCGCTGACTGGCTGAAGGAAGTTCTACAAGCTACTGAATTGTAGGATGCATTCTTTACGGGGCTGCAGAAAATCCTAAGAAAATGTTTTTCACCTACTTGGTAAATGGACTCGCACCTAAATGGTGCTTTTCAACTCTGTCTGTGCACTCGAACCACTTTCGTACCACAAGCCTCATTCACCCATTCATACATGTTTCATACAAGCACTTTTAAGCTAACATTTAAATGATACAGACCAAGTAACACAAACTTCCTCAGGCACTTGTTATGATGACCCTTAATCTTTAAGGTGGGAACAGATAGCAGGCTCAGAGAGAACGCAAACAGAAAAGGAGTTTCCAATAATGAGGTTATTTATAAGTTTAAAGTCATGACATCCAAAAGGTGAACAAAAAGTCCAAATATTATCCAAACGGGTTTGAAGCTGTAGGGGACGAACGCACAGGGGAAGGAAGCCCTAATCAAGAAGCCAGATAAAATATATAAGAAATATATAATAATGATAAAACAGGAAACAACTTGAAGGATTCGTACTAAACATGGAGACGAGAATGAGAAGCCAAACGCACAAAGCGACATCTTAATCGTAAGTTCCAAGGAACCAAAACACAGAATCGCAAAACTGGAACTCTGATAACAGAAAAATAAATCAAATTTACTTTGAAATAATGACTTTCTTCTCTTTCTTCTTTAGACTCGTGTGATTTTGTTGAACTGGTGTGCCTGGTTCCTGAGGATGCGGCGCCCCGGCGAAGCGAAGGTCCGTCCAGCGTGTCACAATGCCGCCAAGCGTCGGCGCGGCAGCCTGTCCAGCCTGGAGCTCAGCGTCAGCCAGGGCTCGCTGCGGCACAACCCACAGGTAAATAACAGCAACCTCCTCTACGTCGGCTTCAGGGGTGTGGAAGGACTCCACTACGGATCCCCCACTGACCCTGAGCTCCTGTGCTCACGGCTCATTGGAGGCGCCGTCGGTGCTGAGGAAGACGTGCTGAGAGCAGGAGGAGGGGTTGGAGCTGGAGGAAGAGCGGGGGGAGCAGCTGGGGGTTCAGCCTTGGAGACGGAGCTGAACCAGATCCTGGAGGAGGTGAGATACATCGCTGGGCGTTTCCGCGGCCAAGACGAGGAGGAGACGGTCTGCAGCGAGTGGAAGTTCGCCGCGGCGGTGATTGACCGGCTCTGCCTGGTGGCGTTCTCGCTCTTCACCATCCTCTGCACCATCGGGATCCTCATGTCCGCCCCCAACTTTGTGGAAGCCATTTCCAAAGACTTCTTCAGCTAAGGAGGGAAGACAGGACGAACGAGTGTCTCTATTTTTATATTTATGGAGAAATCTCACGTGCAACCCGAAAACCAACGTCTTGGTCCCAGCGCTTTGACTTCACCCTCATCGTGTCCTCGTAGAAACAATTATCCTTCAAATAAGAGATATGTCATTGCTGTACTTTTCTTTTTTCAGAACTGAACCTCTGTGGATTCCCACTGTGACCTTTGGACATTTACTCACTTATATCAAACACGTGTTCAGCCGCTCCAGACCTCATTGTTGTTTCAGACTCTTCAGTTTAGTTCGTGATGGCAGTTCTCCCAGCGCTGGAGAAGCAGAAAATCCAGGTTTAAAGAAACTGTTGAAAAATACCGTATTTCCCGGACTACAGAGCGCACCTGAATATTAGCCGCACAAGCTAAAATCAGGGGAAAATCCTGTTTTGTACATACATTAGCCGCACCTGACTAAAAGCCGCAGGTGTTTCAATGTTGACTTATCATATGTAAGAGAATATGCACAAAGGGAATTGTCAGGAAAGAGATGGCTGTTTGGAGACACACCCCTTTTATTAATACTTTGCAAAACAAGTTATGGGTACATATTTGCACAACTTTTTTGGTATATGTACAAGTAGCGGTAATTACAAGTAGGAAACATGTGCTGTGCTTCATAAATGAGTAACAAATGTAGTACATAACAATAACCTACAGCACACCAGAAAAATAGATTCAGACTACCTTTTAGGCTCAGGTGCAGTGACACGGCTTTAACAAGAAGAAAAGTCAGTCATTCACCATCTTTCTCTTCTTCCTGCCACTAAAACCACCAAAGTCCTCTCCTCCAGTGTCGGACACGAACAGGCTCAGGGTGGCTTCGTCATCCACTCTCAGCTTCTCTCCTTCGTTGTCACTTTCAAAACCAAACAAATCCTCGTTGTCAGTGTCAGAGTCGAACACCCTCAGAAGGGCCGTGGCGGTGTCCTCCTCTCCATCATGCAGCAGTCCAGCCCTTCGAAATCCGTTGGTGTTCGTGGATGTTTTCACTTTTCCACGCTGTCAGAATCCACCGGTGGAGTTGGGCATAACTTGCTTTTCACAAGTTTATTCATCATCCACGCCTCCCGCTGAACGCGTAGCGCTACTTTGAAGTTTGTTTTTCGCGCTACTTCGTACGGCACTACGTTGCCTGGCGGATGGACACGTGACCAACATACCACTCTTGAACCCCGATACTGTGTGTCTGATCACATGCCCTTCCGCCAGGCAACGTAGTGCCGTACAACAGCGGAACAAACAAAAATCGTCTTACGATATCACAAAAATCATGGACAATCCATAGAAAAGCCGCACCTGACTAAAAGCCGCAGGGTTCAAAGCTTGTGCAAAAAGTAGCGGCTTATAGCCCGACAATTACAGTAATCAACCACACTCACAAATTTGGACGTCTCTTTTGCTCCAAACTGAAACAGAAATCTGGATTTTTCTAGAACCAACTGAGGATCCCGATTGAAGAACTGAATTAAGACTTTTTGAAAAGATGTTCCTGATTTGGTTTCAAGCAGCCTGTGCTTTGAAGCAAACAACTTTGTTTTATGATAACTTTATTTAAAAAAAGTTATCCCAACCTACCTTCCCTGTGTGGAAAAAGTAACTGTCCTAATACATCATGAAGTAACTGTGATTAACCACATTTCTGTAAAGCTGAGTTTCACTGCCACACTGAGTCAGAAATCACTTACAAAGAAGTTCAGTGAACCACAGTGAGAGCCGTTATCCACACATGGAGAAAACCTGGAACAGGGCTGAGCCGAGCCAGGAGTGACCGACCTTCCAAAATTACTCCAAGAGCATCCGAGTCAAAGTCTGGACTTCAGTCAGACTGAGGTGCGTCCGCGTGACCTTCAGCAGGCGTTCATGCTGGAAAACCTCCAGTGTGTCTGAATTCAAATAATCCTGAAAAGAAGACAAAATTCCTCCACAGTGATGTGAAAGACTCCCTGAATGGATCACAAACATGAGACTGCAGGACTTGCTGCCGAGGGTTGAACAGCCAGTTATCAGATTTAGGGGGCAGTTACTTTCGCACACAGGGCAGGTGGGTTTGATAACTCTTCTCTTGGTTTATCTTCGTTCAATATTAAAAATAGTTTGTTGATTGGAAACATGTAAGTATGACAAATATGCAAAATAATGTGGAAAATACTTTCTCACAAACATAGTTTAACCTGTCAACATCCACCAGGTCACCAGGTGCAGAGTTAGACGTCCAATGAAGTCTCAGAGATTTCTTTATCTGAGTGTGATGGACGTAATAATAATGTGTTAGTCCCAGTAGGGAAATTACTTCCTCTGCATTTAACCCGTTCACCCAGTGAAGCAGTGGGCAGCCACCAATGCAGCGCCCGGAGGGCAGTGTGTGGGGACAGTACTTTGCTCAGGGGTACCTCAGGTTAGCCGTTCAGTGGAGTCAAACCCCGACCTTCCCATCATGGGGCAACCACTCTACCTACTGAGCTATCCCCCCCCCCCCCCCCCGCAACATTAAACACAAACCAACCCTGGATGGTTGACCAGTGACCTGGTGGATGCTGTGAGATGTGCAGTCTGTTGTGCTTGTATCATCTGTGCTCTTTCAGTCCATTAAGCATTAAAATGATCCTACAGCGATAACGTTTCTGTACAGCAGTGGACACCATTGTTTTACTGCGTCTGCCTGTTCGTCTTTACTCCAAACACGATGTTCGTCTGCAGTTTTTGTGAGGTCTTTTGTGCCATCATAGATATACACAGAGGCATTAAATGGACAGTGTCCTTGAACGCATCATCGTTTCCACTAAGTTTCAGGAAGGAAAACAGCATGCAACAACAAACATGTAAGTATATATGAATTGCAAACCTTTCCAATTCTTTCCAGGTCACTTATTTTAGTGCTGGTACGAAGGACAGTTTATTCCTTCAGTGAGTCATTTGTATCAGAAAGAACTCTGCATCTCCCCATCTCTGCTTCCTCAGTCCCAGAGAGAGACGTGAGAAAAGCTTAAAATATGTAGAAATGATGCTCCTTGTATACAACGCCGCGAATACGTGCTGCCAGGTTCTTCCCTTTTATAGCAGCCAGAAGCGATCCTTTCAAACTGTGCTTCCCATTATTTATTTTTAAATATCACGTCTCTCTTAGAAGAGAGGCTTGACCAAGGTAGCAGCCATTTAAACTCACAGCATTTTAAAGAATGTAAAACACATGATGTGTGTATACCCACAACAATAAAGCGCCAGTTTCCTCCAAAGAAAAAGCACTGCATGCTTCTTTCACCACATTCTTTAAAAAAAGGTGTGTTCACGTTTAGATCTTTCTGCAAAATATTTAGTAAGTAAGAAAATGTTTTCTTCAAGCAACAAACAGCTGTTTGGAAAAAGGCCTCATACAGAAAGAAGCCTGTGCGGGATTTTAGAACTCTGAGCGGATCCAAACGTCAGCGCTTCAGGGAAAACATGCAGAAACTGACAAAAAACTGCAGTTCCTCTAACGTCCAGCAGAGGCTCCAGCAGGTCGGTCCCAGTGACTGTAGAAAAGAAGCTAAACAAACTTTACAAAATGAGTTTCCCCAACAGCCTCGGGTAGTCCAGTGTACTGAAGAACACCTCAGGCTGTCAGGTTAAAACACTCGGTGGTGTTTTCGTAGCGTAAACGCTGGCCCTCCGAACAGAGATACGCAAGTTTCTCCGTGACTGCAGCTGCAAGTCAAAGCTGTTATGATGACGTTCCACCCCAATTTAACATCACCGCGGTAGGAAGTAGAATCAGACTTATGAGAGAGGACTCATTGGACATAAATCAGCGTGATGAGAACTATTGAAAACAAAAGAAAGAATCTTTGGAAAAAATTTATCTGAGGAGAATTATTACTTTTTTGTCTGACCCCAGCCCCATCCGCTAACATGTAGGGGGCGGGGTTTATGACCTATACTGCAGCCAGACACCAGGGGGCGATAGAGACGTTTTCCGCATCCCAAATGAAAACTTTACAGCAGAAATAAACATGTTTACAGCCTGATAAACTGTTTTGCTCTTAAAAGTCTATTTCTCTTTATAACTGACCTCTGCATTATTAGAGGCGTGGCCTCTTTGACTGACAGGTGGATGGCGACACAGGCGGTTGTAGCTGCTAGCTGTCTGAACAACTGGACTGTGTTTGTGCTGCTGGAGCCTGTTGGATAATTTTTAACGCGATTACCTGAACAATAATATGGCTGCTGTGACTTCATTACCTGTGTAGAGCTACACGAGGACAAACATGCTGTGGGTTTGCACGCTTCAGCACCTGTTCCAGTAACGCAGACACAGGCGCTGCGTTTGAGGAGCAGCAGATGTTCTGAGTCCGCTCTGATAGAAAGCAACAAAAGCTGATTGGCTGTGAGCGAGTGTGACACTCTGTCAATACTCTCCCTGTCTGTGTGAATGGAGGGTAATTTTCCAGATTGTTCTCTGGGGGAAACTCGTTTCCTTTGCTCTTTCATTGCGTGTCATTTTTAATTTGGCCTGCGGTGTGGAGCCCGAGCCGAGGCACAATGAGTCCTGCTGTTATTCACCGCTCGACCCGCCGCTCTGCTGCCAGAACAGCCGGCAGCTCCTCCGGGAGCAGAAACGCGTCCACCTCTTTTAAAAGGAGCAATCAGCGAGGATTTTACTGCTCCATGGCTCACAGACTGGGATACAATATATCTGCTGGGATCACCAGCTGCTCTCACTTTGTCTGGCCTGAAGCGAGTTCTGGGAGCACATTTCATGACACGTCCAAAACAGCCGAACACTGAAGAAGAGAAAGTGCCAGAGTTCACATAAGAGGGTAAACCTTTCACATATATTTATTCCTCTGTATCCTGCTGCCGTGGTGGATGTTCGCATTAAACATGGCCACAGTTCTGATAACGAGGTCACCTGTGCACATAATCCATGTGAGCCAGAAGCTCAGGCTTCATTTCAGGTGTAGCAGGAGGCGGGGCTAAAACACCTTAAACTGTCAGCCCTGCAGCACTACTCCAGCACGCTCGTTCCACTCACACAGGCACACTTTTGTTTCTGTACACATTTTGAGCACTCCCACCTCTCCACTGTGGTAAATCTGCTGCACACGAGCGGATTTCAAACAGTCTTCACAGCTTGATGCTCTGCGCGTGTGATTTGGGGTGAACTGGCGTGGACGTGCCTGTTCGCCCTCTGATAAGTGTGGCTTTGGCTCTAGTGTTGTGGGGACATGGTAAGCAGGCACGACAGTCTGAGCATCAGTAACTTCCTGTCGTCAGGCTCTCAGGAATCCTCTTTCACTTTCAAATAAATATTCTCTGCTTTCCTTCTTTAATATTACCCCTGCTGAATCAGCATGCATGCAGACATGCTCTACTCTTTTGTGTTTGCTTTTGTTTTTTGTGTTCTGCAAAGTGCAAAAAAGTACGGTGGCCCTGAGAGGCCAAACGGACTGCAACTTCAGAAAACACTTGCAAAAAGAAAAATGCTGCAAAAAGAAAGACGCTGCAAAAAGAAAAATGCTGCAAAAGCACACGAAGCACAACGGAAATAGGAAAAAAGACAACGGAAATGTTCCTGGGGAGACAATAACCCGACGGACCAGTTGCACGAACCAAAACATGCTAACCAGTGCGCTAGGACTGGGACACACTTCAAAGAAGTGGAGGAGAGGTAAATATGTTGTAATCTCATGATTCTAATAATACTACAGATATCTGGAATATATATTCAAAGGTAATTCTAACAAAGATAATGTTTAATGTAGCCTTAGAAATGAAGCTTTTTTAAACTCGAGAACAAATACTAATAAGTCAAAGTCATTAAGGAATATTGCAGTTAATGTGTTCAGGTTTTAATTTGGCATTGTCTTCATCAGGCAATGTATTGTCCATATTGTGGAATCCAGCTAGTGGGGCAAATTGGAGTTTTTTGTGGGTCCTGTGGAACTAACATTCAAGTTTTAGCACCTTTTATAGAGAATGGTAAGCACTTCACTTTCCTAAGTTCTAGTATTTATTGCTCACCTTTTAATTGCTTCATAATGACTTATATACACCACAGTAGCTTCAGTAGTGCGTGTTAAACTTTTTTTGGGGGGGATTATTATTGATGTGCCATTCCAAAGTACTATATTCATTTGCTTATTCTAAGGTTTTTGTATTGTTAAAGACTCTGTATGCAAAGATAAATCAGAATTCCAAAAACGCAAAGGCATGAACTGGTAGGTACTAAGAACTGTATTCTGGTTTAAGCCTGCCACCGGTTCTACGGCATAATTTTAAAAACTAGTTTATGACTTAATAGGGCATATGTACACAGTGACGAAATTCTTCTAACTTCTCTTATTTTGCTCATTTTGAGTTGTCAGCATAGAGGTCTTAATGACAGTGATAAGTCCTGAATCCTGGTCCATGTTCTTTGAGCTTTTGCTGGCCTTTATTTAAGCACACATCAAGAAGATTAAATACTTGAGTCATGTTTATTGAGACTTGTTTCAGATGTGGTATTTTTTTTAAAAACACTTATTAAGTGCATTTGTGGATTCCTGCGGTCGTAATTATCTTTTCATGTTTTCTCTTCAACCTTAGGCCCAGTCTCAGTCACAGACATCATCAATAAGTATTTCTCTGAGGGCCATACATATGAAGTGATCCTGGATTTTCTTGAAAACAAGCATAATATTTGTATGAGTCTGAGAACATTAAAGAGGAGGCTAAAAGATGCTGGAATGACTAGAAGGACAGACTTTACTCCCACTGACATTGTCATTTCCACTGTTACACAAGAGCTGAGAGGCTCAGGTCAGCTTCTGGGTTACAGATCCATGTGTCAGACACTGCGACAAAAGTATAATCTGAAAGTTAAAAGAAATGATGTAATGCACATACTCTCAAGACTAGATCCATATGGTGTTAAGCGTCGCTGTAAACGCAGGTTTGTTCGAAGAGGATATTTTTCAGAAGGACCAAATCAAGTGTGGCATGTGGATGGTTACGATAAGCTGAAGCCCTTTGTTGTTGCTATTAGTGCATGTGTCGATGGATTTTCAAGGAAAGTTATGTGGCTCAGCTGTGGCAGCTCAAATAATGACCCAGGTATCATTGCAAAATATTATATGGAGTGCTTGTCACGGTTTGGTCAACTTCCAGCATGCCTTCGTACAGACTGTGGCACAGAAAATGGCACAATGGCAGCCATTCACTGTGCTTTAAGATCAGACCATGGAGATGAACTTGCAGGAGCCCACAGTCATATGTATGGTACCTCAACTACAAATCAACGGATTGAAAGTTGGTGGTCTTCGTTCAGAAAGCAAAGGTACATGGCTTTTAAAATATATTCTGAAACTAAAATTGAATGGTTCTGAAGGTGTTTCGTGGTCAGCGATATACTTTTTTTTGTGGGTGGGGTTTTATACTCAAATATTAAATTACAGTCACAAACAAAGAAAGAAAAACAGTCACCTACACATTTTTCTCATGTGATGCACAACTGCTTCAAAAAATATAATAAATGGTTTGGTATACCAGTGACATTTGTTTGTATTAAAACAACTCACTCAAAAAGAAAATCCTACTCAGACATTCCACAAAAGTCCTAAAAAGGAACTATAAAAAACAACAAACAAACTGACATTCAACATTTTAATAAATTATTATGAATCCTAGAGGCAATGGCATCAGTAAAGATTGATGTATTTAAAACTGAGTAAAATTTATTCAAATTTGTGTGCCTACGTAGTACCAAACTAACATCTAGATCAAATAGTTTACCTGTAGGGAGTCATAAATAAAAGAACAAGGGTTTCTTCAAATTTGAGAACTGTAATATGAGTAATATAAGAACATTGATCCAACATGACAGAAATTTGTTAGAGGAGGTCATTCGTTTCAGACATTTCTTCGACTTTGTGTGCCAAAAAAAAAAAAAATACTGATGTTTAGCTTTTGGATTTCTGTGTGGTATCCAACAAGTGATAACAGCTTCAGTGTTCATGGAGAAACAAAATAGTACATTTATATGTGTAACGGAGCGGAAAGGCTGATTTTATTTCCAAGATGTTTTGTGTTTTTTAAAAGGAAGGAAACCTTCCTCAAAACGGGCAGAGCAGTGGAGCCGCCAAGGGAAAGCACACAATTTAAACTGTAATGTTAAAAATATAATTTATTATATTTAAATAGTTAAAATGTAAAATGAATTAAAACAACCTTGGCCAAGGGGTAACACAATAAAAAGCAATAAAACACAACATTAAGTCCAGTGGCATCCGCCACGATATAAAAGTCACAAAGAACTAAAAAAGTCCAGCGAAGTGATGTACAAGGGAAACCCAGCGGAGTCCTCGCCTTCCTCCCCGCATTCCGCGTCCTGGTACGCTGAAGAAAGGGAGGGAGTGGCAGTCACTATTCTTTTCGGCAATTTTCATTCAATAAAAGGGGCTAAGTCAAAGACTTACCCCGGGTGGGCAGAGCTCTCAACTCCGCCCGCCGCTTCTTTAAAACTGCAAATCGGCACCAGCTGTCTCGCCGCCTCTGCTCTCCCGCAGTGCACAAGCTGGGCTCTCGTTGCTACTGCCGTCCGCCTGTTCGCTCCGCGTCCCTAGTCGCTGGTGCTGTCCGTCCTCCTCTAACGCCCAGCTCCACCAGCCCCTTCGGCTTGCAGGCGCTGCCGCCTGGCACCACTTACTCCTGGCCGTCTCGCTAGCCTCTTGGTCGAACCCCTTCCTTTGGTCTGTCAGGCCCTCTTATTGGCCTCTCTGGGATCTCTCGCAGGTGTGATCAGTTTATTATCAGGTAGGGGCGGAGTCTTTCCAGGACAAGTCACCAAATAAATACCATTAAAACATGCAGTAAAACTCATAAAAATAAACCAGTGTACAATATTAAAATATTAAAAAGGTAAAACGCAGCAAAACATGCATAGTAGAAAAACTTAGATGACTTGTCCCTTTCCACCCCGTGACATCTGGACAGACCTGTATATTACAACTTTTCTTAAGTTCAACCGCCAAATGCAGGAATAACAGAAGGATTAATCATTTTGTTAAATTTTGTTATTTGTGTGAAGTTGCTTTTTTTTTTCCTGCAGTGCATTGATGAAACACTTCAGAACATGTGAATAAGCTTTTCTTTGAACGAAATTGCGCACATTTCAATATTCTTAAGATTACGACTTTTTTTTTAAAGAGGACAATTACATTGAATTACTTGTGTTATTAAATTTTATATGCCTTGTCATTCCACCATTAGAACTCAGTTCTGGATTGAACTCTTCAGTGACCTGAGGGAGAGGCATCTTTTCAACGGCAGTCATGAACATAAATGCCTTCTACGATATGTCTTCCTCAATGTCTTGCAAAAAGAGCTTGACGAGTACAGAGATCTCTGGAACACTCGCACCATCCGACCTGTGCGCCAATCTTGTTGTCCATCTGGTAAACCAGAAGCCATGTATCACCTGCCTCATAGGTATGTATTTAGTCCATGTATTTTATTTCATAGTTTTACTAAAATTTTTCTTCCTCAGTATAGTGTATTGTATGTGCAGGATACCTGTCCAGCTTGCTGTTATTAAACCTGTTGTTCATTTATAAATGGTTCAGGAACAGTCCATCCCTTATGTGCACTCTTTTCTTTCTTGACCTAACCACTTGAGTTAAGTAAGCAGTATGCCATTTAGGTTTAACAATTTGCCCTAACTGTTACTCACAGCAGGTATTACACACACTTTTGCAATTGAATAGTATTTTTTGTTGTTTTCACCTTTTTGCTGAATAGAAATTAAAGCTGCCACTTGTGTTTTGCCATTAGTTCTGTTCTCTGACTTCATGCACATACGTTTTATTTTTATATTTTTTTCCAAAAAAAAAAAGTTAGACAATCATATTTTAACTTTGGATCACATCTTGGCTAAAAATGACAAATGTAGATATATGCATAATTAAGATTCTTTAAAATCACAATTTCCAGAACTGACTTTTAATTATAAGATTGACTTTGCGCTTTTGCTGTAACCTTGAAGGATAGTACCTGGAGAAGTGACTGAATTTGTTCATTTTTCTGACTGACCTAAGGTATGGTGGAAGAGAGTGTGGATTCCAAGTGCCTCAAGACATCCTGCACCAGTTTGATGACATTCTACCTGCTCAGTACAGTCTATGTGGGGACGACAATCTCCAGGTTCATTTCACAAACTTGGAAAGACAGAGTGAGCTCCCTCGACCAGTCAACTGGACTACTGCAGTTGAAAATTATATAACACTCAAAAATATGACTGGACTTTAGAAGTCAATGTAAAATCATCTGCTAGATGTGGGTACAATTACCACTGACACTAATTGTCACAAACCAACTTTAATGAGTATTGAAAAAAATAGTACCATAGTTTTTATATAAATAGTTTCACTACCGTCAACTTTTCAGTGTGTACGCTTTCTACCTGAAGAAATCAAAAGACCATACTGTACAAAATAACTTGTTCCTTTTAATTAGGTGTTGTAACAAACACGTTGATTAATTTGGAGATCTGTTTTACAAACAAAGGTTTACAAAAGCATTCAGCGAGACCTGTATTTATGTGGGTTTTTCCTATTTCTTTTTTTTAACTCCAAGAACAACTTGCATATCTTACAAAAAATGTAATCAAACACAGAAGTGTTTGATTAAATAAAGCCTTTTAACTGAATTTATCAGATTTTTTTCCCTGTGTTATTATACTAGCGTGTCTCAGTACATTAGAATACTTCAGAAATGTTTCATTTTGTTACATTGGCAATTTCTTAATACAGTGAAATATGTCTAGCTTGTTCAACTGTCCCACTATGATACTATGCTTTTGAAATTCCAAAACCTGATTGAACTTTCTGCGATGCATTAAACTTTATGTGATTTACACTAGAGCAGGGCGATATGGCCAAAAATATTTATCACAATATATATTTGAAAATTTGCGATAACGATATAACTGACGATATAATTGATGCGAGACAAAATACAACTCCACAACATTACTAGCACAAAAAGAAAACCTTCCATTTATTTTCACTTAAACAAGAAGCTGGTTTTTATGTACATTAAAGCTTTATAAAAATGTAACAGTGCAAATGCAAATTCCTTGCTGAAAGTTTAACCAAAAGGCATTTCCAGTAGAAATGGGCTGACATATCCTGAGCATAACCGTGTATAATATCCACTGAAGTTAAAAAGAGGTGCTTTGCAACATTAAACTGCAGTGTGCAGTACGCATTTTTCGGACCATAAGGTGCACGGGATTATAAGGCACATTAAGCGAAACAAAGCAGTCAGATAAATCAAACTTTATTAAACTCATTCTTCTTGCTTCCTCCACTTCTGTACCATTGATTCATTAATGTTGAATTCTCTGGCAGCTGCTCTATTCCCATGTTGTTGCAGTATATTAATGACTAACCTGGTATTGTGGATGGATTATCTCAGTTGTTCTCCTGACTGAAGTTTGGTCCGTTTACAGCATCCTGCCATGCGATTGCATTTGTCTCTAACCATGAAGAACCTTCACGTTAACTTTTATAAGTGGAAAAGTGTTAGTGTTCGTCCTCCAGCTTCACTGTTTATGTTATGCTAACATAGCTGTGTCGCTAGCGATCACGTAGCACATCATTATATACCAGCTAGCCCAACTTCAGTAACCCTACAAACGTCACTGCTGTTTAGTTTCCTGTCTTCATTCATGTTGGAAGTGATAGCAGAGCTGTACGTTTGATTTTTTTCAGAAATCTCTCAGTCAGAACATGCTATATCATGCTTAGGTAACTAGCGAAACTAGCGAGCTAACTTCCGCTAGCTTCCTGCTAACTTCTAACTCCGTTAAATGTAATAACTTTTGTTTTCATGGATGCCTGGAAGTTAAACTTTATAGTTACACCTGGTAAAGCAGCAATGCTGATCGTTTTATTAAAGATGAAAGAATTTAGACAGTTTTTAACTCTAAGTGATGCTGCAGTGTTGTTTGACCTGAAGCATACGGAGTTTAGGACCCAGATTACTCCCAGATTTAAGAGCATCTTAGTCCGACAAATATGACAATAACAACGGCCGCTTGCATGTTCTGCAAAAAAATGTGCTTTGTCGTGTATCTGACGGACAAACACCAAACCAGTTCCACATCACTGAAGTTGCACCATTTTTACAAACCAATTCTGGTTCATGTGTTTCACTCAACAATCGGCCATGTGCGTATGAAAACAAAGCCACTGCGCATGTGCGTTTTACTCCCATTCTATCACGATATTTCATTTTCCTATCGTTGCCTAACATTATACCGGTATTACCGTGAACGGTATAATATGGCCCAGCCCTAATTTACACAAATTATAAATTATTAGAAAAAAAATTTCAGAGTTTAAAATCACAAACTTCAAATGTTTGCTAAAACCATAAATGTGGCTTAAAAGCAAAAGGACTTGGACCTTAGGGAAGCCCAAACCCAGGAGAGTTCTGGATGCCATAATCTATGGCTTCTTGGAAGTCCTCATAACTGTGTAGCACTGGGATTTTGATAGTATTTGCACAGACATCTACTACAGGGAAGCGTGAAGTGGTCTGGAAAAGAAGTTGTGGCTTTGGCTGAATTGCTGCAGGAGGAATTTCTCTCAGTCCAGTTGCAAACATAAGGATGTCTTCAAGAGACAGACTTCCATTTCTCTCTGAAAATGTAAAGAGAATAAAAGTTATTTCTAATGATAATAAACAGGAAAAAGGTGCCATTACAGTTTGCTGACATAAATGTACTCATTTCAACATTTTCAACCAAATTTAATACCTTCTACAGAAAGCAGATAGTCTTGCCAGTAGCTTAGTACTTGTCTCCTCTTGATGCCTAGAGCTGCCAGGTGGACCAAATTGCACATGGAAGATGTTCTCAAGAAGATCAGCTGTCAGCCTGGTCTCATTGTAGCACATGAATGAGAAGAAGAGTGAAGGATGCTGTTCCAGAGCGTTTAGAAAAATACATGACTACATGAGGGCACATCCTTTATCGCTATGCCTGTAATACTCTGCCTATTGCCTTAATACCGTGGTTCAGGGGGTTGGGAAGCGTATCTGTAACCGGAAGGTCGCCGGTTCGATCCCTGGGCTCTCTGTCCTGGTCGTTGTGTCCTTGGGCAAGACACTTTACCCTACCGCCTACTGGTGTTGGCCAGAGGGGCCGATGGCGCGAAATGGCAGCCTGGCTTCTGTCAGTCTGCCCCAGGGCAGCTGTGGCTACAACTGTAGCTGCCTCCACCAGTGTGTGAATGCGAGAGTGAATGAATAGTGGCATTGTAAAGCGCTTTGGGTGCCTTGAAAAGCGCTATATAAATCCAATCCATTATTATTAAATAATTTTTTGAACAATAATTATTGAAAATATTTTGTCATGTCATTATACTGCCGCAAGTAGAGGTGGCATGGGCCGCGAAACTGACACACAGGCATTAGAGCCTCGTAATGCTTGTTTTGTTTGGGTTTCCACCAGAGTGGAATTAACAAAAAATAGAGAGGGCATAGCCTAACATACGAAATAGGAAAATAATGATGTGTAATCTATTTATTTCAACAAAAAAAACTGTATTCTGAATACCACCTATTTACACAGTAACTGTAACGGAATACAGTTACTCGTATTTTAAATACGTGACAGTGTTACATGTATTTCGTTACTCCCAAACACTGCAAACATATCTGTAGTATTATTAGAATCATGAGATTACAACATATTTACCTCTCCTCCACTTCTTTGAAGTGTGTCCCAGTCCTAGCGCACTGGTTAGCATGTTTTGGTTCGTGCAACTGGTCCGTCGGGTTATTGTCTCCCCAGGAACAATTCCGTTGTCTTTTTTTCTATTTCCGTTGTGCTTTGTGTGCTTTTGCAGCGCTTTTCTTTTTGCAGCATTTTTCTTTTTGCAGCGTCTTTCTTTTTGCAGCGCTTTTCTTTTTGCAGCATTTTTCTTTTTGCAGCGCTTTTCTTTTTGCAGCATTTTTCTTTTTGCAGCGTCTTTCTTTTTGCAGCGCTTTTCTTTTTGCAGCGTCTTTCTTTTTGCAAGTGTTTTCTGAAGTTGCAGTCCGTTTGGCCTCTCAGGGCCACCGTAAAAAAGTATTAAAATTTTTTACTTAATTAAAAGTTATAATCTTTTTAAGTAGCCTAATAGCTGAGTGGTTGTGTATTCAAATATATGATGATGTTACTGGGCTGTAATTATAGATTTACTGATGTGTATATCTTTAATGTTCCAGCTGATGATGGTTTTAATCACTAATATATTGTTTAGCAGATCGATCATGCAGTGATTTCACTCAAAACATAAAGTGTGTGGAAATACTTCAATGAAGAAAAAGTACATAAAACCTGAGTAAATGTTCCTGTCTCATCCAACATGGTGGGGGCTAAAAGAGGAGCAGTGTTCCAGCCCAGCGTGGTCCCAAGGGGCCAATCAGATTTCAGGGAGGGCAGGCGCCACCTCACGCCCACTTCTAGACACGCCCCTGGGCAACAGTGAAGGATGCAAACTGCTGACTGAGGTCACGACAGTGAGATTAACCCTAAAGCAAGGTTAAATGACCGATACTGGTGTTGAACAAAGCAGAAGAAAGGAGAGCTGTCGGACGGTCAGGGCCTCAGTGGGCAGGTCATGAAAGGCTGAACAGGTGAGTTTGCTCTGCAGTCTAAAGTGTTTCTGTATCAACACCATCGACCTTCTCCAGGATGAGTAACAGGAGTCGTGTTCCCTGCAGTGTCTTAGTGTGTAGATGCTGCCCTCTAGTGTTGATCTTCAGCAGTGCAGAGCAGGAACACTGAGGGTAAAACTTTGGAGATCTTCTCTTCACAGCAGCTTCTTGGAGAAATGAGTTTGTAAATGACAAACAGCAGGTTGATAAACCAGCAGTTTGTCACATGATAACTACTGAAATCACATTTAAACCATTCATAAAAAACCATTAACAAGACCTCATGAGAAGGGAAACCCCTTTAAGTCATCCTCAGAGGTGACAGGAGACACTCCCGTGTGTCGGATTACCTGTTCTCACCTGTCAGGCTGACATCACTGCCAGCTCCCTCTCTGTCTCCTTTTCTCTGGATGCTTCTGAGTCTGTGGATGTCGTGATGGGCAGCGGAGCGTCTGTCAGTGAGGAGCCTCAGCTGGGCACGCTAGAAGCCCGAGAGGCGGAGCCCGGAGGCCTCCACACCTGCAGGAGGGAGCAACGGCACCTTGCAGGTAACGTTTCCTCCACACTGTTTGTATCCACTGGAGTCTGGGAAGGAGTGTGTGTGTGCGCATGTTCCTGTCTAGCTATCTTTGTGAGAACCGAAATCTGCATCCTACTATACTTGTGAGAACCAACAGTCACTCTGAGGACACACTCACCGGTCCTCACAAGTTTGAAGTCCTTTTTGAGGCTCAAAATGTGCTTTTAGTGTCGGGGTTACAATTAGGTTTAGGGTCAGGGTTAGGGCTAGGCATTCATTTTTAATGGTTGGGGTTAGGGCACATGTGTCAAAGTCAAGGCCACATCCGGCCCGCGGGATCATTTTATATAGATGTATTATTATTGTTATGCATGTCCCGGCGATATGAGGCGCTAGTAATATACAAACTACGGATCCCATGATGCAGCGCTGCAGCCTCCTTGCTGAGCGCTTGGCTAACTGGGAACATTCCCAGTTAGCCAAGCTCGCCGCTCACGATGGTGCAGAGACAAGTTGACTCTGAAAGCAGAGCCTTTCAGCGCCGGTGGGAGGCTGAATATATGTTTACAGACATGCTGGTAAACCGTGCGTCTTATTAGTGGAGCTAATGTGGCTGTAATGAAGGAATTTAATTTAAGTAACTGCCGTCTCCTTACACATGTTTCTTAGATTAACCACACTTATACAGACTGTATATCACAACCAACTCTAACATGTTTGTTCGCAGAGAAAAGACACAGACAGACTACGCTAACGACATGTGATGTTACAACACTGGTGAAATATTAGTGTCATTTCATTCATTTCAAAGGTTTATTTGCATGACGCACAAACAGACACAGTTGAAAGGTACAAATGTGCATGACACGAATTCAAACGTGCTGCAGATGTGTGTCACAGGTTGATCTGGCTGTAGGCTGTGGCACTTGGCCAGAGGTGGCGCTGGTTGACTCGACTCCATGTTAGTGCACAAAGTAAACTGCTCGCTGTAGTTGTGAAGCAAAAACGCTGAAACCGGAGAAATAAACCGTGCGAGGGGAACGATAACAACGACAAGAGTCTCCCGATCGTTGACTCTTGCTGTCCTGTGAACAACATCGGCGTGGTGTTACTTGTTTGCTGTTTTCGCGATCGCGTCGCGCGTGAGGATATCACCAGGTAAACTCGCCACATTTTAAACATTTTGTTGTTCAACAGCATCAAGACTGACGGAGTGTGTTTGAGACAACCTCACACGTGTCACAGGTGACACATTTGGCGTTTTTTTGCTGGTTTGTCGGTAGCAGCTCCTGAAACGCAAGACTGCCACACATCTGTTCGACCAACGCCAGTTGATCTAAACTCCAGTAGATCTGGAACACCGGCTCTCACGGCCGCTGGCAACTGTCGGAGGAAGATGTGGGCGAAGAGGAATCCCCCCGTCGTCCGGTCAGAGAAAGGATAGCATGTGCTCCATCAGTTCGAGAGCCGTACCGCCACCCAGGCCTGAGAGGGAGAGGAGCTTCTCGGCTCGCTCTGCATCGGAGAGGGCATAGCGCCGAAGAAGCAGCTCCTTAAGGGCGGCGTATTTCCCTCGGGTGTGTGGGTCCCGGAGGAGAGTCAACGCATGACGGGTGGTTGGCGGGTCGAGAGAGGCCACCACATGGTGATATTTCGTGTCGTCAGCCGAGATGCCACAAAGGGCGAACTGAGCCTCCACGTGCACGAACCACGACGGGGGATCGTGAAGCCAAAAGTCCGGCAGCTCGAGCGCCACAGCAAACGCAGCTGCAGCAGGAGGCAGAGGGCTGGCGGCTGCTGATGCATCCAGAGCGGAGTCGGCGCCACCATCGGACTACAGCATGTTGGAGTCAGGGGTCACCAATGTGGAGGTAAACACAGACGACACGAGAGCTCTCGATTAACACTCCTCGTTTATTACTCATCACCACACAACTGAATACTTTTCACTCCAAAACACAGCAACAACACTTCCTGAGAACTGGGTGTGAGTGGAGCCCTCCAGTGGTCCACCACAATATTCTATTATTTTTTCATCGCTCAAAATAAGCGTCACACTCGCGGAAGCCGGTGTAGCCGCCGAAACGCCTGCATTTATCGAGACTTTCAGCCCCAGGTAGGCCAATTATGGATCTTCGGATCCACATTTTGTCAGCAGCTCCACCGTGAACTGTGTTAAAAACAAACACGCTCACGCCTCACAGACGACAGCTTACAGTCCTGTAAAGATGAAAGTGACTTCGTACAGCCCCGACCTGCAGACGCTGTGCGCAGAGGTTCAGGAGCAGAAGTCTTATTGTAAGCATACCACGGCAGACCCCACGATGTTTGCATGAACACGCTTTTCACACACAGTTGCTGACGCACACAGCCGGCTGTAGCTTTGCAGCTCACAGCCCGACACACACCAACACAACAGCATAGATCGCACAGACGTTAAGGTGGCGAGGCGTGTTTGCGGTCCCGCTCAGGTGCGTACTCCTCCCCTGCAGCGGCGCTGCAGACCACGCTGTCATTTCAACAGCAGGTCTCGATTTGTGGGACAATCTGAGAAAATTATAAGAAATGAATGTGTAAAATAAAAAAGGTTTTGCTCAGACTGTCCTGCAGCTACAGAAAGTTTATGTTAATTCATAGAAATGTTCTTAATTTAAAATGTGGGGAAAAAAAACAAAAAACTACCAACTAAACAAAACAGGGAAGAATTTTTGTCGTGCATGGTTGTTTAGCTGTTTGCCTATTACTGAATTACTTCGGTTTAGTAGGAATGACGATGTGGGAGGTCTTTACCAGCAGGACGAGCTGAAAATCGATGCCCTCCTTCACATTTTCCATCATGATTAGAGTCTTTCTCTGCTGGAAATGAGGCATAAAGCATGTAAACGGTAACAGTGCTGATAATATTCTGTGATGACCAGAACAGCACGCACACATCCAGCACTCCAGCTGCTGTCCTCTGGCAGGCTGTGATGATTCTCAGCGACTGTCACTTCCAGTGTATTTGCACCAAAGTGGGTTTGACAGTGTTGAGCAGTGAGTGGCTTTTGTGTTACTACCAGGAAACTGCGGCAGAGGGGGAAGAAGTGTCTCTGCACTTCGAGAGTTTCCTCTATGAAAACGGGAGTGATGACAGGACTCGCTCTTTCCTCCAGGGCTGCGGTCAGCTGCAGACTGCCGACGGCCTGGGAGGACGACCGCACCGGCAGCATCTAAAAAAAAAAGCACTGCTGTGCCTGCACTTACAAAAGCCTTTACAAATGTTGATGCAGAAAAGTCATGATGACAGATTAAAGTCTGTGAGTGAACCTGCTGCTGAGACAGTCCAGTCTGCACTGCAGGAGTAGCCACTTACTGTGCGATGCTGTGTAAACTGTGCACCAGCCTACCCTCGACTGCTGCGTTCACTTATCGTTAGCTCTGCAGTTTCAGAAGCATGTGAGTTTGTCTTTAGAGAATCCTGTTGGTTCTGCTGTTTCCGTGCAGGAGAGGGGGAATATCTGCAGGTTCTGGGATCCTTTTTTTTTTTTTTTTTTTTTTTGGCCTGTCCCGTTTGGCTCTTTTGCATCAGAATTGTTGTCTAAAGGCAAAGAAAGATGCCCAACGGATTTACTTTACCAAACTGACCATCCCAGCCTTGCCGTAATGGTCCATTTGATTCACCTTTTATTGTTTATTTTATTTTCACTTACTGAATACGGGACAGACTTGACTGGGGGAAAGAAGGGGAGAAAGAAAGAGGGAAAGAGAAACAGCTGAGAAGAGGGACGGGGGAGAAGGGCAAAAGACAAAAACCAACAGAACGGGCAGAGAAAAAAAAATGCATATATCAATCACCTGGATCACCTGCTGAGAAAGAAAAAAGAAAGCAAGCAGAAGAGAACAAGAGTAATAGAATAAACAACATCACAATGATATATGGGAATATGACAGTAAATACTAAATGTTAAACATTATTGTGCAGCACATAAGATCAACAGAACACAGTGTGCTTTGAGGTAGGAGCCAAAAAGGGTGTAGTTTGTGGGTGTGATCACCCGTGTGTACACCTGTGAGCATGGACGCGCTTGTTTTTTTAAAGGTTCCTTCATGTAATGATCTGCTAGAGGGTGTGGGGGGGCCACAGCCCCGTCCTCCAGGGCATGAAGCAGGTATGGAGGAGATCAAAACTCCAGACATCCAGAGGCCCCCAGAACACAAGAGACCAAGGAAGACCAACAGAGGGGCAGCCGCGCCACTGTCCCGGAAAGACCTGAGGAGAGTCCCAGATGAGGGCTCACTCAGCAGCCGCGGAACAGAAGCCAGGGGGAGTTGCAGTGACGCGCCCGTGAGCTCCGCCGGCAGCCAGCCGTGCCTGAGTGACCGAGCGCCAGGCCGAGAGGCCGGGGGCACCCCACCTCCGAAGTGGCCCGAGCGAGCCCCAGGCTCCAGGCCCCGATAAGCGGCCGCCAAGGAGTGAGCCGGTGTGTACCTGGACGCCCATCCCCGGACACAAAGAACCACCAACGCACCGATGTCTGAGGGAGTCCGCCACTGGCAGGGGAAGTGGTGGTAGGGGGAGATAGGCCTCCAAACCTTGGAGGGCCTGAGATGTCCCCAGAGAGGTGGCGCCTGACACCCAACCTGACATATAGACACAGACATACAGGCACACACAGATACAAACATCCATTCCCACCCTCATGCTCTCATATGCACTTACTCCACACTCAACCAACGTGGAGACAGACATAAAGAGACGTTGTACACACGATCACACTCCCCAAGCGTACTCTACAAACCGGGTCTAGCTGCCCCCGCCCCTGGAGGGGGGAACTGCACCCAGACCCAGGTGGTGTTTCCCTTTTCCCTGCGGTGGGGGGAGGCAGACCGCCCCGACTCCGCAGCAGCAGGAAGGCTCCACACTCCAGACCGCAGTCGGACGGCCAACTCCTCCTCCTAGTCCTAGCCCCCTTGCTCCAGCAGGTCGCAGAGAACGGGGGTGGGTTCTGGGATCCTGAGTCGGGCCTCTGGCTGCTGCTGCCACTTCAGTGGGAGAAGAACGCCGAGTTCGGCAAAGCTCCAGTCCAACGAGTCACGGTGAGGAACATGGTGCATGGAGATGTAACCACGTGGGCGGCTGCTTATTAGAGTTACCCTAACATCAGATTGTGTTTGTAAATGATGACATGGTGGCGCAGTGGTCTTCTTTTCTATCTGGACTTTCCTTGTTCTCCACTGGCCTGCATCGGTTTCTTCACGCAGTCCAAAGACGTGCATGTTGGGTTGAATAATCTAAACTGGTTGTGAGCATTGTCAGTCTGCCTGTGATGGACTGCTGACCTGCCCAAGGTGTAGCCCAACCGGCCAGTGTCACCGGGATGGACGATGGATGTTCATATCCCTAAGCAGGCATCAGTGACAACATAGATGACATTGACTCATTGACTGGCTGTCAGATATATTATGAAAGAATAATCTGGATTGTTGATAATCTCGTCTGTGAGCCAAAGAAGCTCACAAAGCACCTCTTAGATGAGCTTATCATCAGCCTTCGGGTGCCTCTGAGATCGGCTAATCTACCGGGCCATGGCCGAGTTTGGCTTCTTGGCCTGCAAACACATGCTGTGCTCAGTTTGTGGAGCAATCCCACTTGGACACCAAATGATGCTCATGTTCCTTTGGAGAAAGGTGGTGCTTCTGTGTGAAAAAGTACCGACTCTGAAATGTATTTAAAGTAAAAGTAGCTCCTTAAAGAACATTATTATCGCCTATAAGTATGCAAAGCTAACGAATACAAACTTTATTTCAGTCTAAATTTTAATAACTATTTTCTGTTGCTTGTAGAGATGGACTTTGCCACAACTCACAATAATTTCTGTCTCCATCTCTGAGTGAACTTGGCTCTCTGTCTTTTCTCTCCCTGTCAGATACACCAGCTGGGCCTTTAGCTGCAACACACTGTGACACACACAGTTTGTGTGTTTGCTGATGTTTGTCGAGCTGTTAGAAACGCTGCATTTCAGATGAGCTGACACTTAATAAACATTACTTCCTTTATGCTACTTCTGTAGCATCTACAGTGGATGCAAAAGTATTCGGCCCCCTTGAACTTTCCCACATTTTGTCACATTACAGCCACAAACATGAATCAATCTTATTGGAATTCCAGGTGAAAGACCAACACAAAGTGGTGCACACGTGAGAAGTGGAACGAAAATCATACAAATCCAAAGCTATAGTGGTGCTTTTTGGGAACATTTGAGTCAGAAGACGTTATATTATCTTTATTTTTGTCAGATATCTGAGCACCATGTGATCAAACATGCTGCTTTAACCCTACAGAGCCCTCCTGGAGAGAGAGAGTGAGGGAAGTCTGCTGTCTGACTGATGTTGTTCAGCACCTGAATCAGAAGCTCGCCGAGCTCGAGGCTGACAAGCAGGAGCTCCGGGAGAAGATCTGATCCCTCCTGAACCACCGAGCTTCTCCCGTCCCACCTGCCAAACCCGTCATCAAGCCTGCTGTGGACATCGGCCAACTGCGCCGGCTGACCCGGGAGCCGAACGTCTCAAACAAGCACCTTCGCTCCGTAGTTCACCTGGCACTCGCTGATTTTAAGAACCATCTGGGGCAGTTCGATTGTCCTCTGGGGAAGTTGGCTCAAGTGGAACAGGAGGCAACCAGTGAGGTGGAGAAGCTACGATCCCTCGACAGGAAGGAGGCGGTGGAGAGGAAGAGCCTGTACAACAAGCTGCTCGAGCTGCAGGGGAACACCCGGGTGCTCTGCCGCTGCAGGAAAAGCTCGGCCTCCAGCTGCTTGGATGACCAGGAAGTGGTCGTCATCCAGAAAGGAAGTAGAAAGAAGTTCCAGTTTGACAAAGTCTACTCTCCCAGCAGCACACAGGTAAAGGCTTAGACTTCTTCCACAATTCTGAACACACAAACTTACGATTTCAGACAGGAGCTCCTCCCTCAAGTCATGCCTATTTTTAAACAATACAGAAGCAGCCAGTGGTTGGCCTACCGACACTCAACTGGAAGCCCATTTTAACCACATCTTAAAGATAAATGCTCAAAAAGTAGAAGATGAAACCTTTCAGATGAAGACTCGTTTTTTTGGCACAGCAGTTTCATTCCTTTACGAGCTTTTCTGTTTGCAGGTAGCTGAACATTCGATACAAAGAGACGGATGCTCTCTGAACACAAACTCTTACTTTAGATTGCTTGCTGGTGATCTGGGGGAGGTTAAGAGGTTGGATTATATTACAGTGTCTGTGTTAATTAACAGAAAACTTAGCAGTTAAAAGCAATCCTGCATATTATTAAATACCACAGCTCTGTCATTAATTTTCCCACCGGGAAGGTTTGTTTTTGATCGTTAATTTGCTCTAGATTTTAATGAAGCCCGGGCACTAACGAGCGCTTGGCCTTCGCAGCACTCAGCTTATTAACGTTGATTGGTTTGTAATTTTTGTTTAATGCCTCATAAACAAATTGGCATGAGGCTTCATTTGACGATCCTGTGGGGAGCGTGGATCTGCATCCAGAAAACCAGAACATGCCCAAAAAATCCAAGCAGCAAACCTCGGATGGTCGAATGCCCGTCATGCTGTTTTTTTCCTAGCCAGCACTAATTATCTGCAGATTTTGTCCCTGCTCTCTGCAGGAAGTCGTGTTTGCAGGAACTCTGCCTGTGATAACTTCCTGTGTGGATGGATATAACGTCTGTATTTTGGCGTATGGACAGATGGGCTCAGGGAAGACGTACACCATGATGGACAACATCAGGTCATCCGTTCTCAGTAGGAACATTAGGTACATACATCCAGTTTAGTGCTTCAGGTTCTCTATAAGATCTTAGAACAAAGCACCAAAACGCAGCTGTAGCCTGAGAAGGTTCATTTACAGATCTGCATGTGAAGCATGGCCGTTAGAACCTGTTCAAAGGTTTAAAAATAATCTGCCGAGCAAGATGTAAACGAGCGTGTTTACAGTGGGGCAAAAAAGTATTTAGTCAGCCACCGATTGTGCAAGTTCCCCCACTTAAAATGATGACAGAGGTCAGTAATTTGCACCAGAGGTACACTTCAACTGTGAGAGACAGAATGTGAAAAAAAAATCCATGAATCCACATGGTAGGATTTGTAAAGAATTTATTCGTAAATCAGGGTGGAAAATAAGTATTTGGTCACCTCAAACAAGGAAAATCTCTGGCTCTCACAGACCTGTAACGTCTTCTGTAAGAAGCTTTTCTGTCCCCCACTCGTTACCTGTATGAATGGCACCTGTTTGATCTCATCATCTGTATAAAAGACACCTGTCCACAGCCTCAAACAGTCAGACTCCAAACTCTGCCATGGCCAAGACCAAAGAGCTTTCGAAGGACACCAGGAAAAGTATTGTAGACCTGCACCAGACTGGGAAGAGTGAATCTACAATAGGCAAGCAGCTTGGTGTGAAAAAAATCAACTGTGGGAGCAATCATCAGAAAATGGAAGACATACAAGACCACTGATAATCTCCCTCCATCTGGGGCTCCACGCAAGATCTCATCCCGTGGGGTCAAAATGATCATGAGAACGGTGAGCAAAGATCCCAGAACCACACGGGGGGACCTGGTGAATGACCTGCAGAGAGCTGGGACCAAAGTAACAAAGGTCACCATCAGTAACACACTACAACGGCAGGGAATCAAATCCCGCAGTGCCAGACGTGTTCCGCTGCTGAAGCCAGTGCATGTCCAGGCCCGTCTGAAGTTTGCCAGAGAGCACATGGATGATACAGCAGAGGATTGGGAGAATGTCATGTGGTCAGATGAAACCAAAGTAGAACTTTTTGGTATAAACTCAACTCGTCGTGTTTGGAGGAAGAAGAATACTGAGTTGCATCCCAAGAACACCATACCTACTGTGAAGCATGGGGGTGGAAGCATCATGCTATGGGGCTGTTTTTCTGCCAAGGGGACAGGACGACTGATCCGTGTTAAGGACAGAATGAATGGGGCCATGTATCGGGAGATTTTGAGCCAAAACCTCCTTCCATCAGTGAGAACTTTGAAGATGAAACGAGGCTGGGTCTTCCAACATGACAATGATCCAAAACACACCGCCCGGGCAACAAAGGAGTGGCTCCGTAAGAAGCATTTGAAAGTCCTGGAGTGGCCTAGCCAGTCTCCAGACCTCAACCCCATAGAAAATCTGTGGCGGGACTTGAAAGTCCGTGTTGCTCGGCGACAGCCCCAAAACATCACTGCTCTCGAGAAGATCTGCATGGAGGAATGGGCCAAAATACCAGCTACTGTGTGTGCAAACCTGGTAAAGACCTATAGTAAACGTTTGACCTCTGTTATTGCCAACAAAGGTTATGTTACAAAGTATTGAGTTGTATTTTTGTTATTGACCAAATACTTATTTTCCACCCTGATTTACCAATAAATTCTTTACAAATCCTACCATGTGAATTCATGGATTTTTTTTTCACATTCTGTCTCTCACAGTTGAAGTGTACCTCTGGTGCAAATTACTGACCTCTGTCATCATTTTAGGTGGGGGAACTTGCACAATCGGTGGCTGACTAAATACTTTTTTGCCCCACTGTAAGAGTTTGAACAGAACCTCAGAGGATTCGATAAAAGCAGCATAAAACACGACTGTTCTGTGTGGTCAGTCAGATAAATTCATGAAAACTCGCTGGAGAACAGTCCGAAACCTCATGGTGACAAAAAGACCCAACAAAGGCTGAGATGTCTGCACTGAAGCAGCACCAGAGAGGACAAAGACGGTGAAAGACTTTGGGTGGCTGCTAACCGTCTGAGGCATGACGTGTTTAACATTTATGCAGACCTGCTCGAGTTAACGGTGCTTTTTGCAGAATTGAACAGTACAGTCAGCGTTGGTATCGGTGCAAAGACGGTGAAAGACAGAAAGTGTTTGATATTAAACAAACCCTGAAATGTCTGCGTGTCCAAATATTTATGGTCCACACTGTAAGCTGCTGGTGTTATCCCCCCACCTGGAATAAGATCATCTCCCTTGCCATCATCAAATCAATACACCTGTACTGAATCAAATATTTATATCAATATTTCACAGAGCATAGAGAATAGATTGCATAATTAATAGGCGTCTATTGTTTCGGCTGCTTCAGGCTGCAGGAGGGTTACCTGTTTGGGGAAAGCCTGCGCTGATATATAATAAATGAAGTGTTTCAGCCTCCTCTGCACCTGCTGGCATACAGACACAGGCTCGTGCTAAGGCCGTGCAACACCGTGGAGTTTAACTCATCTTCTCTTGAACGCTGAAAACCAATACGAGAAACTTATTATCAGACACGTTCCAATCGACTCTTCTCTGAAGCCATTTACAGTCACCAAAACTAAAACCGAATCAGGTCGGTGGTTCAACCCCGGGTTCCTCCAGCCTGCGTGCTGGAGTATCCTGAGGCGTAAACCCCCCAAAACACTGCATACACCACCAGCTTACAGCTGACTTAATAGTGGGTGGTGGTGCATGGCCGTTCTTAACTGGTGGTGCGATTTGTTTGGTGAATTTTGATAACGGAGGAGACTCTGACATGCTACCTAGTGGCTGTAGCTCAGGAGGTAGAACCAGTAGAGGTCTTCTACGGATCGGGAGGTTGGTAGTTTGATCGACGGCTCCCCCAGCGTGCATGCCAAATGTCCTTGGGCAAGATACTGACCCCAAGTTGCTCTTGAGTGTGAATGTTGTACAAAGAAAGACTCAAATTTAAAATTCCATCTGAAAGACAGTCAAGGGAGCATAAACTGGAAGAGTTTAAATGTTTTCAGAAGCTGATCCTCAAAGCTGAATTTAGTACAGGGTTGTCTACATAGCTGGGAATAAACTTTGTGAATACCCTCGTCTACCTCCCTGGAACATGATCTGCTGTGTGGGCCCATTGAGACAAACCTGTGCCTCCTGACAGCCGTGCATCCATGTTTGATGAGGAGAAGCTGCAGCTCAGTGCGGACAGAGGTCGAGTTTCCCGTCAGAGAGGAGACAGAGACCAGCAGGACAAACCCGTCCCAGCCTCCTCACGCTCTCTCGTTACCTGCTGAGCGCTACGAGCCGGCACTAACACGAGTTTGTTTCTCTCAGGTCGGTGCGAGAGGTGCTGCGCATCTGCTCCGAGAAGGAGAAGGTGTCCTACACTCTGAAGGTACGGCAGCAGAGTTTCACCGAGCAGCCACGAACACTTCAGGAAAAAAAGTTGTTTCGAGTGTGCCAAAAGTCTCTGTGGGAGCGCTAAAGTAGAGCAGAGTCTACTTCTTTTTAATGACGACACTTCGACTTTAAGAGCCGAAGCGGAGATGTCGAGGTAAAGCGAAAGTTCGCTTGGCTGTGGCAGCGCCGCCTACGCCGATGTGAACTTTGGTTCGTAAGCCAACATTAAACTGAGACAGTTTTATCACACAGCTGGATAAAAATACTTAGAAGCTGTGAATGAACTTAAAAACCTAATTTATTCTTAACTCGTGAGTCTGATCAGTGCAGTCGATCCAGGAAATTACTTTAAAACCTGCACTCTTTCTAGTGACCAGCAGGGGGCGACGCCTCTGGTATTACAGAAATCTGAGAGACGTTTGTGGTGTCAGTCGTTGGTCTTTCTCTAAACATGGTGGTGCTGATTTTATAATTGTGGGGCTGTGTCCCAATTAAGAGACCGCATGCTTGAAGTACGCATTTTGAGTGCGATTACGTCACCGCCACGCAACGACGGATGTCCCAATTCGAAGTGTACTTCAAATGCGCCACGATCGCCCCATATATAAATATATATATATAGTCGACCTTAATCTTGCAGAGAATGTGATGATTTTGTGGATAATTAAAGTCAGTCATATATCCACAAACACAACAAGCTGAAAGTCAGTGATGCTGCTCGGTTTGCAGTCCTGAATATCACGGCACAAGCAGGATCCACTGCACTGTTAATGTGAGCTGTGTTATATTGCTGCCTCTGTTCGGTGGTGTCGAGCCAAACGGACTTTAACGTGTGTTTGAACGAGCTGACGGTTCACTCGTTAAGCTGAAAGAAAGATGCTTTAATCACAGCAGTCACACATGTGTCCACTGCACCATCTGGAACTCTTGTTTACACTCGTAATGACACAAACACTAAATCCTGCTTCTCTGTGCTGTTGTGTAGCAGTGTGTACACCTGAGACTGTCACCTGTCTGTCTGTCCTGCACTCTCTCTCTGTTTCTTTCTCTCTGATTGTGGAATAAAAGTATGAACGTGTGTTTATAAGTTACACTTGTGTTTGAATCCTGCAGCTTATCACACATTTGATGTCCATGTGTGACGACTGCAAGTGTCCAGAGTGAGGACAGACTGAGGGACCCACTGCTGCACATCATCTGTGAGGCTTTGCAGCCCTGATGATCCACCAGGACAAACTCGGCAGTGTGTGAGGAAGAGGAGGAGGAAGAGCCAGCAGCAGCTGACAGATGGAGAGAATAGACAGACTGTTCCCTGTTTGTGAAGGACTGCTAGGAAAGTTTAACAGAACTGTCTGTGCTGAATCAGTCTTATTAGGTAATGTTCACATAATGTGATCATCCCAGTGTTTCCAGTGTGGGAGAAAGTACTCAGAGTACTCAGGGCCTTCAAGTTACACACCATGAAAGGCAGCAACAAGTTTAATGTTCAGAAACCTAAAGTCTGTATCAGCAGCAGAATGGAGCTAAAATAAATGTTGGTTTCAGTTCTATGAAGCTTTGAGGATTTTGGATCAGTAGCTGCTGTGTTTGTTGCATCATATTGCTGTAACTGTTTATATGCTTTATATATTCTGAGCTAAGTTGATCTATAGTGTTACATCATATTCTATAAGGATGTTATGTGTTTGTAGACTTTCTGCCCAGTTTGACCCATTTAGCAGACGTCAGCCTGTTTAAGGCTCTGATGTCTATTCTGTGTGACTTACAGCAGTTATGACATGGTCTGATTTTCTCACCCAATAAAGGAATATTTCATATATCAGTCTACTCTTCATTCTATCAGACACAGTTATCACAGCTCGTACATTTGCTTTATACACATATGTAAGCATTGAGCCAAATGTAATAATGCCAACGTATTAAACGAACAATATTTGTCTCTTATATATAACACATCTGTATACACACTCACAGATACTCGTCTTTGAGTGAAGATTTAAGGTGATAGGACATATAAACAACTGTTCAAGCTCACTGCTGTAATATATCATAATAATCTGACTATAACTTTAATATTGGCCATATTATATTTACATTACCACAGTGAGATGACTTTAGTCTCATGACCAACATCAGCTAATTGTTATTTACTAGCTAATCTTAAATGACTGTTCAGCACAGGAATGAAGCCCAACAATCATGTTTTACGGTCCTTTGGTCTCAAATGAACAAAACATGTTCTCCTTCGTTTCTGTCACACAAAGCTGTATGACACGTTTCTCGCGGTTAGTATCATGGTTGCTAGGCAACCTGAGCAGCGCGACGAAGGCAAGACCGTCCTATTTCACAAGCCTCTCACTTCCGCACTTCTCATACTTATAGTACGCACCGTGCGTAGTGCGCGTACTTCAAGCGTGCAGACCCTGAATTGGGACACAGCCTAGTGGTGCCGAGCTGGCGCACCGAGTAGTTCCTGTTACCTGCTGTGTGTCTGTTTTTACAGGTAAGCTGGGTTCCAAATAATACATATGTGATAGACAACAGTAGCAATCGAAAAGCTAGAGAGCCAGTTCACGAGTTTAAGGGTTGATAGCGACGAACCACCACCAGCTGTTGCTAAAAGCACCTTTGTTAGCTAGCAAAGTATTTACAAATAATTCTCCCGTTCATTGATCTGAGCATGCGCAGAATGATCCACAGCGCTCCTTTGATCTTCTCGAACGATCATCGTGACGTCACGGTGACATCACAATGATCCTTTGAGAAGATCAAAGGATCATTGTTATGTCACAGCGACGTCACATTCTCTGCCACGCCCACCGAGTCTATAAATAGGAGCTCGTTCAACAGTTTACAGCAGAAAGAGACAGTTGTTTGAGACACAGCTACCCTTTGCATTTAAATCATTCAGAGATTTAACTTTTGGACACTTTTGAGCTTTAACCCTTTACAAAAATGTCACAGGGAGATCCGTCAGACCCACTGCAGCGTACGAGAGAGGAACTCGAGCATGAAAATGCACAGCTCATGGAAGAAAACGAACAACTCATAGAATTCAGTCAACATATCACACTAGTCAGTCAAAGAAATATACAACTCAGGGAAGAAAACGCACAACTCATCGAAGGAAATGCACAACTCAGGGAAGAAAACGCACAACTCATCGAAGGAAATGCACAACTCAGGGAAGAAAACGCACAACTCATCGAAGGAAATGCACAACTCAGGGAAGAAAACGCACAATTCGGGCAAGCATACGCACAATTGAGGCAAGAGATCGCAGAAGTCAGACAAACTGTGGAAAATCTTCAGCGCCCAGCGGTACATGAACAACAGACAACAGAAAGAGAATCGCCTGGTTCGTGGGGTGTAAACCTACTTAAAGTAGGTTTAACTGTTGCCGGATGTGTCATTGCGCTTCCTGCAGCTTTCTGGGTCGCCTCTAAGATTTTCGGCTGAAGCGAATGTCCCGCTCTGTGGGGTCATGATTATTGTCATGACCCCACAGAGCGGGGATGGCTTGCGTATGCTTGCATGCACACGTCCCATCGACAACTGTGGATTGTGGTCCGCATCCACAATGACAGTAGAGCTGTCATTGTGGATGTGGACCAGTTACCCTTTAAAAACAGTAATGATCTTTTCCAGCCACAGTCCACCTTCATCCTGGCGTTGTTCCCGCTGGTGCAGGGTCCGCTCCTCAGCAAAGGTTTCTCCGTTTGGTTCTGTCCAAGGCGTCCTCGGGTGACGCGTTGATGGTCTTAATGTCTTCCCTGATTTTGTCCATCCACCGTTTTTTCGGTCTGCCTCGAGGCCGGCGTCCGTCTGGGTCGATCCTTAATAGTCGTTTTTGCTGAGTTCTCATTGCTTCGAATCACGTGTCCATACCACCTCAGGCGGGATTCGAGCATCTTTTGAACTCGAGCCACAGTCCACCGACCTGTCATAAATACGCTGTGCTCTCCTTTATGTTTGATTTAATTTTGCCCCTCACCCCCCAACCAGTCATGGCAGAAGACCGCCCCTCCCTGAGCCTGGTTCTGCCAGAGGTTTCTTCCTGTTAAAAGGGAGTTTTTCCTCTCCACCGTTGCCAGAGTGCTTGCTCATAGGGGATCATTTGATTGTTGGGGCTGAATTTTTGGATTTCATTTAATTGGCTTGAACTGAAAAATCTAAAAATTCATGTGAGGGCTTCACATAGTGGAGAGCACTACATTTGCTAACTGCTCTTTGTTTATTTGTAGATTTTGTAGTTCTTCCTACTACAAAAACTACAAATGAAAACAAGGCAGTTAGCAGCAAATGAAAATAAATAAAACACTTAAAAAAATCTGCTACTGCTCTGTGTGTTTACTTCAGTGAACACTTGTATGTTTTTGTGTTAGAAGATTATAGATTGTCCAAAATGTCCTACAGCCTGCCAGAGTACGAAATGAGGATAAAACAGGAAGTTTGACAGCAGTGAGTTCCTGCAGCGACCTCTCGTTTCTCTCCTCAGTGCTGCATGTTCGTGAACGTGAGCCTGGACGCGAAGGACGCGGTGAAAACTCTGAGCGCTGCAGTTCGGCTCCACCATACGGCAGGTGTCGCTCAGCAAAGCGATGCAGAAAAACAACAGAAACACCAAATAGGACAGATGTTTCAGGCACGAGACGTCCCTGGGCTTTCTGAGGGGACAACAACAACAATAATAACAATGTGCAGTAAAACATACACTCATTCTTTTCATTTATTAAGTTCCTGTGTTGTGTTGTTTGTGTTGTGCGTAGTGCCGACGCGGGACAGTTTGCAATTGTGTAGTGCTGTTGTTCTAAGTGTGACTGTGCAATGACAATAAAGAGTCTCTCGTCTCATCTTGACGATGAGCTCGTCCACCACAGCACTGAATCCAGCTCAGTTACAAGTTACAAAAGAAAATCATTTTTACTCGAGTACTAAAATTCATATTCAAGAAAACGCATGTTTCAGCTTCATTGCACGAGGCAGAGCAATTACGTTTCAGCGGACATCATGGCGTCCGCGTGTCCAGCTGTGGAGAGGACTCTTCTTTTGCCTTTCTTATCTTTACTAAGTAGAGACGTACAGGAAATAGTTGAGAGGGAAAGGGCCGGACTCAAACCCGTGCCGCTGCGTTCCAGCCATGTGGCATGTGGTCACCATGAGCTGAGCTCAGCCGACGTCAGAGACGCCTTTGAGTCAAACGTATGACACGTGTCCGTCTGTGGTCCTAGCTGCTGCCTCCTCGCTCCTTCAGCAGCTGCTTGAGGACACTGGACTGTTTCAGCGCTCTCAGGTTAGAGATGTCCTCCGCGATGACCGGGATCTCCTCGCCGCGATGCTCCTCGTCACCGTCGCCTTCCTCGCTGTCAGAGAGCGTGCACAGGAGAGCGTCGTTCTCGTACGTGGGGAAGTAATACCTGCGGAGCGAGACGACGTTTAGTGCTCAGGCTCAAATTAGTCCCAAAAAGGACGCCATTTTCCTCAGCTGATAAAAATACTCCAAATGAAGTGTAAACATCTGTGGCGTTGACCACGTTCATCAGCAGCTGTACGCCAGCTTTAAAGCCCGCGCTCTCATTGGTTAATTCTGCAGGCGCTTCCTTAAACCTACTGCGGCTGGTCCCAGGCGGACATCTCTGGCAGTTTCATCACGTGACCTTCAGCCGCGATGTGACGCAGGGCGTCCGCCCGGCAGTCGAACATCCGCGTGCAGCCGTAGCAGCGGCTCTGATGGATCTGCCGCCGGATGAAGTTCACCAGTTTGACCTGCTGGTAGAACTTGAGGTCTGAGGGAGGACAGAACATTAGAAACACTCAGAAGGAAGAAATAGAAGCAAACTGCGCTCGAATTACCACGGCGATTTCACCCACTGAGCTCGGTCTTAAGGAGGTGGAGGTCGAAGCCGTGAGCCTCCTGCAAACACAAAACAGAAAGATGTCAGGGTCACGCACGCGACGCCCGTTACAGACTTCATAAATAACAAAACCAGAAAGCAGAGAGAAACTTTTCTGCCTCTCAGGTAAACTCGTCACTCGTGAGCACAAACTTAGAGTCACGTTTGGGAAACTGGTTCTGACTTTAAACCAGAACGTTTAATCAACGACAAAATCGGACTGCA
The DNA here is from genome assembly GCF_963969265.1 of Rhamphochromis sp. 'chilingali'. Classification (NCBI taxonomy): domain Eukaryota; kingdom Metazoa; phylum Chordata; class Actinopteri; order Cichliformes; family Cichlidae; genus Rhamphochromis; species Rhamphochromis sp. 'chilingali'. Next base: position 1,892,678 of record NC_137930.1, read on the forward strand.
GTCGACGTCCAATCCTAGATTTATTTATTGTTCACGAGTGTTAAGTCTAATTGTTGAATGTTGTCATCGTGTTTCTTAAATTTGTACGGTCTGAGTTCAACCTATAGGATCAAGACGTTCCTTTGTCTCTGACCTCTCCAGCCACTCTGTGCTGGGGGAGCTTTTATTGCAGATGCATCCTGACAGATCTGTTGTGAGCTTCCTGCTTTTATGACTGACACACACACACACACACACACACACACACACACACACACACACACACACACACACACACACACACACACAGAGCCTTGTCTTAGAACCATTGGGGGGTTTTACGTGGGAGGTGCTTGTGTTGTATTGTGTATTGTAACTGCCATGTCAATAAATAGCTACGGGGGAAGCTGCTCTTTGAAGGACTTCGGGCCTGAGACAGGACAGGGGCGTGGGCTCCAAGAGCTGGTTCTTGACCAAAGACTTCCCTCGTTAGCGAGTGAAAAACCGGTTGAAGATGTTCTGTTATGTCTTGTTTCCTTCATGATGAATAAGTCTCTAAACTAGCGGGGCCTGTGGAAACACAGACCCAACAACGAGGAAACATTTTTATTTGCTCGTTAAAGGTTTGACAATCATGTATTTATTTGGAAACTTTTCAAAATAAAAGGCGCTTCATTTTAAAAGCTCTTCAGCTTCGGTCCGTCTGTGTGTGAGGGCACTTTCTGAGTAAAATCCATGTTTTGTGCGAACGATGGATTCATATGTTTGCAGAGACCTCAGGAAGCAGATCGTTTCCTGTTAGTGTGCACTGTCTCCGTTCTCCCAGAAGCCTTTGCAGAATCGTTTCAGGGATGAAAAGCAGAAAACGATATTTTCCTTCTCTGAAACTTCTACGTTCCCGTACCTTCATATGCGCGTAGATCTGCTCCAACGTCTCCGATTGGTGATCACAGAACAGACACACTGCAGAGACCGGATGAGCCTGCCAGTCCGACCAATCACTGCGGACGATACAGAGATGAAACGAGCAGACTGAAAGCATTCACACAGGATCAGAGGAGGACTAGGAAGTGGACTTGATTGAAACTTTTGCATCCAGGCTGACACAGTAAATAAGAATATTATCAGGAGGGACAATCCAAGGTTCAGTATCTGGGATCGAGCCGGGGATCAAACCTCCAACCTTTCGCTGCACCTCCTGATCCACAGCTACCCCGAGCTCACAGCACCTGGTTAGCGCTGGAGATCAAGCGTGCTCGGACTGGTGATGTCGTGTTGGTTTAAAATAAACGTTACACCCACTAACTGCACCATCTGGTGGTAAAAGCTGGTATTACATGCAAGTGCAGCCCGGCCCGGTTTTTGCCTTTAACACGACACAGAGCAGTGTGTATGACATGCATCAGGACACTTTAGTTAATGCCGTCCTCACAGAGCTACATGAGGATACTTACTCATCCTCATCATCCGCCAGCTCACGGTCATCTTCGCTTTGCACCTCCTCCCACGTTTTTCCCAGTTCCTGACAGGACAGGAGGGACGCTTTAATATTGGAACAATACATTCAGGTCGTGCGTTTGCTTCTACAGAACTGCTTCGTTTATCCTGACGTGGAAGCGTGTGGCGAGTGTGTCGCTGGGTTTTACCAGGTAGTTGATGACGTAGAAGCGGTCGTACTCGTGGTTTTTGGCGTTGATGCGGCGGTGAGCTTTTTTCCTCATGTGATCCTTCAGCGTGGTTTTATCTCGAAACGTTTTCTCGCAGTACAGACACTGCAGACTGAAGCGAGGGGAGCAAAATGAAAAGGCGCGCGAAACAAAACTTAACGCTGTGAATAAAAAGCAACGATTAGCGTACCTGTCCAGTTTGTCCTGCAGCGTGTCGAGGAACTCGCTGCAGTAGACGATGTTGTCCGGCAGTCCGATGCTGAAGGAATGCTCTCTGGCCATGTGGTTCAGCAGAGACGACCTGGAAACAGCACGTGGAGCCATTTTTAATAAACAAAAGAAAACATCAGCTGACATCATCACTGTTAGCACTGCGCTGCAGTCCTTTGGGCTTCGTCCAGAAGTTCCCATTTGGACAAGACTTCAAGATCCACGCAGCGTGCCCATAGTGGCAGACAGAGGGAAGCAGCCTCTCTCGCCATGGGCCGCTGCATGTCCAAATGTGAGGAGACCCGGAGCGGACGCGGGTTATGTCTCTCGGCGTCCTCCCGCAAGGAGCTGGAGGTGGTGCCTGTGCAGAGGGAGGCCGAGCATCTGCGAACCAACACAGTGACTGAAAATGGATGGATGGAAACTTAACTGGAGGTAAGACACAGATCCACACAAGAACTGTGGTAAACACCAGTGAGTCACACCTTCATGCCATTCATGAACCAGCGCACACCTGCACAGGTCTCAGACCTGACCCTTAGCAGGAGAGGAAGAAGGGTGAGGAGCTGCACTGGTCTCAGATCAGCTTCTTGGTTCAGGCTCAGACATGTCACTGAATGATGTTTATGGAATTATGCGTAAAAAGCAGCTTTTTGGGGGTTGGATCATAAGAGATGACTACAGGAAGCAAAGAAGCTTTTAGTCACATGATTTCAGGAAGCTCTACCTTCTGTCTGCTTTAATCTAACACACGTGAGGTTTCCAGGACTGATGGGAATCCCGCGGCGCTTTACCTGTTTCCCGTGAACTCTTCGCTGCAGAACATGCAGAGACGATGGAAGCTGCTGTCGTCTCGCTCCTTCTGCTGCTGCTCCAGGACCTCCTCCTGTGGGAGCACAGAAGAAGAGCTCAGAGGAATTCTTCAGAAAACTACCTCAGAGTGCTCAGATATTTAAAGTGCAGAGGTTACAACGACACAAAGCGTGTCAAATCACTCAAATCTGCAATTTTTCTGATTTTTCCTGATTTTCAGACTTTGCCTCAAAACAAAGTTTAAAAGAAACGAAACTTCCAGCAGCACAAGATTCACTCAGGATGCTCCGAGTGTCACGTCTCCTCACCAGTCGTTTCTGCTGCAGCTTCTCTCGGAGGACTCTGTCTTCTGGAAGGACGTCACACAGCAGGAAGTAGTCCTCCTGCTTCTCTGTCAGGTCAGCGAGGAAGAAGAGTTTTTAATGAGTCATTAATCAGAGCTGGAGGAAGTGTACGTGGTTCACTTTGAAAGGTCAGGTCCTCTGTGGGTTTGAGTGAACTCACCGACTGGGCCCGTGGAGTTGGTTTTGATGACGCTGCAGAAATCTGTGAGCGGCTGCTCGAGGAATCTGCCCTTCCAGTACAGCAAGTACCTGATGGAGGAAACTCGTCAGTAAAAACCGACTCACAGCCAGGTTTACCGGCGCACAGAAACACTTCGTCACGGTTCATAAAAGCAGCACACTAACAGGCGTGGACATGCTGGACTTGTTGTATATATTTATACTTGTAAGGTAAGGGTTTCCCCCCATCACCCCAAATAATTACAGGAAGTCTTTGGTGAAATGATCGAGTTCCAAATGCTAAAAACATCCAAACGTGTTCCCGAGAGTTAAACGAGTGAGCCGGAGCATGTGTGGCTCGTACTTTGGGACGTCTGCGATGAGTTTGACGTCGGCGATGACAAGCTTGTGCTCCATCAGCAGGTGTCTGAGGAGGACGTCTTTCCGCGGCGGTGGGACGGACTCAGAGCAGAACAGGCAGACCAGCGGCTCGGAGCCGGGACACTGAACACCGGGAGGGCTGGAGATGTCAGCCGGCTGATCGGGGAAACACAGCGGCTCCAGAATGCTGTCCTTACCTGAGAAAGCAGAAGAGAGACTACACCTTATATACCACACACACTCTACTCCAGACCAGGTGAGTCAAAACCAAGCGGAAGCGAGAATGTACAGCCTGGCATGAAGAAGCATTTCCCTCTGATCTACAAAAATCTGTCTGTATACAATTATTTTCATCACCCGTGGGGACAAAACTATGATCTAAAAGTAAAAAAATAAATTAATTAATGAATTAAATAACTCATTAATCGAACTCAGACTTTACACGCTGTTAAATCCTGAATAAACTTCACAGCTGTCAGACTGAGTACTGACTGAATATAGAGATTGCTGTATAATCACAGTTAGCAGCCCAGCTATTTCCTAGCCTGCTAGCTTAGCCGGGCGGGTTCCCGCCTGCTTTTCTGATTTTTTTTAGCCTTTTTTCTGCTGATTGTGGATTCCCACAGACTCGGAGAGTCACCGACACCCAAACCTTTGCACGCAGACCACCAGATATCAGCATTAAAGCCGCGGACACGTTTAAAAGGTCACACTTACCGTCTTTACTCGGCTCGCTGGCGGCCATGTCTGGTGTCACGTGGTGCAAATAACACAAATCGAACCAATCGGAGGCCGTAAAATGCCAACGAAGCGCCTTCGCGGACCCCCGGTAAAACACGAATTAGAAAAGGTGCATTCAAGTGGTTCAAGGAAATATAAAAACTTAAGTTTCGAAAGCTGAAGGTTAATTAATGTGAATGAAGTTGACTAACATGTAACGTTGGACGTTGTTGCATATATATAGCAAAGCATATAAATCACATGAACACTCAGATCCTCAAGATATAGCTGAGCGTGTTCTCTGAACATGAAAGTTTAGTGTTCATAAATCCCCATTTATTAACATTACATTAGCATATGTGTCCTCCCCTCTATTACAAATTTTTAAATGAAACGTTATTTGTGAATGTGTACCATGTGTACAGGTGTAAGGCTCCCTAAAATAAAAGTCTGAAAATAACATTTGAGTTTCTGTACAGGGGGGCACAAGAAGGCTGGATATGGTGCAAATTCTTAAATAAATGACCCAAGTTTTATACGTGAAGTCAGTTTTAAGGTGGAGTGGCTGCTGATGACACACAGCTTGGATTCGGGAATTCACTGGAAGCACGTTGTGGTCAAAGACCACTGGGGGGCACAAACAGCTCAGTGTTCATCCTGCAGTCTGACTCACTCTGTTATTCTCAAAAAAAAAACCCCAAAAAACTATAGATAAAAGCAATGACAGCAATACTGCAGAAATAATAAACCTTTCTCCCTTTAAGCACAGAATGAAAATATGAAAACACACTGTCAGCTGTTTTTTTTAAATATTGCAAATACATACATGATGTGATGTCATGCCATGGTGATAATCTCATATATGACACGTTATTATGACTCTGTAATCACCGAAAAGTGCTCACAGTCAGTCTTTGTGACTGCAGTTTGTTAGTCCAGCATAAAGAACAAAGTATTTCACAAACACTTTTAACCAGTATATAAAAAAATATTTTGAGTTTTAAAAGTTCATGTTCACTGGCGCACACACTACCAGACACTCCTCCATGCTTCATGGTGGGAACCATGCATGTAGAGACCATCGTTCACCTTTGTGGAACCAAAGATCTCAGATTTGGACTCATCACACCAAAGCACAGATGGTCTAATGTCCATTCCCTGTGTTTCTTGGCCCAAACTAATCTCCTCTGCTTGCTATTTGACCATAAAGGCCTGATTCACACAGTCTCCTCTGAACAGCTGATGTAGAGTGTGTCTGTTACTGGAGCTCTATGTGGCATTTATCTGCGCTCTGATCTGAGTAGCTGTTAACTTGTGATTTCTGAGGCTGGTGGATGAATGTATCCTCAGCAGCAGAGGGGACTCTGGCTCTTGCTTTCCTGGGGCGGTCCTCGTGTGAGCCAGTTTCTTTGTAGCGCTTTATGGTTTTTGTGAAGTTTTTGCAATTTCCTGGATTGACTGACCTTCAGTTCTTAAAGAAATGACAGACTGTTGTTTCCTTCGCTGATTGGTTCTTGCCATAATATGAATTCTAACAGTTGTCAAATAGAGCTGTCAGCTGTGTACTAGGCCTGCACAATAAATAAAAAATTTATTGTCATCACAATATCAGCCTGTGCGATGGGCCCATTGCAAAAGACGGCGCAAACTGCGATAATTGGGTACCTTAAAATGTTTACGCACGTGCTTTAAAGAATTTGCCAATCAAAGAAACCCCTTTACACATTTGACCAGTCGAACAGAGCCCTTCACGGCATTAACCAATCAAATGGATTAGAGGCCCGCCTCCTATGTAGGTGGGGAGCGAACAACGCTGCAGCGACGAGTCGGAGTTGTAATGGCTGAGAGCGAGACGCATGACGAGAACGCTACTGACTATGAACTCGTGGCTAAAAAATAGTACCTCGCTTATTTGGAGGTACTTTGGATTTGGTAAAGACGACGTTCTCCAAACACAGGTGCTCTGCAAAACTTGCCGAACACTCGTGGCAACCACCAGAGGAAACACGACTCCACCATCATCTTCAACACGACCACAGAGAACTGTTTGAAGAGTTCCAGAAAGACAGGGCTAGCTAATGTTGCTAATGTTAAGACAAAGAGCGCCGCAGTCCAACGGCCGTCTCTGTATCCGAGTTTTTAAAGTGGAACTCCTTATGAGAAAACGTGGAAGCGCTACAAAGAAATAACAGAGGCCATTACACATTTTTTGACAAAGACATGATGCCTATAAATACAGTTAGCAGGGAGGGCTTCACCAGTCTGATACATAAAGTGGACCGGAGATACCGCATCCCCTCAGGAAACTACTTTTCCCATGTCGCCATTCCACAAATGTACGAAACATGCCGCAAGACTAGGGTGGGTTTTAATAATCGATTCATCGATTAATATCGATTCTGGCTTGGATAACGTGATATCGATTCATTAAAATCCTGAATTGATTTTTTTAATATAAATGTATTTTGCCCGAAATTCCAGAATCTCAGGTGAAACTTCACAAAATTTTGACAACCACCAAACATTTAAAACAGTGAATGAGAGCAGGAACACAGATTCTGCACAGAGACGTAAACACAAAGCGCCAACGGATCAGGATCAGTGAGATGTGACTTTCTCACCCGACGGCACGGACACGCTCGGGGCTGAAAGCCGACAGCTCGCTGATTCTGATGTTTCGGCGGGTCCGCGCTTTGTGTTCACGCCGTTTTTGCACAGATTCTAAAGCTGTTAGTTTGATCTCTCTCCAAACAATATTGACCGAACCAGCAGCAAAAGAAGATCCAAACTACGCTTCACATAAACATCGTCATGGATTCACTCTGACTGTTGCTGTTTTGCTTCCACCAGGATAAAATCACACTTCATGCACAGCTCTCTCTCTCTCTCTGTACTTCAAGAACAGTTTCCCGTCTGTCCCCGAAATCTGTTTTCTGCATTATTTGCTTGGTTGTTACGCACAAGTCTACTGTTGTTTACAGGCTGTCGGCCGATGTTTTTTTTACTTACTTCCAAAGAGAAAACCTAATTTCTGCCGTTCAACAGGCTTCTGAACAAATGTAAACTTTTTAAAATGATGCAAAACGCTGTCTCTAATAAAACCGCTGGAACTTCAGAGACAATGTTCATAAGCTGGTTAATGGTTTTCTTTCGTTTTTGATGTACTGCAGAATATTTTTATAAAATCCAGGCCAGGAAAACCACCTTCATGTGTTTCTGTGTTTTATCTTCAGCTACTTTGACACAAAGGCCTCTGCTGTGATGCTCACACCTGTGATAAAGTCTTGCGTGTGTCAGCTTCCTTTTTATAGATACAAAAATATGTAAATGTGCTGATCTGAATTATAATCTGACTGAGGCAAAATTTCCCAGATTTAAATCGAATCGAATCGAATTGAATCGAATTGTGTATCGAATCGATTCAGGACCTTGTGAATCGGATTCGAATCGATTCTAGAAATCATGGACGATACCCAGCCCTACACAAGACCGTCACATTTGAACTGAGCCAAGCTGAAAACTACGCTACAGACCTATGATCAAGTCGTACAACGGAGCCATATATGAGTTTCACAGTGCTCTTCCTCACCGAAGACTTTGAACTGAAAACACGGTGTCTAGAGACTGTGTGTTTTCCAAACTCTCACACTAGTGAAAATATAGCCCGTGTATTACGTGAGGTGCTGGCCAGCTGGGATCTTAAAGAAGACCCAAAAATTTTTATGGGGGCAATGTTTCAATGTTAAAGTGCACTTTGTTGTTACACTGCTAATACAGCAGCTTTCTTTAAATAAAACTGTTGCAGTAAAACGGAAATTATGTATTCGGGGTTTTTTGTTTGTTTTGCTATTTATTTTATCGCAAGTCATATCGTTATCGCAATATTGATCGCAGTTATCGCACATCGCAGGGTTTCCTGATATCGTGCAGCCCTACTGCGTGCCACCCTGACTTCTAGTCCCAACCAGATTCAGAAGGCAAGAAATTCCAGGATTCCAGCTTTGGAGTTAACACACCTGTGAAGTGAAACCATGTCAGGTGACTACAGCATGAAGCTCGCTGAGAGAAGGCCGAGGGTTTAATTCCATGTGTTCATCCATAGTTTTGATGCCTCCAGTGAAAATCTGTAAATAGTCATTAAAATAAAGAAGAACCAAATATAAATATTATATATTTGTGATTGTTATTTATGTTTTTGCATATTTCAGTACTTATTTTTGAGAATTTCTTGTTCTATTAATTGTAGTTATTTGTAATGTTTTACTCGTTGTTTGGTAGCATGCTGCAATACTGAGACCTGAGAATGTCACGGTCTGTGTGGCAGACTGTGGGGGAGAAAGGACCTAAATGCTGGACTCTGTGCAGTAAACAGTGCGTTGATTTACAGTGAAGTAAATGTAACACACAACAAATCTCCAGTGCGCTCCCACGACTCCCGTGTCGCGCCTTCTCCCAAGTGTCTGTACTCTGCTCCCGAGTCTCCGCACTCTCCGTGCAAAAACAAAATCCTCTAGCAAACAGAGCCCCTAATCCCAACGGTTTCAAAGTCCGACCGCACGTCCAGCAGCGCTGTCAAAACAGTCCCCAAAAAACTGAAAAAATCAACCGCAGTTCTGCCACAGTTTTGGCAGCTGGCCCGATGGACGGTGACGGCAGGAAAACAGCTCGAGCGGCCTGCCACAGGTCTGGCAGCTGTGGCATAGCAGTTCTGGTGGCCGGCCAGTGATCTGATGACAGCCTTGTAGTAGGTCCAGCCACGTAAGAGCTCCGATGGCCCATGGCGAAGCACTGCAGGTGGTTTGTGACACGCAGGCCGTGCTGGTGTGGCAGCTGCAGGCAGTGGAAATGATGGTGGTGTAGCAGCCACTGGGGGTAGATTGGACGGTGATGCAGCAGCAACAGGTAGGTAAAGTGATGGTGGCGTGGTTATGGCAGGCGGTTGAGCAGGTGAGGTCTCCAACATCATAGACACAGGAACAGCAGCACAATGCAGAAACAAACACATATCATATAACAAGAGTCATAAATGCTCATGGACCCTGGGTCGCTCAGACCCAGGTCCTGGACAGAGAATCTGTTTTTCATTCATATCATGTCAAATGGCTGAATGACAGTGAAGCTGAGTCTGAGCTCTCTTCTGCTTTAGTCATTTGTGGCACAAATTTAAAAAGTTTCTGGAAACATCCCTCAGAGGTTTTGGTCCATGTTGACATGACATCATCACACAGCTGCTCCAGATCCATGATGTGAATTTCCTGTTCAACCAAATTACATTCAACTCAGTTCACTTTTATTTATACAGCAAAAACAACAACAGTTGCCTCCAGGTACTTTATATTGTAGAGTAAGAACCTTATGATAATAAAGAGACAAAAGAGAAACTCCAACAATGACATGTGAGCAGCACTTTGGCGACAGTGGGAAGGAAAAACTCCCTTTTAACAGGAAGAAACCTCCAGCAGAACCAGGCTCAGGGAGGGGCGGGGCCATCTGCTGTGATTGGTTGGGGTGAGAGAAACATAGGTCTTACTGTAACGATCATAGCAGGTGTTCAGTAGAGCAGATGTTTGGTGCTGACACTGGAGCTGCTTTATTTCCTGTTCCAGGGCAGGTTGTTCCTGTTGCGCATTAGAGAGGTCAGTGGGAGGAGTCATCCAGGGGGGGGGGGAAGATTATTCTGGAGACTCCCACCAGGTGATCTGTGAAATCACCTTCAGATTAAAAGTGGTCACCTGGACCTTTATCAACACAAGAAAGCGCTCACAGTCAGTCACTAAAAGCAACAAATAGTTCAATCCAATCACTGAGCAACCACCGCTGTGTTGTCTTATTGTCAGGAGATTGCCGTCTTATTTTAAGTTTAGCGTGACATAATGCAGCTTGAGTGTTAGGACTGCCTGAGAATCTGTAAAACAATCAAATATTTATCAAACACAGTATTTACAAGCTGCAGTTCCTCCAACGTCCACCAGAGGCTCCAGCGCTGAGGCAGTCCCCACAGACTCCCATGTTAAAATGTCCGCCTTCAATGGATCCTTTCGTCCCTCATAGCAACTGTAGCAACCACAATGTTTTTATAAGTCGCCCGTTTGAATTGTACTAAGGATTAAATTTTGCATTACTAGGGGTGTGGCCTATTTGAATGACAGGTGGATGGTGACACAGGCGAGAGCTGTCTGCTCAGCTTCACCTGACCTGGACCTCAGGACCATGTTTATGCTTTGAGTCTTCTGGAGCATTTTTAATGACATCATCTGATCAATAATAAGACTGCTGTGAAGTTACTGCACCAACAGAACGTCCAAGAAGTCCGAGCTGCAGTTTTACTGAGTGAAATTTGAAGAGTTCTACTCACCAGAACTGGAAATTGTGAATGCAGAGTTGCCATGTAGAAAAACTCCAGACTGCCCGGATCTTTGAACTTTATGCTAAAATAATTCTCCTGTGACGATGTTGGATTCAACAAAGATGATCACAATCAGTGCAGCAGAACAGGAAGTACTTTATTTATTCATTACCTACATTACCCAGACCGTCACAGCTGATGTGAGGTCGGCTTCATATCGAGAAGAGCTGATCGGTAAATATTTCCATTTACAGACTCTGCATCTTCATCCCTTCACTGTAAAGCGTAAACACTGTGCTGCCTCTCACTGTACCTGTCTTACATCAGCCTGTTGCAAACTTCAAATTAGTGTCACTCTGTTCATCCAGGCCCCACTTTGCCTGTTTTTACACATCCTCCATCCCGGTCTTCCAGATTTATCTGCACCGTATCTCCGTTTGCAGCTGCTCTGGCCTGATCCTCTCCATTAAGCTTCCACATAATCAAATCTACTGACAGCTCGCTGCAGAAACGCTGCTTTCCTCCGGCTTTTCAAAGAACACACCACCCCCTCCGCCTGACTGCTGCTCTCCACTCGGGTCCAACCTGGATGCTGCTGGCGATGAATTGTTGCATAGCAACCGCCTGCTCGGCACCTACGCCGTTCCTCGTGTTTGGAGCCCGAGAACCTCAGAAGACGTCACGATGCGAGCTGAGTCACCCACACGGATCAGAGTCACAACAGCCACAAGGGCTCTTCTTCCTCTGCTCTTTATCCAGCTCTCACACACACACACACACACACACACACACACACACACACACACACACACACACACACACACACACAATGCTACACAACACAGAACTGTGTGTAACATGTTTCCTAAACATCTGCAGGTGACCACCTACACCTGTGACAGTGATGTCATGACTGCATCCATGTCAGAACAGCTCGGGAAATCCCACCAGATGTGGGTGTGTGTCATGTGTTTGTTGTTTTTCTGTATTTGTAGGTTTTTTTCTGCTGTCTGTGTTTTTGCTCCGTCTCTGTTGCTACATTTCACGTCACTTTTCTGGTCTCAGAAAATTGTTATTTTTCTTTTGGTTACTTCATGTTTTACTTTGTTTTTCTTGTTTTGTGTAACAGTTGTGTTTTTCTTTACTGTACTGAAGGTCTGCCTGGCTGTGAGTAAATGAGTGCATGCATTGTTATGATCTTTAATTCATGTTGTTTGTAACTTTTGATCTGGATTATTTTATCCATCCATCTTCTTCCACGTATCCGGGGTCAGAGACAGAGAAGCCCAGACCTCCCTCTCCCCAGCCACCTCCTCCAGCTTGTCCGCAGGAACACCAAGGCGTTCCCAGGCCAGCCGAGAGATATAATCTCTCCAGCGTGTCCTGGTTCTGGCCCAGGGCCTCTTGCAGTGGGACATGCCTAGAACACCTCACCCAGGAGGCATCCTTGTCAGACGCCCTTATCAAACCACCTCAACTGGCTCCTTTCGATGTGGAGGAGCAGCCGCTCTACTCTGAGCCCCTCCTGGATGGCCAAACTCTTTATCCTCTAAGGGAGAGGCCAGCCACTCTTCGGAGGAAGCTGATTTCTGCCACTTGTATCCGCACTCGTTCTTTTGGTCACTACAGCTCGTGACCATAGGTGAGGGTAGGGACGTAGATCGACCGTTAAATTGAGAGCTTCGCTTTTACTCTCAGCTCTCTCTTCACCATGACGGACTGTGTTGAAGGGTTTTTTTGTGTTGGAATATAATATATTATGCTCCGTAAATGTTCCGGCTTTGTTAATCTACTGTGTTGTTGTAAAGTGTTGGTAGATGTCGTAAATTGGGTTGTGTTGGGCCACCATGCGGTCACATTAGGTTAGGTGGGTACTCAGTAGGTGGAGCAAAAGTTTTCTGACTGTGGCAGTTTATAGTTGTTTTAGGTATAACACCAGGAAAGTGGGGAAAGCCTGAGTTAACTTAGTGAGTTTGTAACTGGCTTTGTGTGACTGCTTAACTTGACCACCAATGTCAGGGTAAGTAAATCCAGAAAGATGCTCTGGGATTTGAAATACAGGATCCTGTGGCTTGTGGATGACTCACTGATTTTGTCAGATAACGATGACAGATTACCTTTAAGCTCTACCTGTGAACACTGGATATCTTCCAATTTTTCTCAGCCATGTTGCAATGGTAGTACAGAAGGTGCAGGGGAAATAATTTGCATAATTTCAAGGCACACCAGAGGGCAAAATGTACACCTGTATTCATGTCTGTCCAAAAGATGCTCCGTGCAGCCTTCCATGTTGGATCTTCTTCTGATCATAGTGTCTTTCAAAAGTCTTTACCCAGTTTGAGACAGTTTCTCTGCTGTGCAGTGAGCTCCATCCGCCATCATCTTATTAAACACACATTCCAACAAACGTTCACAGCGGGAGCGCCTTTGATCGCTGGCATCTACACTTGGCCGACTTCTCCGATCACCCTCTCAGGTGCAGCTCAGCTGATAAATCCAGAAAATATCAGTAAAGAGGAAGAAAGAGCGTTTGTGGAAAGGAGAGAGCAAAAACACACCAAATGCCCCCATCAACCCACACCCAATACACTAACATAGATTATGTACAGGCTGCTCTCCATATGCAGACTGAAATTATTGAACAGTTGTTGATTTGTTGCTCAGAGTTCCTGTAATTGGTCGCATAATTGTTTCCAGCTGCTGAGGCAACAAGAGTCAAAGTTTGGTGCCTGGAGTCGCCCTCTGAGGTGACTGATTAGCTTCAGCAGCTGAGCTCAGTGAGGTTTGGAGGGAACAGACTCAGACTGTCAGCTGATTGCAGTCAGGCTAAATTATCCATTTACAAGCTGACATTTAGTTTTCTTCTCCTCGTTTTCCATTTCTTATCTCTAACCTTGAGTTAAGGCCTGGAGATGGTTGCATTTCTCTGTTCCTCACACTGCAGTTACCAAATTCTGACATACTGAACTCATCTCTGTCTGCTAATTACTCACTCTGTTCAAACAATAAGATATATGACATCTCATTCACAATCTGTATTAGTGATGTATAAACACATAGTAAGTGAAGAAGAAACACTCAGCAGCTTAGACCCATCTGCTCTTTAAGTGTGACGTATGAACCCTGCTGCCAGGTCTGAACTACTCTGTGTTTACTAAGACTGTTGTGTTTTTAACATGTTTTAATGCTTTGCATCTTGTTCTATTTAATCTGAACAAGCCCCTTAAAAAAGCCCAAACCATCGGGAACCTTCACGTTAACTTTTATCAAGTGGAAAAAAGTTAGCGTTCATCCTCCAGCTTCACTGTGTTTATGTTATGCTAACATAGCTGTGTCGCTAGCAATCACGTAGCACATCATTATATAGCAGCTAGCCCAACTTCAGTAACCCTACAAACGTCACTGCTGTTTAGTTTACTGTCTTCATTTATGTTGGAAATAACAGCAGAGCTGTACGTTTGAATTTTTCAGAACCCTCTCAGTCAGAACATGCTATATCATGCTTAGATGGAAGCTAGCGAGCTAACTTCCTGCTAACTTCTAACTAAACTTCATAAATCCTGTTTTCATGGATGCCTGGATGTTAAACTTAATTGTTACACCTGGTAAAGCAGCAACGCTGATCATTTTATTAAAGATGAAAGAATTTAGACAGTTTGTAACTCTCAGTGATGCCGCAGTGTTCGTTTGGCTTTGGGACCTGAAGTGGAGTTTGGATCCGGAAATGGCTAATGACGTCAGACTTACCGACCAAATAGACACAATCAACAAGAAACTGGAGAGACTTAACAAGATGCCACTCAAGAGGCTAAACCAACTAAAAACACAAAGACTCTGTTTTCATTAAATTCAGGTGTTCCATTCACCTCCATGTGTATAAAGTCAAGCAGCTAAGGATGGGATGATCTGATATCGTCGTGTTGGTGTTGTTCCCACATCATCATGAAAATGTTGTTCCAGGTTCAACATTGCAAGTGACCAATCACATTGTTGTGACGTTATTCTTTTGCGCGCCAAGCCATTCGTGCATTTATGAAATTCCAATGTTGCAAGGACAATATCAATTCTGCTTACCGTTTATTAAAGGGTTAGGGTTAGGGTCAGGGTCGGCAGACAGAGGCGGTTTCTTGCAGCTTAAGTACAGTTTTTTGTTTTACGGCGGTTTTTCCCGAAGTCGCAAAAGTATGACGTCACAACATTCTGATTGGTCACTTGCAATGTTGAACCTGGAACAACATTTTCATGATGATGTGGGAACAACACCAACACGACGATATCAGATCGTGCCTAAGGATGCAGACTGCTTCTACAAACGATTGTGAAAGAATGACTCGCTGTCAGGAGCTCAGTGAATTCCAGTGTGGTACCATGATAGGACACCACCTGTGCAACACGTTCAGTCAGGAAATGTCCTCACTACTAAATATTCCACAGTCAGCTGTTAGTGGGAAAGAGACTGGGAACAACAGCAACCCGGCCATGAAGCTGTAGGCCACGTAAATCGCAGCGCGGGGTCAGGAGATGCTGAGATGCATAGGTCGCCAACTTCCTGTCATTCGCTACAGACTTTCAAACTTCATGTGGCCTTCAGATTAGCTCAGGAACAGTCAACTTCATGGAAACAATGAGCAAACTAGTGATTAAACAGAAGCCCCCAAACCCAAAATCACTGGGTCAAAGTCCAAAGTTCATGTCAAACAAAGTGGAATAAAGACTACAGAGCGACAGCTTGGAGCCATCAAACACTGAACATGTCGATCAGGAATCAACAAATCACTGATTCAAACTCAGAGCTCATAAAACAACTTTCATGACTTTTCATCTTCTATGAAAACATTATTATTATCCTATTTTTGCTGCTTTATATATTTTAATTTATAACTCTCTTTTGTTGTAACAGCCTACGTGAGGCAACTTTGAAAAGCAACACAAAATAAATGATTATTATTCGATTATTGCATCGAGCCTTTAACCAAACTGTGCCCTGTGACTGCTCCTCTGTAATATTATAACCTCTCATCTGTGGTTCCTCTTTAAAACACTGTGGAGACGTGGAAATGGTGGTTTAAGGACCAGCCACTCGGTGTGATAATGGCTTCTACATTCCACTTTTAATTAAGCCCTGAAGGAGAATTCAGGCCCTCATCATAAAAGAGCTATGGCTGCTTTAAAACTCTGATTGGTACGAGTACTTCCTCATTTGAAGCGGGCCTGCTTCCTTCATGTCTAATTCCTCGGCTGCTCTTCTTTTCTCAGGCAGGAGGTGATTGTACTCGTGCTGCATTTGATCCCGACTGCTGCGCGCTCAGCTGAGACCGCTCAGTTGTCCATCAGCAGCCTGTTTGACGAAGCCAAGTCTTTTAAAACTCGAGTCTTTTAAAACTCTTTCTGCTTTTCTGAGGTATAATCAGCTCTCCTCCAGAGACACGTGAGTTATTCTGCTGAATAATAAACTCTTAAATTTAATAAAACACAAGCCTCTGTGCGACCTGAGCGGGCAGCAGCTTTGTATTTTCCTTCCTTACTTCATTCATAACACACGTGAAAAGACCCAGGAAAACCAAGTTAACGATAAAAACGATAACAAAATAACGCTGAAAACCGATAAAAACCCTGAAAACCAAACATTTCACACCTGAGCCTCAACTCTCGCGGCCCGGTACCGGTCAGAGGCCCGGAGGTTGGGGACCGCTGCTTTAAACCGCTCTCTTCTATGGCAGAAATTTTTACTTTAGCCACAAACCTGTTAGCGGTGACCAAAGTTACACCAATATTAACTGCCCAACACTTCCGTTCCTCTAATCTGTCCTCTACTGTCCAGTTGAAGCTCCAGCAGTGAGCCCAGCAGCAGAGACAGACAGGTTTGGACCATTTATAGTGTGGGGATAGCTTCAAACTTCACCATCTCGTCCAGTACGAACACTTCTGCCTCCAAAAGTCTAAGAAGGTGGCGACCGCAAATCTCATCAGCGCTTCAAAAGCAATCTCAAATTTCACATCCCGACCTCCTGTCCTCTTATCCTCGCCCGAACCAGGAAAGGAGGTGAGGACGAGACTTACAGAGGATTTAACGACGTGAGAAGACCTCACCTTAGAGCCTCGTTTTAAAGAGCTGTCATTGACTAAGTCACAGGACAGAACTGATGTATTTTATGATGTGCTCGTGGAGTAAGTTTGGTTGGCTGGTCACTCTTGTGAAGGTACTGGTGTAACGACTCTCACAAGCCTTAGAAATGCCTCTGTGACTTTTCAGACTGATGATGTCACCGATGTTGTTCCTCAGCTGGTTCTTTATATCGTGGCGTGATCGTGATGTGCTGCTGGTTGAGATCTTTCGGCCTGTTTCACTTTGTCAGACAGCTTCTGTTTAAGAGGTTTGTGAGTCAGCAGGTGCCACAGTGATCAGCTTTGCTGTGGCAGTGAAACTGGGCTCAGTCACAGTTAATTCATGATTTAACAAAGAGGGCCGGCAGGTTTGGATAGTTTGATGCCTTAATAAACGAACTCGTCATCTAAAAACCGGATTGTGTGTTTACTCTGATTATCTTTGTGTAATCTAAAAATTTGTTTGATGATCTGAAACATGTAGGTGTGACAAATATGCAGAATCATGAAAATGAAGAGTATATACTCTTTCTTCCTTATTGCTTGTGTCAATGAAATATTGTTTCATGAAGACTCGAGGTAACTTTTGGATACGACTACGTGACTCGCAGAGGTCAGAGTGTGCGTGCTTATGGATTAACGTGGATGTGAGGGACACACCAGGCTGTACTCTGACTTTTTGAGCCTTTGTGTGTTTTGCCTCACGATTCAGAGCTTTTAATCAAGTGTACCTACATCTGTCATTGACATATATGTATTAAAAAAACAAAAAGAACTGATGCCGAGCACTGAGTGACACTTGGGTGACTAACAGACAAGATGAACAGCATCCCTCTGAGTGGTTTTCTTTGCAGCTGATGTGAGTCATCAGTGATCATTTCCTCAGGGAGACACTGTTCTGCTCTGTAAGTGTGAGCTCTCGCATTCATTTCCCACAGCAGGCTGTCCTGAAAGTGTCCATTAACAGCCTGAACGTCTGCAGAAATGGCAACATGACTAAAATGTAAATGCAAAGGCTGTTGTGTCAAATTAAGAGTCTATCTAATCTAGCAGTCTGGGGTGTCCTCGAGCCTCTGAGATTGATTTCTGAAGAATATGGCTGGAAACACTCATTATTTCTCTGATGAGACCCAAACCAGCAGTATGTTAGTCCATCTGTTAATATTCCTCCCTCTGTCTGTGGCACTCAGCTTTAAAGGCCATTAGTCTGATTGAGCCAAAAACCCCAGATGATTTTAAATTATCAAATTTGGTTGGAAGTCAAGGTGATTAAGAAATTATCCACAGCTTTCCAATAAAAGCTCAAACTTATTTTTACAAATCTAACTATGAGATAAAAGTAAAAATCTTAGAAAGTCACTGTTTGTGTCATGAAACACAGGAAGATGCAGACTGTGGAAAAAGAGCTGAAGCAACAGAGAACAACCCTTTATCAAATAAAGCAAAGTCCAAAAAACACAGCAGGGATTAGAGGAAGAACCGAGCGTCCCATCACAGCACAAAACAACAAAGTGGGAGGTAAAAGCTGTGGCTTTGTAAGTTCATGTTTCAGAGATGAAACTAAAACTTAACATTCAGTTATTCAAAAGTTTGAAAGGTTTGAGGCTCACAAATCTGAGATTAAGGCACAAAAATCAAAATGAGGAGGTAGAAAGGGGAAACATTTTGTAAATCAAATTTTGTAGATAAATACATTTTATAAATATGTTTTTAAATCAATTATTATGTAACACTCGGGATTATTAGCTTAATATTTGTAGTCTCTGAAGCCAGCACATTTTGTAGGTCAAAACTTTACGTGATACCAAAATGAATGAATAAAATGAGAAAATCTGAAACATGTATTTTTCTCATTTTATTTAAAAAGAAAAGAATTGACTGATTTTCGTTGGATTTGAAAGTTAAAACTGTGACAAATAAAAATAATCAAATAGTAACAAAGCATAAAACAACTGTGCTTTTATCCTTTAATTTTACTATTCTCGTTGTCCAAAATTGACCTAAAGGGCTTCCGTACATCAGAAAACGAGAGCGGTACGGACAGGCTTTAGGACCGGGGGGCCGACACGTGGTGACAGGACAACCGGAAGCCAGAACTCACGTTACTGGTAGGTGTGTTAGCTTTTAGCTTCTGAGCCTGTATCGCCGCTGCGCTCGTGCTTTAAACGGTGTTCAGTTGGTGGGAGCTCCGCTCCCCGCGTGTCTCTGCCTCTGTGAGGTCACCCACGTTTGTCTGTGACCCTAACACAGTCTGAAAAGTTAGCAGGACGGCTAGCAGCAGCTCCAGCTAGCTGTTAGCACACACAGGTCAACAGCATTGACAGGGAGCCTAAAGGTGGACGGAAGAGATGGTGTGAGGATGAGTGTTGTTAAGGTGGACTGTTATCGAAGATAGTTGATGGGTTTTTGTGAAAAATGCTGAAGAAGTGTGCTTTGCTCCTTGTGCTTCATCGTGTTTGACTTTAATAAACTGACTCGTGTCATGTAAAGCTCCAAACTCAAGGGATGAACTGATGTTGCCACATAAAACAGGCAGCTTAGCAGAGAGCCAGCTGTAAAGGACATCTCTGGGATACTTAGGCAACACAATAAGCCTGTCTCAGGCCACATAGACCAGTGCTGCTCAAGTTACTTGAAAATTGTAATTAGTTACTAATAACTGATTAGCTCTCCAAGAAAGTAATCCCATTACTTTACTGATTACTTATTTTCAAAGGTAATTAGTTACTTTTTAAAAACATGATACACAACCTGAATACGTAATAAAGTTATAGCCCTCTAGCCCAGTTCTGTTTTTTCTGCATAATCCATCATATAAAATGTAGTAAAATGGAAAAATCTCTTTTTAAAACTTTTCATTAGTTTTAATCTTTTAACTTTATTCACATTGCATCAAGCAAAAATTAAATTATATGCAAGAAGAAATGTGTTTAACATTTAAAGCTATTTTCTGCATATTCCAGCATATAAAATAAAATCATGTTTTGTGTTTACACTCTTTCACATAGATGCAAGTAAAACACAGCAGAAAATAAATCAAATCAAAGACTCAGCAGCTCTTAAATCTATTGTCACCTGTTTAGCATTAGTGTGGCGGGTGGAGGTTTGTCCACGGCGGTCATGTCAGTGGGAGGATCCGGGGGTTTCTCTGTGAATGTCACATTCCCGTGGCAGCGTGCTCGCTGCTCGCTCAGATTTGAAGTTTAATTTTTCGCTGTAGAAACAAGTTTCTACAGCCCTACATGCCCATCTCTGCATACGACAGTGTTTACCAGCAGAAAGACTGTTGTATGTAGGGCTGCCACGATTAGTCGACTAGTCACGATTACGTCGACTATCAAAATCGTCGACGCCTAATTTAATAGTCGACACATCGTTTAAATGCCGTAAAATCCTGAAAGGTGCAGGAATAACAGTAGGATTTTAAGAGTGTAATAACGGACTGAAACAGAAGATGGCGGAAATGCACCTACAAGGATACCGTTAAACGCCAAAGATGAAGAAGAAGAAGAAGAAGCAGCAGTCTCCGTTTTCATGGCTACTCGGCAAAGGAACTCGAAAGTCTGGGAGCATTTTGACCAAACAAAAGAAAAGAAGGTCCAATGCAAAATCTGCAAAATGGAACTTGCCTTCCATGGCAGTACAACGGCGATGCACGAGCATCTAAAAAGGAAGCACGTCGTGGCATCCGACGACGAAGTGGTACAGTCGTCTCGGTAAGATAATTGGCTAGTTAGCTGCTAACATTATTATAAACAGCAAGCTGCTAATTATTTGTGCTGTCAGCGTTAATCTCGTTAGTATGATGTTAACGCCATAACCGCATTAACGCAGCAAATCCCCGTTAGTCAGTGCCATGCAGCCCTCGCACCGCGTTTTCGCGCTAACGGGGATTTGCCGCGTTAACATCGTATTGACGAGATTAACGCTGAGAGCACTACTTGTTATTGCTTATATTAATAGCTGTTAACATTACAGGACTGCTAAAAAAATACGTTCGTCTTCAATGGACGACTTTGTCACCAAGCCAACAACATGTACACCTCGGCAAGCAGATGTCCTGACTGAATCAATCTTGAACATGTTGGTGACGGACATGAGACCCCTGTCTATGGTTGATGATCAAGGTTTCAAAGAGATGATCAAGCAGTTCAACCCATATTACCATGATAACTACCTACCAGGCCGATCCCACTTCACCAAATTGATGGAAAAGAAATATGATGCTGCCTTTGAGAAGGTTGGTCTCTCTTTCTCTCCACTCTCTCACACCACAAACACAAAATAGCAATTTGTATTAGAATTTAATAAATTTCATGATGAAATAATATAGAGCTTGCTGACTGAGGAACCAATAAATTAATCTTGGTTAAAGCATGTAATGGAAAGTTGTTGTTTTTTTTTTTTCTGATATGTTGAATGTTTATTGTTTAACATACGTAAGTGTATTTGATGTAACTGAGTTATTCAATTGGTAAATTCAAATCTTAATGCATAAACTGACAAGCATTATTAATAATTAAAAAATATACTGTAATATATTTCCCTAATGCTTACTATTGTTCCAAATCATCTCATATCTTTAGGTAAAGCAGACCCTTGGTGGTGTCAAAGGTTTCTTCACCCTGACTGCTGATGTCTGGACCAGTCGTGCAACAGAGGCCTACCTTGGTGTGTCTTGCCATTTCCTGAGTGAAGATTGGAAGATGAAGAGCTTCATCCTTGATACCATGCCTCTTGAGGAGAGGCATACTGGTGCCAATATAATGACATGGATGGAAGAGGTGCTAACAAAGTTTGACATCTTGCCTGCCAAAATAAAAGCAGTAGTACATGACAGTGGTTCCAATATGGTGGCAGCAATGCGACTGCTTGAAGAAAAACATGGATGGGCCTCTATCCGCTGTGCTGGACACACACTCCAGCTCATAGTCAATACTGCTCTCAAAGAAACCACCATCAGCAGAGCACTAGGTGCTGCTAGGCAGCTAGTGGAGCACTTTAAGAGAAGCGAGCTGGCTAGTACAAGACTAAAAATGAAACAGGAGCAAATGAATGTGAAGAAAAATAAACTGATACAAGATGGAATAGTACATTCCACATGATAGAAAGACTCCTCGAACAGTGCTGGCCTCTCACTGCCACTCTTTCAGATCCCGAGGTAACGCCAAGGGGGAAACACTACTTCGACTTGAAGCCAGAGCAGTGGGTGCTGCTTGAAGAACTGAAGCAAGGTTTGGCACCTTTTGAGACTGCTACTGTTTACCTTAGTGGACAGAAGTACACAACGGTTTCAGGTCTTCGACAGGTGGTCAAAGGGCTGACACGGGCTGTACACCAAAGCCAACTGGAGACGAGCTCAGGAAAATCTTTCATTGCCAGTGCAGAAAAAGGCATAACACAGAGATGGGGGAGTATATGTACTTTCTCAGCAGACAAAGAAAACCCTGTTATTCTCGCAGCTGCCTTGGACCCCAGATACAGAAAGTTGACGTTTTTGGCTCCTGAAGATGTCATCAGAGTGCAGGGGACTGTTGAAGTGCTTGCTGTCAAAGAAGCAAATGCTGGGACACATGAGCATGCAAAAGTGCAGACAGCCAATGGTTCAGGTAGAACTGAAAAGACTGCTTTTGACAACCTCCTTGAGTCTGACACAGACAGTCAGGGTGACAATGAGGAAGAAGCATCTAAGGAGGACCAAGATGTCCAAGTTGTGAGAAGTGAAGTTCAGCTGTACTTTAAAGAAGCCACAGTTTCTAAAAAGGATGATCCTCTTAAATGGTGGAGCGAAAATGAGGGACGTTTCCCCACACTATCAAAGCTAGCTAAATCTTTTCTGTGCATTCCTGCAACCGCCACCCCATCGGAGCGGATCTTCTCCACAGCAGGGAACATCTGCTCTCAAAAGAGAGCAAGCCTTTCTGCAGAACATGTAGAAAAGCTAACTTTCCTGGCTATAAACAATAATCTCGTGTAGATTGCTATACTGACTATATAGTCCCAAAGTTCAATATAGTTGTGAGGACTGAGCACAAAATGCTATTTTGTTATATTTGTTTTCGGGTGGCTTCAAACTTGAAATTTCATTAAAAGTTTAATAAACTATCATCTTGTCTTTATTTTTAGTTTCACATACCTTAAACACTTAAAGCTGTAAGCTAATGATAGTTGTATAAGAGCAGATGCATGCTGCTGCAATAATCTGTACGTTTTACGTCCAATGGATGCATGATCTGATTAGTCGACTAATCGCAAGAATAATCGGTGACTAGTCGACTATCAAAATAATCGTTTGTGGCAGCCCTAGTTGTAGGTCAGCACGTGTCCTTAAGTGTCCTTAAAGAGCTGAACTTCCAGCTAGAGGTGGGCGATATAAACGATATACGATAGAGATTTTGACTATATCGCTCTATCGGGATAGTGCATGTTGATGATGTCATCAAGCTGCGCCTGTTTTGGTCGAAAGCATCGCAGTGGCTACAACCATTATCATCTGCAAATTATGGCGGGCGACAGTCACAGCAAAGACATGAAGCACTGTTGAAATATGGGGAAAGCCAAAAACTGCGCTTCCTCCACTTCCGTAACATTGATTCATTAATGTTGAATCCTCTCACAGCTGTTCTATTCCCATGTTGTTGCAGTATATTAATGACTAACCTGGTATTGTGGATGAATAATCTCAGTTGTTCTCCTGACTGAAGTTTGGCCCGTGTACAGCATCCTGCTATGCGATTGCATTTGTCCCTGACCACCAGAATCCCTCACATTAACTTTTATCGAGTGGAAAAAAGTTGGCGTTCATCCTCCAGCTTCACTGTGTTTATGCTATGCTAACATAGCTGTGTCGCTAGCGATCACGTAGCACAACATCATATAGCTACCAGGTAGTCCAACTTCAGTAACCCTGCAAACGTCACTGCTGTTTATTTTTCTGTCTTCATTTATGTTGGAAGTGGTAGCAGAGCTGTACGTTTTAATTAGTTTCAAAAATCTCAGTCAGAACATGGTATGTCATGTTTAGGTGGAAACTAGCGAGCTAACTTCCTGCTAACTTCTAACTCCGTTAAATTTAATAAATTCTGTTTTCATGGATGCCTGGATGTTAAACTTAATAAAGCAGCAACGCTGATTATTTACTTAAAGATGAAAGAATTTAGACAGTTTTTAACTCTCAGTGTTCGTTTGACTTTGGGACCTGAAGTTGACGGAGTTTTGGACCCAGATTACTCCGCGAAGCTCCTCACTACGGCAGCCGTAATGCTCTGACAATCCATCAAGCAGTGCGGCTTACCACAGTTGTACTAAAATATTTTAACAGATTTGTGCCCAAATCGGTTCGAGTTTCGATTTTTGAGAAAATTAAAGGATTTTAAGTGCGCCTTATAGTGTGGAAAATACGTTATACAGAAGAAAAGAATATATCATTACCGCACATGCTTCAAATTATATCGCGATATGAATTTTAGGCCATATCGCCCCGCCCTACTTCCAGCTGTGCCGACATGTGTATCATCAGACTGTGGATAAGACGAGCTGTCTACAGATCTGATTATTAAAGACACGTTTACACCATCAGCTGCATCACTTAAGCTCATGTGTTATTTAAACAAGGAAAATCACTTAGCACGGTTGTGTGTTTATCGGGCACAATGGCTGCACCTGTGCCCGTCGGTATCTTCTTAGTGGTTTCACAGATCCCACATCTGCTCAGTGGTCCAGAACCAGTTCTTGAAAGTCACACTCACAGACTGTATATAAAAGATGGCTGTAGCCACTGTGGCGTCACTCTGTGGTTTTCAACTCTGGATTTTTTAACCTCCTAAGACCCAAACTCTTTCACGACATGTATTTTTAATTTCTCTTTGCTATCTGGGCTGATTGGGACCTGATGAATGTTAAAACAAAGATTTACCTGATTTTTGTTTCTGATGAAAATAATATCCACATATGAGGACATTCGTTTTAAATTTCGATAGAACAGTGGCAGTATAACATCCTCGTAAGTGGATATCAGGCCCTTGTAGAGCAAAATTTATTATTTTGGTTTAGACAACACAACATGTGATGTCCACATATAAGGATGCCAGGTCCCAGGAGGTCAAAGCATTTTGGACATGTTGTTACTACCAAACACAAAATAAAATTCAAATGGAAGCTGCATGTTTTGGAATGTCACAATAATCTCCTCCTGCATTTCCAAGCTCTAATATGTTTAAGGCCATTCTTGGGATTTGCGTAGTTAAACCTCATTATTGGGAACGTGTGTTACAAATTTCAACCACGTAGTTTTGTAACTGATCTTTCTGCAGGCCTTCAAACATGAAACTGCAGCAAATGTTAAAGCAAATTCAAGTTTTCCAATTTTTACATTCAGAATGGATGGATGCAAATTCTTGAAGTCATATTTTCAGATCTTTGGCCTAAAAGTTTGAATGGCGTATCTGAAGCAGCTCTCTAGTTCCCATCATTTGAAAATCTTTATGACCAAACTCAGAACCTTTCTGTTAAGAGGTGTTTCAGCACTCTGTCCACGGACTTCAGGCTGGGAACTTTTCTTGAATTTGGTCATTTGATCGAACAATATATCTATTACATCAGCCTTGAGAAACAGAGCCTTAAAAGGCAGTCAGAAAATTCAAATGTAAGACTTCTGAAGACTAAATCAATCAGAGGGTTGGATAGAATCAAATTCCAAGGACAGAACGAAATCAAATGTGACAAATCTGTGTCCTTTTACTTTGAACAACCTGCTGCAGCCTTTTTTGTCCACTGCAGAAATGATCTGATCGTCTTTTGGCTCTCATCGTTTATTCATTAATCCTGAGAGCAAGTAGCAGCACATCCAAGGACATGAGAACAAAAACAGTCACAGACAAAAATATTGGTTTCAAACAGGAAGTGTCTGCTCTTCCCTTTAATGAACAGAGCGCAGCAGGATTCATGTGGACAGAGACAGAAATAAACTGAACTAATTACAGCAGGTGGATCAGGACTTCTTCAGCGGTCTGATTCACACAGGTCTGCTGCAGTTTCATTGATAATATCTGTGCAGAGGATGATGAAGGTGGAGCTGCCAGGCAGGAGGAAGACCTCAGAGGAGGTTCATGGATGCAGTGAAGGATTGGTGCAGAGGGTTGGAGTGACAGACGAGGATGCTGGGGTAGGAGGAGGTGGAGGCAGCTGAAGCAGTGTGGCGACCCCTAAAGGAAGCATGAGGCGGTGCACACTGGGTCTTTATATCATGCTCTTCCTCTTATAGCTGCTCAGTGGCTCCATAGTGTGGTGGTTAACACATTTGCCTGATCTGCACCCGACATGAAAATCTGGCGGATCGAGTGTGTGGATCCGCCCTCTGTGAGAGAGAGCGTCTGATTTCGTTCAGCTCGTCTCCATCACTGCTGCAGCAGTGCTGATGCTGTTTAAGTCCATCATCCTGTTATGTTTACACTCAGTAACTGACATTTGACTAAGATGATGCTGTTCTCAGTTATACCCTGGACCTTGCTGTTCCACACCAGCCTCACCGTCTCCGTCTGTCCTCAGATGTTGACGCGTTCGATACTTTGATCATATTTTTAAGGTCGTCCGTCCTCAAACGCCCGTGGGGATGCTTCTGCTGGCAGATAGAGATCGAGCTTAGCTTAGCAGCTGCTGCCGCCTGAATTTTAGTTGGTAGATTAACAGAACTGTCGTTCAGTTTGGGACTTTTATTCATTTTTCTTTTTGTTTAGATTAGCTGTAAGCTGAATATTGAGTTTCCGTTGGGAACACAGAGGGGCAGATTTGATGGACGTTTCTGACATTTTAAAGATTCATCACACAAAAAAAAAACACTGGTGGAAAGATAACTGATTCTAAAAGTTTGTGGAGCTCGGTAATAATTGCAGCTTTCGCTTCTTCCTTTGTTCGAAGGACCCTTTTGTTGTGTTTCAGTAATATGAATTTGATTAGTAACTCTAGATTTCTTTTCATGAAATACTCTGAGCTGCAGTATAATTTCCACAGTAGCGATAATGTTATGCTGTCATGTTGCTGAAAGGCAGTTTGAGCTGCCAGCTTGATTAAATGTCAGATATTACAGATGTAATCAGCCGCGCTGCTGTCCTCCCTCCTCAGGAATATCAGATTATATTGTTGTTGTGGACTCGCACAGCTGAATGATATTTTTTATTACTTTTTATTACATAAACAAATAAATCTACAGTACATAACAAAATGAGACACGCACACAAGAAAAGAGCAAAATATTTATTTATAGCACATTTTTCAGAATCCGTCCAAGGTCGAAACATGCGTTGGAGCCCATAGACTGTATATAAAAGATGGAGTACAAACACGGCAGCTTCCACCACCAGCTGCTGTGTGTTTTTAATGAATTCAGTTTATGAGAACGAATCAGTTTGTTGGAAGATGTAATTATGCATTAATGAGTGCATATTTATGAATATTTCCTGTATTCATTTAGTGAAAATGACTGTGGCGTGAATAAGACACGGCGGGACCACGGAGCAACGTTCAGAGTCATCTTTATTTACATCTCACCACACCACACACACACACCAACCCCTGAGTCCCCGTGTTTTAACACGGCGGGCGTGATTGCGGATGCCGTGCAGGTGCGTCCGCACGGCACCGCAAACCACGCCCCACCACAATGACTAAACGTTGTGATTGATTCTAATCAGTCTGCTGAGTCTGTTTTATGCTGCTTTAACTTCAGCAACGAGAACAATTCAGTTATAATACAGAACTAATCAGTCGCTCAAGCTGCTTTATACTGTAAGGTCGACCCTACAATAATATACACGGAGAAAAACCCAACAATCATATGACCCCCTATGATCGAGCACTTTGGCGACAGTGGGAAGGAAAAACTCCCTTTTAACAGGAAGAAACCTCCAGCAGAACCAGGCTCAGGGAGGGGCGGGGCCATCTGCTGTGATTGGTTGGGGTGAGAGAAACATAGGTCTTACTGTAACGATCATAGCAGGTGTTCAGTAGAGCAGATGTTTGGTGCTGACACTGGAGCTGCTTTATTTCCTGTTCCAGGGCAGGTTGTTCCTGTTGCGCATTAGAGAGGTCAGTGGGAGGAGTCATCTGTGGGAGCCACACTCTCAGGCTTCAGACTCTAAATGCTCAGTTTTTCTGTTCTTGAATCTGTGTGATGTCATAGAGAGCAGATTGCCCTAATATGGTCATGTCAGACGGCCACCCTGACTGTGAACGCAGAAGCCCCGCCCACTTCTATGTGAGCATTTAGGAATACAAATAAGGCGGCTTACATAAGTCAACTTCAAATATGTATGCATTTCATATTTCAGAGGGAAAATGACAGAAACTGCTTGGCTAAATATGACTCCACCCACCAGCTTCTGGTCAGCTGACAGGTGCAGCAGGTGTAGGTGACATGTGGTGTAGATGTGCGTCCTGGTTGCGTTGCTGCAGTGTGATGTGGCGGTGGGAGGAGTCGTGCTGTTCCGTGGTGTTTGCTGCTAAACGACCTCAGCAGGGAGGAAGATAACTTTTTTTTTCACCCCCAGCTCACGAAAGCTTTGGGGAAAGAAACCCACATTTCACCCGAAATATCGCACTCGGGAGGAGATGTCTCATTTGTTCTCTTCTAAGTGCTGTCATTTGTGATTTTTGCTGTCGTTTCTCTTGACAAGTGCATTTTGACACCTGCTATTTGGTTCATAACAAGCCTGTGAAGCAGCCACAAGGAGAAAGATGTGCAGTGCTGCCTCGGCCAGGTTATTTCGGTGTAATTTCTGTGCTGTCGAGTGGCTTTCAGCCTGTATTTGTGTTCCAGAGTGGCTGCCGGAGCTAATGACTGCATCGCTGGTGGGCCAAACTGCCCATTAGTCCTCCAAGGTGAGCGGAAGCAGGCATTTTTGTAATGCCTTCCCTGCTGCCGTTGCCTAAAAAGCCACGTCTGATGTTCTGCATGAGAGACAAATCCCATTTGTGTCCCGGGCAGTGGGCCTGGATCCGCCCAGCTTACAGTCAACACTGACACCCGTCCAGTAATCACCTTAGTTTTGGCTGAGCGAGCACGGCGAGGCTCGGCGGGCTGGAGATGAATAAATATTCAGTTAAGGTTAAAGAGATTATCTGGCGGATGACTTATTTCATATAAGTACCTCATACAAAGTCAGAGCAAATGTCAAAGTTGTCGAGGGGGGGCTTTTAGTTGGCCCTCTAAATGCGGGCATAAGGGTGCTTGTGTGTGTTTGCCGGTCACAGACTTTGTTGTGGAGCTCAGAGTCTGGTCTGTCACAGGATATATGGGCATCAGATGTGCTGTGGATGATCTGGGTCCACACAAGATCGATGTTTATCTTCCTGGTGACCTTTCCTTGAGATCTTAGCTGCTTGGACTTGGTGAACATCACCTACCAGTGTGAGGATAAACCCCTAAACTGCCTGTTCTCTTACAACCATTACCACACTATAAAATATTTTCAGTTTTACTCCTTTATTGATTTTTTGTGCAAATTCTAAAGCAGAAAATTCCCCTCCTGTGTAAAGCGTCTTCTTTTGAAGAGTCGGTGCCCCGTTATTAAAGTTACTACCAGAAGAACTCCCCACAACAGAAGCTGTCTGATAAAGTGAAGCAGGCTGAAAGATCTCCACCAGCAGCACATCACGCCACGATCTAAAGAACCAGCTGAGAACCAAAGTCAGTGACATCATCAGTCTGAAAGGTCACAGAACCACAGTGAGAGCCGTTATCTACACATGGAGGACGCTGGAACGGTGCTGAACCTGTGACCATCGACGACGTCAGAGGTCATGATTCAACCACAAGAAAGAGAAGAAATGGCTCCATGGGAGAGTTTAAGGAGAAAACCACTGCTGACCAAAAAGATCACAAAGGCTCATCTCACATCTGCCAGAAAACATCTGGATGATCCCAAAGAGTGTTTGAGCCCCGTCACATCTGATGAGAGATCATCACAGCAGCGGCAGACACGGTGGTGGTCTCGCTGTAACTGAGGGAACCATGAATCGACCAGAAAACCCTGACGGAGGATGTCCGCGCATCAGTTCATGCCATAAAGCTCAAGAGCACTCGGGCAGCAGGACAATGATGCAGATGAATTTGGAGTTGTCAGCACTAAATCAGACTGAGATGCTTCATGTTGGAAAACCCTCCAATGTGTCTGAATTCAAACACACCATCAGGTGACCTCCATGTGTATGTATCGCCAAAGGATGGACTCTTTCATATGATACTAATGTTTAGGGCTGCTCGATTATTTTCACTGATATTGAGATCTCGATTATTTGATGATATTTATTTAACAATAACAATGTGTTGAATAATGACTTTAAAAAATAATATAAAACAGTGCAAATACTGATAACAGTGCAAATGTTTGCAGTATAACAAATCAATGAAAAATGTAAACATCTATGTTTAGTGAACTTTGCAGTGTTGCTCTGTGGTGCAGCTACACTGTAGCAAAGTTTACACACTGTGTCCACTTGATCCACGTCAGGGCAGGGATAGCTCAGTAGGTAGAGTGGTGGCCCCATAATCGGAAGGTCGGGGGTTCGACTCCACTGAACGGCTACCCTGAGGTACCCCTGAGCAAGGTACCGTCCCTACACACTGCTCCCCGGGCGCTGCACTGGCGGCTGCCCACTGCTTCACTGGGTGAATGGGTTAAATGCAGAGGAACTATTTCCCTATGGGGACTAACACGCACACTTTACACTTTACTTTACACTTTACACGTCTGACTGAACCCATAATGTTTCCACACCACTCAAGTTTTGTTTTACCTCTTTTCAACCAACGGCAGTCACTCTCCTCTCCAAATAACTTCTGCTGAGCTTTCCGAGCTTCCCTCGGGTCCTCTTATTCAGCGGTCCCCAGCCCCCGGGCCTCGGACCGGTACCGGTCCGTGAGTCGTTTGGTACCGGGCCGCGAGAGTTGAGGCTCAGGTGTGAAATGTATAGTTTTCAGGGTTTTTATCGGTTTTCAGTGTTTTTTTGTTATCGTTTTTATCGTTGACTCAGTTTTCCTGGGTCTTTTCACGTGTGTTATGAATAAATCTTCTTTTTTTCGGTACCGGTACTAGTTTGATTTTGTTGTATTTATCCGCGACACCTTAAAGGCCGGTCCGTGAAAATATTGTCGGGCATAAACCGGTCCGTGGCGCAAAAAAGGTTGGAGCTCGATTTGCCACACGGAGCAGCGCGAGAGTAAAGCACGAGGGAGGGGCTAATAATCGGCTCAGTCATTTTTAATGATCGCTGAAAGCCCAGATCGTAATCGAGATTAAAATTCGATTAATCGAGCAGCCCTACTAATGTTTCACAGACCCGTTGGCATGGAAGTGTATCAGATTAAAATACGACGAGGACATTCATGCACGCTTTTATTTTTTTGGTTCATGATGTTTCACCATCAAAATGAAATGTTGTCTTTTTCAAAGGACCTGATTAAAAAAAGACAAATCTGCAGACCACACTGTTTCCCATGATGACACGTTAAATGAACAATATCCAGGTGAATCTGTTTCACATCGAGACCTGGGCGGTGTAGCTTCAGCTGTGTGGCTGCAAACAGTTTAACACGTCCACGTCGAGCACTGAGAGGACTTGAAGCAATAAAGTTTCAGATGCATTATTAACAGACGTGGCTTAAATTAAGTGTAACAATGCTGTGAGTGCACAGCAGCTTCCTGTTTACAGTGTTCAGCTGTCGTCATGAGGAAGAGTATGTCGCTGTTTTTACAGGATAACGAAGGTTCGCTTGTTTGAGAGTCTGCTGACATCTTTCCCGTGAAGACGGAGAGATGAAGAAGAGCTTCGTCTGCAGAGGAAGAAATGGCTGATGAGTCTGGTCGCTGTGGACTACCCTGCTGGTAATTATGGGATGTCTGCTGGAAGTCTCAGAGATATGATGAGGGGAAAATCCATTCGGTGTCCATCTCGTCCTTTGGGGGACAGGTGGAGGTGAACGCTGGGTCGCAGGCAGACCGTGACATTTGCGGGCGCTCTGGGCTCTACGTCCTCCTGAAGAGGAAGCTTCTCGTCTGTCCCCACTTTAAAGGACGACTTCCTGCATCTGTTGTTTTCCTGTAGAAGAAGAGACAAAGAGTTGGAGACAGAAATGGTTAAAAACAAACTCATGGGAAGGCGTCATGGTGGGATACTGAGACGGTGACATTTGAGGCTCGTTGATGGAAGTGGAAATTACACGGTTAAACTT
Organism: Rhamphochromis sp. 'chilingali'; assembly: GCF_963969265.1. Taxonomy (NCBI): domain Eukaryota; kingdom Metazoa; phylum Chordata; class Actinopteri; order Cichliformes; family Cichlidae; genus Rhamphochromis; species Rhamphochromis sp. 'chilingali'. The sequence continues at coordinate 1,924,628 of NC_137930.1, forward strand.
TTGGTGAATCCAGACGTGGTGAGTCATCTCATGACTTTCACAAGAGTGATAACGTTCATGTCAGAGTTTTGCGTCTCTATAGAAGTTACGTCTTTCCTTTTGTTCAGCTGCTCTGCAATTACAGCGTCTCGGAGAGAAAGGCCCTTTTCATGTAACGACTACAGCCTGGAGGTGTCTGGGAGGAGAGTGGCTTTCTGGGGTGAATCCTCCTCTTTGCTGAGGTCCTGCATCACAGAAGGGCCACGCTGGTCTGAGTGGAGCCTTTAGGACCCCAGTGAGCTCAGTCTGTGGGTGGTGCTGGGTGCTTTGACTCCACAACGACAGCACAGCTGCTTGTCGATTGTCCAGATAAGGAGAGCTGACACAGTTTGTGAAGCTCTGATCAGAAGAACACATCTGGGCGGCCGTGCCTGCTGCAGCCATGTCCTCCATCTCAAAGGATATTCCTTTAAACGTGTGTCTGTGTTTATTCATCTTCAAGGCCGACCTGCAACAGCTGACCGTCTGTTATCAGTTGTTGCCACACCCATAGATAAGGTTCGCCCTCTTCCACATCCTCGTATTATGACGTGACCTGCGTTTGTTTAGGTTTTTGTTGTTGCTGAGCAGACGACACCCTGCATGCTGCATGTGAAAGCAGCAGAGGTTTTACATGCGCTGACTGTGCGCTCTTCTTTCTCTTTATTACAGATCAGAACGTATCGAATGCACATGCTGGGGGCAGTTTGTAAGCAGGGGGAAAGCTAGCACTCACTGAATCCTACAGTTTGATGAATAAAGAGTTTCTCTTTCAGTCTTCTGGTTGTGCAGATGAACACACTCCATGGTTTTATTCTTGGTTCTGCTAGAGCAGCTTTGCACGAGTCAGATTATCAAAATAATCTCTCTTTATCTCATTCTGCACCTTTGTATCTGAAGCCATCAGGCACGCCTGGTCTTCATATCCTCGAGGGGAAAAGGGAAAAGCCAATCCTTGCTTTTGAAGGTTGTTAATCCAGTTAACCCTGGAAACAGAGCCGCTCACCCTGACATCATGCCTGTGACGAGTGGACGGACACTTCTGCACTCATATTTGAGATGTCTAATGATTCCATATCCACAAGTCGTACAGGATGTAAATCTCTCCTGTTACAAGTGTAGTAAAAAGGTTCTGTGTAGCTTCAGGGAACCAAATGTAGATCGAATAGAAAGCACTGGACGGGCTCATTAATGTCAGATGTTACAGATGTTATCAGTACGGCTCCTTTTCTTCCCCTCAGCAACAGCAGATCATTTCTTTGCCGTGAACTCTGGCAGCTGACTGCTGTTATTTGTGGTTTGTTTGGTCGCGTAATAATAATGAAAAAAAGGAGTTTACTGGCAGGAAATGCATGAAATCAATCGACGGTGCACACAGATGTCTGAGATATCGTTCTCACACTGGCCTCATGCTCGGATGATTTCAGAGGCAGCTCTGCAGATTGACGCGTTTGTGTTAATGAATGGATTTTGCTGTACAGGCCGGCGTGAGGTTTGTCCCCCTGCGGCCTGATTAGCTGCATCTCAGACATTCTTTTATTGTTGGGTTGATATTTACTTTCATCACCTGCAGGCTCATAATATCACTGATGTCACTAACACTGGTGGCATTGATTGGCTGTTGAGCCAGAGGGACCCACAGCACAGTGTTACGGGTGCAGGTTTACAGAGAGCACAAAGTGTGCAGTAATTAAAACTCATCTCGGCTGCCTCGGGCATCCTTCTTCATCACCCGGATCCTCCCTCAGCACCACAGCCCTCTCTTTCCTAAACCTCCATCATACTTAGCTGTGGGTCAGAGCTTCTCCACGGCCCCCCTCCCGCTTCCCCTGTAAAGCCCAGAACTGCTGCGGAGGCAGAAGTGGAAGCTGGTTTGTGGGGAAATCTCCCAGCGGCTGGCTGTAATCAGCGTTCCTGCTGCCTTGCTGCATCCTCCCCTGTGGATTTATCGGTCTGGAAAAGCTTTGGGACGCTAACATTAGTCACCGGCTGAGATGGAGTCCAGCCCAGAGACCCAGAAATTCAATTTTAGCAATTGGAGCAAAAGCACAGCACAATGTCTCGGCTTGATAGCAGCTGATATGCTGACCTCAGGTCTGCTCCGGGGCTCACCGCTCGCTGAATCTGAAAGCGAGCGGTGTATCGGGCTCATCTGAATAAATTGAAGCGCTTAGTGGAATTGGGTTTGTTGAACTCCTGACGGATCTCTGAGAAGCTGCTTTTCGACATAAAGAGGCGTCCCCGAGCACACACGGAGCATCGCTCTCTGACTCTTGTTGCTCTTTGAAAGCAGCAGCCTTTGTTTCGTGCCCGCTGCAGTCTAATAACCCCAATAAGTGTTTGTTTATGGTAACCTGCCTGGTCTGTTGCCGCGGCTCCTTACAGAGCTCCTTCTGCATGTCGGGCACCGCCACGAATGCCAATGCGACAGAGAGATGTGCCGCGTTAACTCGTTTGTCACCGCGTCAACAATATTAATGCCTTCCCTACAGACTTGATAAAGACCGCTCCCCCGGTGGAGTTTAATGTGCTGGAGTGCAGTTGTCACCACGGCGGCGTGGACACCGGGTTCCTCAGACGGGCCCCGGGAACCACAAACCTCTCGTTCTCTTTAAGCCAGACGTCTTCATGCTGCAAGATCTTTGTTTTTGAAGCTTCAGCTTTAGTTTTCATGTAAAAGGAGCTAAAAAAGTCGCGTTGGCCAACAGCAAAGAAAGGACAGAGAAATGGTATTTTGCCAATATTTTTCAGATTTGGTGTTTTTTTTTTCTCCAAATTCACTCAGAATAAGAACTGAAACTGTTGACAAGTGTGGCTCAGGATGCAGATTTTACATTTTTGTGTTGTTATTACGCCTGCTTTTGATAAATTACTGAAAAATGTCTGAGAATGAGGCGAGACAAGCGAGAACTTGACAGCCACTCGCAGCTTGTTTTAAGAGCTCTTTGTTAGTAGGCCTGTATTTATCTGAGTTTTCTACCCATGAAAAGCAGCTGTGAGAATGTACAGTGTGTGTGGAGAGTCCTTCCTTTTATTAAATGTGTCATAATCAAAAGACGCGATTATTGATTGTAGTAGCTCATCACAGCTGCTGATGCTGAGGTTGTGGAGAGGCTTTAGGGGATGTTCTTGACCATAAACTGTGATCTGAGCCTCAAGCTGATGCTGATACCAAACAGACTGCAAGATTTTTAAATCCCTGGTAGCCCTTCGGGCCGGCACTCTTCAGTTTTTGGTAGCCCAAAATAAATTTAAGTAGCCCGCATAAAAAAGAGCAATTTATTTTTATGTTTTGTTTCCTGTTTTGTTTCCGTTACAATATTATACATTAAAGTATAATATTGTAACGGAAACAAAAATTAATCACAAAATAGTTAAAATACAAATCACAACATTGTATAAAAATTACAGTCATCAACTCAAATACTTGGTTCTCATTGAACAGACATTTCTATGAACTTGTAAGAACTGTGTAGGACATGAATCAGTCTGTGTCAGAGCCTGAATCTGACATTTCCACTGGAGTCACGGGTAAGAGGCAAGTGGAACCAAGATCGAGGCCGTTTGCTTTGTGAAGTTTGCAAAGACTGCTACATTGTGCCAGTGGTAGTTCACTCTTTGCAACATAGTAGCTGTTCTAAACAGATTTTCAGGTTTATTTTTAGTCTGTTTTTTGCAATTGGAGTTTGTTCTGGGAAAGATATTGCAGACTGAGCAATAATGCATTTCTAATGGGTTCTGATGGGGTCTTCCTTAAAATTACTGGTCCCAGTAACAAAGGCGCTTGTCGACTCCGAAATCGAATGAAACTCACAACACACCTGGCAGAACATCATGTTATTTAGCTCGTCATATTGCAGCCACAGAAATTCTTTTGTCCATGAAACCATAAAGCTGCACTTTCTTTTTGCCTTATAGTCTGATTTGTCATAACTTCTCCGTTTTGTGGTAAGCTTTTCTTTGGCTGTCACTTCTTCACCCTGACCTGTCTTATTTGGCTCAGCAGAACTGAAATGCTTTTACACACGACTCACATAAGCTCAGCGATTCTCTGCGATCAACCTCTCACATGTTTAAGCTGCGGGAGATTTCACTTGTCATGTTTGCATAGTAAGCTAACGATTAATAAGACGATGTCAGAGGAATTGGTGCACAAATTATCATCACTCACAGATCAGTGCTGTCGCTCTCTATACACAGTTCGCACGATTGCAAAGTGAAAGCAAAAAACAAGCGCAAATTCAAACGCGACTTCAATATGTCACATATTGACAGTGGCTCACCGATGCCAATGACATAATTACCCAGCTACATTTCTGAAAGAATGCAAAAGCATTGACATATATTTTTCCTTCCTACAATAGCCCGACGGGCAGGGCAGAGATAGATTTTGGTAGCCCGACTGGAAAAATCGCTAGCCCCGGGACGTCGGGCTAGCGATTTTGTGAGCCCCGAGTTCCTATGAATAAATGTGCGTTCCCAGCCGGTTGGCCGGCGCTTGCTGGGTGAAACCAGTCTCAGAGGTCAGACAAGCGACTGTTTTTACGCGTTATCGTTAACAACAACCACGGTAAACCCAGCGTGTGGCTCCGCCGTCCGCTTGTTTATTTTCCACATAAACCTTTCACAATAAAGCTGAAGATTCTGTTGAGATTTTTCAAAATAAACTGAAATGATGACAAACACAAAGACCAGTCCAAACAAATCGAGGACCTTGTTCCTAAACGAGTGGCTCCCTCTGTAGCACGGACATGGTTTGGTTATAAAAAGTCTGACGCGGACCAGAAAACTGTACGATGTAATTTATTCAGGAAAGCCGTCCCCACCTCAGACTCAAACACGACAAACCTCTTCACCCACCTACGCAAGAATCACGTGACAGCGTGGAGAGGGTTTACGCACGGGAAGCAACAAAGAGCCGTCAGGTGCTCCAAATAAACCTTAGACTCAACGTTAGAGCAGGCTTTTCCTCGCAGCACGCCGTGTAATAAATCCTCACAAAGACAACGGCGGCTGTTACAACTTATGTGTAAAAATGTATCGTTTCATGCATCGGTCAAAACACTCGACTCCAGGTACACGACGCCCAGCTGGGAACACTTCTTCTTATATCGGGATTTGAGATTTTAGTCATATCGCACAGCCCTATCTCATATGTCTCAAATAAAGACGATATTCCCAGACACAGCACAGCACGTGCTCTGAAGAGTCGAATGTTTCAAGTATTTTGACAGTTTGCACGTTTTCAGCATTAATTGACAGAAACTTTGGTGCTACTTTGTTAAAATGATGAAGCTGAAAAGTTTTGTGCCCACGTCCGTGAGCTATAAGCTTCTCGTGACTGTTAAACGCTCTTTTGCTGGAAAGCTGCAGAACTCAGTGAAGGCGCTGAATTATTGATAATATGCATTTTTTTAAATTAAAAACCCAGAAAGAAGAGTAGTTTGGGGGCGTCTTCCTATTAAAAGGAGCTGTATATTATGATGTGGACATTTAGCTAACAAGGGGAGAAGCTCATTTTTCATTTACCCGTCACTTTGATGTGGGCCTCGCTGTGTCAGCCATTTAAATGTGCCGACAGGAAACCGTGGGAAATAAGGTCGTTTTAATGCGAGCGCCGCGTGGCTTCGAGGTGTCGGCGCAGAAACGATTGGACCGTAAAAGCGAGCGGAAACCTTGAAGCTTCCTCTGATCATTCGCTCTGTGGGTGAATTATGCGGCCGGCTGCATGGACGTGTAATGGCAATATGTTCACGTCAGGATGGATTGTTATGGTAGGATGGATTTTCTGCACCGGCGCCGGAGTTTCCTCCCTGCAGCACATGGCGGGTGACTGATGTCTTACAAAGCCCGGTGGAGGCAGACCGCCGTGGTTAATAAGATGTAACGTACACGGAGGCCGTGGACGCTCCTTTATGTGAGGAGGCTGCAGCTCTGTGGTTGCTGCTCTTTACGTTGCCCGAGAAGTGTCCAAGCAGTCTCTTACTGTTAGACGCTGCTATTCTCATCATGTCTCACCTGTTCTTGATTATCCTCCATCCTCCTTTCCCAGGTTCCTGCTCTGTCACTCCAACCCTCTGCGTGCCATCAATCTTCTCCGTGGTCTTCGTCGTTCCTCCTCCCTCGCAGCCGTCTCCATTTTCCAGTCATCGCTCCTCCTTTCAGAGTTCCTTCTCTCACCTTTACACTCCTGCCCTTCCTTTCTCTCTCGCTGCCTCCTACGATGCCTTCCCCCTCTCCTCTTCCTCTGTGTGCCAGCAGTAGCACCACCGCCGCCCTGTTGGCCAACAGCACTGGACAAAGTTAGCCTGACTCTTTCCACATTTCCCAAATACACCAGATCTAAAAGTCGCTGCCTAACTGTGAAGCACAAACCCAGCTGTGAACACGATGATGTGACTGACAGCATTTCCATCTCCAGCACTTCTGTGAAATGATTTCTGTGATGTGCATGGGGCAGATGCTGCAGAGAGCCGAGCTGCTGCTCTGCTCGTTTCTCACTATCAGGGGACAAATAAAGCTAGCAATTCCCCAAATGCTCCAGTAGTCCTTTAGCCTGAGTCAAGAACTGACCTTATTGTGTAATTTATAAATGTACATGTAATTATTTTATCGTCCGGTTGAGCTTCTCGGGTTGTACAGTGTGCCTGCTGTCAGTATTTGTCTCCATGGCTGCAGACAGATTTCCCTCAGGGAGAAATCGAGTTAAACCTGAATGTTGTCCAAACACCAAATACACCTGTGGGTTGTTGTCCGTCCTGCTCCACCGTGTTTCCCTTTGTCAATGCGCTGCTGGTAAAACCCTATCAGCCCTATTCTGCTGATGGCTGTTTAGCCTCTGATTAGTTAACTGTCAGCGCCCAGTGACAGCAAACAGCCACCTTTTAAACCGCTTCATGGAACGGGCTGCATAGTTTTCATAAATTGCATAGTTACGTCACATATATAAGAGACGTTTCACCCCAATATTTAATAGACTTTTCTGTGAGTTTCAGACGTATTGGCTGTAGGTACGTCTCCCTTCTCTACAATATAATGAAGCTAAATTGCTGTTGGTGTGTGCTGCCCAGCAGCATGACCACCAAACACGACTCGGTTACTCCGAAAAAGCTGTAAAAACAAAAGCTTGAAAGTTAAACTTGAGCTACATGAACATCAAACACACTGTTTGGCCCGTTTGGTCTGTGCGTCCCTGCAGACCTGCTGATCAGGTTGATGTTGTGGCTCTGTGAGCTGCAGGGATGCTGGCTGCAGGTCGAGAATCGGTTCGTGTACCGCTGCGCTCGCCCAGCACTGAAAAGCAGCAGCTGCAGTCCAGAGGTTGGAAGTCCGCAGACCTGACGAGCCAGCTCGTTAGTCCGTCTGCAGCAACCACAGTGCGATTCTGTTAGAACCTGAGTCTCCCTTAAACATCTCCTGCAGGTTTTTCTGTCTTCTTTGCTGCAAACTGCTTAAACTGGAACTCAAGTGCAAGTTTGCAAGCGAGATGATGGCAGTTTGTTTACTTCCACCTACAACTTGGATTCTTCTGTGTGGAGCCAAGAAATCAGTTTTTCTTGGGAGCGTTTCATACTAACAGGGTTTCTGCAGTCTGTCTGCTGGTATGTTGGGAAAGTGTTCCTGCGCCTCTTCGCCTCACAGTACTGAAAAAGCTTCCTGGTATTGACATGCAGTATGCTGGTAAACTGCCACGTTGCATTGAGACGTTGAATTAGAGGGAGAAACAGATTAGCTTTTTTAATCCCTGAATGTGTTCACGCGGCCTCGCCGACACTCTCTGAAAGCGTGGAGGCAGAGTACAGTGTGCTTTGATGATGTTTCATCTGAATTCTTGTGATGTGGAGGTAATAGCTGTGGCAGATCTCCAGAGTGAGGACGGCCGATGTGGAGGCGAGGCTGTTAGCTGTTAGCTGAAGGCAGCGGTGCATGGCTGCCGCCGCCGCCGCCAGCTGCTCGGTCATTTCACGCCTGTCTGGGCTTCCTGGAGCGCACCAGCAGAGTGGATGAAAAACTCTGTCAGGAGGGGAACGGGCTCAGCGTGATGTGTTTTCAGCGTTCGCTGTCGCCAAACCTGCGATAAGAACTCGCAAAAGGACGACTTAATATAAGATAAGATAGAACTTTATTAATCCCTCGGGTGGGTTCCTCTGGGAAATTCGACTTCTTTCTGTGGCGAGTTTTCGTCAGTCAGGGTCGTTGGTTTACCCGCAGCAGGCAGGGCCGTCTCTTAATTTGGAAAGTATAACACATTTTTCTAAAGAATGCAAGCAGCAACCATTTAGATCAGGTTTCACACACACGACTCCAAATATCATATAACGTTTCAAATATAATGGTTAAGGCAGATTTTAGATGAATATTTGTCTCCACCAGCAGCTCGAGTCTTTGTGCTTTTCACTTTAATGGCGCACAAAAGCATCAGTATCAAACATTGCAGAACAGCACTACCCCGTGTTGTGTGCTGCGGGGCTCATTGTTCTTGCATCTTTATGACCTGTTGCATGTTTGTTTCCAGTCCTGCTGCAGGTTTCATCTGCATGAGTGCTTCTGCTTGATGCTTTCAGACAGTTTTGGAGGTATAACTGGATATGTGCATGACCTTGGCACAAGCATTGTTACAACAGCTTTACTTATTGTAAGAATGCTTCTTGTCAGTGACTCTTGTGCGACTGGAAACCTCCCTCTTGTTTCGTTTATCAACATTTTCTAAATTGCCTGATTTGCATTTTCTTTGTCACAAACTACAATTTTGGTTTTTGCAAATCTTTTTGATCTATGAAACCTTCACCACATTTTTTCTTGTTAATTGAGAATTTTGATGCCATTTTCCCTTGAATTTCATGCTCCCCTAATGTGATGCCAGTCATGTGGAAAACATCCATTTTCAGGTCAATGACTGATTTCAGTGTATCTGAAAGGTCTCACATGTACTTTTCACTTAACACACCTTATTTACCTTTTTGCTTCCAGGTCTTTCTCTTAGGGGTGGGGAAAAAATCGATTCTGTGTAGTATCGTGATATTCTGTTTGCTACTAATGTATCGATACAGGGACAGCAGAAATCGATATTTTGTTACAAAAAAGGTTTTTGTGCTCTGACTTCAGAGCATGTTATGGAAGCCCGTTTCCGCCACTAAAAAAAAAAAAAGGATCCATAACTCGAAATTTTGAGTTATTATCTCAAAATTCAGAGTTATTTTAACTCAAAATTTTGATTTATTAACTCAAAATTTTGAGAAAAGCAACTCAAAATTTCGAGTTAGCGCTGCCAATCAGTAATCTACGTGAATGACGTCATTTCCTTGTTACCCGGAAGCTGAAGCCCTCAGCTACAAATGCTACAGCTAAGCTACCAGCATTACATCCAGTCGTGAATGCACAGATTGCTGAGTGTTTTCAGCCTGGCTTCACAAATGATGAAATCCCCGTGTTATTAGCTGAATCACATGGTGTTGCTATCAGCAAACGTACTCGCATTCAGTTAAGTTGGACTAGACTGTAATACAAACCGTTCAGTTTGTCAACAATAAAACTGAAATGAGAGAAAGACTGAGTGCGAGACTTTGACATTAGATAAAATGAATATTGATAAAGTTTACCTTTATGTACAGAATCTGAATATCGCAAAATATTTTTTAAAAATTGCAATAATATCGTATCGTGCGTTAAGTATTGTGATAATATCGTATCGTGGGATTTATGGTGATTCCCACCTCTACTTTCTCTGGTGTGTTTCTATTAATCTCCCACTGCTGCATTGCCCCGCCTCCCCGCAGAGATCAATAAAGTTTAATCTAACGTAGTCTAATCTGAGCGCTGTTTATTTTCCTGCGTGTTGTCGCGGTAACGTCGACTTCCCGCTCTCATGTTCTTCTTCCCTGTCCAGATCTGCGATGGCTCAGCAGGCCACGGCGGGGCGACGCTGCCTGCGAGCATTCGTTAGCGGATTCTTCGTCGCCGTCCCCGTAACCGTCACCTTCCTCGATCGATTCGCCTACGTGGCACGAGTGGAGGGATCATCGATGCAGGTGAGATATCACAGCACATCCGCTTATCAGGGAGAAGCTCACAGCGTCTGCTCGCAGAGGTCAACGGGAGGGGAAGCCGCACTCTCTGGATGTCTGACTTTACAGATAAAGAGCAGGTCAGAGGTCGGAGCATCGTCACAGCGTGCTGAGGATTAGGAAGTATGAAGCCTGGAAAGCAGGTTTCTAACTGAAAACTCACTCCGGACCATTTTTTAGCTGGAAGCTGCTCACGTCCTGCTTACAGCCCAGATTCTGCGTTTCTCTTCTTCCTAGCACAGCGTCCAGTTTGGCAGCTGAATTAGAGCCAAACTGTCAATGTTCAGGACCCACCCAGGATCAAGCCTGCTGTGGACTGGAATCTGCTGGAACACCAGTGTCACTTCCACAGTGAAGCCAGTCTCACATCTCCAAGGACTAAGAAAGAAGCTCCTGCTCCAAAATCAACGAGCTCAACTGAAATCTGCCCACATGGACGAGCCAAACGGCCTCTGGAGAAAAGTTTGATGGTCAGACGAGACAAAGATGGAGCTGATTGGAGGAGCAAAGGTGAGGCTTTCAACCCTGAGAACACTGCAGCTGTGACGCATGGCGGTGGTAGCATCACGCTCTGGGCTGTTTCACTGCCAGTGGTGCAGGTACACAGTATAATGTTGGTGAAATCATGAAGAAAGAGGACTACATACACATTCTTCACATTCTTCTATGTATTCTTTAAATACATAGAAGGTTGAACCTTGGATGTAGTTGGGTGTTCCTGCAGGACAACGATCCCGAACAACCATCAAAACTGATTTTGGAATGAAAGCAGAATAACATCAAGCTTCAGGAACGGCATTCCCAAAAGCCAAAAGTTTGTGGAGCACAGGAGGAAAACCAACCAACTAAATGACTCTACCAGTCCGTCCAAGAAGAGCGGCCAAATATCAGCCAGCAAGCTGGAAGCTTGTTGTTGGATCCCAAAAGCATCTGGCAGAGATGTAAGTGGCTAAGAGGCATTTAACCAAATATCAGGGGTGTATGTATATATTTGAGCCTGTGTGTATACTTGTGTGTGTGTGTGGATTGGTTCTGGTTTATCAAAGCCATTGGAGATGTATGCTGTACAATCATTCCACACTGGAAAAAGACCAGTTGATGTCAGAAGAAATGAGCCAGTTCCAGGATTGATGAGTTTCTCTGAGTTAATGTTACGCAGTAGTGTGGAACGTCTTTCAGAGCTAAACTCAGGGAGTCCAAAGGATTTTAGCGAACAATGAAAGAGATTTTTTCCTTCTTCATTCACACATGCTCTGCTGAGCTTCTGTAGTGCACCGCATCACATTTCGTGGGAGAAACAAAGACAGAACTTTAAGTCACGACCTGCTTCCCTGCTTGGCAAAGAGGGAAGTATTATATTTAAAGGTTGCAAACAGTGCGGGTGGCTGCAAACATCAGCGTTCACAGATGCAGGCCTCTTCATCCAAACCGTAAATAAAGCTGCTCTCCTCTCACATGAGGAGTCTGCTGGGTTTTGACCGACTTGTTTCCTGTCGTGCAGCTCATTATCCCTGACATGTGTTGCATTATACATAAAACAATCTGCTGTCTATTTTTAATGAGCATGAATTTTAAAGCTGCGTGTCGCTCTTCGCTGCGTGTTGTAGAGTCTTGTAGCTGCTTTCGCCCGGGTCGTGACAGCGACCTGAGAATCCAATCAAATCTTAAAGCATCAGAGAGAACAGAGCTCCTGCTCTGCTTTGGGCTTTAATCTGTTGACGTCATGCTTTGATCCATTGGGAATTTGTCTCTGTGAAGCCTCAGCGAGGAACAAGAAGGAAAGAAATGGAACAAAAAGTACTTATTCCCTGGATAAGTAGAGAGAACGTTACAATGACCTGAGCAGTAAAATCATACACTGCAGGCTGCTTTGGTCTGGAGTGTATTCGTCTGCAGACTTTCTAATGGCCAGCAGGGGGCGAAAAGACGTTTGGTTGTGTAGAAGCCAGCTATCTGTTTGTATCATATCTATGTAATAGACTCCGATTTGTTCACACACTGAGGTTAATTATGGAGTTCCACAGGGTTCAGTGCTAGGACCAAGTCTGTTTACATTATACATGCTTCCCTTAGGCAGCATCATTAGAAGACATAGCAGACATAGTCACTGCATACACTTTTTCTGACGACATAAAGCAAAGAGGAAAACCAGCCCAAAGAGAGCAGTCGTCATGGTGATTCTACTGTAGAAACATGAACAGGTAGGACAGAAGCTCATCCCTTCGTTACCTGTTGAGGTTCAGCAGCTGCTCACTTCATCACGGTGCTGGTCTGGGGTCAGCATTTACCCAGCTTTAACATCACTCTTGGCTAGCTTAGCGTTAGCATGCTGTCTGCATGTGCTTGCAAAGAGCTGAAGTTGTGTTAGCAGTGTAATGCAGCTGTGTCTGTCCTGGAGCAGTCTGCACTTTACCGTCGCGCTCTCGTCCTTTTGTGCAATTAAAAATAAAAGAACCACTTTTTGATTCCATCCCTACAGATGACACCCAGCTCTATCTGTCCATGAAGCCAGATAACACACACCACTGAGTTAAACTGCAGGAATGTCTTAAAGACAAAGACCTGGATGGCCGCTAACTTTCTGCTTCTTAATTCAGATCAAACTGAGGTTATTGTATTTGATGATGATTTACTTCAGAAACTTAAACAGGCACAACTGATGCTGCAGCCTGACTGCTCATCCATTTGTTACCTGTTGAAGTTCAGGGTCTGGCTGCTGGGCTGGGGTCGGCCTTCACTCTGGGTCTTAGCTAGCTGGCTAGCTTAGTGTTAGCATGCTGTCTGTGCAGATGCTTGCAAAGAGCTGAAGTTGTGTTAGCAGTATAACTGGAAGTCCTGGATTTCTGTCCGTTATGGTGTCGTGTGATACAAGTGGTGGTGACTGTTTACCCAGTTTTAGCTGTGGGACAGACGGCCTCACATCTGACTCTAAAATGTTTTGGTATACCGAGGAGTTCATGGTCCTTTCAGTGACTGCACCGAGCCCAAAGCACCATCCCTCCACCATTGTGATGATAACTGTTTCATTTCCTCCAAACGTGCAGCTGTTCATGCCGCTGTTTGTTCCAGAAGTCTTGTGGTTTCTTCATTAATTTGTTCTTTTTAGAGAGAAGCAAGCCATACTTGTTCAGTCTTCTTCTATTTGTACGCTCATGAACTTTAACCTTTAACATGCTAACTGAGTTAGAGTCTGAGATGGAGCTCTTGGGTCTCTCTGCAGGTTCACTGAGCACTGCATGATTTGAAGTTGGGTAGACTTGCTAGAACCTCAATTCCTGGAATGATTCTAGCATTGTGCTAACAATCCAGAATGATATTGGCCTTTAAGGTTTGACACAGAAGTTGCAGGGTAGTTTCTCTGAAGCCTCAAAAAGGCTAAATGAAACTAATATAGTCAAAAAAGTCCAATCCATGTGTTTCCAAAGCTGTCTAGTTTCATAGCTACCCTGTGTAGGACCAATATGCCATATATTCTGGATAAATGTAGACTTTCTATGAACCAAAAAAAATGGTTGTCTGAGAAATCCATGTCAAACCACTCGGCTCCATTCGCTCCAGCAGAAAATGTTTGCCTTCTGGTTGAATTCAGATGCTATAATGACATTTTACTGGTAAGATACAAGGGAGTAACGATACAAAAACTCGGCCGCAGAATGAAATGTCAGCGCTCGACTGCCGTGGAGTCTTAATGTGGCCGAGCTCCGTGATTCGTCGGTCAGGTCACGAGAGTTTGTTTGGTGAGTGAGGATGAGCGGCTGTGTCCCCGCTGCTCTGCGTTTACTGCAGAGCATGGCTCGCTCCTTCTTTTCACGACTATTGCATGAATTTCCCAGAGGAACCCACCCGAGGGATCAATGAAGTTTCATCTAATCTACTTTCACATCATTGTCATAAAATCACGTAGTTAAAGCCGTTTCTTTTCTTTTCTTTAGCCTCGCTGGTTAGCAGGACTCACTTCAGAAGTGAAGTTGCAGACAAAGTGATTTCATTGATCCTGCTGTTACAATGAAAGTGACCACCCACCCACCTACAGTGCCCTCACCAATCACAGCATTACGGCGCTCCACACAGACAAAATGCTCTATAACACCTTATTAAAGAACACAAATGAGAGTCAAAGATGTTAAACCAGCCTACAAGAAGTCCCAATGCCATCGAGCATGCACCTTGATGCTGGGACAAGCTCAATTTGTGGAGCCACCACTCTGCAACCCACATGATCCAAAGATTCTTCTAACAGCACCCCAGAGCATGTCTGCACAATGTTCGGCCGTGACAGTGAGAGCAGTGAGTCTGCTGAGTCTGCAGGAAACATTTCCCTGAAGTCAAACGGCTGAATGTTTAGAAAAAGACTTCTGCAGCAGCCTCGTCGCAGAGCACTGAGAGGCCGAGGCTCTGGAAAGCACACAGAGCGAGTGGTGTGTGTGTGTGTGTGTGTGTGTGTGTGTGTGTGTGTGTGTGTGTGTGTGTGTGTGTGTGTGTGTGTGTGTGTGTGTGTGTGTGTGTGTGTCATAAACCCGTATACACTGTTGCAGTGTGAGGACCTGTCTTGTGCACCTGCTCCCTGTAGCAGTGGCTGAGTGTTCAGGCGTGTTTGAAGGTGAGAGCTGGGTTAGGATTATGTTATTAATGGCTGTATTTAATCTTGAACTAAGTCAACAGGAAATTAATTCCAGTCAGTGCGAGGTGTAGTCTCAGATTGTTTCATCCTTTCTGCGCTGCTTGGATTGTTGTCATGGAAACAGTGCTTTCCAGCCTCCTGAGTACGTTTGTGATCGTGTCCTGCTCGACTTCTTAATTTACGATGAAGAAAAAAGCAACAGTGTAAAACCAAAGACTGAATTTTCTCTCCATGAAGCCTGAAAGGTCGAGCGCAGGGTTTGCCCGAGTTGCTGGGAGCACCTCAGGTTTCTGTCATTGCAAACGCAGTTTCACGTCTCACCTCAGCTGTTTGTTTTCTTATTGTTTTATTTATTAGAAAAGAGATCAAACAAAGAACAAACGATAAAAAGAAAATTGTACTAATCAGTCAGTTTCCCTGAGACCACATCAATTATTTAGTCAAAGAAACAAACACACCTGAGCTGCTGGTATTGCAGGTAAAGTCTTCGTCTTTCCCTGATTAGCACTCTGCTCGCAAAAACAGCAAAAAATCAGACAATTTAAAAGCCACTTTACAGATACATAGTTACAGATACATAGTTACTAGGGGTGCAACGATACACAAAATTCACGGTTCGGTTCGATACTTTGGTGTCACGGTTCGATATTTTTTCGATACAAAAAAAATGTTCATGCATTTTTAATTTGTCATTTATTAAAATTATAAATATATATTTTAACTCAAAAGTACAGTTTTTAAATTTAACCCTAACCCTTGTGCGTGTTTTTTATTTTGACAGCGAATGCGCACCTGCGGACCACTTATGTGCAGCCCTGGTTATTTAGCTCGTCATATTGCAGCCACAGAAATAATTTTGTCCATGAAACCATAAAGCTGCACTTTCTTTTTGCCTTATAGTCTGATTTGTCATAACTTCTCCGTTTTGTGGTAAGCTTTTCTTTGGCTGTCACTTCTTCACCCTGACCTGTCTTATTTGGCTCAGCAGAACTAAAATATATATACTGCTGCTTTTACACAGGCACTCACATAAGCTCAGCGATTCTCTGCGATCAACCTCTCACATGTTTAAGCTGCGGGAGATTTCACTTGTCATGTTTGCATAGTAAGCTAACGATTAATAAGACGATGTCAGAGGAATTGGTGCGCAAATTATCATCACTCACAGATCAGTGCTGTCGCTCTCTATACACAGTTCGCACGATTGCAAAGTGAAAGCAAAAAAACAAGCGCAAATTCAAACGCGACTTCAATATGTCACATATTGACAGTGGCTCACCGATGCCAATGACATAATTACCCAGCTACATTTCTGAAAGAATGCAAAAGCATTGACATATATTTTTCCTACAATAGCCCGACGGGCAGGGCAGAGATAGATTTTGGTAGCCCGACTGAAAAAATCGCTAGCTCCGGGATGTCGGGCTAGCGATATTGCGAGCCCTGTATCTGATTGAGGAATCACTCATCTTTGGAAAAGAGAGTTTATTACAGAGAAATGTCTCTTTCCAAAATAAAAGCTATACTATCCGCTTCTTCTGGGCTATATTCTCAGCAGCATAAGGAGAATCATTACGTTAACGAGCTAACTGCGCTAACACACTAGTTCCCACCAATGTAATTGAGCATTGCATGGCACATCCAACATACTGTTTTACTTTAGTCCATGACTCGCTTACCTTCAGGGTCATACGTCACATGGAAACCAAAATAATTCCAAACGCCAGATCTGAATGAGAGTGGGGGAGGTCCATGTTGCAAGGAGAGCTTAACTTCTGTCTTGCTAGCTTGCCCTGCGCTCTTCCTTCTGACTATGCTGTCTGTGTTGAGCGCTCAGTGGATCTGCGCTCGACAGTGCAGCCTAGGCGGAGTAGTCGAACGCAGATCCACTGAGCACTCAACACAGACAGCATCGTCAGAAGGAAAGTTGATAAAATAAATTACAAAGTTTGTATTGTTCGATACATATGCGTACCGAACCGAAAGCACTGTATCGAACGGTTCAATATCGATACGAATATCGTTGCACCCCTAATAGTTACAGATACATAGTTAGCTTACAGAGTTTTATCACAGGTGTATCGAAGAGTCGGGGTACACCTGTCACTTAACTAAAGTCCACAGTAACTACATACATAGCAAAAAATAGAAAATCATTTGTTTGTTTTTTAGACATATTTCTAGTTACAGAATAGATTTCAGAGGTTTGTCCCTCAAAACTGTAAATGCAAAAAAGTTGCACAAAATAGTTTACAGGAAATTTATTTGGAGTGTCTTTGTAGTTTCATTTTTGAGATATTTTTTTATAAACTTTCAGAAAAACGAAAATAAATATTATTTGAAAAAAAAAACAGCATCAAAATAAACTATTTCCAACAGTGAAATTTAAGTTTAAGCCTCCCAGAAATTTTACAGAAAGACATAAAGTCAAACACGACTTTCAAAAACACCAGTAAACCTTTGAAAGGTCCTGCAGGGAGAAAACTACATTTCCCACAGAAAATGGCGTCACTTCCAGTTTTCGAAGGTAATAGCGGCCACGCCAGTTTGCGCCGACGTTTATTCGATTGTAGGAAGTGATATGAACAGCTGATCAAAGCGTGTTTCTGGATTTTAATGGTTTTGTTGTTGCCAACGCTTTTTATGCGATTTTTGCAAAAAGCCGTTTGTGGATGAGACCGTGACCTACGACAAGTTGAATGTGTGTTACGTAAGAACAACTCCTTGTTATTGCGCTATCTTACGTGGTTGCAATTTTACTGGCATTTAAAAATAGTTACACAAAACAGAGCGTGCATGCTCCGATGGGCTTAAAAAGATGTGCTGGTGACATTAATAAGTTAACTTCCACAGTCTGTATTATTATTAACATTTTTATAGCTTTCCTTTGTGGTCTTAAATAATCTGCTTTCATATAAACATCCTTTGGTTTCAGGCTTGTTTCACACTACAAGCATCATTGGTGTCATCATGCTACAGCTTACACACACACACACACACACACACACACACACACACACACACACACACACACACACACACACACACACACGTGTGTTGTTGTTTTTGGATCCAGAGAATATGCAGGTCACAGCTTTACTTCCTCCAGACTGACTTTGTGTTTCACTGCGACAGCACTCTTATCAGCAGAGTGAAATGTTTGGGGTGAAGGTCTCAACACTCTGAGCTGCTCTCTAAGTTTTCTAATAGTCAAACCAGTAAACCTGGACACTGTCCCATTAAAAGTTTGTGTTCAGCACTTTGGAACAAACCGAAAGTCTCAAAGTGCCCGGGGACCCGAGAGGCTCGATCACAAGGCTGAAGTAGATCAGACAGGTAGTCTTTTTTTAAGACAATAAAGAACTTTAAAGAAAAGTAAAAGGATTTTAAAATCAATACATAACCTGACAGGTAACCAGAGAAAACAGGAGTGATGGGCAGGAGTGAAGGTGTCATCAATCATCCCACACATGGGAGCAAGCATCAGGGATTCGGGTTTCTTGCACCTGCGTGAGTGTGACGGACTACAAACGCTGTGTCGGCGGTCGCGCTCCTCCTGAAGAAAGACTTCAGCCAGAACATGGTATACCGTCTTTAGACGTCAACGAGCTGTCTGACTTCCTCTTTAGTCTCGTAAATCCTCTTTTTCGCGGATGCCTGCAGGGTAAAAATGATCCTAACACCTGTGAGAACAGCCGCACTGATCATTTTAACTCGAGCTCAATAAATTTGGACCATTTCTAACTACCAGTGATGTCTCAGAGTGAGTTGGATTATGGGAATGCAGTTCAGATCAAGTCACAACAGCAGCCGCCTCAAAGTGCTTTACATGTTTACGTAAAGACCCTACAGTAATGTGGACAACACCCCAGCAATTAGACCACCCCAATAAACCTCCGACAGAACCAGGCTCGGTGAGGCGAGGGAGACGGGGAAATGCTTCCAGTAAAATACTTGAACCTTCATTTGTGACGTTTTTATTGGAAGAGTCCGCGTGCCGTGCAGACCGGGCGGCGTACAGCGGTGACCTTTGCTTAAAGACGTTCCCCGCAGTGTTTTGTACTTTGCAGCTTTTTTTAGACTTTAAAATACAGGCATGTGTGTCCTCTAGACTTTGCAACATGCATTTTTAATGATAAACCCACAGGTGGTTTCTGCAGGGTCCAGGAGGTAATTTCCCTTTTACAGAGGTCACTGCATCGTAACAGGCAGCAGTGCGTCTGTGTTCTGGTTCCGGGTCAGTCCCAGATCAATCAGCTGCAGTCTTTCTGGGAAAGCAGAGTCACTGCAGCACTTTCACAATCAGTGCATCATTATTATTGTGAATATAAATGTGGCTGAAGCTGGTGAAGTATCCGTCTCTAGCTGATAAATCGAACTTACCGGCTAACAGCGTTCATATTTGTTTTGGGTCTGACAGGAAAGCGATATTCTATCAATTACCCGGCAGGCGTGAAATGGCCTGCGCACGCACTGTTAAATGAAAGAGTCGCCGTGCGTCATGTTGCATGCTGGTGTGATTGGGCTTCGTCACGCATGGATCCTTTGATGAAGTGACATGAACAGAGTTGTAAGAGTAATGATTTTGTTGTTTGTAGTGGTGTCAGACAAGCGAGGGGGGGGGTCATCGGCGAGCGTGTGAAGAGCTGTCTCAGAGGACACGGGTATGCCCAGCTACAACACGGCGAGATGAAATGCTTGGTTTAGAGACAGCCCAGCTGACTGTAAACTAACCACGTGGGATCTGTCTTTACTCTCAAACATAATTTCTTCAATCCAAAATATTGGAAACTTATTTGTTGGCACGATTTATCACCCAAACAATTTTTGGCTGCTTTTGGCACTCGTGGCTCCGTTACCCCTCTGAACGATGCTGTGCGGTCCAGATGTGACTCGACAGTCATGACCTGGTCAGTCTTGATGTGGGTTAGGGCTGGTGTTGTGTGAGCCAGATGTGGCATGAAGCTCTTATTGTCTTGTCATTCAGGCTGACAGATCATCCCCCTAAAGTGCAGATTCCCTGACCAGTTGCGAGTAGTTGGCCGCCCAGGTGATTTGTAAAACCCAGTTCATGAAGACTGGCGAGTGACGCCCTGGCAGCAGCCAGTTGCTGGGGAAGGTTTGTGCCCAGTTTGTGAGTGGTTTCTGGAGACGGCTGACTGCAAAAAGGTTCGTGGTTCTTCGTCTAAAACCAGAACGGCCCCGTTTTTACAGATCTACAAGCTTTCCAAAGATGCATAAGGCCAAAGCTGACAGCTCTGACTTCTTCTTAAATGAAACTTTTGTGCTGCTTTCTGATGTTTCTTTACTCTTGGTTTGGGTTGTTGTCATTTAGGCACCAGCTGCTTCCTTAGGCTCACAGATACTCGTGGTTTAGGGTAAAACCTCAACCTTACAGAGACAGTTTAGGAGCCACATCTTAGCTCCAGCATATAAAGTTGGGCAGCTCACCAGTGGCTCGCTCTGAAATGTGAAATAATAAGAAGACCTGAATCACAGCCATTGTTCACAGCTGTGAAACTTGATTTTCATGCTTTATTGGACTAAACCGAAACAATGGCTGCCTGGAAGGTAGGAGATCGATCCGAGAACACGTTATTTCCTCCGTCTAATGGGCTTAAATATGAAACCACTAATGCATGTTCCCCTTTAAAGCCTGATATTAAACTTTCTGGCTTTACATAGCAGTTACATTTTCAATTAAGACCCAACTACTGAAATCCAGCAGCTGCACCAAGTAAAGAGCTGACACACGAAGTTTTCTTATATAGGTTTTGTTTTACATTTGGCGTCAGGGTTATATGTGGTATTTCTTCAGATGAAGTTTAATTCTAAACTCGCTGCATTTGTTTTGGGAGAAAATGTCCCTGAAGGTGCCGTATGCAGAGTTCTGCCATCCATAAATCAGCAGAACATATAGTTCAGTACATTGCTATAATAACCATAAGGGAACTCATTAAGCTGGGGTGATAATTCAAAGTAAAACCGAGTCATCGGGGTGTGGGGAGGCTGAGCAGAAGATTAAAGAAACAGGGACCGATGCAGGGAGGTTGAAACTGGGTTTTAATTGTTACAAAATTATATGTATGATAGTCATTAGTGGCAACATTCAAGTTTTCTGTGATGCAGGTGTTACCTTAACATGTAAATGCACAGACTGTAAATAATTTTAATGTTTGCTGAAATTGTCCCAAGGATTGATCATTGATCCAAGGTCCTACCCTCACCTAGTACCATTACCCCTGTATAGTTGAACTGGGCTTCCTCTGAAGGGACTTGGCTTTAGAGCTGGGGTGGGAGTTCAGAGCAAACCCTCTGCTCCTCCACATTCAAAGGAGCCAACTGAGATGCTTCAGCATCTCCTGGACTCTAGATGACGTGTTCAAGAATGCTCTGCCAGGTGACCCTGGAGTAGGAATAGGACACGCCGGAAGAGGTCAAGCAGGCATCCGGGGGGAGGAGGCTTGGCTTTCTCTGCTTTGACCGCTGACTGTGACGCATGATAAACATCAGATAATAGATTAATAGGTGGACAAATGTTGGATTAACACAATTATGAAGGTGAATATCAGGGCTGCCACGATTAGTCGACTAGTCACGATTACATCGACTATCAGAATCGTCGATGACCTATTTAATAGTCGACGCGTCGTTTGAAGCTTTGTAAGATCCTGAAAGACGCAGGAATAAGTAGCAGGATTTAAGAGTGTAATAACGGACTGAAACAGAAGATGGCAGCACTGCATGTACAAGGATGCCAGCTGCCGTTAAACCCCGAAGAAGAAGAAACTGTCCCAGAATTCATAGCGCAGCCCAGCGCAGTTTCCAACAATGGCGGCAGCTAGTTAGTTTTAATATTACTCTTATTAATCTTTCTGGGTCACAAAATAAACGTTTAACATATTTTCAGGCGAGAATGTAGCTGTGTAAACCTCAAATATCTGCTCAGTTTATCAGGACACCACATATTTTCAAAAGCGCTCCGACATTTTCGGAGACGTCTGTTACCCACTAGCTCGATAGCTAGCCGGGGGCTAGGCTAACTAGAGCCGTGAGAACACCGGACTCCTGGCAAATCATCTTCAACCCCACCGCCGTCTTTCACTACTCAGGTTAAACATGATATATGAGTCACTTAGATAACTTAAAAATGTTATTGTTTGGCTTTTTCAGTATTTTATTTGTTCCTGAGTAAATCGGTTTGGCTGAGATTAAAGTTATAGTTTTTACACAGCTGAATAAACGTCAAGCAGACAGCTGATTATCAGAAGTGTGAGATGCTCCAGAATTTACTCCGGTGTCCTGTTATATTTTAGATAGCAAGGAGTTTATTAAACTTCACCGAAACAATCTGCAAACTTCATTAAAATTTAACAAACTATCATCTTGTCTTTATTTTTAGTTAGAACAGACCTTAAACACTTAAAGCTGTAAGCTAATGATAGTGATCATTATGATGGTAGAGCAGATGCTGCTGGTGCAATAAGCTGTATGTTTTACGTCCAATGGATGATGATCTGATTAGTCGACTAATCGCAAAAATAATTGGTGACTAGTCGACTATCAAAATAATCGTTTGTGGCAGCCCTAGTGAAGATGCTGCAGAGGATGGAGATGTGCTGTTTGGTGCCATCCATGAAGCAGATGATTTACAGGCAGTATGAGAATAATGAAACTATCTCAGACAGTATACCAACGACCTTAAACCCCTACATGGAGTCTGTAGGTCTGGTGTCTTTCTGCTCTTATTGCTTAGAGCTGACCCTGAACTGTTAACAGTGCCCAGCCTTCAGATGAGAAAACCTTTTTATGTAGGTAACCCCCTGACACTGACCTCTGGGTAAACGTTAACATTTTAATCTGAATAAAGATTTAGCAAACACATCTATAATTGTGTTACCGGGTGAATATTGAGGAGGAACGGCCTCATGGGGGTCAATGTTGGGATTCTGTAGGGGGTGTGTGGATATCGCCAGTTGTTAAAGCAAACCAAATAAAAGTTTTGCCCTGCGTAAACATCACGTTTCTCGCCAACGGATGTGTGTCTCCCTTTCTATTTACCGGTTGTGCTGATGTGTTGTGTGAGAGCACGGTGCCTGCTGTTTACTCTGCGGGAGACCAGATAATTTCTGTAGATAATGCACACTGCTGTGCAAAAAGTTTATATGCATCTGATGCTCAGATTCCTATCCGTCGGGGACGCGTGGGATCATCTCGGATGCATTGTGCAGCACAACAATGAGCCCCAACATTCATCCAGAGTGATAAAGGACTATCATCAAGCAGAGAAGAACAAGCAGTCCTGGAACAGATGGTGTGGACCCCACAAAGCCCCCGATCTCAGCATCGTGGAGTCATTCTGGGATTGCAGAAAGAGATGGGGGAAAGTTTAGATGTTACTGCCAACTCGTATGGAAAAGGGAAAACTTTCCCTCGAACAGTGAATGCGTATACATCATGTAAAAGACTAACAGGACTCTCACGTGTCATATGGACTTTTTCATGCGGTTGCTGTGACAGCCCTTGTCCAGTCTCTGGATCCAACCATGGAGGAGTTTTCAGTAGGAGAGTCTACAGTTCTCAAACCCACGCATGGTCCATTAGCTCCAGTGTGTGAGCAGCTGAATGCTGCTTGTTTCTTTGGACTGCACAGAGTCCTGAGTTCGCGCCCTGGGCTCGGACTATCAGTGCAGAGCCGGCGCCCGTGGGAGAACCTTATGCAGAAATGACCCGGACCATGTTGATGCCATCTCTCGCCTGCGCAGTGTACATCTAAAAGCAACCCAACCTCACCAGGCTTGGCTCCCTGTGTGCTCGTCTTCTCCCACAAAGTGACGTTCTGGTCAAGCTAAACTAAAATCATAAACCAGCGGTCCCCAATCTTTTTTGCGCGACACACCGGTCCTACGATATTTTCACAGACTGGCCTTTAAGGGGTCGCAGATAAATACAGCAAAATAAAACCAGTACCAGTACAAAAAAAAGAAAATGTATTCATAACACACGGGAAAAGACCCAGGGAAACTGAGGTAACGATAAAAGTGATAAAAAATAACGGTAAAAACGCTGAAAACCATAAATTTCACACCCGAACCTCAACTCTCGCGGCCTGCTACCGAACGACTCGAGGTTGGGGACCGCTGTCACAAACCATACCTGATTTTTAATTCGGCTGCTCTCCCTCCAATCTAGTCTTCTTGTTCGGCGGCTACTTTTCAACGGCTTCCTGTTCTGACCATAGATCTCAAAATTGCACCGAAGACAAAGACTGGCTTCTGAACGTGAGAGATTTTTGGCCACACCCACAAACTGTTGTCTTGCTATCAGCCAGATTTGAGCTGTTTTCCCAGTCAGTTTAGTGCTACCCCAGGAGAAGACCATAAGAACTGAGATTATTTTTAACTAATAGGTTCCTGTCATTGCAAAGATTGTACACATAACATCTATGAACAGTGATTTTCTATAAACTGTGTTTGTGGTTCTGTGTTCAGCCATTCCTCAACCCAGAGGGGGGGTCCAAGTGTGACGTCGTCCTGCTGAATCGTTGGAGTGTGAGAAACTACCAGGTCCAACGAGGTGACATCGTGTCTGTTGTGTGAGTAAATAAACCAAACGACACACGTGTGCATGAAATGGTTGTTTTGTTGAGAAATTATCGGACGGTGATGATGTAAACAAAACCCCCGGTGCGTCTTTCACTCACGTTTCACGTGTACGTTTGTTTTTGTGTGGACGAGTCTCAGAAGTCGCTCTACGGCTACACAGCTAAGCTGCTGGGTTTGTGTTGATGCAGAAACCTTTTCACAGCCTCATATTCAACACCATCACTGAGTATAAAGACGTGTTTGAACAAAATACCTGCAAGAAAAGGACAACAAAAAACCAGCGTGTCAGAATGATCTGAAAGTGACAGATAACAAATATCTGCTGGAGAAATCAAACGAAGCCACGAAACGCTGTGATTAACAGCGGCTGCGGTATTTTAAAAAGTTTGCTAGCTCTGATGGGGAACGTGTTCCCAACATTTGTTTTGTTGTGTGTCTCTCTGTAGATGGCGGCTGCTTTGGAAAGCTTAGCGCAGCGAGAACAATAGGAGCGCTCTTTATCTGACATTTCACGGGTACAAGGAGATGAGTCACTTATAAAACTAATATAATTTTTTTATCAAAGCTGAGCCGTTGGTCTAACAGTTGGATTATAGCTGTGATAACACACTGCAGCCTCAAAGTCAGAAACACATTAAAGCAGGGATGTATGCACGTTTTCTTCCAGTGTTTTCCTTTTGTTAAACGGACACTCGGTCCGTTAAAAGGATTTCTGGAAGTGACTTTTAAGTTTTAACTAGAAACTAAGTTTGTGGGCGGTATGTTCCTCCCGGTTTGGAGGCTAAATCACTTTTGATGATTTTGCTATACAAGTTGTGATTGGAAAGTTTGGTCGGTCCATTGATCCATCCGTCTAAGATCTGGACAAAGGAAGGATTGTAAGTCTGCTAACTCGGGGAGTGGTGAGTTTTGCATTTATATGGATTTTTTGCGTATTCTGTGTGCAGGCAAACGATGGCCACCGCACTGTGGTGCATAAGATAAGATAAGATGAACTAATACCACAGTGCGGTCTATGAGTCTTTTGCCCAAGGTAGAATATTAATTAGAGCTCCTCTAAGTCTCGAAATTCTTGACTCCATGAACATTGAATAAAACAACAAGGATGCTCGTGGTTCGAGTTTGGACTCTTCGACTGAAAACTGTGACTCGGCCGGACGCCCCGGTCTCGTCTCCAGGTAAGTCAGATTCCCACATCCGCTTCGTGCGCGGCGGATTCTGCTCCGAGTGAACCAAACATAACAAACAGCGAGTGTGGTCCATCGAAAGAGCACCGACGCACACAGAGCCTTCGCTGCTCATTAGACAAATCTCGCTGGAGAATCACAAGTTTTTGCATCCGAGTGCAGCCGGAATGTCTCAGCCGTCCGTCCTCAGTCCCAGACGTCCGCCGCTCCATCGATGTTCCTGTGAGCGTCACACACACTGATTCAACCTGTTCAAACTGGAGAAGCTGCAGTCCCTCCAGCTGCTCCGAGACCCACAAAACTGAGATTTCACAATGAAATTGACAGATTTAACAGCCTTTTCCAGCTGTTTGATGGCGTGACGATGATTCTGTCATTTTCCCCCTAATTTTTTGTTATTTGAGGCAATCTGTGACAGGAGGCAGGAAGACGAGTCCTCCTCTGTGATTTTGCCCGGATGGCAGCTCCTCTCTGCTCAAGAGTCGGCGCTTTTGTAGGAAAAGATGTTTCTAAAAGTGTGTTCCTGTCGGTGCACGGAGCACAGCAGCTCCGAACCGTAATTTAGCCTAATCTGAGTCTGAGTGCTGCTCACTTTGAGCCCCTATATTGTAGCTGAATGCATAAAGAGGCCTCTTTCTGGAGGAGGGGAGGCAGAGCAGCATCACACAGCTGCACAGCCATATACAGATGGAAAGGGAAATGGGGACACTGGTCGTGTAAAGTTCACCTGAGTGCAGAATCTCTCTGACATTTAGACTCGATCTGCTGTTTTTGTGGCGTTATCAGCTCAGTGCACCTCAGCCCTCCTCCCGTCTCTGCCTTTTTCTCTGTTTGTCTTCCAATCTTAAATCACCACCCGTTTACGTGGCAGCCCTTTGAAGAAGAGGGGGATCTTTCCTCAAAGCAGCAGATAGCGAGTCCTCCACATGTGAAAGTGATCTGTATCGCCTCACCTCATCACTGGGGATTGTGTTCAAATCTCTCGTAAAGCCGCGTCTATCATCCTGCGAGGCCGCCTCGGATTTAAATTTCAAACGTGCGACTACGCTGCGGGCGAGGCTTGTAATTGGCACTCGTTTTAAGGAAGATCGTTCGGGGGAATGTGCCGGTCCGTAGAGTAAAGTCTTATTTACGCTGGTTGGCACGTGCTGGAGAAGGAAAGCAATTGCGTCCCTTTCTTTCTGGAGAGCTCGGCGCTTCCGTGGCTGTTTGTTTGGTGAAGACCAAACCTGATTGATTTTACGTTCGACCATTTTCCTCTGAGCGGCCTCGGAACAGATTTGTGCAAAACATCATTTTCTCCAGGACGGGGAGGAAATGTTTCAGGCGGGTTATAAATCTGCACCACGAACGACGTATGGAGTCCCGTGCTCCTGCGCTCCTTTTGTTTTGCAGGGTTTGAAAGCTTTAATGACGGCTATCCTGGATCGTCGGGTAACGTGGTGAGATGAGCCCCAACCCAAAGTTAGTTAGATGTGAACTTTTCCACCACTTCTCCAGACTTTTGTCTCAGAGGCAAAGCGACGTTCAATCAGGTTCAGCAGCCTGGAGAAGTGCCAGGAAAGCACCGAAAATTCATCCCAGTACTGTCATCTGTGAACTGGGTGTTACACTGGTGAGAAGAGTCACTTTTACCAACTCCCAGCTCCTCATGTTACATTTCAGAGGGGATCTACTCCACCTTTCCTTATTTTCTGTCAAACACATCCTGTTCCAAAGCTGGATGAGTGGGAGAGATGTGGTCAGAAGACCCACCCACCTGCTGGTCAGGCCTTCTGTTTATGAGGGGAAGCCAATCATAAAGACAAGTTGGTGTAAAGAGAGAGCAGCTTCGACAGCTCATGTCAAATGGAGGATAAACTGAGGGGCTGTGAGACCCTGTGTGAGGTAAATAATGATTATGAACTTTAATAAGTTACAGTTTTGTGATGTGCTGGGTTCATGTTGTAAAGGGGACAGTCGAACAGCGGCAGACTGACGTCCTTTTTGTAAAGAGTCGTCTGCGTTGCCAACTGGAGACACGCAGAGAAACGAAACCTGAAATAATTCGATTCAACTTTATTTATACAGTTGAATCGGTCAACAGTCGCCTCAAGGCGCTTTATATTGTACAGTAGATCGTACAATAACATACAGAGAAAACCCAACAATCA
The DNA here is from genome assembly GCF_963969265.1 of Rhamphochromis sp. 'chilingali'. Classification (NCBI taxonomy): domain Eukaryota; kingdom Metazoa; phylum Chordata; class Actinopteri; order Cichliformes; family Cichlidae; genus Rhamphochromis; species Rhamphochromis sp. 'chilingali'. The sequence continues at coordinate 1,952,276 of NC_137930.1, forward strand.
TGTGACCCCCTATGAGCAAGCACTTTGGCGACAGTGGGAAGGAAAAACTCCCTTTTAACAGGAAGAAACCTCCGGCAGAACCAGGCTCAGGGAGGGGCGGGGCCATCTGCTGTGATTGGTTGGGGAGAGAGAAGGAAGACAGGATAAAGACATGCTGTGGAAGAGAGACAGAGGTTAATAACAGAGGTCTGTTAACACATAGTGAGTGAAGAAGAATCATGTCAAGTAACAGCTGGTCGGGTAACCGGTTTTATGACGACCTGTGTTCTGTAGTTTCCCTGAAATCACGTTGAGGTTTTATTCTTGGCTCGAGTTGGAGATCCTAATCACGAGTTCTTGGTCGAACGTTTCACTGTCGTTCTTGTTTTTCTAGCTCAGACTGGAAATAATCTAGTATTTCTAGTACTTTAACAAAACACTCAAATAATGAAGGAGAGGATGCTAAAATATATAAATGAAATGTAAGTACAGGTTATACTTGTTTAACGTTGGGCCTTTCCTAAACCTGATGTAGGTTTTTGGTGTCTGCAAGTCAGAATAAAACCCAAATATCACAAATATGAAGCAAGATACAAACTGATAAACTTGTGATTCATGCTGAACCTTAGAAACAGGGCTGTGAAGAAAGGATTTGGCCACATTCTGATTTCTTACTTTCATGTTGTTTCAGTTCATCGAACAAACTTTAAGACAAAAGATAACCAAGTAAATGCAACATGCAGAGTTCAATTTCACAATCCAGACCTGATCTCTGTCACACCTGCTGAAAAAAATAAAGTGAAGCAGGCTGAAAGATCTCAAACAGCAGCACATCACGCCGCGACCCAGTCAGTGACACCATCAGTCGGTCACAGAGACTTTTTAAGGCTCCAGAGAACCACAGTGAGAGCTGTTATCCACGCACAGAGGAAACCTGGAACGGGGCTGAGCCTTCCCACCTCCCCAACCTCTGATCGAAAAATACGAAGGTTTGGCAGCGGCCGAGTTGAAGTTGGACTGACTGAGGTCATGACAAAGAATCTCGGACGTGATATGAAGGAGTCACTGACGTTGTTAGGTTCAGGGGCAGGTCGCCTCTACATGGCTTTAACGCATCGTTCCTCCTCTTGATGTCCCGTGTGCCGAACTACCAGCTCGTGTGTTTCTGTCGTCGGCGCTGTCTGCCATGTTGGTTTTGATGCCCTGCGATGAGAGTGATTCTAGAGGCTACACCAGGCATGGGCGAACTACGGCCCGGGGGCCACGTGCGGCCCGTTAAACGTTTTGATCCGGCCCGCCAAACTTGAAAAAAAAAAATGTAATAAATTAACCTTGTTAATGTTTTATTTCCCCTGCAATTCTGATGCTTCCTCACTAGATGGCGCACTCTAGATATATTGGCTTTGTTGAGGTGAAGCGGCGTAGGCCTATTACTCCACGTTTGCACTTTACCCTGTGACCTACCGCCCCTCTATGAAGATGAGCGGACCCAAGAAAAGGAAAGTGGACAGAGAATGTCGAGTGTTCAAAAAGGAGTGGACAACTAAATATTTTTTCACTGAACACCGATCATCTGCTGTTTGCCTGATATGCCAAGAAACTGTGGCGGTTTTTAAAGAGTATAATATTAGCCGTCACTTTGCCACAAAGCACACAAATTATGGTAGCAAGCTCTCAACAAAAGAACGGGAATCTGCTGCTGAGAAGTTGGCAGCTAATTTGAAGGCTCAGCAAAGTTTTTTTCACCGTCAAACTGCCATTCAAGAATCAAGTACCAAGGCCAGTTTTATGCTTTCATTCAAAATAGCAAAGGCCAGCAAACCACTGTCAGAGGGCGAGTTTTTAAAAGAATGTATGGTAGAGACAGCAGGTATTTTGTGCCCAGAGACCAAAGACAAATTTGAGAAAATCAGTTTATCACGGCGGACAGTGACTCGCCGTGTAGAACTAATAGATGAAGATATCACCAGCAATCAACGAAACCTTTGAAATAACGGAGGAGTTTTTGACAATGGAGTCTCTGAAAGGACAAACACGGGGAGAGGACTTGTTTGAACGAGTGTCTGCTGCCATCGAAAACATGAAGCTTCCCTGGAGTAAGCTTGTTAACGTCACCACAGATGGATCTCCAAATTTAACGGGAAAAAACGTTGGCCTGCTGAGGAGAATCTAGAATAAAGTGAAAGATGAAAACCCTGACCAGGATGTGATTTTCCTCCACTGCATCCTCCACCAGGAATCTCTATGTAAATCAGTGTTACAGCTGAATCATGTTGTGAATCCTGTGGTGAAACTTGTCAACTTCATACGCGCACGGGGACTTCAGCACCGTTAGTTCATTGAGTTCCTGGAGGAAACTGATGCGGATCACCAGGACCTGCTTTATCACTCCCGTGTCCGCTGGTTGAGTTTGGGCAAAGTGTTTCAACGAGTGTGGGAGCTCAAAGAGGAGATTGGCGTGTTTTTGGAGCGGCAGGGGAAGACTGATGAATTTCCTGAGCTGAGCAACAAGAGCTGGATGTGTGACTTTGCGTTTGCTACGGACATATTTTCACACTTGAATGAGCTCAACGTGAAACTGCAGGGGAAGGAGCAGTTTGTGCATGACATGCACACAAACGTGAAAGCCTTCAAATCCAAGCTGGCTTTATTCTCCAGGCAGATTTTGAACAAGTCATTCACTCATTTTCCTACACTAGCCACGCTGAAAGAGGCCGGAGCAAAAGTAAAGAAATACAGTGAGTCACTGGATGCACTGCACGGAGAATTCTGCCGTCGGTTTTTGGATTTCGATAAAATTGACAAGTCACTTCAATTGGTGGCCTTTCCTCTGTCACAAGACCCCGAAACAGCTCCAGAGGAGCTTCAGCTCGAACTCATCGACCTTCAGTCCGACCCTGCCTTAAAAGAGAAATTCAGCTCTCTGAAACTAAATGACTTCTATGCTTCACTCAATGATGCCGCGTTTCCAAATCTAAGGCGAAAAGCGCAGATGATGTTGGCTTTGTTCGGCTCTACCTTCGTGTGTGAACAGACATTCAGCGTCATGAACATCAACAAAGCCAGCCACAGATCCAAGTTAACAGACCTACACCTCAGATCAATCCTGAGAATCGCCACAACAAAACTAACTCCAGACTTTGATGCGCTGGCTAAAAAAGGAGACCAACAACACTGCTCCCATTAAAATGTGTGTCTCTCCGTGATACGCACGTTGTTAAAATGAACAGTGCGCGCAGATCAAATATAACGCTTCACAGACTGACTTGCTGCAACTGTTTCGAACTTGCACTGGTCGTTGTTGACTTTTGGCACCGGAGAAACAAATTGAATAAAAGGAACAGGACAAGTACATCTGCATCTCCTACCGTTTTTGGGGAAAAAAAAAAAAAAAAAAGTTAGGAGGAGAGTGATGTGATATCCTGAAGGATAACAGAACTTTCAGTGCTTTAAAATAAAATGTTCATTTATTTGATTTTCAGTGTTTAAAGGCTCATTTCGAAGTCAGAGATTTTATTGTAATGCTTTTCTTCATTTAAAAAAAATGAAATTAAAGCACATGTTTTCTCCATATCCCAAGATGTGTATTTTTCCCCCAATGAGGTGATGTTTTCAAAGCATGCCATCTATCTACTCCTGTTCCGGCCCATTTGTCAAATGTTAGAACTCAATGTGGCCCACGAATCAAAAAGTTTGCCCACCCCTGGGCTACACGTATGAAATGAGAAGGGCGTGCTTTTGCATTGTGACGTGTGCCGTTTACGCGTCGGGTCTCTGCGAGTCATGGCGCGCTGAACATGGCTTCAGTCGTGTTTCTGGGGTTGCTGGTGTTGTTAGAAGAGGACGTGTGGAAACGTCTTCCCACTGTGGAGATTTGTGGCAGGTAACGCAGCACAGATTTGACGTGTCTCAGCTCCTGAGGGTATTCACGGGCTCCCCAACAGGACGTTCGAGTGTTAATTTCATTCCCTGGTTATTATCGTAATGAGATGAAATGTAAGCCTGACTGTTATAAACACGGGCTTCATTCCCACGTCTGTAATCTTCAGCACCTACGGCACACTGAGACTTTTAACCCTCTCCAGGCAGACGTTGCCGATTTGCAACAGTAAAAACTAACAATCTGATCACCCCACATACGAGTTTTTTTACTCAGAAGCACCACTGCAGGACTCGGTCGTGCATAGCAACAAAAAGTTTAATTTGAGCCTGAGAGGGTTGAGGTGTGAAACTAAAATCTTCCCCCTTCTGCAGCTCTTTGAGCATCGTTTCATCCTTCGACAGTAATTTCAATAAGCATTGTCGTTTCAGCGCAAAGACTCTTTCTTGTTATCTCTCTATACCTACATGCCTCTTTCTCCAACGTCTCCAGAGATCAGGACACGTGTCAAAGTCTCAGTTAGTCGTTTCTTAAAATTATTATTATTTTCTGAGGCGTAGACTGTTGAGGTGAGGAAGCAAAAAGCCTGTGGGGTTTCTATAAGCGTCTCAAATACAGATGCAAACGACAGGAGAGAAGAAACCCGGTGAAAACAGCGAGGCGGAAATAACGAAGGGAGTCAAAGAAATGAGCGCCGTGCTCGTGTGCTGAAGGAGTTCAAACTGAAGGAGCTGGAATAACAGTTATTGCAACAAATTGCGTTTTTGCTGCACGCTGTTTAAAAAGAGGTGAAGCATTGCTCATGATGCCACAGCAGCTGGTTTCCTTCGTCTAAACGAGGCGACTCCCAGCAGAACAGGTCACTCTGCAACACCACTGCAGTGATATTCATTCATACTCAAAGAAAATTACGAGGGGTTTGCTAAACGTAGTATTGTAACCGAGGTGTTCACTGAGCAGCACACTAATGCGTTTCAAACTCTGGATGGGTGGGCGTGCACAGCCCAGTTTATTTAAAGGTCGACACTTAGGATGAATTTTGAGACATAAAATGACAAAAAGCTGTTTTGGGTCTTGGAGTCCAATTAAACTTTCCACATATTTCAAACAAGATTCCCCAGATTGTGTCAGATGTCTTTGTTTTTCAGTATAAATCATTTTCTTCCAGTGCAAGCTCGTCTTATCCAGTCGCGTTGGTCTGTGAGATTTCCCACCAAAACAACGCTATCAGCTTATTGGATCTCACATCTATAAGAGCTGCAGTACTTCCTCATTAACTTAAAAACCTATCAGCTGAATTCAGCCATAAATAAAGTCAGTGTCTTTTACTGTAACACATATTATGAGGATCTGCCTCCCTAATAATTGGAAAAACTGACTCCTGCTCTCAGATTCACTTGAAGTTTCATATCCCTGCACTAAGATGAGTATCTGTGGAGTAATAATTCTCCAGTCGTCTCGGAGGGGCGCAGACGTGTGACGTGCTTTTAAAACCATTTCACCTTTCAGGTAGATGTCTACTCTTTTTCATGCTCTCAGCCTTAAATGACTGTTATTACTCTTCATCAGTGTCACACATGTAACCAGTAGGTGGCCGCCTCTAAATACCAGTAGGTTCTTATAACCGTATTAAATGCAGGTCACTGTGCCCCATTGAATAGAAATAATGGGTTGAGTGTTTCCAAGTGAAAACAGCAGGAAAATGAGACATTAGGAGGCTGATGGGCAGCAGACGCATGTCCTCCTGCAGGCTGCTAATGGTAACGTAACATTAGAGACCGATAACAGGGAAGAAGTTTAATGTTGTATTTCAATGGTTGTTTGGTTCGTTTCATTCCAATCTTGCACCACAAGAAACTTTCAATAATAATTAACCAACAGTCTTAATTTAATTACTGCTCATGTTTTGTTTGTGAGGTGTCAAAGATTTATCGTGTTGAGGAAAACATTGTAGATTTTTATAAAAATATAGACGCGGTAAGCATGCACGGTAGCACTGACACACAAAGCGCAACCTTTACAGCACACCAACACAACCGGCCAACAACAGCGACGACCAGTAACGCTGCCAAACACCAACCAGCGGCAACGACAGGCCAAAGACGAGAAGGAGAAGAAGGAGCAAGCGCCGTCGGCTGCAGGCGTCCTCCAGCAACAGCTTCGCTTCATGCCAAGTGGCTTTATTGTCATTCCAACTGTGTGCAGTGGTACAGCACAGGACTACATAAAGTGCAAAAACTGCAAAAATAGGAATGTGCAAAAAGTAGCTTCATGCCTCTCCAGCTGTGACAGAGTCTTGTCATCATGGTGGTGACCAGCAACTTTGACAAACTGGTGATAATTGATGTCCTGGGAATAACAAAGTTCAAAGATCATCAGTAGGGTTGATGTACGCCTGTTTCCACACTGTCGCACACTTTAAATGTGATTGTTTACATAACAAAGACACGATTAGTAATCGCAGATTACTGGTTAGAAGCTCGAGGAGGCGGTGCTTACTGTGGATATAAGGCTTTTTTTTAACCCGGCGTTGGCTGAGACAAGCGACCTGATCAAAAACAGGAAGAGGAAACAATGTTGGATTTCTGCTGTAAGGCTCAGAAACCATAAAAATAACACGATTTCACTCGTAGGATGAACCTGAAAGAACGTTTGATTTTTCTATAACAAAATGATGTTTTCCTACTTTTGCGCCTGAAACTCAGTTTAATGGAAACCAAGTTAATTGGACTTTACTTCCCCGCGGCAGTCACTACACCTTCACGGTACGATCGCACAGCTTCACACGGTTTAATCTGCTGTCATGCGTCAGACAGCAGCTGCCTCCTTCAACACATTTCATAAAAGAGAGGGCGAGCGAGGAAATGAGCGGAACGGCTGCGGTGTCTGTGTTCACCCGCTACGTTTATATATTTATTTCTCATCCGATTCCTGTTCAGCAGAGCAGGAAATGAAGTATTCACATCTTCTTAGAGCTCAGATTTATGGCCTTGCTGATTGCTAATTGGCTAGTGAATAATCACGTGTAGTACAGTGAAGACCAGAGAGCGGAGGGACCTCGTCGCTGTGGTTTACTGCTGAAGAGTGTTTGTGACGTTCCTCCTCACCTGTCTCAGGTGGTCATTAAAGGTGTCTTGCTGTGACACCTGGATGAAGTTCATCAAATTAGATAGAAACGTTTTAGATCTGCTTTTAGAACAAGAGTGCATGGTTTCATTGTTTCCAGTCTTCATCTCCAGACGTGAAGCTTTATTAGCTCAGCTCGGCATAATAAATGGATGAATTTGAAGATTGTGTTCAGAACTTACCCACCAATCATCTGATTTGATCATTAAGTGTCATCAAGCGTTCAGTAATGGCTGCCGTCCGCGAACGAGAAACTCTTCACAGCTAATTATGTGTTCTTGTCTTTGTTGAAGGTAAATAATCATTTAGAACAGTGGTCCCCAACCCCCGGGCCTCGGACCGGTACCGGTCCGTGAGTCGTGTGGTACCGGGCCGCGAGAGTTGAGGCTCAGGTGTGAAATGTATAGTTTTCAGGGTTTTTATTGGTTTTCAGTGTTATTTTGTTATCGTTTTTATCGTTTACTCTGTTTTCCTCGGTCTTTTCATGTGTGTTATGAATAAATATTTTTTCGGTACCGGTACTAGTTTGATTTTGTTGTATTTATCCGCGACACCTTAAAGGCCGGTCCGTGAAAATATTGTCGGGCATAAACCGGTCCGTGGCGCAAAAAAGGTTGGAGACTGCTGATTTGGATCAAACAGCATGTAAGCACGCAGAGTGAAATGCTGACACACGTTTATGCTAACGCAACGAGCCAGAGTCCGCTCTTTGTCCTGCTGCCAAAGTATAATTCCAGCACAGTTGGTGGAGAATAGCAGGAGACCCAAATCTGAGAGACGGCACATGAGTCCATGCTGGGCTCTGAAGCTGATTTCCATTAAACTGGTGTTACAGGCGGGCTAATTAAACGGGCCCACAGAGGTTTCAGTCTTAAAGAAGCAAAAACACTTCTCAGCTTCTCAGCAGTGAATGAGACATTCAGCTCAGTTTACCTGCTGGGAGCACACCTGATCTATATAATACATGCAGTATGTGTTCTGTACACATGTACTGTTTACCTTCAGATCCCCCCCACTGTCACTCAGCACCTGATCCCACAGGGCTACGTATTCAGCCACCAGCTGCACACCAACCCACCCAACCACCGTCATCATCATGTATACCGATGACGCCACCGTGGTTGGGCTCATCTCTGATGGAGGTGAGACAGCGTAGAGGGCGGAGGCAGACGACCTGTCCCGCTCAGAGACCGTCCTTAAAACCAAAGAAGTCGTAGTGGACAGACACAGGTCCACTGTCCTGTCGTTATGGATGGAGAACAGGTGGAATCCGTCTCCACCTTCAGGTTCAGGTTCCTTTGCAGAATCAAAAGTTAATCCCAGTTGTTGCTCTGACAGATGGATTGTCACTGACTTTGGTTAACCTCAAGATTGTGGCTTTTAGTGAGTCCTGTTTCCTGTAACACCAGTACGAGAGTCCGCTTCACCCCGTCCCAGCGATTAGCCTGTGGCAGGTGCTAACTGTCATCTTCCCACAGCCTCCCTGAAGCCTGTTCATAGGCAACCTAACAACACCGCTGAACACACTAATCACAGCTCTCGCCTACATTATAACACTCCTCACCTACTGGATCGTTTTTAAACTCTAAGTACTCTCATGTGCTGCTAATGCATTGTTAACTTCAGAGTCCAGAGCAAACAATGACGGCTTCCTGTTGAGGACCTGACTTGAAGTGAATCATTAAATTTATGTTTGCTTTTCATCGACTCTCGTTCTGAAGTACTCACGCGCTTTCTTTGAGCCACAGCTGGATTAAACCCCACCCCTGCTGGCCTGCCTGGTTGCTGTCCAGCGATTGGTCACCACGCTGTCTCCTTGTGAGAACCCTGATTGGACATCCTACAGCCGGTACTTCAGTTACCGATCAAATCAAAGAGTGTAATCAGACCTCTGTATGATTACAGGTGTAACTGTGACCGATTATCAAGATGAGTAAAGTCGCACACCTGTTGCTGTCGAACTACTTCGACCAAAACCGCCGTTTGCTCCTCCTCAGTGATGTAGTTGCCGTGGGATGAGACTACAAATGGAGAGCGCTACATACAAGACAACATAATATCTGCTCCTGCCCTAATGTTCTGCCTGCACATGCTTATCCACGCCTGATATTGATGCAATTAAAAGATAAAACACTCGGAGGCAAACCCATTTATTTCTCTTTCTGTCTGTGTCCTTTCTTCTCTGCATGCTGGCTAATACGGGAGACGTCGTCAGCGTCCAACCACACGGCGCCTTCTTTGTTTTCCTCCCAGTATCTCGTACTGGCATCAAAGCAGCACACGGCTCTCCTCTAATGTTTCCTTGTCTGCCCGTTTAGTGGCGGCGGATGCCTCCCTCCCAGCACCCGTTAGTCAGTTGACATATTGAGGGCACGATGAAGGCTGTACGTTAACGCTGCAGGGAGCGACACACTTAAAGGAAGCAGGTGGGAAAAGAAAGGGAAAAAGTTCTTTCTATCAGGATGTCGTTTCAACTTTTTGGCATAAATACACGATAAAAATCCCACATTGGAAATGTGGATGTCGCCACAGAGTGACTAACCCAGCCCAGTATGACCTCAGAGCGCTTTATTAATGTCAGGCCGGCAGAGTTGAGCTCAGCTGTAACTCGGCACTTTAAGGCGTTTCTGTTTGCTGGCTCCGTTTAGTCATGTGCTCATCACGCACAGTGTGTGCTTTGCTACCAGTTAAAGTGCTACACCTGAGAAACCCTCCTTCTCAAAGGTTTTCAAGGCGATTAGGATAAAATAGAATAGGATAGAATAGAATAGGATAAAATAGAATAGAATAGAATAATCCTTTAATTGTCCCACAACGGGTAATTTGGTTGTATCAGCAGCAAAAAAACACACATATACAAAAAGAACAGGACATAGAACAGAAAACAAAAAAACACAATTGTTACATATTTGCATCATGACAACAGTTACCAGAGCAGAGTTGTTCAAACTAGCGTACAGATAGTGTGCAGACAGAGCAGGACACTGAAAGATGTTTAAATAGTTAAGAATAGGGCTGCTCGATTATGGCAAAAATGATAATCACGATTATTTTCACTGAAATTGAGATCTCGATTATTTGATGATATTTATTTAACAATAACAATGTGTTGAATGATGACTTTAAAGATTGTCATAAAATAATATAAAACAGTGCAAATACTGATAACAGTGCAAATGTTTGCAATATAAGAAATAAATGAAAAATGTAAACATCTATGTTTAGTGAGCTTTGCAGTGTTGCTCTGTGGTGCAGCTACACTGTAGCAAAGTTTACACACTGTGTCTACTTGATCCACGTCTGACTGAACCCATAATGTTTCCACACCACTGAAGGTTTTTACCTCTTTTCAACCAACAGCAGTCACTCTCCTCTCCAAATAACTTCTGCTCAGCTTTCCGAGCTTCCCTCGGGTCCTCTTAATCAGCGGTCCCCAACCCCCGGGCCTCGGACCGGTACCGGTGCGTGAGTCGTTTGGTACCGGGCCGCGAGAGTTGAGGCTCAGCTGTGAAATGTTTGGTTTTCAGGGTTTTTATTGGTTTTCAGCGTTATTTTGTTATCGTTTTGATCGTTTACTCGGTTTTCCTGGGTCTTTTCACGTGTGTTATCAATAAATCTTCTTTTTTTCGGTACCGGTACTGATTTTATTTCTTGTATTTATCCGCGACACCTTAAAGGCCGGTCCGTGAAAATATTGTCGGGCATAAACCGGTCCGTGGCGCAAAAAAGGTTGGAGACCGCTGGTGTAAATTGTTGTGACACGTGTTCGAAACACAGAGAGGTGCGCTCGATTTGCCACACAGAGCAGCGCGAGAGTACAGCACGAGGGAGGGGCTAATAATCGGCTCAGTCATTTTTAATGATCGTTGAAAGCTCAGATCGTAATCGAGATTAAAATTCGATTAATCGAGCAGCCCTAGTTAAGAATATTTAGAATAAGTAGAAAAGTGCAGATTGTGTGATTGTACCTGTGCATTAAAAAGTAGACATGTAACTTCCAATAAGTTAGTTTATATATAAGCTGAGAAAAGTAATGTGCAGTTACAACAGTAGAAGTTATTACAGCGCACATGTAAACATCTGTGTTTGTTGGGAGCAGTTCTGATTGTACAGTCTGACAGCTGCAGGGAGGAAGGACCTGCAGAAATGCTCCTTCATGCATCGAGGATGCAGCAGTCTGTCACTGAAGCAGCTCTGCAGCAACATCTACATGCATGGGCTGGGAGACTCTGTCCATCAGAGATGTTATTTTGGCCAGAGTCCTTCTGTCTCCACCACCTGCACTGGGTCCAGGGTGCATCCCAGAACAGAGCTGGCCTTCCTGATGAGTTTATCCAGCCTCTTCCTCTCAGCTGCCGATAAACTGCTGCTCCAACATACCACACTGAAAAAAAATGACAGATGCCACCAGAGTCATAGAAGGTCTTTAAAAGCGCTCCCTGGACTCCAAATGACCTCAGCCGCCTCAGCAGGTAGCGTCTGCTCTGACCCTTCCTGTAAAGAGCATCAGTGTTGTGGCTCCAGTCCAGTTTATTACTCAGGTGAACACCCAGGTACCTATGAGAGTCCACTATCTCCATGTCCACTCCCTGGATGTTCACCGGTGTCAGTGTGGAGGCTCTGCACACTGACACTGGTGAACATCCAGGTAGTGGATGTTGCACCTTTGCACTGTTTAGGCCAGACGCAAAGAAGACGCCACACACGCGACGGTTTAAGCTGAACATGTGGCGATGAGCTGGAAGTCCCAGCTGCTCCACATCCTTTAAGCCAGCGCTGGAAACGAGCTTTGATCCAGGCTAATTCCTCTGCTGCCAGGAGGCGTTCCCCCGCCCCCCCGAGCTCCCAGCAGGCTTTGTGTCGCCAGCGTTTTAACACAGTTCCGTTAATTGGTCCTGTGGTGGTGCTGCATTAAAACCAGAGCAGAGAATCAAACAAAGTGTGAACGCGCTGCACAGGAGTCCTGCTTTAAACCTGGTTTCACTCTGTCATCAGGTGCAGCCACACGTCATGAAGAATTAGTGGAGGAATTTCCTTTTATATGCGTGAGTTATAGAACCAAGAAGTGGAATTTTGAGTGTAGTTTTACTGTTGAATCAATACATCGTTTTATAGAGCCGAGACATTTACTGCAGTGCGATATGCAGCGTAGCAGCGCCCCATTAAATCACAGCTCCCAGCAGTTCATCTCAAGGTAATGATGACAAATTAAAATGACATAAAATAAAGTAAATTTAAGATCATATTTTTAATGCTGGCTTTTAGCTCTGGCATACAGACGTGCTGATGGCGTCCGTGCACTCGGAGGATTACCTCCAGCTTAATGTTCTTCGGTTTAAGTCGGAATTAAAAGTGGAAGCATAAACATGGATGTGGATTTATGGATTTGTGACTTTGCTCGACTGTTTTTTTCCCACAAAAGCTGTTTAAGATTCTTCTTCTTTGATTTTGGGGTAAGACTTGATGATGAGATGACAGACGAGTGAAGTTTAGATATTTGCTGAGTGGGCGTCCATCTCAATATTTCCTCCAGTGTCCGAACAAAATAAAACATTTAAACAAGTTAAAAACGGGTTTTTCCTTTTCCACGGATGCAAAGAAGACATTTGAAGCAAAAAGTAGAAAATGCAAGAATATTGTTGTTTGTTGGCGTCTAGAAGTTTGTTGTACACGTACAATGACAATAAGAGGCTATTTTATTCTGTTGTGTCGATCACAGTGTGTCGGTGCTTGTTTTTATCACGTTACTGCAGCAGGGAGTCGGGTTCAGAGACCCAGGATGGGCTGGCGTCCCCCTTCCTGCTCACTGGGAGCTGCTCTAACACTCAGTTTAGCTTCACCTGTTTTTCTGCAGTGAAATCTTTGATAAATGGCCGGCGCTGAGCGGTCACGTGGTCAGTTTGTATTTTTGGATGTGTGTGGTGGCTCAGCCCAGAATCTCAGACCGAAATGGACGATTCAACCTTCAAGGCCTTTTTTAGACGGCCGCGATGAAGCTTTTCTCTCTGCGTCCGTCACCATTGTGTACTTTGTATTTTATGCTTTGGTGGTTGAATTCGATCCAGGACATGATTTGCCATCAATAATAATAAATTCCATTCAGGTTTATTTATTCATATAGTGCCAGTTTACAACAACGGTCACCTCATTGCACTTTATGTTGTGACGTAAAGAGCGTCTGATTATAGAGAGAAACCCGAACATCCTGCTATGAAGGAAAACCTCGCTTTTAACAGGAAGTGACCTCCGGCAGAATCATCTGCATCCGATGGAGCCTCTGTTCAGTTTCTCTCAGAACATTTTAATATCTTACTTTTTATTTTACTTTAAGACCAAAGACTAAAACTGGAGCGATGAATGATGTGTGGATGTCTTTCTTCGTGGTTCCTAAAACTACACTAAACTCTGTTTATTTTATGTAAAATTCAAATTTTAAAGTCTCTGAATTTATCATTTTCCCCCTCAGTTCTTTATCCTAGATACGTTCACCACTTTAATCACAGAAAACATCCAAGTCAGCGATGGAAGTGCTCCATGATTTTCTCAGATATCACTCGGTGTATGTCACAGTCAAAAGAGAACTGATTGACCTGAGGCGCCCACCTGAGCGCGGCGGCAGGTGGTGGGCGGGGTGTGAGGGGTCACCTGTGATGGGCCTGGGCTTTTACCAATGAGAAAAATATTCTTCCAGATGCTGTATTAAATTTTATGTTTTGAAGAGTAAAGAATGAGATGTGTTTTCATCTGATTAATAAAACTTGATGCATTTGATTTGCTATGTGGGGGCTAAAACAAGTAACCGAAGCAAAGTGTTAAACTTTGGTGTTTCCTGGTGAGAGGCTGCGCGTCCATCAACAATGCAAATGGAAATCAATGCCTCAGGAACAGGAAATCGTTGGCGTCCAAATGAAAGAAGGTGGAAATGCCAGTCACACCCCAGGAGGCTGATGGATGGAAAGAAGAGGCCTCCTGGACGCCCTCAAGGCCTGGACGGGAATACAGAGAGTGCGGTAACCGTGTCCAAGGAAGATCCTGCATCTCCGCAGTTTGATTTAAACAGACAGGATGCAAAGATTAAAAACCAACGTTAATGAATATGGAAATGGAAAGAACTAAAATTAGGCCGAACTAAAGGAGCAGTAATGTTACAGTTGTTCTTAAATGAAACTTCTGCAAAGAGAAAGAAATGAAGTCGTGATTTTTGAAAAGAAGTAATTCTGCTCCGTTTAACAAGCCATCCAGTAACGTCTAGTTTCATTTTTCTAAAGGGAGAGAGTCAGAAACGTCCACAGGCTCCAAAACTGAGCAAGTCGCACTAAAATAATCCAGCTGGATAAATGGCACCAAGGCCAGAGGCAAGAGGTATAAATGTACTTTTAAAAGGACCGTTCACCCCAAAACAAGATGATTGCAGGCTGTCTGTGTAAAACCGGTGAACCTGAGACTGATTGAGCTCGAACAGTCAGTTCACAGCATGAATGAATGGCTGTTCATCCGCGTGCTGGACAGTCAAACGCACAGTGACAGCGCCATTAAACAGTGAGTGTTTCCCAATCGACGTGGCGGAGCGTCCGTCCCTCATCCATCTGCTACTGTCACAGCGTGTGAATCACCTAAAGCAGCGGCCTCCAACCTTTTTTGCGCCACGGACCGGTTTATGCCCGACAAAGTTTTTCACGGACCGGCCTTTAAGGTGTCGCGGATAAATACAACAAAATATAACACACGTGAAAAGATCCAGGAAAACTGAGTTAACGATAAAAACGATAACAAAATAACGCTGAAAACCGATCAAAACCCTGAAAACCAAACATTTCACACCTGAGCCTCAACTCTCGTGGCCCGGTACCAAACGATGGACCGGTACCGGTCCGAGGCCCGGGGGTTGGGGACCGCTGACCTAAAGTCGTTTTAATCGAGGTCTGCGTTGCCTCTGCTCTGGCCGCAGGAGACGGATGACTGAAGTCAAGGGAAGGGAGGAAGAGGAGACTGATAGAGCAGCATCCGTCCGTTGCCTTGGTAACTTGGTGAAACTCTACAGACGGGAGGAGGAAGCAGCCAGGTTGATGTGACTGACAGATCTGGTACAGAGCGCACAGAACGAGCGGAAGTGGGCGATCGTGACTCAAGAGTTAGGTGTTCGTCTTGTAATCGGAAGGTTGCCGGTTCGAGCCCCGGCTCGGACAGTCTCGGTCGTTGTGTCCTTTGACAAGACACTTCACCTACCGCCTACTGGTGATGGCCAGAGGGGCCGATGGCGCGATATGGCAGCCTCGCCTCTGTCAGTCTGCCCCAGGGCAGCTGTGGCTACAACTGTAGCTGCCTCCACCAGTGTGTGAATGTGAGAGTGAATGAATAGTGGAATTGTAAAGCACTTTGAGGGGTCCCGAAAAGCGCTATATAAATCCAATCCATTATTATTATTATTATTATAAGTGGCAGCGAGAAGAAAGAAGCTCCGAGACGCCGACGAGGCGAGCGCTCATCTGCTTCACGTGGGTTCCTCCTCTCTGCGCGCCCTCGCCTCATGCGCCACGAGAAGACGATTTGATGCTCGAGTTTCCAGACTGTGGGTCATCCCAGTCAGAGGCTGCGTGAAACTTTCACAGCATCGGTGGAATATAAATGCGTCGCCAGCTGAGGCCCGCATGTCACTTTTTATTGAGAGATTAGCGGGATAATTCCTCACACGATACTCGGGGTCCTTGTGTTACCACAGAGCTGGCCTTGGTGCGCCTTTGTCATTCGTCACGTTTAAAGCAGGGCTGTCGAGGAGAGCTGGATGTTGTTGCGAGAGGGGGTCGAGGGGGGAAGCAGCCTCGGGCTACGGGTCATATTTCATCGTTTAAGCGGAGCATCGCCTCCAAACTCCCCGCTGCCTGGCTCAGATGAAAGATAGCAGCGTGAGGCTTCACGCCAAAGCTTTGAGGCCTGTTCGTCACATCAGTGACTCGGGCTCTCTGAGGACTCGGGGAGGACCACACCTCGGGCAACAAAGCCTAGCAGCGAGGCGGGGAGAGGGGGAATTTGTAATGTCACTGGTAGACGCTGTGAGGTCTCAAACATTCATCTTTACTGACAGCGAGTGTCGGCAGGAGCAGAATCTGGGTTCCTGCTCATGTGAGATCAGGACAAAAAGAAAAAGTGCAGGGACCCTCTGCTCTGTGACATTTGAGTCAGATAACTTGATGCGTACAGCACGTCCGGACTGCAGCAAGAACGATTTGGGATGATTGATGAATTATAGTTTCTAAGGTGTTTGCAAATCTCCTTTTTTCACTTCTCTTATCTCCTCGAAACTGACGAGGAAGCAGGAAGAGGTCCTCTGCATCTCAGCCTGCCTGGGGCATTTTTCATCGTGTGGCTTAATCTTGTGTCGCACGGTGAATCATCTCCTTAGGAATCAATGATCTGTCAACAACGCTACAGCATATCTGGAGATTTGACAGTTACCGTCATGTGAAAAAGGCATTTCTGATACGACTCTGCAATAAACACCAAGTCAGCCCTCACTGCTTCCATAGGACTTAAGAGAAAAATTACCAGCCATCAAGGCTGGACTGGGACAAAAAATCGGCCCGGGCATTTTGACTAGAGACCGGCCCACCAGGATAAAGATTGGAAATGTGACGTCATTCAGGGGTAAAACCGCAAAGGATTCTGGGAATTTGTGGCAAGAGGTACTAGCGCACGCAGGCTTTCAATTGAAATCAGTTACACAGCGATAAAAAGAAACCCAAAAAATGGCAAGAAGCTGTTGTATTATTAACTGCAATAGCCGGTCGCATGACAGCCACGGGAAGCCGACGGGTAAAGAGATCGTTTTTTTTTTTAATCGGATTACGTCGTTGAAGAGAAATTTTTTAAGCCATGTTTCCGAAGTAAGAGCCGACGGATGGTCTGGATATACCAAATATAACGTCTCAGAACACTCCAGCTCACATGTTAGTCTGCTCCAAGCATTCCCACAAAGGTCAGAGTTTTGTAGTAGTTAATGCGTCATTTTTCTTAACATAATTGGTGATATAGGTTACAAGCAAGTCTGGCGCTGAACAGAAATTGTCGCGCTATGCTCCTTTATTTATTGTGCATAAATAGTGAATTGTCCTGACACAATATTGCATTTCGCTTCTGTTATTATGGTACACTGACAAAAACATATACTTTTATTCACAGGATAAAACAGTTGTTTTGTATCACTAATTGCCCAGTGCGATTACAACATACAGTATTATTGTCACTGCTACATTTCTGTAATGCTACCAGAAATTATTTCCACTACTAATTAATTACCGTTGAGCTCAAAGGTTATATTAATAAACGGTTAAGGAATGTGTATTTATGACGACGATTTGTGAGACTGGTAAAATTATGATACGTACGATGGTCTTTACTTTCTACACGGTGCATTTCAAGGTCCTGTACCCATCCGTCGGTAAACTGTACCTGGGCTTGTTGCAGTGACCTGAAGTTACTAAAGTTCATGAGTGTGTGCACTCACTCCAAGAACCGTATAATTATAAATATGAGCGTGGTGAAAGTTGGGCAGCACGCTAACGTCTTTTGTCCACTCTGTGCGCTCATAAGGGTCTGACCCTTTCACTCTGATTTTTCCTCGTATCTTTTCTTTGTCTTTTCGTCGAGTCTGTCTTTGTACGGACCAGCATTGTTCTCCTTTTGTTTTGTACATTCCTTTTTTGTGCGGCAAAGAAAAAACAAGAAGGTATTGGAACCGGAGAATGAACGTTTTGCGGTGCTGCAAATTCTTGCATTTGATGCGGTACTTGGATTGTTTTGCCACGAGTTCCCGGCATGCAAAGCGCGAAAATCACGTGATTGCTAAACAAGGGGGAGGGTGCATCCGGCCTCCTCGGCTGTAATTGGTCCAGCTCAGAGTCGATCATGACCAATTGGCCAATCCAACACCTTTCGTTATATATACCCTTCCTAAAAAAAAAAAAAAAAAAATCCATCGGCCCATGAAAACAAAAAATCGCCAGCGGCCCACCGGGCAAATGCCCGGTATGCCCGATGGCCAGTCCAGCTATGCCAGCCATGGTCAGCACGCTGGAGGACGGATGATGATCTGAGTGGACCATGAGCTCCTCTGTAGAGTCAGTGTGAGGCCGTGTGTCCCACAGCTGAAGCTCGGATCACACTGGGTCATCAACAGGACAAAGATCCCAGCACAGCAGCAGGTCTGGAACAGAACGACTGAAGTAGAGAAGAACAGAGCTGCTGCAGAGCTCAGAGAGCTGTGCATGAACGAATGCAGCAAACCTCAATGAGCTGAACCAACACTGTGTTTTATTATTCAGTAATTCAAAGGTTCAGTACCAGAGTGAGTAAAATCTCAGTAAAACACACACACGGGTAAATCAGTGATGTGCAGCATTCATTGACTAACAAACATGTAAACAAATAAAGATGAGCACACTCTGGACAGAAATACCAAAAGCTGAAATGATGGTTTCAGTGCAAACCGTGACTAAAGTGTGCGTCTGTGATTTAATTATCACTCAGGGAGGTGTGAATGTAAGCTGAGGTAGAAAGGTGTGAAATTAAATGCGAGTCTTTCCATAGCGAGCAGTCGTCTTTAATAAGCTTCAGAGGATAATGACAAGAAACACAATGTGAGCGGAGTGCTTCGGTGTTCAGGCGGAGCTCAAAGTCCTGCCTAGGAAGAGATGATCTGATGATGTCCCGACTATTTGTGATCCAGTCGGTCCGTTTATCATCAGCCTACTGACAAATTCAACCTCTTTTAAATATCGGCTGCTTGTTTGCTTTAAACCGAAAATGATGAACAAAATTAAGAAATAAGAATAACAGGAGAAAAGGCTTGATGATGGCCATCAGTGAAATCAAAGTCTGTATGCTGGCAGTCTGATCCAAATGAACGGAAATCGTGTCAGCTGTAGACTGTGTGCAGCACGTATACGGATGGGTTCAGCTACTTTAGATCCATGCATCAGTTTCCTTATGAGGCTGCGAGGTGAGCATCTTGGTTGCCATGGTGTTGGTTCTCTTTGGATCCACATCTGGATGAGAGGATGCAGCTGGTTGGATCCATCGACGTGCGGGTGCATCCCACAGGCGCTCATCAGTGTCTGTCAGGTGACGGCATTCACAAAGAGTTTATTTGTATTATCTGTTCATTGTTGGTTGTTTGGCTCTGCTCACTCCAAACCATCAGTTTGAACACAGAGGCTGTCCCTAAAAGCCTCTCGCTGCAGTCTCGTTTTGCTCTATAGTGCCGTCTCCATCCAGGGATGCTACCTGCTGCTGTTGCTATGGTTACATTTCTGTCAAACTCATTTTCTTCCCTCCCGCCATCAGATCTCAGTGAGTTACTTCAGCGTACGATCGGGGCCTGCAGCTTCGCCCTGCCTGTAATATCTGCTGATCATATGAGCCGAGCCACAGGTTCAGTTTATGGTGACGATGAGTCCGAACTGCAGCAGGAATTCTGTTAGCATCATCAGGAAAACCGGCACAGAAATTATTATTAATCGTTCAGCCTGTGCTGGTTTTGTGTTAAATGGCTCTGATCTCTCTCTGCAGATGCAAACCTGTCTGCTGTTACTATGACAGCTGGCTGCTGCTGAATGCTCCTGCTGACCTTCTGCTTCTCGCTGTCTTATTCTCGTGCCGTATGAAAGGTCTCTGAGAACAGTTCTCAAGATCCAGACTTTGGTTGCGGGCAGGTGAAAGCAGCACCAACAAAACACTGTGTAAAGCAGTTTGCAGCCAGAGCGTTTCCTCCACTTGGAATCTCGCAGATCTAAAACAGAACTTCCTCCACAGATAGCTGTGTTGTTGCTGCAGGACCTCAGTTTGTTTCCAAAATGACGCTCAGCACTTTGCTTTTATAGATGAATACAACCGTTTGGCAACTCATCAGTGAAGAGTTGTGCTCATCGGTGCAGACGGACTGATGATTGCAGTCGGTCTGCAGGTATTTGTAAATCCTCACCGGTTGGTCCAAATTCAACTGAGATTGATTGGAGACAGGTTTCCTTCCACCAGGTAAACTGTGCAATCACCTTGCACAAACGTGATTAATGTTACGAAATCAGTTTCACCCCGGTCCTTTTTTTTCCTCGAAGGATCCAGAGACGGCACCGGAACTCAGTAGTCATTTCACAAAACCTTTGTTCATCTTTATTCATCTTCATTTAAGCATTCATCTTCTAGAAGGGGAGATGTGCCGGGCCGGTGTCCCTCTGCAAAATCTTCCACTGAAACACAGTTTTGTAGAAGCGCCCCCATCATAAAACCCCCATGGTGTGCTGCAAACTCTGTGTCTGTGTGTATGCACGAGCACGTGAGTGAGTGTGCATGTAGGTGTGAGTGTGTCATAACAGTTAAAGCACTGTGTGTGTGTCTCTGTATACGTGACTTAGAACAAAGGCTGCGTTCACACTGCAGGTGAAAGCGCATCAAATCCGACTTCTTTGACCCTCTGCGACCATCTATCCATCATGGTGTGACAGCGTGAACGGCACAAATTCGATATTTTCAAATCCGATCTGGGTCACTTTCATATGTGGTGCTGAATCCGACACATATCTGATGTTTTAGAAAGCGACTGCTGTGTGAACGGTCAGGTCGCATTAAATCCGTCTTTTACGTCACTGAGAGAAGACAGACGCCAACTATCAGCGCCGGAGAAGACATCGCGAATGCTTCCTGTCCATCCGGTGAAACTGCTGAGAAGACAACGTTGGAGAAACGTGAACATTTTATTTGTACTGTATAATCTGCAGATTCTGACAGAAATCTGCAGCTATCCTTTGAAGCACCGCTCCTCTGAAACAGCAATGAGGATCATTATTAGGTTATTTACATCATTAGGTAAATAACAAAATAACTTAAAGCAAAAACTGGGAAACGTAAAGTCCGAAGTCTTTATATTAAGGCCATCAGTCAAACAATACTGTTGCTCTGGGTCTAAACAGAGCGCGTTGTGTGTGACGTCTTCTTTTGCGCATGCGGCGCTTTGAGCGTTCACACTAGAGCGCGTTTGCTGTCGCATTTTATTTGTAGTGTGAACGAGCAGACAAAAACATCGGATTTGATCAAAAAATCGGAATTGAGCATTAAGACCTGCAGAGTGAACGTAGCCTTAGAAAACAGAGTTAACATATTACAAACACTGAGGACCCCACTCTGCATCCACTGGGCCATTGGCCTCTTGTTGTCTTACATTTACAGATAAGCAAAGTCTCCTGCAAACCTACTTAACCTACCTACAGTGGGGCAAAAAAGTATTTAGTCAGCCACCGATTGTGCAAGTTCCCCCACCTAAAATGATGACAGAGGTCAGTAATTTGCACCAGAGGTACACTTCAACTGTGAGAGACAGAATGTGAAAAAAAAATCCATGAATCCACATGGTAGGATTTGTAAAGAATTTATTCGTAAATCAGGGTGGAAAATAAGTATTTGGTCAATAACAAAAATACAACTCAATACTTTGTAACATAACCTTTGTTGGCAATAACAGAGGTCAAACGTTTACTATAGGTCTTTACCAGGTTTGCACACACAGTAGCTGGTATTTTGGCCCATTCCTCCATGCAGATCTTCTCGAGAGCAGTGATGTTTTGGGGCTGTCGCCGAGCAACATGGACTTTCAACTCCCGCCACAGATTTTCTATGGGGTTGAGGTCTGGAGACTGGCTAGGCCACTCCAGGACTTTCAAATGCTTCTTACGGAGCCACTCCTTTGTTGCCCGGGCGGTGTGTTTTGGATCATTGTCATGTTGGAAGACCCAGCCTCATTTCATCTTCAAAGTTCTCACTGATGGAAGGAGGTTTTGGCTCAGAATCTCACGATACATGGCCCCATTCATTCTGTCCTTAACACGGATCAGTCGTCCTGTCCCCTTGGCAGAAAAACAGCCCCATAGCATGATGTTTCCACCCCCATGCTTCACAGTAGGTATGGTGTTCTTGGGATGCAACTCAGTATTCTTCTTCCTCCAAACACGACGAGTTGAGTTTATACCAAAAAGTTCTACTTTGGTTTCATCTGACCACATGACATTCTCCCAATCCTCTGCTGTATCATCCATGTGCTCTCTGGCAAACTTCAGACGGGCCTGGACATGCACTGGCTTCAGCAGCGGAACACGTCTGGCACTGCGGGATTTGATTCCCTGCCGTTGTAGTGTGTTACTGATGGTGACCTTTGTTACTTTGGTCCCAGCTCTCTGCAGGTCATTCACCAGGTCCCCCCGTGTGGTTCTGGGATCTTTGCTCACCGTTCTCATGATCATTTTGACCCCACGGGATGAGATCTTGCGTGGAGCCCCAGATCGAGGGAGATTATCAGTGGTCTTGTATGTCTTTCATTTTCTGATGATTGCTCACACAGTTGGTTTTTTCACACCAAGCTGCTTGCCTATTGTAGATTCACTCTTCCCAGTCTGGTGCAGGTCTACAATACTTTTCCTGGTGTCCTTCGAAAGCTCTTTGGTCTTGGCCATGGCGGAGTTTGGAGTCTGACTGTTTGAGGCTGTGGACAGGTGTCTTTTATACAGATGATGAGTTCAAACAGGTGCCATTCATACAGGTAACGAGTGGGGGACAGAAAAGCTTCTTACAGAAGACGTTACAGGTCTGTGAGAGCCAGAGATTTTCCTTGTTTGAGGTGACCAAATACTTATTTTCCACCCTGATTTACGAATAAATTCTTTACAAATCCTACCATGTGAATTCATGGATTTTTTTTTCACATTCTGTCTCTCACAGTTGAAGTGTACCTCTGGTGCAAATTACTGACCTCTGTCATCATTTTAAGTGGGGGAACTTGCACAATCGGTGGCTGACTAAATACTTTTTTGCCCCACTGTAAGTTATGGCAATTATGACTTTTATTAAAGGTACAAGCATCAGCAACCCCCAACTGCAGCTTCCTGTCTCCTTCTATGGCAGCAGACCCCCAGTGTCCATAACTTCCTCTCTAAACAGTTACACACACTCTCAGGCTACAGCTAAGCCAAACTAAAACACAATCCTTCCTTATTCCTGTGATCTAAACAAACTTAACACATCATATTATAATAATTATTTTCTTGTACTCACATTCACCAGAGGTGCGGGGTGCTCGGTCTCTGTCCACCACTGGGCAACCGCTGGTTAATTTCTTCTTCTTTGCATGAACTGTAAGCGAGGCGCTGCACGAGCCTTCCTCTGTGTGTAAAAGACAAATCTGTCATATCTGTGTGGTGGATGTGTTGTACTTGCATGTCTGCATCTGTGTTTGTGGGGACAACGCTCTATTTTACACGGCAGGAATGAGGACATTTAGGGATGGACCTCACTCACTTCAAAGGGCCGTTTGATGGCGCAGGCTTGGTTTGTGTTAGGATTCGGGTGATGCGTTATTTCAGCGAGAGTCCTCGCAGAGATACAAGCACAGTCGGGCACGTGTGAGTGTGACAGAGTCTCAGAGGTAATGAATAATCGTCCACCGTCATGGAAACCACTCGGGTTTTCTCCTCGGCATCCCAGATGACATCAAACGGCGCCGCCGCCATCATTAGCCATGGGATATTTTCCTGTTTACTAAAAAACCAAAAATGTTGTTTTTCTTTTTTTAACGAATTCAGAAGGAAACCGACAGTAATAAAAGTTTGTGCTGTCATCAGGAAGCTGTTGTTTTGACAGAAAGCTTCGCTCTCGCACAGACGGTCGGATTTTATGTTTTCACTCGGAGACGCTTCTCCTTGATGAAGCTTCCTGTGTGAGCGCTCGTCACGGGGCTGCTGTCAGCGCGCTGCCTGTTTACCTGCCTCACACCTGACTGTGACTCGATCACTGCCGTGGAACGAACACATTGGCAGGTGAATTTGAGATGTCTTTAGCACACAGTAATGACTGCTGCGGGAGACTGTGAGGAATGATGGCCGCTGCTGTCGGGCTTGATCACACCAGGAACCTCATTTATTAAATGGATTTACAATAAACAAGCAGCTACGTATAAAAACCTTGGTTTGGGACGGAAATGCAAAGTCTGCACTTGACGGAGCAGCAAAGAGAAGAGTGCAAATTACTCCTAAAGTGAGTCGGTGCCCATAGACTCACATGTTGACACTTTACAGCATGAAGAAACCTGTTTACAGTCTGTTACAACAGCAGCAGCCAGTTTAATCGCTGACGTCCTTCGACAACCTGAGTCGTACCAAATGAATCACTCGCATCTGCACGTGAACATAAAGGAGGCTTAGCACACGAGACGTGACCTGCTGTAGCACAACTCTATGAATCTTCAATAACTTGTAATATTGTGTGACTGTATATTTAAAATGAAAGAATCAGAATTGCATGCAAAATTTGTAAAGACTCATCAACGACGAGTCCGTCAGTGTGATTGTTTAAATTGCAGAGCGCCTGAAGGCATCACCCGGGAATCTTTTGCAGCTCTTTCAGCCTTAAAGCGTTGACCTTTGACGAAGCGCCCCCCTCTGGACCAATTAGTGTAGTGTTAAGAGGCGTCCTCACACATGTCCCAACTAACGTTTGCACATCCCTGCAGTCAGACGTCTCCCTCAGCTCTTTCATTGTTAGCCGGAGCTCAGAGTAGACGTCGGGCATTACGTACCATTGAAGGTCCAGTCCGCTGAAGCATCGACCTGCAGCAGCGAGGTCACTGCAGCCAAATCAAAAAGCCGCTCTGGGCAGTTGTGAGGAGGGCCAGGCTGCGCTGGCCTCTGCAGGTGCCACAGACTGATCCGTCTGTGCAGCGCGCAGCCAAACAAACGGAGGTGGCTGCTGATCCGATGTTTGATCTTAATTATCACACCGCTAAAGGAAAGGTTTTGCTATTAGATGTTCTTTTTTTGTGTTTTGGAGGGGTGGGGCTGGAGGTGATTATCCACAATGAATTTTGCATGACTGAAGAGACAAGAGAGCGGCTCTCATTCCTAGTTTGAGCACAGCCAGCACAGAGCAAATGAATCTTAAAATTACCATAGGTCACTGAATTAATTCTCCAAATGGCAATTGGTGTGATTTCTCCAGGGGGACAGTGACTGGCACGGTGCTTGCTGGCTCACCTGTAGGGGTGGATGTGAATTTCCACCGGCAGAGGTGGAGGTCGCAAACTGTTTTGGGGAGATTCGCCTGTTACGCGAGTACTCTAGAGTGTCTGTGAAGAGTTTGTGAGCCACCAGCGCCTTCTCGTTCCACCAGTTAAACTGACTGGTCAGATCAGATGCTTTTGTGATGTACGATACGTGCTGCTGTTTACGGTTAGGCCACATGTTAACAATATCCCTGCTGTTAAATGTCATTTCTATCAGTCTTTCTATGTGCACAGTGTTTCCAGCATTAAAAATACTTTTAGTGTTATTCATTGTTTGTATAATGACTCTAACAGCAAGCTTGGGGGCAGCAAAGTCCACCATAGCAGCAGATTCTGGTGCTGGCTAGCTGCAAGCTCCACAAAGTGCCCAATGCTGCACTTCCACTAATGTCCACTTGAGGCCGCCTCCAACAGTTAGTCAGCCCCCATCGACTCCATGGTAAAATGTTCCAGTTGGATATCTGAGTCTGAAGCGCCATGTTGTCAGTGGGAGAGGTGGAGGTCACGAAGTGTTCGGGGAGGTTCTGGCTCACCTGTTGCTTAAATACTTCAATGTTAATCAAGTTAATTAATTAACATAATGAATTAAGTGAATAATTTAAGAGAGCAGCTGAAGATCTCATCGTTGAGGAGACGCAGTCGTCTTGTTTAAACATCATCAGCGCACAAAGCAGGCGATGGCCGTGCTGCTGGCACTGAAGGCAGGCTCATTACATCGTGATATGTGGATGACATGTTGTGCAAGGTGCATAAAAACGGCTCCGTTTCTGCCCATTTGTCAGAGCTACCTGTACGAACCCCGTGTCCAAAAGTAGTGGGACGTAAAATAAAAACAGAATTCAGTGGTTTTTAAATTTTATGTCTCATTTTACATAAAATAGTGTAAAACAGGGAACAAATGGAATATGGCGCAACACAATTTTGGGAATATTTAACTGAATGTGATGATCTGAAGGCAGAGCTGATGCCCGAACTTCTCAGACTGTTTGGCGTCCATCACACTTCCACAGTTCCCAGTGAACAGTCCAGCACGAGTACCTTTTTATTATGGGGTTTACCTCCAACTCACAGTATGTTGTCTCCCTGTGACAAGTGTGAAAAATGGCCTGTTTGGTCGTATAGCTTTATCCTTTATCTGTGAAAGGGCGATGATGTGTCGGTTTAAAGGCAAACAGACCAGACGAGACAGATTTGGATGCCAGTTATTCGTTTATTTGCCGAGGGAATAGTGAAGCACCTGAGATGTGCTGAGTCAGAGGCGGTGCTGTCAGTCGAGCACAAATGATGAAACAATCCCGAACCCGGAGGAAGGGCTGGGCCATATCATACCGTTCACGGTAACACCGGTATGATTTTGGGCAACAATAGAAAAATGAAATATGGCGATAGAATATGAGTAAAACGCGCAGCGCTTTTGTTTTCAAACACACACGTCGGACAAAGCATGGCGGCGAAAGCAAATCGTTGAATGAAACCATGAACCTGAACTGGTTTGTAAAAATGCTGCAGCTTCACTGGTGTGGAACTGGTTTAGCTTTCGTCCGTCAGATACACAACAAAGCACTATTTTTGGTAGCGCATGCTAGCGGGCCGTCGTTATTACCGTGTTGTTTGGAAAATACGGCGCACTTAAAATCAATCCTTTGATTTTTCTGAAAGTCGACAGAGCCCCTTATAATCCCGTGTGCCTTATGTATGAACTCTGGTTGTGTTTACTGACCTCGAGACGATTTTATGTGCACGGCGCTCGAAAATCTGTCAAATGTTTCAGTACGACTTTGCTGAGCTACGAAGCCGCACCGCTTGATGGATTGTCGGAGCATTACGGCTGTCGTAGGCGGAGCCTCGCGGAGTGATACGTGCTGTGCTTCAACATAATATTACTGTATTGTGTGTGTTTAACCTCTTTTTAAGTTTTGTGGATGTTATACATGGTTATGCTGAGGATGTGTCGGCCAGTTTCCACTGGAAATGCCTTTTGGTTAAACTGTCAGCGAGGAGTTTGCATTTGCACTGTTACATGTTTATATAACTTTAATGCAGATAAAAAACAGCTGCTTGTTTAAGTGAAAATACATTTATGGGTTTTTTTTGCACTAATAAAGTTGTGGAGTTGTAAAGTATTTTGTCTTGTGTCAATTATATCGTCAGTTATATCGTTATCGCAAACTTTCAAATGTATATCGTGATAAATACTTTTGGTCGTGTCGCCCTGCTCTACCCGGAGGTGTGGATCGGGGTCAGAGACCACAGACACGCCTGCACCTCCCTCTTTGGTTTGGAAAGGCTTTGCTTGGAGCTTTTTCAGCACTTTCTGCAATGGCACAAATTTATTGTTTCAAGCGCTTTGCCACAAGTTTACATTTGTATTTAATTCATTGTCTTTATTCTGCACTCAGAAGTGTTTGGAAGGTCCTTGTTTGAACTGCAGTTTGGTGTTTGGATGTTTTCCTCGTGCCTGCGTTGGTTTCCTCTCACATGCATCAGTTCCACGTCCAGGCTTCGTGTTCCAGTTGGAGTTTAGTTTTCCCAGTGTAGTCCAGTAAGTGTTGCCTTAGTTTCCTCCTGCCTTTGTTTTGGATCACTCAACGCGATCCTAAACAAAGTTTTGGTTTCCACGCGTCTGCTTTTGGGTTCACTCGTCTCCACCTCCACACAGTCTGTCAGCCCAGACGGTGACAGGATGGTACTTTTGCTTTGGCTGCTACAAGCTGATTTCAGTGCTTACATTTCTTCCTACACTTCCTTAAGCAGAATTATTATTAAGTGCTATAAATACTTCTTTCTTCTTACATGGGCAGCGCAAACTGTTGAAACTCTGCAGCCACTTGTCATCCATCTGTATGAGGGCGCAGCGCCAGACACGAGCCTGAGAGTCAAACCAAAAGTCTTCTGGTTTGTTGTGAGCAGTTTTGAAACTTTGCAGAGACAGAAAAGGACGACACCATTAGCAGTTGCCTCTGAGGACCTACTGATGCTGCAGTGCTATAACACTCCTGTTGCTGCTTTGTGTCGCACGTTTCCACCAGGATCTCAGGAGCGACTGTGCATGGTCTGATCAGCTCGTTGTCAGGAGCACATTATCGCAGGTTAGAAAATCCCTGAGCTTCTGTGTTAACTCCAATTTGGACACCACCATCAAATCTCGTTAACCTGCTCACTGGGATGTCAGAGCATCCTCACGTTGGCCGTTTTAGAAAGCTTTGAAGAGCAGCTGGAAGCCTCCTGTTGTTTCCTATGCAGGAGTTCATGACTACGATCCAGTTTCCACATGTAACGATGTGGTTCTCTACTTTTTAATACGAATAATAAACACCAAGACATCCCCATATGATGTTTTCATAAAATACAAAGCTAATGACTCCCTGTTTAAAGCTGTCAGCTGTAAGCGCGTCTTTATTAGCGCCGTGTCCTAATTTCTTTCGGCGCGCCCTCGTGTTTCCAAGAGTCTGCTTCCAGCGACTAATTATTACGACTCAAATGCAGAAAACATTTATTTTGGCAGAACGTTTCAGACATCTGTTGTGGGTTCATGAAAGCTTCCCTGTGAAACGCTGACAGGGACACAATAAGCGTCTCTCTTCAGATGAAGACAAGTTTTTGTAAATAGAAAAAGGAGGGAGGAAGCGTGCTTCGTTTGAAGGTGGAATTAATCATTTATTCTGTCAATAAACAATCGTCAGTGTTCAGGGAAAAGAACACAGAGGATTGTTCGTCAGCACGCACTGCAGACAAAAACCAAAAAACAGAAGTGGCGAGAAAGGATGCAACATAACAGGTGCTTATTGTTGACGCCTCATTTTATGTCATTGCTTTTATATATAAGTTGCTTTTCTCTTTCTTACCTGTTTGGTTGAATGCAATTTTGCCTTTTTTCCCCATTATTTTGACTTGATCCATTCTCTTTGTGTCAGTTTGAAAACTGAAGACGATTTAACTGGAAACGTGTGGGCGGGACCAGTGTTGGTCAAGTTACTTGGAAAAAAGTAATCAGTAACTAATTATTGATTACTTCCCCCAGAAAGTAATCCCGTTACTTTACTGATTACTTATTTTCAAAAGTAATTAATTACTTAGTTACTTTTTAAAAACACGATTTACAAGCTGAAGAGGTGATAAAGCGATAGATCTTTCAGCCCAATTCTACTTTTTCTGCATAATCATCATACAAAATGTAATCAAATGGAAAAGTCTCTTTTTAAATTTGTTTTATTAGTTTTAATCTTTTAACTTTATGCATCAAGCAAAACATTTAATTATCTGCAACATTCTCTGACTGGAAGAAATTTGTTTAACATTGAAACCTATTTTCTGCACATTCCAGCACATAAAATAAAATATTTTTTGTGTTTACACTCAGTCTTTGAAATAGATGCAAGTAAAACACAGCAGAAAATAAATAAAGTCAAAGACTCAGCGGTCCTGTTGCTCTATTTTCACCTGTAAAGCAGGAGTGGGGCAGGCGGAGGTTTACCCTGGTGCAGGTGTGCCGCGGTCAGTGGAAGAATCCGCGAGTTTCTCTGTGAGTTTCCCATTACGTCGTAGCTACTCGGTGCTTGTTGGAAGTTTAGGGGTTTTTTTCGCTGGAAAAAGAAGTTTTCTTCCCACGCACAGCGGACACTAATGTTTTTGTCACTTTTTATGGAATCAAACTCAAAGTAAGGTCAGTACTTCCACGCTTTAAACGCTGCACGCTCATACTCTCTCTGCACTCGATATATGATCCATTGTTGATCTGCACACAGCTGTTGTCACCAACGTCGCACTCGCTTACGTCACTGTCATGAGACATTCTCGCAAAAATATCACGGTTTTAGTAACGCAGTAACGCAGCGTTCCTACGGGAAAGTAACGGTAATCTAATTACTGTTTTTGCAATAGTAATCCCTTACTTCACTCGTTACTTGAAAAAAGTAATCGGATTACAGTAACGCGTTACTGCCCATCTCTGGGCGGGACATACGGGCGAACCGCAGCCGTCGTGGGCCGCGTCCGTGCATTTCAAGAGAGGTTGACTTTGGATTATGGTGTAGGGTTTCCAGGCGGTTTGCAGATAGAAGAATGTATAGTGAAAAATTCTTTAAAAAGAGAAAGTGTTGGCCCCGCTCCTGATCTTTTTTATAATGTGTAAATGCAGATTTCTCCTCCTAGGAAGGTTCAGCGCTGTTCCAGGTTTTCTCCATGGGTGGATCACGGCTCTCACTGCAGTTTATTGGACTCCCCATGCCGTAGAAATGGCTCTGCAACCCTTTCCAAGCTGATAGCTGTCAGTGTCAGTGTTTCTCTAGATCGTGGCGTTATCTGCTGCTGTTTGGGATCTATTAGCCTCACGCTATCACACAGCTTCTGTTTAAGCGATTTCTTGATTCAGCAGGTCTTGCAGTAATCAGGCCTGATCACTGGGCTGTATTTTAAGTGGTTTATGTGCTTTCTGCAAATCCCATGGATTATCTATAATGTACAAATGAGGTCTAAATCATATTTAAAGTCCTTTTTTTTTTTTTAAAGCTTCATCTCTAAAATGATCTCAGAAAGCTTAAAAAGTCAGAGCAGGGCTATTTACAGGCTCTAAATGGGAGCGATAACATAGCATTAAGACGAGTCCCTAAATGGACAGATCGCAGGTGTAAATCAGCAGCTGGTTTCCTGTTTTCCTCTGTGGATGGTGCTAATGGAGCTAATGCACCGCAGGAGAAAAAGCCTGAAATCGTTTCACCCATAAACTGCACAACTGTCTCACAAATCCAACCCCGGCCATTACTTCAGCAGGACACGGCCGTATTTCTCCCAGCCTGTAACTACTCCAGGCAGAGGACAGTTTATGTGTTACTTCTGTAATTAAATCTTTGGATACTTTCCCCGAATCAATGGATAGTACCGGCATAAAACACCGGCTTCGAGCGCGTCTGTGTCTGCGCGAAGGCCCGTCAGATCGATGGTGAATGGTGGCGTCGCTGGAGGCTCGCTGGCATCAGACGTGTGACCTTGACCTTTCTGGTTCGCTGCCATTACTGCACCTATTACACGTTGTTGTTTTATAACAAAGAAGCTCCGCCTCCGTCTCTGCTGCTGGCTGATGTTCCAGACGCAGCCTGGAGGAGGTATCGGTGGCAATTAGCTGCTAAAGACGGCTCTTTGCGGCTATGTGCCGTCACTGTATTCAAGTAGTAACATGTGCTCTGTAGGCTTAAAGAAGGCGCATGGCTGCAATCCTGATTAGGGTATCAGTGGAGTTTGTCTGCCCTTTGATGGGCAGAATGGACCAGGAACTTTATTTTGAGGCACAGCCAAAGGGATGCAGGGGTTCGCTCCGATGGCCTCGGGGTGATGCTCCTGCTCTGATTTGTCTCTGTTGGTTTCCTTTGTGACCTCCAGCTCACATCTGGGTGGTTTGCAGCTGTAAGTGTAGCAGCACAGAAGAAAGTTAGCAGCTCAAAGTCCCAGGCCATGGTGCGTGGTTCAAAGTCCAATGCCAAGTGGGGTACCCACTCCAGGCTGTAGTGGAGTTTCTGTTCTGGGTGGAAGACCCGCGTTCACATGTGTGGACAGAGTGGAGCAAGTGGCATTATGGTGTTGTCTGAAGGGTGGGAGGGAGGCCTACGTAGACTGTTGCCCCATCACCTTGGATGAAGCAGATGGAAAGGTGGTGTAAATAATCAGGTACGCCATCATCAGCCATGTTGGAATATTCTGTGTGCAGAGGAAAACATCTGCTGTTATGTAAATGTGGACTGCAGCCGTCAGTGGGAGAAAAAGGTGCTCGTGCCGTTTTGAATCTCGCCGTGTGGTTTTATTGTTTGTCTTTATTGTGCTTCCTGTGCGGGTGGAACACTGACAGGTCATTATGTGGCTGCCTGCTAGCTGCGCTCGCTGGTGTCAGGACGCCGCCGTGTGTGTTCCTGCCTTTGGTCTGAGCCCTCGCCGTGACAGGCCCTTGCCTAAGTCGTGGCTCCCGTGCTGGCCTCATTAAGTGGAGTGTTGTGTGGGTTTTATATCAATGTCACGGCTGTCGGGGTGTGTGGAGGTGGGCCGAGAACAGGCCTGGTGCAGCCTGCCTGTTTATCAGTCTCGCTCATTAGTAATCAGTGTTTGCATCCTCTTGCTTGTTTTTATTATCCCTGCTGTGCGATCCGTGGAGCCGCAGCTGCCGCTCCTCCTGAGCTTTCCGTGCAGCCCGGCCTCATGTTTAAGCATGTTGGAGTTCCCAGGCGACTGATTTATGCCACTCTTATTTTTGCTCCAACAGGGAGCTCATCTGAGCCGGACAGCGGGGCGTCTCTGAGCCTCGATAGTGGAAACTGCAGTTGCAGATTGCTGTCAAGGCTTCTCTGCAGGAAGCTCAATGCGTGACTTTATTTTTGGGGGATAAAATTTGACTCTATAATTTAGCTGCTTGCCCCCCGCTCACTGAGCGACGGAGCACGTTCTTTCTTTGAACGGCCTTTTCATCTGGCACTTTTCTTTTTCTCTCCTCTTTCGTGTTTTGTGGCTTTCAGACAAAGGCTGGGTAACCAGTCGGCACCCTCGGAGCTTCAGTTTAGCAGTTTTGTTTATCCCTTGTTTTCATCCTGGGTTTTGCCCCCACAGGCCTCCTCATGGCCTCTGCTGGGATCTCTGGGACTCTGCAGTGTTTTTCAGCTCCAGAACAAAAGCAAAGAGAAGCATGCGGACCTGTGGAAGGATTCCTGCTGCTGCTGATCATTGTTCTGCAATTTTTAAAGTAATGGACTGACTTCAAGTCGAGCTATAAAATGCTAAAGCTAAAGTGGATTTAAACGAATCACAAAACATTAAAAACTACAAATGAAACTCGAGTTTTGAACAGACTCAACCTTTGGGTATTTGCTTACCTGGATGGTTGAGGGTGAGACTCTTTGTGGATGAAGCTCAGAGACGATCTGCACAGACACGAGCAGAACATGAGAGGAACATGACTTTGTGCGGTGAGGTGACGGTGCTAACCACCCCGCCACCGCGACCTCGGAGTACGGATGCCAGCTGCTGCATGCGCACATGACCATCTCTGTCATAAATGGGACATTTGTTGGAAACACTCGTGTAACTTTCGTCTTTTTTGCAATAATTAGTTGCAGAAACATTGCATTCTCGTCCTCAGGCGTTCTGACATGCAGATGACCTTTGTGTAGCGTGCAGCGCTCCGTCCACAGCACACACAAAACAGGCGTTGCACCTTCAAACGAGGTGGCGAGTAAGCCTGCGTCGATGACATCATTTCACTAAGTCTATAAGTCACAACCATCAGCACCAAAGATCAAAGGAACTTTGAACTTAAATACCAAACTGCTGCGAGTTTTCTGACTCAGAAGTCAAAGTTCGCAGCGATTTCTCTGACAGTCGGAAACTCGCTCTGAGATTATCTCGTCAGAGAGCGTTAACTCCAATCCTCGAGGTAATGTGGAGGAAATACAAATTAATACTTAAAGATGCAATTAAAACATTTTAATCAAAGGCTGCACTCAGGAGACGAAATTAAATCTGTATTAAAAGAGAGTTTGTGGGAAAGTAGGCGTATTGATCTATCGTGTCTGAGTGTCTCTGTGTGTCCTCGGCCGCCTCACGGTGTGTGAAAGCAGCAGGATCAAAACTTCAAATTTAAATATACAAGACCAAGGATGTAGAGCTGTATTAATTTTGGGGGCTAGATTATTAATATGACAGTATATATATTCTACTCTGCGAGAGTTTTGAGTCACCTGTTTTCTGTTTATATTTACTATGAAAATAGGTGCAGGATTTATTTTAAACATGTGCAGACATAAGTGGAAATGCAGCCTGGGAGGCAAAAACAGAGTTTGTGCAGCCTTAATGAGTTTGACCAGGACTGCTAATCTGGCATATCCAGCATGTTCCTGGTGGGCTGACGCACTTTTAGGCCAAACGCCCTGCAGCAGCCCATTGGTTCACTTTCATTACTGACACTGGATTGTCCAATCAAACCTCTTAATCCCCTCCCCTACATTGGCTGTATGCTCCTGCAGCTTGTAGAAAAGTGTAGAGTGGAAGAAGTGACTAAAGGTGGAGAAACTAAAAATACAAACAGCAACTGTGTCAAATTAAGCAACGTGTTAGTGTCAATGCTGCTGCACAGGTGGCTGCACCGCTGCTCCTCCCGACCTGCTCCGTACATCAGACCATGATTTGGATCCATCACTCCGGCAGACCTGTTCCTCTGATCTTCAGTCCAGTTCTGGTTTAAAGGCCACTTTAAAGCATTAGAAAGAAGTGGTGTCATTGTGTTCGTGTGATCTCGGTGTTTCTGAGTTAGCTGCTTCAGTTTATTAGTGTCTTCTGAGTCTATTCAAGCTGGGCTGTTGTTTTGTACACGACACAATAATAAAGAAAAATCAGTCATGTCTGTGAAATTCAGAGAAATGCATCGCTCATCGGTGTTGCACTCGCACCTCGAAGCCTCACGTTGGCCTTTTTGCTGCCACCACGCTTGGACATTTTAACATGGCAGTCTATGGGACTGACTCAGGTGGACTTGAGAGGACCTACAGGTCCAGAGGTTTACCCCTCGAAGCTTTAGATGCTTGCTGAGGAGTTGGAATTGGTTGAAAGTCTGTGTTGTACTTGTGGAGATGAAATGCCAGCATCCCAGCTCCAGGACACCTGGATTGGCTGGAGGACTGTTTACTTAGCCTGATAGGCCGAAGGACACTGTCTCAGCTAAACTATGGACACGCACACACACACACTTACACTGATAAGCACTCACTCATTCCCCCTCCCTTTCCAACGCCTTCGATGCTTGTGCCCTACCGGGGATGATAGCAGTCAACTGGACCAGCGCAGATGCTGCAGGACCGGATGCGCTGTCTACGCCGGCTCTCTCTTACCCTTTACCCGCCCCTGTTGCTTGTCTCGTGTTTCTATGGTGTATTGATAGTCATGTGCTTTTGTGCTGAGGTGTTTTTTCTTTTATCAAACTGTTCTCCCACTAGGAGCTCAGTCTGAGTGGAGTTTTTTTTCTCCTCCTCTTACCTCATGTAGTGTATTTTCGTTGTTTTTTTCCTATCAGCCTACCTTCTGACATGTCTGCCCAATGTGATGTTTGTGTAAAGTTGGTCAGAAGGTTCCTTTGTGAGTGCGCATGCGCCATTAGCGTGCTGCCTGCTGTAACCCCTAATTTCCCTCGGGATGAATAAAGTATTCTGATTCTGATTCTGATTCTGAGATCATCCGTCACAGCCGGCGTGAAGCCTCACAATACGCTAAGCAGGAGAGGAGGCCTCTGCAGAGAGCGAGCCGGTATGAAAGTCTGCTGCTGTGACCGCTGTTTGTCTTTTTTTAGAGTCTCATCTGAAGTCCATCTGTCACTGTCAGATGTCTGCTTCTGTCCACGGCTTTAACACTTCCATCAAACAGGATTTGACTTCTTAGGAAGCGAATCCTGTCAGCATCCATGTACTTGTATAGGAATTTAAAAGAGCTTTCTGTTCTCTGAAGCATCGAGTCTCAGATTTTGGTGTGCTGTGAATCAGAGATTATGAGGAAAAATTAATCTTCAGGGGGAGAAAAGAACCAGTTCTCACAGCCCCAACAACAGGAATGTACCAGAATGCACTGCAGCCACGAGGCAGAGACATAAACTGTGCATTGAGCTGCATGGACTCTATCCGGTTGTTCAGTCTGACGTCACTAGCCGTGTCTGGGTCTAAACTCCGCTGCAGGTCCATATATCAAACGATCACTGTGGCATTACTGAGAGTTGAAAACTGTCTAAAGTCTTTCATCTTTAATAAAATGATCAGCGTTCTGCTCTACCAGGTGTAACAACTGAGTTTAACATCCAGGAATTTATGACATTTAACGGAGTTAGAAGTTAGCAGGAAGTTAGCTCGCTAGCTTCTATCTAAATACAATATAACATGTCCTGACTGCGGGGTTTTGGAAACAAATTAAAACGTACAGCTCTGTTATCACTTCCAACATAAATGAAGACAGAAAACTAAACAGCAGTGACGTTTGTAGGGTTACTGAAGTTGGGCTAGCTGGTATATAATGATGTGCTACGTGACCGCTAGCGACACAGCTATGCTAGCATAATATAAACAAGCTAACTTTTTTTCCACTCGATAAAAGTTAACGTGAGTGTTCTCGGTGGTCAGGAACAAATGTAATCGCATGGCAGGATGCTGTAAAAGGACCAAACTTCAGCCAGGAGAACAACTGAGATAATCCATCCACAACACGAGGTTAGTCATTCATATACTGCTGCATGGGCTGGGCTGTAGTTACATCCTAAGGTTTTAAAAACTGAGCTTAAATAAATGATTAGCGGTAATAAAAGCCGAGGGAGGTCAACAGGGATCACTGACTGTTTTAGGAGCTTTTTGAGATCAAATAGAAGAAAATACAAAACATTAAACATGTTAACAACACAAAAGCCATATTAAACGCAGACTACTTTAGACCCGGAAGTAGGATTCGTCGCGTCATCACTGAACAACCGGATAACTGTCTTCAAACCCGATAATGTATCACAGGTCATCTGAAGAGCGATTGGTCGTCTCACTCTCTGTAACTGTTCGCTGGCGTTGACGAGCACTGCATAAGTAACACCTCTGATGTTTGTTTGGCTTCGTCATGCTGCTGCAGCATGAGTCTTCCTCAGCTGTAATACAGGAGCTCTGCATGACTCGCAGTGCAAAATAAGCCTTATTTATGGTACACTGTAGCGCTACAGTTCATCCTCTACCTGAAATGAACCATTTAGCCCCGCCCCTTTCACCCAACTTTCTTCTGATTGGGTGCCACTTACAAACAGGAGGTTCATATTGGGGGTGGGTGGGGCTTTTATGCATCATGTGACCATGTAAGGGATATCCTCTACCTTTGACCATCTACTATGTTTGGGTTGCTGAATTTTTGTTTCTCTGTGCATGAAAACACGTTGAAACGCACCAACGCGCTTCACTATCTCCCACTTATTAAATCTTCGTGATCTTCTGGTCTGCTCGATCCTGTTTTTGATCCAGTGTCCACAAAGTGTGTTTGAGTTCCCTGCAGCTTCAGTGCCTGACTCTGACTCTGAGAACAACAAGCAGATTTCTGACTCAGGGTCTGAGGCCGTTTTTCAAACGATGAACCATATTTCTGACAGGTGAACGATGGCTGCAGTTAGATGTACTTGAACGAGCCTCTGATGGGTCGTTTGAACGCTTACCTTTGTGGAGACTCCTCTTTGCCATGGACCAGGAATACCCGTGAGAGACCACCGTCTCATTGCTTTAATTATATGCTTGTGTTTGCTAGCTGAGCTGGTCTAATGATGCAGTGAGACATCTCCATCAGCTGGAAATAAGTTTTAGCAGATGGAGTTACATAAACATCAGGTCTTTGTTTCGGTTTGAGCACAGTGAGTTCATCTCTTACCTCTGGGGCTCGTTATGCTGCGTTTTAAGAAATGTTGAAAATCACTAAAACAGAAGCAAATTTCAGGCTTACTCGAGATGAATGCATCGGGGAGATGGAATGAAGTTTTCTTCCAAAAACAAGCAGGAAGTTTGAACATCAGAGAGTCAGATCAGATTTAAAGTGTCTTTGCTTTTAAAAGACGTTTCCATCCAAAACAACACCGATTTTAAAAAGGCTCGCACATTAGTTTGACCTGCTGTGAATAATCAAGAAGTATGTTCTGAAACATTTGTGAATATGTTTATCGGCGGGGCCCGTATATCTGCTGATGCAGTGATGGATACTAAATGTTCCCAAATTGTCACAATTTAGGTGTTAAAATCTCAGTTTCACAGAAGCCCCGCCCACCAGATCTTTTGTGTGCAGTGGGATAACCGGTTGGAAGAAAGGTTTTGGGTTACTTTTGGCTCTTTTGCATCAGAATTATTGTCTAAAGGTGAGGAAAGATGCCCAACGGATTTACTTTACCAAACTGACCATCCCAGCCTTGCCGTAATGGTCCATTTGATTCACCTTTTATTGTTTATTTTATTTTATTTTTTATTTTCACTTGCTAAATACGGGACAGACTTGAATGATGAAAAGAAAAGAGAGAAAGAAAAACAGCGGGGAAGAGGGACGGGGATAAAGGGCAAAAAACAAAAAACAACTAAATAAGCAGACAAAACAAAACCTGGATCACCTGTTGAGAAAGAAAAAAGAAAACAAGCAGAAGAGAACAAGAGTAATAGAATAAACAACATCACAATGATATATGGGAATATGACAGTAAATACTAAATATTAAACATTATTGTGCAGCACATAAGATCAACAGAACACAGTGTGCTTTGAGGTAGGAGCCAAAAAGGGTGTAGTTTGTGGGTGTGATCACCCGTGTGTACACCTGTGAGCATGGACGCGCTTGTTTTTAAAAGGTTCCTTCATGTAATGATCTGCTAGAGGGTGTGGGGGGGCCACAGCCCCGTCCTCCAGGGCATGAAGCAGGTATGGAGGAGATCAAAACTCCAGACATCCAGAGGCCCCCAGAACACAAGAGACCAAGGAAGACCAACAGAGGGGCAGCCGCGCCACTGTCCCAGAAAGAGCTGAGGAGAGTCCCAGATGAGGGCTCACTCAGCAGCCGCGGAGCAGAAGCCAGGGGGAGTTGCAGTGACGCGCCCGTGAGCTCCGCAGGCAGCCAGCCGTGCCTGAGTGACCGAGCCCCAGGCCGAGAGGCCGGGGGCACCCCACCTCCGAAGTGGCCCGAGCGAGCCCCAGGCTCCAGGCCCCGACAAGCGGCCACCAAGGAGTGAGCCGGTGTGTACCTGGACGCCCATCCCCAGACACAAAGAACAACGCACCGATGTCTGAGGGGGTCCGCCACCGGCAGGGGGAGTGGCAGTTGGAAGAAAGTTGATGACGTCTTAGTGCTTACCCTGTAATTCCATGGAATTCTTCATATTCAGCAACCAACTGGTTGCACATGTAACGCCCTCGACCTCTGAGTATGAAGAAGTTTGTGCAGATCGTCTGGTGGGAGGCAAACTGTCTCCATACAGCTGTAGTCTGATCCAGACTTGAGCGCTCAGCAAGCTCTGTTGAGAATGACAAAGCTGTCGCACATCCATACTCTGATTAACACGTTAGGAGTCACTGACGTTTAAGTATCGAGCCCCCAAAACCAGGGATCGAACTGCCAACCTCACAGTTAGTAGATGACCCGCTCTGAGCCACAGACTGACTGCAATTAAATATTTGCCAACTGGTTATATTCTAGTTATGTTCCAATAGAGTAAATACGAGGTTGCTGTGTCACTTTACAGTTCGATTGGCACCTTGCAGCAGGTATGTGACTGTTTATGGAGGAATCTCTCTTCCATATCGAGGAGGTTCTGGATGGTCTGCCACTGCGCTGCTATGAAGGCAGCGGCTGAATGCAAGTGTTTGCAGACTTGGTCCTTCGAAACAATCATTTCACAGACAATGAGGGTTCATTGTACACGCTCACAGTAATTGTGGTTGTGCTGCAGTTAGGGCTGCTCAATTAATCGAATTTTAATCACGATTACGATCTGGGCTTTCAACGATCATTAAAAATGACTGAGCCGATTATTAGCCCCTCCCTCATTTATCCGCGACACCTTAAAGGCCGGTCTGTGAAAATATTGTCGGGCATAAACCGTCCGTGGCGCAAAAAAGGTTGGAGACCGCTGATTAAGAGGACCCGAGGGAAGCTCGGAAAGCTAAGCAGAAGTTATTTGGAGAGTGACTGCCGTTGGTTGAAAAGAGAGTTTAAAAAAAAAAACTTCAGTGGTGTTGCACACTATTTTATATTATTTTTTTAAAGTCATTGTTAACCCTTTAAAGCCGGTCAGAGCAGCACGCTCCGTTTTGTGTAACTATTTTTAAATCCCTGTAGAACCTGAACCGTGTAAGCTAGCGCAATAATTTGTTTTGCATATGAAACCGGAGGAGTTGTACTTACATCTTATGCCATCAGCTTGTCCTCGGTCACGGTTTCCTTCCACATATAGCTTTGCAAAAATTGCATAAAAAGCGCTTGCAGGAACAAAAACATAATATTCCAGAAACACGCTTTGCCGTTCCTATCAGCTGTTCGTAACACTTCCCACAGTGAAATGATGCACCTGCTGTTTTCTTTGCAAATTTGCATCATAGGATTGTTTTTGTTTTTCCTGCAGTATATAAAAATTGCTGTATCTCCAAAATAAAACTATGAAGACACTCAAAATAAATTTCCTGTGGTGGGAAACTATTTTTTGCAACTTTATTGTATTTAAAGTTTTGAGGGATAAACCTCTTAAATTTCTCCAAGTAGAAATATATGTAAACAAAACAAAAGCGATTTTCAATTTTTTTTGTAGTTTATTGCACTTTTTTGCAATTTATGTAATTACTATGCACTTAATGCATACATATTATTAAAATATGGGCTATAACAGTTGTATTGATGTATAGCAACTTGAAATGCTCCCACAAATGGCACTACAGCATGTAAAAAAAATAATATAAGCTCTGGTGGACTTGGTTCTATAGTAGGTCTTAAAGGGTTAAATAAATATCGTCAAATAATCGAGATCTCAATTTCAGTGAAAATAATCGTGATTATCATTTTTGCCATAATCGAGCAGCCCTAGCTGCAGTCTCCAGCTGCTGGTTTCGCTGCTGTAGCATTAAAGGAGGGCGGAGGATCGGCTCGTTTCAGTCCGAGGATGAACTGAGAGAGCGCTGAGCGGACCGCCACCTATTTCTACGTCTAAGTGCTTTCAGTCTAACATTCACACTTCAGTGATCGCATCAGGAGCAGCTGCAGCTTCATTATCTTTCACAGGGATACTGAAGACAGCAGAACCACCAACCTTCCCATCAGTAGGCGACTCCTGTGCCACAGCCGCCCCAAGGCTCCTCTTAAATATCTGCCAGTGCTTTTTCATTTTTTTATAGACGTTTTTCCATCTTTAAAAAAATTAAAGGGGATGTTGAAAAATTTGGAAGATTAATACAGAAAATTCATGTATTTCAAATTGGTTCTGTATTTGTATAGATGTGTTCCCCGTCCTCGGTATCCCTGACATAACTCTCGGCTTGTCACTGCTGCTGAACTCATAATGGTGTGAAAACTTTCCTTGCATGACTGGCACACAGCTTGGTCTGGTTTTGTCAGCTGAGATAAAAAAAAAAACATCAACTACAAAAATAGGAGCTAAAAAATCCTCCTCCCCAGCACGGAGTCTCACCTGGACACTTTCCGTCGTTTTCGGGGAAGCGGAGAGGAAGCTGCTGGTGAAGATGGTTTTCCTCTGACAGCTGAAGTCTGCCGTCGCACAGCCTCATCCATCTTTGGGACTGCCTCCGCCCTCCCATAGAGAGTTTTGATTATGTTGAGTGCTCAGTCTGCTAGAAACAAGGGCTCAGTCAGGAAGATCTGTCACTGTTATAAATTGCAGCT
Organism: Rhamphochromis sp. 'chilingali'; assembly: GCF_963969265.1. Taxonomy (NCBI): domain Eukaryota; kingdom Metazoa; phylum Chordata; class Actinopteri; order Cichliformes; family Cichlidae; genus Rhamphochromis; species Rhamphochromis sp. 'chilingali'. The sequence continues at coordinate 1,993,747 of NC_137930.1, forward strand.
CCACTTTTTTGTCACCGTGTCCTGTCACGGTTTTAATTAAACAAGACAAAGAGCAGGAGATGGGAGCGGTCGGCCATCAAGGAGAAAGATGGTTTGTAGGTTTCTGATAATAACCGGCAGCGAGGAGGAGGAGGAGGTGTGGAGTGGGTAAAGGCCCTGGCATGGTTTAGTGGAGCAAAAAGCACCGGCTGTTATTAGCCCCCCTGCTGGCTCAGCATGCAGCACACCACACAGTCTGCTCCCTGCTGGTCTGCTGCAGGTTTTCATACTTAGAAAGTTAATCTTTGTTTTTCCTAATTTCAACAAATCCCACTTCCTGGCTCCCAGCCATCAGTTCCCCCCTCGAGACACAAATCTTCCTTTATTTGATTGCCCATCTTGTTTTATGGGAACACAGGAGATTTAAAAGCATTAACAGAAGGAAAAGTTGTGTACACTGGAGAAAATGTGCCGATATCTCAAATGCACCGAGATCCCACAGCTGCAGGAAAGATGGGAAAAGCTGCCAACCAGAGCACACCTCCACTGAAGCCTGAACCCAGATGGTCTGTGCAAAGGTTTGACTCAAAGGCTTCTGCTCGTTCTCCACCAACAAATGAAGAAGATGCATGTGCACAAATGATGAAGGTCTGGCTGCCTTTGAACATAGAGGTGTTTGTTGATGAGCGTGTGGAGAAGGAGCAGGTGGATGCTCCTGCCCTCACCTACATCAGCTGTGCAGATGTCACCAGCAGAAACGTGCTTCCTCTGACAAGCGTCTGAACTCCTACAGTCACAATGAGCATGATCAGAAGTTCTGGTTCGGACCCGGGCAGCTGTGTGGAAGGTTTGCGGTTTGATTCCCGGCTTTTCCAACTGTCCTTGTACTGAACCCCTTGAAGGTTTGGTTAGAAGTGATTGGCTGAATGATGTCTGCAGCAAGAAAGTGTTTTGAGTGCTCGGAGTTGAGTAGGAAAAGTACTGCATGAGGACTCGTCCAATTACGTGGGCCGAAAAACTTTGTTTTGGTCCTCAAAGCGTGCTTGGTGCATCGAGATGAAAACAAAATGATAAAACATGAAATATAGCCAAAACAGTCTGCTATCAGTCTGCGAGTGGAGGGAGTCAAGCTGGCAGCGGACTTCCAGTTCTCCCAGTACAGTAGAAGCCAATAAAGCTGACACGATGATGGAACTGGAAGGTCAGAGGTTTGATCCCCCACACAGTAAAATCAGTGCACGAGTGTTAACATAAAGCCCTCTGTGTACACAAACATGTAGAAATGTTTGACGTTTTCGGTTTTCTTGCTCATAAACAGTGTGCTGGTAGGTTAACCTCCTCGTCAGAGTTAAAACAATCAAAAGAAACTGGTGGAAGTGTTTGTAATCGTCCGTCACAGGAAACCGTTTGTCACACGTTCTGTTGGGTTCGGTGTTTCCGTGCGATTCATTGGTGGTAAGACAAATATGTATATCACCAGACGGCATTACAGGAGCGGCAAAAGTGCATAATAATAAGTCTTATTTACACGTAGGTGTACAGTAGGTTCTGGCTGCCATGGTAACACGCCGATGTGCAGAAGGTGCCTGGTTTTACAGACCGAGAGGCGGGTCGGTCTGTATTGGAGTGATTTATCTTGTAAAACATCTCCAATCCCCAGAGTCCGGGCTTTGCTCCGCTGATGAAGGATGGGGGCGCGCAGAGGACAAACTGAGAAGCCAAAGACTTTAATTCAAAACACACACACACACACACACACACACACACACACACACACACACACACTCTTCGTCTTCTCCATCTCTCATCTCTCCAGTGAATAGGTCTATATATCTGTGGTTTTATGTTGTGGCCTTGTGTTGGCTGTGTGTGTGTGTGTGTGTGTGTGTGTGTGTGTGTGTGTGTGTGTGTGTGTGTGTGTGTGTGCGGGCCTCCAGGGAAGCTCATTAGTTTCTGTTTGTTGCATGTTGCTGTAATAGGAGCACATTCATGGTAAACAGTGGCGCTCAGTCTGAACACAGACGGTGGTTTTCGCTGCCTACAGGTGGGAAATGTCTCCAAACCAACAAACTGGTGTCGACGTCTCATAAATCGTTAATGTCCCCTCACTGGTGACCACAGATGGGCAGTAACGTGTTACTGTAATCCAATTACTTTTTTAAGTAACAAGTAAAGTAAGGGATTACTATTGCAAGAAAAGTAATTAGATTACTGTAACTTCCCCATAAGCACGCTGCGTTACTGAACTATGATTTTGTTTGTGAGAGTGTCTCATGACAATAACGTAAGAGCGTGCGACCATGGTAACAGACGTGATGGAGAGAGTGCGACCGTGCAGCGTCTAGACCGTGGAAGTAATCACATTACTTTGAGTTTGATTCTGTAAAAAGTGACACAAACATTAGCTTCCTCTGTTCACTCTGCGTGGGAAGGAGACTTGTTTCTACAGCGAAAAATTAAGCTTCAAATCTGAGCGAGCAGCGAGCACGCTGCCACGGGAATGTGACATTCACAGAGAAACCCCCGGATCCTCCCACTGACATGACCGCCGTGGACAAACCTCCACCCGCCCCACTCCTGCTAAACAGGTGACAGTAGATCTAAGAGCTGCTGAGTCTTTGATTTGATTTCTTTTCTTTTCTGCTGTGTGAAAGAGTGTAAACAAAAAACATTTTATTTTATCTGCTGGAATCTGCAGAAAATAGCTTTAAATCTCAAACACATTTCTTCTTGCATATAATTTAATGTTTGCTTGATGCAATGTGAATAAAGTTAAAAGATTAAAACTCACTTTTTCCATTTGACTACATTTTATATGATGCATTATGCAGAAAAAACAGAACTGGGCTATAACTTTATTACGTATTCAGGTTGTGTATCATGTTTTTAAAAAAGTAACGAATTACCTTTGAAAATAAGTAATCCGGAAAGTAACGGGATTACTTTTTTTGGAGAAGTAATCAGTAATTACTTACTAATTACTTTTTTGAAGTAACTTGAGCAACACTGCTGGTGACCAATCATGGGCGAGGGTTTCGTGAACGTCCGCCTGTGTTTGGCGCGTCCAAGTAAAGATCGAATGATTTTGTCTGAAAGCAGCCAAAACAAACCCAGCCTGGACCTGCTGATGCAGGAATCGTAAGGAAACATCCATCCATTCGCTTCCACTTATCTGTTACAGGGTCACAGGGGGGCGCTGGAGCCTATCCCAGCTGTCATAGGGCGAGAGGCGGGGTACACCCTGGACAGGTCGCCAGTCTGTCGCAGGGCCGACACACAGGGACAGACGTTCGCCCTCACATTCACACCTACACCACACCGGGAGGAAGCTGGAGTACCCGGAGGACAGCCACACAAACACGGCGAGAACATGTGTGGCAACAGTGCTAACCACCGTGCCGCCATAAGAAGAAAACATCAGATTATATTAAATATAAGTGCAGTAAACCCTAGTTTGAGGATCATTTGGAGTTTGTTCCACTTAAAGGTGCGAGTGGAACACGAGGCCTGTTCTTCAAAGGGTGCCGCGTACATGGGGAACATCTGTGGTTAAGTATTTACTCCATTACGAGTTAAGATGTGGCGCTTTGATCGAAGCCTGATGAATGAATAATGCGAGCAAAAGTCCATCTGACCTTTTCATACAGAGAACAGTGATGTGAATGAAAGCTCTCATTAGTGATGAAGTGTAGTGCACTTTAACATGGAGGGTTTCTCTGCTGACAGGGCAGAATGTCATGTAGTCAAAGATGGACCTGAAGCCAGAGGATGCTGAAGATGAAATGGAGTCTTCAGACTGAACAGGAAGCTGTAGTTTCACCTGGAGTGAAGCATGTGAACAACAGTCACTGGAGCGTTTCAGGCCCAGTTTGGGAGGTTGTTGGTCTGGAGCATTCAGTGTGAGTGGGTGTTCCACTAAATTCACCCCACAGACAAATTGTGCAAAGCTCAGTTCCTCCAAAGTTCCTCCGTGGTGACTCATGAGGACTCTGGTTCCACAGTTACTGGCTGTGATGCAAAGCACTGCGATCAGCTGCGCTGACTGTGCTGAGTTGTGTCTGCACGCCTCTGAATTCTACGTGTTCATTGGCTGCAGCAGCTGCGCTGATCGTTTAGTCGTGTCTGATCAGCCTCAGTTTCATTTCAGTGCTGTAGACAGAACGAAGCGGCTGGCTCCTGTTTTACTTCCTCCTTTCAACCTGGATGATGTAACTTTGCAGACTGTTTGATGAAGCCTTCTGCTAAATATCCAGTCATTAGCTCTAAAGCTGGGGGAGGCTTTCAGTTGTCTCTTTAAATGAGCGAGCATCATTAAATGTCTGTGTGAAATCAGGCCTCCTGCAGTAATTGGCAGGCTAATGAGGAGATGGAGGAGTGTTGCTGTGCAGCTATGTTAGACGTTGGTCTCGTCTGATGCTTTGCACATGCAGTTTGAAGACGCAGTCGGCCGGGTAGAGCGAGCAGGTAAACGTTCCTCTGATGGGTGAAGATCAGGAGGGTTTGGGAGAGGTTTCATCGCACGGGGACCAGCAGGTTGGAGGGGGGAGGTGATGAGCTCACAAGTTCACAAGACTGAAACAATGACTTTGTCCCTGCTGCCGGTAAATGTCAGGGAATTTAATTACTGTTCAAAGAGCCGGGTTCAAACCCGCCCTGCTCCTTCTTTTATCAGCTGAAAGGGCAGACGAGCTGATGGTGGAGTCTCCGTCCAATCAACAGTTACCGAAAAAATAAATATTTAAGGTCCTTAAACTTTGAAACTGAGATAAACACAGTTCCTACTGGAATACCTGCTTCTTACTTTAAATTTCACATCGATTATTGCCTCTTATTTCCTGCCTATATGCAAGATGAATAGTGATAATGTAGAATCTGATCACTCGTTGCAGCTATAGTCACTACTTTTCCAGCTAAACCCAGCGTTTCCTGTAACTGCTGTAGGCGTGCGAGGCTTGACGTGGGACCAGGGATCTGCCTACATGAGTAAATATTATTAGTGTTTTCTAAAATGAGTAAATGATAAATTGTTGAGTGACACATTTGGAATGACCCGGCTTCTGCGCTTACTGTAAGCCTGGAGAGAAGCAGTTTTCCTTTTTATTCCAGAGATCTTAATCTGCCTCATGATGTCCCAGCTGTGAGAGCAGAGGAGGGCAGCAGGATGACAGTGACAGTGCATTACTTGCTAATCATGTCCCATTACATAATTATCCTTCGAGTTATTGCCAGGATCTCCTCCTCATTAAGTGCCATGAATCAGAGTCTGTGTGCTGATAAAACATCCCATTAGCCACGTCGGGATATTAACACACGAGGGCGGCGGGGACGGTGCAGATTTCACACTTTGTCTGGTGTGATTGCACGAGAGAGAGGTCACCCGAGGTAACAAGAAACACCACAGATGATACTATTATACTTTTTCTAGAGGAAACATCACATGAAGCTGGAGCTGCTGATAGTTCGCCTGCTTTTAATGTGTCCGTTTGCCCAAATGTTAAAAAAAAGGAGCTAAAATTATCAGGAGGCTGCTGATCTGTTGGTTACAAAGTTTTTGATGGAAACAACTTCACCTGCGTCCAAGGTGCACGGAGAAGACAAAGATCTGATGATGTGGCATCATCAGCGTTTAAGAGAAAAGAAATCCACGTGGACCAATCACACCTTCACAAGTAAACCAGTACACAGGTAACAATTAACGAGGTGTTGGCTAATTGGTTAACGCTGCTCTGGATGAAACACAGACAGAAATTTGATTAAGAGAAATGATTTACCGAAAAACATTAAATTCACCTTTATTTATTTATAGGGATTAAAGTCATTAAACCCAGTCAATGTTAATTTATCAGAAAGACAGAGAAGCATGTGGAGTTTAAACCCTACAGGCATGAATGAGGATTTATCCAAGAATGAGTTTTACTTTAATTTTGTGTTTCTATGTTTTTAACTCGATTTTTCCCTGTTTTAATGTTCCATACTTTATTTTTATATTCTTATTTGCATTTTTCTGTGTAATTTTGAGTTTGTGTTACGCTAAGACAGGCAAGGAATTTATTTATTTATTTATTTATTTATTTATTTATTTATTTATTTATGTTTTTCTCCCCCTTTAATCTGCAGTGGGTCAGTCCAGAACCTATTTGGGGTGTGGCCTAACCAATTAGCCAATACCACCTGTTAAATGTTAATTGGTCAGCTGGTTTATTTGTGAAGGTGTGATTGGTCCACTTGAATTTTTTTTCTGTTTCTTGATTTTTATTTAAACACTGATGATGCCGCGAGCTGAAACAGCTTTATCTGCTGCTGCGGTCGAGTTTTTTCCAGCTTGTCAGTGTTATTTACCTGTTATTCATTCATTCGTTATTGTAACAAAAGAGTTCAAATCCACACTGAGCATGTGCAACAATACCACAGAGCAGGTATGAATAACAAAGCCAGTTCCTCAGGTTAGCAGTGAAAACGATCCCGTCTAGATGTTGGAGAAGTGCTCTGAACGGTCCAAATACATCATTGTTTTTATGCATGAATTGGTTGTAAAAACTAATTACAAGTGAAATTTGTCATCATTAGATGCAAATGTGTCAACTGTTAAGAGCCTTGTCATCACTTCCTACATTCATTTGATGTTTCTTTCACTGTAAGACGAGAGTGAAGGAAATGTTTGACGTCCAAGTCGGAAACGAGCCGACGAACATCTGACACTAAAATGTCAGCAGGAAGTGAAAGACCGCAGACTTCGTTAGTTTGTTTGGATTTTAACAGCAACGTTTCGAGGAGCGCCGAGGGACGTGAGTATCTCGAGTCCAATTTAACGCTTTAATTTCATGCAGAGAAAATAAATGGTCTCATTTTGATGGCTGAGATATCGGCAGCGGCGGTCCAGGAAGACGCTCTGCCGGGATTTTAATGAGAGCAGATGAAATGGAGGCATTAATAGCGTTTTGGCTCGTTTGTAAGCTGAACACTGAGAGTCCACGAAGGCTGACGGCATGTGGAAACCTGCTGTTCTCCAGATTAACCAGATTCACATATTTCCCCAACTGCTGCTTCACATAAGCAAATAAATTACAGTGAAATATTAATTCCCCTCTAAACCTATTAGCTGGCTGTGCCGCCCTCCTCAGCAGGAACTGCGATCAAGTGTTTGTGATGAGTCTTTGTGGAGAAATGTTGGTCCACACTGGAACGAACGCCTGTTTAAGGTCACGTCAAAGGATTTCATTTCATTAAGCTCTCTGTAAGCGATGTCTTGATTCAGCAGGGATCGGTGCAGTTACTGAAACTAAACTCAGCTTACTGAAACATGTACTTAATCACAGTGAATGATTCAACAAGGGGTCACTGCCCGTGATTAAATCAGTGATGACTTGAAGCAGTCTTCTTTCTAGGAACCACAACGACAGGTCCAAAACAGTCGGGATGCTGTGCAAACGTGGGAAAACAACAAATGCAAATCTCATGAAGCCATATTTTATTTAACATGGGTTGTAGCTGCATGCAGCCAGTCATAAAGTTAAGTGTGTCATCGTGCTTGTTTAAAATGTGAACGCGAGTTGGGAGTTGCAACTTTTGTGAAAACAGTAAGAGATGAATGTTGTTTACCCGAGACAAAAATGATATCGGACAAAAATACAGTGAGTATTTCTAATTCACGGAGAGTTTCACCAGCTGAGTCATTTTATAAAAGTTTTATAGGATTGACTTACTGTGTTGTTTGAACTGTGGGTTAAGAGCCTTTCGAATGGCGCCCGATTTTAGTTAAAATAGAAGAACTGCAGTTATAAGACCAACAACAGTTGGTTAAAAAGTTAAAAAGTTGTCGAGCTAGGTGAAGAAAGATTTTTCAAAAAAATTTCCAAGATTTTCAAATTAAAACACACCCACTACTTCAAAGCTGCTCCAGGTTCAATTCAATTCAATTTTATTTATATAGCTCCAAATCACAACAAAAGTCACCTCAAGATAGATAGTCACCTTCATAGATACAGAGAAAAACCCAACAATCATATGACCCCCTATGAGCAGCACTTTGGCGACAGTGGGAAGGAAAAACTCCCTTTTAACAGGAAGAAACCTCCAGCAGAACCAGGCTCAGGGAGGGGCGGGGCCATCTGCTGTGATTGGTTGGGGTGAGAGAAGGAAGACAGGATAAAGACATGCTGTGGAAGATAAGATAAGATAAGATAAGATAACCTTTATTAGTCCCACACGTGGGAAATTTGTTTTGTCACAGCAGGAAGTGGACAGTGCAAAAGTTATGACGCAAAAATTAGAATACAATAAGAATAAATACAGTACACAGCTGTACAGAATAGAATAAAATAATATACTATATACAGTAGAATAAAATAGAATAAAAATATACAATAAGATAAAAATAGAATACGAATGCTATATACAACTGAGTAAAAATACAACGATGCCAGAAAAGATTATTGCACTTAGTGTTATTGCACATGTATGGATGTGTGTGCTTGATCAGTTAAAGTCTTTATTATGGAGTCTGACAGCAGTGGGGAGGAAAGACCTGCGAAATCTCTCCGTCCCACACCGTGGGTGCCGCAGTCTCCCACTGAAGGAGCTGCTCAGTGCTGTCACAGTCTGCTGCATGGGGTGGGAGACGTTGTCCAACAGGGATGACAGCTTAGCCGCCGTTCTCCTGTCACTCACCACCTCCACTGGGTCCAGAGGGCATCCTAGAACAGAGCTGGCCCTTCGGATCAGAGGTTAATAGCAGATATGATTCAATGCAGAGAGGTCTGTTAATACATAGTGAGTGAGAAAGGTGACTGGAAAGGAAAAACTCAATGCATCATGGGAATCCCCGGCAGCCTACGTCTATTGCAGCATAACTAAGGGAGGATTCAGGGTCACCAAGGTTACAGGCCTTTTATCACTCTGTATTTATTGAAGGTAAACTTTAGTATATTTTTCTGTATCAGAAAACTTTTGCATATCTGCACTGGCCGGGCCTAACTTGATGACCACCTGTCTAATGTTAGGTTGGTCCCAGGTTGGTCTGGACCCTGAAGGTGTGCTGTGGTGTCTGCACCAACATGTCAGCTCTTCGGTGGGACCTGTTTGCCCAGCACATCCCACAGATGCTCCCATCCCAAGTTGACACCTCAAACTGGTTGTCGTGCTCCTCGAACCGTTCCTGAAACATTTCAGCTTTCGGTGCATCACCCTGCTGAAAGAGACCACAGCCATCAGGGAGCAGCGTTTCCATGAAAGGGCGAACGTGGTCTGCAGCAAAGCTTTGGTCGTCTGTGTCATATAGAACAAAGCGTGGTTCAGACCGGGCCACCTTCTTCCTTCGCTCTGCGGTCCAGTTCTGATGCTCACGTGTCCACTGTTGGTGGACGGGGGCAGCACGGGCACCCTGACTGGTTTGCGGCCCTGTACACAACAAACTGATGCTCTGGCCTTTCTATCAGACCTTCTTCAACAGTTACAGCAGCTCGTCTGTTGGACAAGACCACACGGTGCCAGGCCTCTCTCCCCGGGTGTATCAGTCAGGAGTTTTTGCTCTGACCAGACATTACAACCTGGCCCTTGTTAAACTCCTTCAAATCCTCATACTTGCCGATTTTTTTCTGCTTCTGACATCAAATTTAAGGACAAAATGCTCACCTGCTCCCTAATATATCCCGCCCACTAGCCGGTACCATGATGATCAATGTTCTTCACTTCACCTGTCAGCGGTCACAACGTTATGCTGATTGTGTATGTCACTCAATCATTTTGCATCCAAACATGAGCTGGCGGTGGCGCTCCCATCGAGCTGTGTTGAGCTTGTGCACATTAAGAGGTCCTGACAGCCGTCGATAACTCCTGAGCGGATCACGTCAGAGTTGAAGCTTATGAATATTGAACAGCCGTAACTTTAAATTCCTGCAGCAGTGAAACGAGAGAAGACTTTATGGACTTGGACCGATGGCTGCTGTGTTTGTGTTAAAGCCAGCGAAAGATTAAATCACAGCCGGCAATAATTCATTTAACTGAACAGGAACTGTACCAACCCCAAATCAGACCAGTGGTCAAAGAGGTGTGGCGAGGTGTGTCATTACAAATAAAATGTTGCATAAAAGGAAAAGGTGAGGTAGGACAGATGTGGTGGGCAGGTGTGCGGGGAAGATAAAAGTGTTGAGATGCATGTCGTGTAGCTGTAATGAAACACGATGGAGCAGACTGAGCTCCTGCTGTATTCCACGGTGGATTCTTGCTGTGTTCACAGGAGAAACGGCCTGATTGACGTTTCTGCCAACTTTTTACTGCCTTAAATATTCGCACAGAGTCGCATCTTTGCATGTTTGTATATTTCCTCCTTTGCAGAGTGTGTTATGAGTCAGCAATGGTCTGCAGCTCCTCGAATAGAAGCAAATGGATAATACACACACACACACACACAGTGCCCTATTAAAGAGCAGTGGTGGCGACGGTGGAGGAGGCAGTCCTGCTGTTCAGGCATCTGGACTCTGCTGTTTCCGGGAGGATGCAAATGAAGTATGTGCCTCCTCCTTCCACACACACGGCAACAATTCAGTCTAATCTCCCCTGATGGGGCAGTTACCAGGACCGCCCATCCAGCCAGGAAATTACAGAAACTCCTAACGTAAGCACACAAACATTTAGTGTGTGTTACTCGTATGGCCCTGTAGTTAGCAGTCACCATATCTGCCGAGAGAACTTAGACTTAAATGCCCTGAAATGTCAGAGTAGCACATCTTTACCAGGCACACTTTCAAATTGGAGAAAATAGGTGGAATATGTCAGGAAGCTTGTGGCTGACAGTTTTAACAGCAGCAGCAGCCATAGGAGAGGAGCAGGGGGAGGTGGAGGAGCTGCAGCTGTAGAGCTGCCGAGGTTGCCCATTAATCACCTGGTTGGTGGGTCTGTCCCCAGCTACTGTTGTCATGTGTCCTTGAACACAGCAGATCGAATCAAAGGAGAAGTCGGTGCAAAGCACAAAACATCGACATGTAAAATACACACTGAGGAACTGGTGCATTAGGTTGGAGGCATCTGTCATAGAAGGACTGATTAAACCACCAACGACACACGCATATAATGAAATAAAACTTTTTGTGTGGCCTTTTGTGTTAAACATGAGGTATGAGTTGGTGTTAAACGCATTTCCAAAGAGGATGCTCAGTGATCAGGAGACTCGGACCTTTTCTTTCTCTTAAATGAGTGCCATCACTTCGTATCAATGAAGCTGGCGTTCCTTCTGATGTGAAAGAAATGTGCAGATGTGAGACGGAAGCACTTCGGTGTAAAAAGTGTATTCATTGATCCGCGGGTGAGATCCTGTCGTGTTGCACGTCTGCTCGACGTGTCGTGCCGTCTGGTAATTAATCTGTTTGCCGCTGACGCGGGACGCAAGTCAGGGTTCTTCTAAAAATAGCCCCCCAATCAGCTGGCTGTCAGATGAGCGCTGGTTCTGTAAAAGCATCTGTCCTCTGAACATGTGTCTGTGAAAGTTTGCTAAGAATAGTAGAGTGGAAACAACACACGAGGCTTTGTACCTGAAGACGTCCTGAACGATGGATTCATCTCGTTTGGTTAAACACAAGAGCAGCGGAGGTCCAGGACTGTGCTGCTCACATCATCACCGTAACTCCTCCATCAGTTAGACCACAGCAGCTTCTCCTTCAGCAGCTCCAAGATTCTGCTCCTCACCTACAAGGGGTTAGGGTGCACTATAGTGCAAAACGCACATCTTTAAACTCGCATACCCACTCTGATCGTCTGATGTGTCACATCAAACCCCTTAATGATTGTTTATGTTGTAGACAAGTTTTTTTATTTACTTGACTGAGATATTTTCATTTATTCTTGCTGTGTAAGGTGACCTGGACTGTTAAAGACATCTAAAATAAATTGTATTATTATGATTATTAAAACTCGTGTATGAAAAGTCTCTGAGACTGTCTAAATTAATAATAAATAAACAAAAGTCATCCCTGAATCTGTTTTTTGCTGTGCCCTTTAAAGTGATGGTTGCTGCAGTATGCTGCCTCCAGCCCTCCTGCTGGGGTTTGATCTCTCTGCAGGTTGTTAAAGCAGGATTTCCAAACAAAGCTGGATCCCTGGAAGCCTAAAACTGCTGCACATAAAGTCTGTTTAGAGCAACTAGCGGCCATAATTAGATCTGGGATGATTTTGCTTTTTAGAGGATCAGTTATCAGATTTTTTCTTTTTTCTTTGGCCTTGTATCGATTGTTGCTCATTCGTCAATTCTGGGTTTACCAAAAAGTAAGACAAATGAGAGGTCAGAGGTGCTTATGGATGCATTCCAATACCCACACTACCCACACTACCGTACTGTTGAGGATGCCAAAAAACAGTGACCCACAGTGTAGTGTAGGGCTGTTTGATATAAGGATATATATCGGATGACGATATAAAAACATCTGTCGTTTCATTTTACGCTGTCGTTTGTTTCGTGGTGTCACAAAATAAACTGTTTACAGCAATATTTGTTCATGTTTTGATGTCACTGTAGTTATTAAGTTCTCTCTTTCTCCTATATTTAATATAACCACACTACAGACGGACAAGCTCCTGTTTTTATGCGTTGTCGTTAGCAACAACGACGGTAACAGCATCGCGTGTCCGCTTGTTTATGTTCCACATAAACCTTTCAGAATAAAGCTCAAGATCCTGTTGAGACTTTTCAAAATAAACTGAATCACGTGAAAGAGCAGATTTATTTACGGATGAGAAGTAAAAAAAGAGCCGCCAGGTGCTAAAAAATAAACCTTAGACTCAAACGTTAGAGCAGGCTTTTCCTCGCAGCACGCCGTGTGATAAATACTCACAAAGAAAACGGCGGCCGTTACAACTTATGTCTAAAAATTTATCGTTTCATGCATCGGTTAAAACACTAGACTCCAGGTACACGACGCGCAGCTGGAAACACTTCACGCAGGTCGAGCTGCCCGAGATTCACAGAATTTACAGAAAATGTTACATTTTTGTGATTTATATCGTTATCGGACGATAGATGTCTTATATCGGGGTATGAGATTTTGGTCATATCGCACAGCCCTGGTGTAGTATGTCAAGTGTAGTATGCCAAGAATATCAAGAAGTTAGAATGCTTTCCTGCCGGTCTGATCTGATGCCATCTACGACAAGAGGGTCAAATTTCAAGGTCACAGTGTAGTAGGTCTGAATTACAGCACACACACAGTTGCGTTGCTTGTTACATTGTTTACGAGAACAGGCCCTCTGTCTGAAACATAAAACCATAAACCTGTAAAAGGCAAGTTTATCCAGATGTAGCTGACTTTGTTGTTGGAAACTTCTGATAATTCCGACTTCGCCAAGCCTGAGGACACTCGGAGTCATGGCACTTGATAAGTAGGGAATTGAGCTTTTTTATGTTTGTGAAGATGCCTCTCACCATGAAAAATCTTCACCAGCCTAAAGTCAAGCTGCTGTCTTTTACCAAGCTATAAAGACTACCGTGACCTGGATGACTGAGACCTACGCAGACACTGATTACATCAGATCTTTAAAAAAAACCCTTATAAACAGGACATGTGCACAATGACTGAAACCAGCACCACTGAATGAACAATGGGCTGGGAGGTCAGTTCTTCGATCATTAATATGCAAATTCTCATAACCATTGATCAACAACCACTTATCAAAGACTGCTGTTAAGGGCCAGGTGGATTGTCATGATTTCTACATCGAGGAAACCAAACAACCTCTGGCTAAGATGATGGCACAACACAGAAGAGCCACCCCGCCAGGCCAGGACTCTGCAGTCTATTTGTCCAAAACAGCATTCCTCCCTGTCCAGGATGTGTACATCCCTGTCCGGGAGGAACGCTGGTTTGAGCACGGAGTCAAGGAGGCCATTTATGTGAAAAGGGAAAGACCATCTCTGAATTGAGGAGGAGCCTAAGGGTACATCTGTCACCATCTTACAATGCTGTGATTGCAGCCATTCCCCAACTCTCTGTGAATGGGACTCAAGGCCATTGATCAGTGGGCTTTAATGTGATCCAGCAAAGACCATTGCCTGAGATGGATCACAGCTCACTGTGTGATTGTGTAGAATTTACTCAGTACTGATGACAAATAAAAGCATAGAGTTGTGCTGTGATTGCACTTACTGCTGCGCGGCGTCAACCACCGGAGGCCCATGTCTACGATCAGGTAACCTCGAGTCTACGATCAGGTAACCTCGAGTCTACGATCAGGTAACCTCGAGTCTACGATCAGGTAACCCTGAGTCTACGATCAGGTAACCTCGAGTCTACGATCAGGTAACCTCGAGTCTACGATCAGGTAACCTCGAGTCTACGATCAAGTAACCTCGAGTCTACGATCAGGTAACCTCGAGTCTACGATCAGGTAACCTCGAGTCTACGATCAAGTAACCTCGAGTCTACGATCAGGTAACCTCGAGTCTACGATCAAGTAACCTCGAGTCTACGATCAGGTAACCTCGAGTCTACGATCAGGTAACCCTGAGTCTACGATCAGGTAACCTCGAGTCTACGATCAGGTAACCCTGAGTCTACGATCAGGTAACCTTGAGTCTACGATCAGGTAACCTCGAGTCTACGATCAGGTAACCTCGAGTCTATGATCAGGTAACCTCGAGTCTACGATCAGGTAACCTCGAGTCTATGATCAGGTAACCCTGAGTCTATGATCAAGTAACCCCGAGTCTATGATCAGGTAACCTCGAGTCTACGATCAGGTAACCCTGAGTACGATCAGGTAACCCTGAGTACGATCAGGTAACCTCGAGTCTATGATCAAGTAACCTCGAGTCTATGATCAGGTAACCCTGAGTCTATGATCAAGTAACCTCGAGTCTATGATCAGGTAATTCTGAGTCTATGATCAGGTAACCCTGAGTACGATCAGGTAACCTCGAGTCTACGATCAGGTAACCTTGAGTCTACGATCAGGTAACTCTGAGTCTACGATCAGGTAACCCCGACTCTATGATCAAGTAACCTCGAGTCTATGATCAGGTAACCCCGAGTCTACGATCAAGTAACCTTGAGTCTACGATCAGGTAACCTCGAGTCTATGATCAGGTAACCCCGAGTCTATGATCAAGTAACCTCGAGTCTATGATCAGGTAACCTCGAGTCTATGATCAAGTAACCTCGAGTCTATGATCAAGTAACCCCGAGTCTATGATCAGGTAACCTCGAGTCTATGATCAAGTAACCTCGAGTCTACGATCAAGTAACCTCGAGTCTACGATCAAGTAACCTCGAGTCTATGATCAAGTACTAAACATATTTAGCATTTGAGAGCATGGGAATACAACACCAGCGCTGTCACTCTGAGACGAGCCTTATGCTGACCCAGAAGGCTCGTCATTCAAGTTTCTGAAGAACATTAAGGAACCATTTAAGCTGTTTATAGCTCACTCTTTGCTGTTACCTTTGGTCATTCTTTATTAACATTATAAAAATATGTCGTCTTCTTTTTGACTTTTGGAAGTCAAACTGTTGTGAGTCCATATGGTTCTTTAACTGGAACTGTTAAGCTAAGCTGTCACCTTAAACAGAAGCTGCGATCAATAAAACTCCTGATTTGAACTGGGTGGTGATAACGATCTGACTGACCCGCCGATGTTTATTGATCGTAGCTCTGACCTGTCAATAGCCCCGTCGTCAAATGCCCGAAAGTCAACAGAGATTCAATTAGAGATTAATGTTTTCATTACAATGTGAGGATTAACAGAGTGCCCGGGCTTTATTAGGACTGGATGGGAGGGCTGTTTCCTCGGCTGTAATAACGCTCATTAAGACTCCTCGCCTGTTTAAAGCCTGTTATTCATCATCACATTTATTGTGGTTTTAGGCTTTATAGAGTATTAAAATAGCCCATAATTTATCTACTGCTGTCATGGCAACAACCGAGTATCCGGCCCAGTTGTGCAAGACTGTTTTTATTTCCTCTCAAACCGCATCAAACAGATTGTAATTGTTGGATATAAATCTGAGCTGTAATGGCCCTGTCACATTCGCTCCTATTAGTGTTTGCAACTGGAAACAGTTAGTGATCCTCCGTGTCTAAGGAGGCAATTAGTCAGCTCTAATTGGACAGAAATCCACCGCAGCTCTGTCGTAGCGGCGTCCGTCTCTCCGAGGCAGAGCTCCCTCTCCATTAACCTGCGGCTCATTTGAATGCAGGAGCGTAGCGCCGAGGTTCAGGCAGCTCTGAACCGGGCAGTTCTCATCCATTACTGAGCCAGAGCCATACAGCGACAGCAAGCAGCACCCACCCAATCTCGCTTCAGCACCTTCTGAAATGCGATGGCATGCAGATCAAATTGCAGCGCCGTGGCTGCTGCACATCTGTCAATCCAACACGTCAGCGCCGAGCAGTGCCTGCCATCGTTTTCAGCTCCGGGCCTTTTAAAATGAGAGGCTATGACTTTGTTACCTGCTTTGAACAGAGTTGTGAGTTACACCACAAATACATCCATCCTTCTCAGACACTTAGAAAGTATTCACGATACAACCTGCCTAATTTCATGTGACAGAATTTTAATTCTTATCCTTTTGTCGTGCTGTTCCATCAATTGAATAACTGGAAAATGTTTCAAGTTTTCATGAAGAGAATAAAAGGGGAAAAGAGCTTTTATTATGTATTGTTCTGCCTGCTTTATTTCCCCAGGCCCCATGTGAGCCACGGTGTTGCTTTCTGCTGGTCAATTTATTTTTGAGAATTCCCAACACCACAAAACTAGGCCACCTGGTGCATGGAACACCTTTTGAAATAATGGAGTTAATAAAAAACCCAGACAATTGATATTTGGTGTGAGCACTTCTCCTCAGTGCACAATTTTTCAAGGCATTTGGCAGGTAGGTTGTTCCAGACAGTTTGGAGGATTTGCCACAGTTCTGTGCATTTAGTCTGTCTCTGTGTCTGCTATGTTTACGCTGCATGACTGAGAAGCCTGTGTTCTGCGCTGTAGCTACCTCGAGGTAGAGTCTAAATGTTAGCATTGCAAAAGCGTAGTAGACCAAATGCAAACAGAGCGAGGGCAGAGACACAACAGCCTGAGGTAAAACTTGCAGACGGATAACAAGGCACTGGTGAATTCACTGAAGACAACATTAGGGAGAAATGAACCTACAGTATTGTAATCGTGATGCTTTGTGCTTCTTCTTGCATTCAGTCCCCCCAGAACCTCCTAGATCTGACGCGTAAATCCCTCCACAGATAGTGACGTAGTTGTTGCAGGACAGCGATTTAGTTGCAAACTGAAATAGGCGCTCAGCAACCTTATTTTCCTTTTTTTTTTTTTAGCATTCTTGCCTTTATTGGAGCACGGGGAGAAGGAGAGAGGGGAAGACGTGCACCAAAAGGGCCGTGGGTCAGGCTCGAACCTGGCCATGTGGTCACCTGTTCACCCACTGAGCCAAGCTGGTGCCAGCGACTCGGATTTATTGCACCATGTTGGCGATCTGCCTGCATTTTAAACTGTTATATGAAAACCTTCAGCAGGCTGTCTGAGAGTGATTGCAGTCAGTTGGACTGGGCAACAAAAGTGGTTGCTCAGAGCTCTTCTACTTTTTCCACTTAATCTACTTTCGGAAAATCATTTCAAGTTCATATTAAACTGTTTGATAACATGTATAACACATCATATGAAAGCACGGCTCCGCTTCCTGAACTTTATTGAAGATTTGTTCTAAACTTTAAAACTTTTTTGCTGTCAAAGTCCATCTCAAGAAGTCATTAGAGGACTGCAGTCCTAAAGATTACCATTTCATTCCCGTTGGGAATTTGTTACTGTTGCATTTACCATTTTTACCAGTCTTCGGCACCTTGCCGTCATCGCCTGCTTTTCTGTGCTCGTTTCGTTAGTTTCTTTCATCTCACGTGTCTTCTCCGTGGAAGTCGGCTCGACATCATTTCACAAAAAACCGAAGTAAATCTCATCTGTCCGTGACAAACGATCGAACGGTCGGTCGGGGCTCCGGGTCAATGAATCACCTCACTGCATGTTTTCACTCTCAGGCTCTGCAGTCACATCCATGTTTATGTAAGAGAGTGTGGAAAGTGATGAAGTGAATCATTTTTATTGATCGGCCGACGCTCTGAACCCCCGGCGTGGACGCGGCCTGACTGGGGACGTGCAGGTGCATAGCGTGCTGAGGCTGCAGCGAGGCATTGTGGGTCCACCTGTGCGAGTACGGCGGCCAGTAGGTGCATATGTGTGTGTAGGTGAGGGTGTTTGTGTTCTCCTCTCGTTGCGAGCAGTTGCCATGGAAACCACCATGTCCGAGGTTGCCTCTATTGTGCCGCCCACGTCTCAGTACTGTGTGTGTGTGCCTGTTTTTCATTAACACGAGGCATGAACATGTGTCATTACTTATTCCTTACATGTCGCTGATGATGTATTTGTAAGGAGATTTTGAAGTTAACCTTTAGAAACTCAAAAACAATAAGAGTCATGATTATATGTCTTGTGCGACTAATCAACATTTCTAATATCCTAATAATGTTTCTAATATCCAAAAAATATCCTCCTCCCCTCGTACATTTATTGTTCTGTTACCTGAGTGGGCAGCCGCTGAAAATAGTTTGGAAGATCACTTTGATTCCAAACGCACACAGATGGAGAGCCAGCTGGTCACAGGCGTCGGTAGCCCCATCTGTGATTTCCGCATTCAGTCCATGTTGTTTGTTGTCCATGTTGCGGATTTTGCAACAGCTACGTGTTGGATCTGTGATGAAACACAATGAGATCTTCCTCACACAGAGTTGTGTGCAAGTATTAAAACCAACAACATAAAGACAACCTGAGCTGTGCACAGCATGGCACTGTGTCACGCGTTTACAGAAAATGTGCCTGTTGTTGAAGTTATGGTGCATTCTCTTTAGACCTTGAGACTGTTGTTGTGTAACAAAGCCAGACTTCTCTGCTTCAGGCTTTTTTATGATCAACACATGCAAAATCATTATTCAGAGGTATCTTTTAGATTGTGGCAGTGTTGTAGGGTCAGAGAGCGAGTGTTCCTTGTCTTAAACATCTCGTATCATTAAGGATGCATTGAATACAGTCGGGTCCTGTATCTTATTTTTAATGTTCCGACTGTCTTTAAACATGCAGTCGTGCAACCTGTTATCAAGAAGAGCGTCACAGCACTGAAACTGCCCTACTAAGAGTTTTCGATGACCTTCTTCTGTAGTGGTGGCTGTAGCTCAGGTGGCAGAGCAGGTCAGCCACTAATCAGAAGGTCGGTGGTTCGATCCCAGGCTGCCTCCTGGCTGCATCCAAATATCCTTGGGCAAGATACTAACCCCACGTTTGCCTACTGGTGGTGGTCAGAGGGCCCGGTGGCGCCAGTGTCCGGCAGCCTCGCCTCTGTCAGTGCGCCCCAGGGCAGCTGTGGCTACAATGTAGCTGCCATCACCAGTGTGTGAATGTGTGTGTGAATGTAGTGTAAAGCGCTTTGGGGTCCTTAGGGACAAATGTACAAATGCTTCTTCTAATTGCTGACTCTGGGCGCTCTGCGGTCTTAGTTCTATTGGCTTTGACTTCCGCCTTTGACACGGTTGACCATCAGATTCTTTTGGCAAGGTCTCTCATGGTTTAAATCATATTTCTCTGAGAGGTCGTTCTCTGTCATGATGGGAAAATATTCCTCTTCTTCTGCCCCTCTTCGCTGTGGAGTGCCCCAGGGCTCGGTGCTCGGTCCTGTGTTGTTCTCCCTGTACATGCTGCCCTTGGGCTCCATTTTTGAAAAACATAATGTCTCTTTTCATTGCTATGCTGATGATATTCAAATCTACCTCCACCTGACTGGGGATGTTTCATCTTCACTACATCCTAATGATCCCAGATCGAGCGTGCTTCGGTTCGTCTCGGCGTCTCAGCTCCTTTTCCTCTCGCCGCCTTGTTCTCTCTGTCATGCACACTCACACTTTCAAAAGGCGCTCTTGCTGTCATGGTTGGCTGTGTGGCAGGCGTGCAAGCAGGAGTGGTGGATCCAAAATGCAGGACTCAGACACAGAAGTTCAACTTAAAGCGCAGCTTTATTGCTGGAAACCCTCTTACTAACTAAAGGCATCAAAAGACAAACAAAAACGCTGGTGGACTAAAACACTGAAGCAGAAAACACTGAACTGGAACTGGAAACAAAACACTGGTAACACGGAGGCAAAACACACACAGCTTGTTGAGGGTACGACGCAACACTGACTCAGAGAAACACAGGGACTAAATACACTGGGAAGTAACGAGGAGAATGAGACACAGAAGGAGGGCACAGCTGGGGGAAATTAGAACTGACGAGACAAGCAAAGCAGGACACATTCACATAAGACACGGACCTACAAAGTAAAACAGGAAGGATCACACAGAGACGCGAACTTGACACAGTGGAGACAGGAACTAAGAAACACAGAGACATAAACCATAAGGCAGAGGACTCTAAGAACCGAGAGACACAGAGGGGAACTCAAACCTGCAGACACAGACTTACACAGAACAGAGGGGACACAGAGAAACATGAAGGGCAAGGGATCGAAACTAGAAACTCACACCAAGTACAATAATACAAAAATCACAATGAACTAAAACGCTGTGTCAGGAGACCCAGGACCCTGACACTTGCAGAGTTTAATGAGATTAATGATTTTATGCACTTAGTGGCTTCATTGGAGCTGCTTTTGCAAGCGCTAACACGCTGTCGTCTCTCACGCTTTATAGATCTGTTAGCTGCTTAACAAAGTGGTTTTTGCAGCTGTTACAGAGGAAGAGATCGCACTGCACGTGTACTATATGTGAGTCCCAGCGAGCTGTGGCCCAGCGCATGGTGCACGGTGATCAGACTGGGATGATTTTGGCTCAATATGCTGCTGCGGTTTGAATTATTTTGCACTAAGATGCAAACAAGCTGGTGGAGCATGTCTCTAAGGATCAGTGCTGCTGCTTCATGGTCAGGGATGTTATGCGAAGAAAGAAGAAAGCCTCCCTCCCTGGTCTCAGCCAGTCTCTCCTGTTGATACCAAACTGGGATTCATGAGTAAATCAGACTCACTGCAGAGGTTTGCTATGATTTCCCTCCTGAGAAGTGTTTCGGAGATCGTCCTCTGAGGACGCTTCATGTCAGACTTCTTTTGGACTCTTGTCTTCTTTGTTTAGTAAATTCTGTCCTTGCGGTGAAGCTGCGGGTTTCTCTCAGCAAACAAAGCTTGATATATCGATCCCCTGTGCTCGCTTTTGGTCTGCTTGATCCTGCTTTCCAGCGGTTGCACTTTCCACAGTGTTTTATAGTCTGTGCACTGTCCCTTTAGAAACCTTCAGTCCACCGAGGCTGAGAGAGGCTCTTTTATTCTTGCAGGCTAAAACACCGAATACACCACCAGCAGGATGTTTCTGGGTCATTCCAGGTGACGTGAGCGTGGAGGGAAAGATGAAATTCTTTTCTTTCTGCAGAGGAACAATAGTAAAAGTTGTGTCATTGTCCCAACACTTGACTGTATGTGGTGGAGACAGACTTGCAGAGCACTGCTCTAAACGCTGAAGAGGCTTAAAGACTGAAATTGTGATTTTCTGTTGATGCACTCTATTTTACACAGCACTTCTTTCTTGTCCACTAAATGCTGAAGTGCTCTAATTGTCGGTTGCGTTCATGTTCGGCTCCTCCATTCTTCTTGTCTGTTTTTCTTATCGCTTTCCTCCCATTGCTGTTTGCAGCAGCAGAGGCCCAATTTCCCCACTGGGATCAATAAACTTTCATCTGTTCTGTGAAAGCTGATGGATTTCTGGTTCAATTCAGTGATATTTTCAGAGTCCGCAGCAGGTTTGTTATGTTTTTTTTCTCTAGTTAAATGTCTGGCTGTCCTTGCCACCATGACTCTTGTCTTTACAGTTTGACAAAATAAGCTAAAGTCACGTTGAATGCCGTGTTGTCACAGAAGGAAATTCTTCTGTGTGATTACCTGGAGGCACTATGAGGACAGTTTTTATGTCCTACGCGTCTAAAAGTGATTTTTTTCCTTCAGTTTTCTAACTTCCTCTCCATCACGTTCCCCTCTGGAAGCCGTCTCTTTAAGTTGCTGCCAGAAATCCTTTTTTTCAGACGGCTGTGTGCTTGGAAGAACTGATAGAAGAAGCAGTAGGATGTAGACTCTGTAGGCCTGTGTGTGTGTGTGTGTGTGTGTGTGTGTGTGTGTGTGTGTGTGTGTGTGTGTGTGTGTGTGTGTGTGTGTGTGTGTGTGTGTGTGTGTGTGTGTGTGTGCAGCATGCTGGGCAATAATTAAACCCAGAGAGAAATCACGAGTGAGGAAGAAGCACACTGGTTGTGATCCTGCCAAGGCCTCCTCCTCCTCTTCCTCTTCTTCATCTCGTTCTTCTTGATCCGCCTTCTCCCGAGTTTTTTTTCTCTTTTTCCCTCCCTCCTCACATTGCTGCTGGTCATAAACAGCATTCACACTCTCCACTCTGAGAGTTTGCTTTTAAAATCTGGCTCAACTCAAAGTATTTATTTTATTTTTAGGGGAAAGGTTCTGTGCCGTAGACCAGCTCCAAACATCTGTAAACATCTGTACTCAGCTGCAGCAGAAACCTGAGGTACTTCTGTTTGATTATGTGGATCTGATGAGTTTCTGAGCCAACACTTCCTGATCCGTGCACGGCACGTTTAACTTTTTGGGTGTACATTTAAAGAAAAGACTGTTTTAGCGTCACTTCCCTCTTTTGCTCCCCTTTCACTAAAACTATGCACGAGTCAAACGTGATTGGTCAGTAGTAGGGATGGGTACTGATAAGATTTTCATGATTCCGATTCCAGTTTCGATTCTGTTTAACGATTCGATTCTTTTAAAAAAAAGGAGAACACTAAGGTTGATTAGCTTAGGACTTTGTTTTATATCTTCTCTTTGAACAAGATAGAAATTTAGGAGTAACATGGCCTTACAAACCCAGCAGTGAGATCTTAAGAGATCCAGCCTACGGCTCTTCAATGGGTGTCATAGGATCCCCAGGAAAAACATTGTAAATGTAAAATAATAAAATAAATATTCTTCTGTAGCAATAACAAAGTATAACATCAATTATTCTGTAGCAATTACACAAGAATATCCAGTAATGTCCCTGCCTACAATTAAACACACTTACTGAAAATCATCTGCTGTGGCAAACGGGTGCAAACCTTTGACCACAAACTGAGTCACTGCTCGGTGACATTAGTCTATCCTGGCCTGAAAGGAGATGCTACCGGCAGACTGCAGCGAGAACTGGCAGCATCTGAGCCAGACTCTGTCTCATCATGGTCACTAAATGCACAGTAATGGCAGGTTTGTAATAAGGCAGATCGCGCTAACATAATATGCACTGTTAGTTGATTATTTACCTGCCGCATTAACGGGAGAGGACGTGCAAACGTTACCGCTGCTGCTGGGTTGAGATTCACGAGTCCGGAGCAAATTAAAAACACGACATTCATTTAAGGTCATCGCGTGTTTGTGAGCAAATGCTTTTGCATATTCGTAGTGTTTCCTCCCTTAGATGAAATCTCTACTTTGCAAGTATTGCAAGTTGCCCTGTTG
Organism: Rhamphochromis sp. 'chilingali'; assembly: GCF_963969265.1. Lineage (NCBI taxonomy): Eukaryota > Metazoa > Chordata > Actinopteri > Cichliformes > Cichlidae > Rhamphochromis > Rhamphochromis sp. 'chilingali'. The sequence goes on from NC_137930.1 coordinate 2,017,282, forward strand.
TCATCCGTTCTCGTAAAGTGTAACCAAACTTTTGAGCGTTTGAGTCGCCGTGTTTCCTGCCAGGTAAATGACGCTCCGCAACGTGGGGACGTTATTCGGGGCGACTGGAATCGATAAGGGAATCGTTTGCAAAAATGGCAAACAATTCCAAGGAACTGAAACAGTGGGAACCGGTTCTCAACAAGAACCGGGTTTCGATACCCATCCCTAGTCAGCAGAACTCGGAATGCAAACTGAAATCAGAAAAGACTCTGGTACTAGAACTCGGGACCTTTTCTGCAGAGATATTTGGGGTTGGTGATGCTGGTAGTAGTAATAGTAGTAGTGCTGTTGTTGGTAGTTAGTCCTCCAGCAAAGTCCAGCTCCCCCCCCCCCCCGTGTCTGCATTAATGTCCAGTCCACCTGAGAACTGTCACTCACATTAGACTCACACTGAATAGGCTCCTCCCAGTCATGTCACATGCACTGTCACATGTTGGATGTGTTTTTTTCTGTCAGACCTCAAAATGATTCTTTTTTTAACTTTAACAGTAATTTTACCCTCGCTTTGTCACAATTTAACACCTGGACTGTCGTTCTTATTATTTTGTATAATTATCTTTCTCAGTTTTAATCTCTGATAGTCTAATCGGCCCAGCTGGCAGTTTTCGCACCAAATTGTCACCACCTGCGGTTCACCCACAGCCAGAAAGAGATGCAAATGTATAAAAACTGAGTTTTCAAATCCTTGATAATTTCATTACAATGGAAAACGAGATCTCAGAGTGTTCGTCGGAGCCCAGAGGGGATGTGCATGTGATCTTCAAAGAGGAGGCGTGTGCGCTATACGGTGACTCGCATTCATCCCTCATGAGGTCACAGTCGGCGCCAAACTCTTTGATCAGGACACCAGACGCCATCAGCTCTCTGCAGGAGAATTCCCACTAAAGAGTGTCTGTGAAATCTGTGATACAATTAAGATGTATTTTTCTGTCAGAAGGTCCAATGACAGATGTTGGTTTCACACAAACCGGCTTAAAGCTCGAGCCTGCCCGTTGATCCGAACTAATTCCAGCCGCAGAACATTCCTTTCTCCGCTGCTTCCTTTCTCATTCTGCTAAACGTGCAAGCTTTAAGAGTTTAATGCTTTCGTTCTTTTATACATCAGACTCGTAAAGTGTGTTCTGACAGAATGTGAAATGAATTCTGGAGTCGGGTCGATTGGATACAAAATCAATGAAAATGTGCAATTAGATATTATTTGCCTGGGGTGGTGAGAACTGATGCAGATTTGCCCGAGGCTTTGTTGTCTTGAATCTACAGAGATAAGAGATAGGCTGAGGTAAACAGACGCACTCGCCCAAACTGAACATCCAAATCCCTTTGAAGTGTACCATCCTGGTAGATGGTCCTATAATAACGCTGGGTACATGCATAATGGCTGTCAGACTGATTTTATGTGTATGTGAACTTCGGGTCTGTTCCAGTTGGATTCAGAGTTGGCAGATAAAGTCATCCAGTCATTGTCAGTCATCTTCATTAAAGTCTTTAGTAGTGGACAGGAAATCACAAAGAGAGAAGTGGCAGGAAGACGTGCGCCGAAGGGCCTCGGTCGGACTCAAACTGCTGCATTTTAGCCTTGCGACCCACGTTGTGGGCGTCTTCCATGCAACCGAAGCACCTGCAACCACTTGCCACATGGTTGGGGACGAGACATCGTCCATCATAGTGTGAGGTTGCCACAAGGTCACCGAACGGTCTGTTGGCCTGTTTAAACCAAAGTTTAAGACTATTTTATTTGCATCAATCAGCACTCAATGTTGTGACAGATGCTTAGGGCATTGTATATGTGTGTGTGTGTGCGTGTGTGTGCGTTTTCCCTGAAAAACGCACACACACGCACACCAGCTCAACTCTAAAGTAGAAGGACTTTATTTAAAGGAGTCTAATTCTGTCTGTCTGATAGATTTCAAGCCTCCGCTCAGTGCCTGTCGCTGTTAAACTCGCTGTATTACATTGTTAACAGAACCTCGGTGCTTACTCGCTCATTTTCAGATTAAAAGCCCTCTAGCATTTCAGTGCAGCTAACCCTTTCTTTTCAATGAGGCTCGTATTGTGAAATATTTTCAGGGACATGTTGTGAAAAATTGTTTTCCACAGCAGCTTATTTATTTCTGGGGTCACCCACCAGCAGATTGTCCACTCATTACCGGCTGGTTGGTAAGTGTTTTGTGTAGTGGACGACTCATTTGTTCTCCAGTCTTCAGCCACAGTTTCAGTGGGAAGTGTTTTGAGTGTGATGTTTCCTGGTGTAACTGGTTCATCTATTTTTTTTATTTTTTTTGGCCCATTTGGTTCTTTAGCCATCAGAATTGTTGTCTGAAGACCAACAAGGATACCCAATGGATTTATTTTACCAAATGGATCATCGTGGCATTGCCGTATTGGTCGATTTGATCGCCCTTTGTTTTTATTATTTATTTTATTTTATTTTCAGTTGTTACAGACGGGACAGACATGAGTGAGGGATAGGAAAGGGAGAGAGAAAGAGGAAGGAAAAGAAAAACAGAAGGGAAGAGGGACAGTGAGAAAGGGGGGAAAAAAATCTCCTGGATCACCTGTTGAGAGAAGAAGAAGAGAAAACAAGCAAAAAAAAACAAAGCAACATACTAAACACAACACTAAGTGTAGACAGCAGTAAATACTAAATATTCAATGTTGTTGTGCAGCACGCAGGACAGACAGCGCACAATGTGCTTTGAAGTAGCAGCCAAGAAAGGTGTAATTTAAGTCTACGAGCAGTGAACACCCGTGTGCACACCTGTGTGGATCAGTGCGCTTGTATTCAAATGGTTTCCACATGTAATGGTCTGCTAGAGGATGTAGGAAGCCATAGCCCCGTCCCCCAGGGCATGAAGCAGGCATGGAGGAGATCCAGGCCCCAGACATCCAGAGGCCCCAGAGTGCGAGAGCCCAAGGAGGACCACCAGAGGGGCATCCGTGCCACCCTCATGGGAAGGGCTGAGGATCCCCAGACGAGGCGTCACCCAGTAGCCACCGAGCAGAAGCTAGAGGGGGCTGCACCGGCGTGCCCGCCGGCTCTGCTGGCAGCCAGCTGTGCCAGAGTGAACCGAGCCGCAGGCCCAGAGGCCGGAGGCCCGAGGGCCCCCTTTGCCCCGGAAGAGGCCTGACCGAGCAACAGGCGCCAGGCCCCGCCAGGTAGCCACCGGGAGTGAGCTGGTACATACATGAGCGCCCAGCCCCGGACACCAAGAACCACCAATGCACCGACCCCTGAGGGCATCAGTCACTGGCAGGGAGTGTGGTGAGGGGAGATAGGCCTTGGAGGGCCTGGGAGTTCCCAGAGAGGTGGAGTCTAAGACCCGACCTGACATATAGACACAGACAAACAGGCACACACAGACACAAACGTGCATTCCCACCCTCATGCACACATATACAAACACTCAGCACTCACCCAACGTAAGGATTGACATAAATGGTCATGTACACACAATCACACTCCCCAAACATACTCTATACCCCGGGTCCAGGTACCCTCGCCCCCAGAGGGGGAAACAGAACCCAGACCCAAGAGATGTTACCCTTCCCCCCGGGCTGGAGGCAAGCAGACCGTCCCAGGCTCCGCAGCAGCAGGGAGGCCAATCGGACAGCCAACATCTCCTCCCAGCCCCCCCGCCCCGATGGCTAGCAGAGAACGGGGGTGTGTGAAGACCCCATACCTCCCTCCTCCCGCTCATGTGTAGTGTTGCTGCATGTTGCTCTAAAGTGCATTTAAAACAAGGGAGAGCATGGTGCTGCTGCCAGAGAGCAGCAGGTGTTAGCACGGCCCCTCCCGAGAACCCTCAATGTCTACATGGATTTAAAATTGAGAGGTGGGCACCGGCGCCAGAGGTAGGTTTGAGTACACAGACCGTCCACTGGACGCCGTTAACGTGCCCACCCTAAAGGCCCTATATATATGTGTGTGTTATGAGAGTGTAAGTAATGTGGATGTCTAAGTTGTGAGATAAAATTGAGGCACAGGTGGCCAGAAGGGGACAGAGGGGAGGGGGATGTCTCCCCTGCACCCTTGTGACACCCCAAGGCCCTACCTGTGTGGGTGAGTGTGGTGGAGCGGGAAGAGGGAGGTAGCCGGGGATGGGGAGGAAAAGGAGGGAGGGGAGGATGCCCCTCCCTAGGGCCAGCTCCCCCGCTGACCCCAGTAGGCACCCCCGTCCTCTGGTACCCACCAAGGCAAGGGAGCCCAGGTCCATCCAGACCGTGGCCTACGGTAGCAGCACTGCCAAGCCCCACAGGACCCGGAGCAGCCCACCCTACCCCACCGCAGAGGAAACTGTACCCACCCCAACATTCAATCATCTCCCAGACTACACAAGACAACAGACACCCAGGTTAAGTTTATTCTCCACCTCTCCTATGTCTCTCCCCCACCTGCAGAGTGGACTCCTGCAAGGATGGAACAACCTCCCCGCCAGTTGAAGAGCCCCCCAGTTAGGCCGATGCACAAGAGGCCCCCTGCGCCAGGGCTGAGCCCCCGTGCACCCACCCGCCCACAACCTCGGTGACACACCGACGAGGACCGAAGCCCCAAGGCCCAGCCAGAGCCCCAGCACGGAGGCGAAGCACCCCCGAACCCCAAACCCCCACGCCTTCCCCGGATCCACGACTCATTTGTGTGGTTCTCCGGTCTTCAGCCACAGTTTCAGTGGGAAGTGTTTTCAGTGTGGTGTGTCCTGGTGTAACTGGTTCATCTAATATTTCTCACCAACACTTTTGCACGGCTTTCGTTTGTTTGCCAAACTGACATCTGCGGTGGCTCCTAGAGACAAAGCACGTACAAACTCCAAAACACGTCTAAACACGTACAAACTCCAAAACACGTCTAAACACGTACAAACTCCTAAACGCGTACAAACTCCAAAACACGTCTAAACACGTACAAACTCCAAAACACGTCTAAACACGTACAAACTCCTAAACGCGTACAAACTCCTAAACACGTACAAACTCCTAAACACGTCTAAACACGTACAAACTCCAAAACACGTCTAAACACGTACAAACTCCTAAACGTGTACAAACTCCAAAACATGTCTAAACACGTACAAACTCCAAAACACGTACAAACTCCAAAACACGTCTAAACACGTACAAACTCCTAAACACGTATAAACTCCTAAACACGTACAAACTCCTAAACACGTACAAACTCCTAAACACGTATAAACTCCTAAACACGTACAAACTCCTAAACACGTACAAACTCCTAAACACGTATAAACTCCAAAGCACGTACAAACTCCAAAGCACGTACAAACTCCTAAACACGTATAACCTCCTAAACACGTATAAACTCCTAAACACGTATACAACAACAACAACAATCTTTATTTATAGAGCACATTTAAAAGCCTTGGGCATACCAAAGTGCTTTACATAAAACAATAAAAGGTTCAAACATTGATAACGGATAAATAAAAATAACGAGTTATGTTCATAGATAAAAGCTACCAATAAGAATGACTACAGCACATGGGTAATAGCAAGATAAAAGCTGTACCACCATAATAAAAGACACCAATAGAAAGATAGGAGGGAATTAATACAAGAGGTCAATAGGTCACAGCAACCAAACAAACAAACAAACAAACCAGCAATTAAAAGGTGGAGAAGGCAAGTTTAAAAAGATATGTTTTAAGCTGAGATTTAAAAGAATGAATAGAATCAGATGCCCGGATGCCAATCGGGAGATTGTTCCACAGCACAGGTGCGACAAGAGCAAACGATCGATCACCTCTAGTCTTAAGTCGAGATCTGGGCTGAGCCAGCAGTAACTGTGACGATGACCTTAAAGCCCTAGCAGGAGCATAAGGGTTTAAAAGGTCCTTAAGGTAGCTGGGTGCAGTGTTGTTAGTAATTTTAAAAGTAAACAACAAAATTTTAAATTGAATACGATATTTGACAGGCAACCAGTGCAGATCGGCAAGGACAGGAGTAATGTGGGCAAACTTGCTGGTTTTGGTTAGAATGCGAGCTGCAGCATTCTGAACTGTCTGTAATCTCTGTAAAAGGGAAGAGTGGAGACCACAATAAAGTGAATTACAATAGTCTAGCCTCGACGTTACAAAGGCGTGGATGAGCTTTTCGAGATTTTTATGCGGGATGTAGCGCCTAGCCTTAGAGATAAGACGAAGCTGGTAAAAACTAGATCTGACAACAGCAGACACTTGTTTGTCAAGTGAAAAGGAGCTGTCAAATAAGACACCCAGATTCCTGACAGTATCAGAGAGAGAACAACTAAGAAAACCAAAGGCATCCCGGAGTTTGGCACGAAGGGCATTACTACCAAAAATCATAATCTCGGTTTTCTTCTCATTAAGGATAAGAGAATTCGACAACAACCACTTCTTGGCCTCAGACATGCATTCTCGGAGGCTATTCAGAGACAGAGCAAGATCGTCGTTTAGCTCAAAATAGAGCTGGATATCATCTGCATAATAGTGATAAGCAATATGGTATTTCTCAAAGATGGCACTTAAAGGAAGCAAGTATAATGAGAAAAGGGTAGGGCCCAGCACAGATCCCTGGGGGACACCACAGCAAACAGGTACAGCCGAGGAAGAGGATGTAGCCAGATGTACCGTAGAGAGCCGATTGGAGAGATAGGATTTAAACCAATCCAGGGCAGCGCCCTTGATGCCTACAGTGTGCTCAAGTCTCGCTAATAAGTATAACCTCCTAAACACAACAGAAGTGCTCCAGGATGCTCGGGGGCAGTGTTGAGCTTTTGTTACCTAGTGGCTACACAAGCCAGGAAGTATCAACGACCGGATTTGGTGTGTGGTAGTAACAGGTAAATGAACATTATTTTTTAAATTATTTGAATATATATGGGAGTGTGGTTGTTCTATCCTTGCAGGTGTTTTCTGCCGGTATCCAACTCCATGTGTTTGTAACAAACTTGCCGTTTATATTGCAAATCGAGCTCAACACTGCCCCTAGCGTCCTGGAGCACTTCTGTTGTGTTTTGGAGTTTGTACGTGTTTTGGAGTTTGTACGTGTTTTGGAGTTTGTACGTGCTTTGTCTCTAGGGACCACCGTAGACCTCAGATAGTTGAAGAAACACTATTTCCTCACAGCGCTAGCATAACTTTAGTCATTGCCACTGCAAACCTGAACACACAGACCTGACATAACCATCATAAATATGTCATGAAATCTATGAAAAGGCTCAAACTTTACTTTGAAAGCAAATAGTTTTCATTTGACTACAGCAGCAGGCAGCAGAAACGACTGCACCGTCTTCCTCATTTTCACCAACTGATCATGGCCTACACACTTTCCTGAAGCTACCAGTGGTTTCCAACCAGTCTCTAGGCCGGTGTTACTGGGTGTTAGGTTTAGGCAGTAAAATTAGTCAGTTGGCAGTTGAGGGATGAGTTTCATCAGAGGACTAGGAGGTGTAGGCAGAAAACTTCGAATTGAAACAGACATTTATAACGAGTCAAACTCTTTTATTAACTGGGTCCTGTGATGTCAGCTTAGTAGACGTGGCCGTACTTTAGGAGCTGCTTGTAGCTACAAATGCAGCTTGTTTTCCTGCTGGAGCAGAAGCTGCCTCTGCTTCTATGATGCTTTTAAACACGGTCTAAAACTAGGAAGCAGATCTCCTAATGACGTTCCCGAGAGGCTTCCTCTGATTCACAGCAATCGTGCTCCATCTCTAACATCTACATGCTCTGTTCGTGTTTTTCTGGAAAGTGTGGGTGAGCCGAGGAGTAGGCTAACTGCTCAGCTCCCCTTTGGGCACCAGGGTTGACAGTTGGAGCCTATTTGTCATTTATGAATTCACAGCTCTGCCGTGTATCGCAGAGGCTGGCCTGTAAAGAGCCTCTCTGAATAAATAAGCTGTCATCCGCTGAAGGAGGGAGAGGGAAGAGTGAAGTCCCGCTTTGTGTGATGAAAACAGTTTTTTGACTCGTGGCAGAACATGAAAGGAAACATACTTCACGTGTTTGCACTCTTCTGAGGGACGGTTACCACCAGTGCAAAGTAAATCTCTTATTATAGTGCAAAAAAGGTCCGACTTCACATTCTTCCATCAGTTTCAGGTGTTCAACACTTTCCAGGAGGGCTTAATCTGCTCTTACAGGATCCTAACCTCTCACCTCTCATTTTTATGAACGCCACAGTCATAGAGCCGAGGACTTGTTCCTTTAAGGTGGGATTTTTTTGCTCAGCTGGAGAGAACCATAATCACAGATTGGAGAACTCTGTGAGCTCCCTTTATTCAGACCACAACCTGCATTTTTTCTGCTCTATTTCCTGCTTCTGTTAGTGCAGAACCTGCTGTCGGTGTTCTCAGGTGTTTTTTTTTATCTTGTTGTGTTGAACATTGCTAAAAAATAGCAACAGACAGAAGACTCCGCTCTTTGATTCAGAGGATCTGTCAGCTATTTGACATCTATTGTTAATGTTTTAGATCGCTGAATCATTCTCTGCTTTCAAGCTCCTCCAGAGCTACAAAAATACCACCTGGGTTGAACAATATATCATCTGCATTCGGCCAAGATCAGATATTCTCTAAACTGCTAAACTGAGCCAGTTTGACGGCGCGTGTCCTTAGAAGTCGGCTCCAACAACTCCAACTGGTTTATGGTGAAATTTTTCCGCAAAATGAGTCAGCGCTGTTTGATTGAAACATCAGAGCAGTTGTTGTTGGCAGACATCTGACTGAGACAGATGGTATGAAGATGAAGGTTTCTACAATTAGACCTTAAAAAGATATTAAGCTCATCTCTGAAGGGACTTTCCTGGACTACTGCAAAGGTTTTGTGGATTTCTCTGTCAGTGTCAGTCTGAAGGGAAGCTTCTTGGACTCCTGACTTTCACTGAAATGTCCGGATGTCTTCAGTCTGTACGTGCATATTGGAGCACACAGAAGACAGCTTTTTATAGCACCTAGCAAACAACAACTATCGTCATCATCATCTGTTTGAGTTTGTGCACCAAGTGAGTCTGTTAAGCCTGGATTATCTTTTAGTTTTGCTTAAATTTGATGTCCTCCATCTCCTGAGACACTTTCAACCTGATACATGGCCACTGTGTGTCCGTTTCAGAGACGGTGTACGACACGGATGTAGCTTCCAGGTCAGAAAAGGAAGCCAAAGAGTGTCCTAACCTCCTAAGACCCAAACTCTTTCATGACATGCATTTTTAATTTCTCTTTGCTATTTGGGCTGATTGGGACCTGATGAATGTAAAAACAAAGAATTACCTGATTTTTGTTTCTGAGAAAAATGAGATCCACCTATGAGGACTTTCGTTTTAAATTTTGATAGAACAGTGGCAGTATAATGTCCTCATAAGTGGATATCAGGCCCATGTAGAGCAAAATTTAGTATTTTGGTCTAGACAGTCCAAAATGTGATGTCCACATATTTGGCGCCAGGAGGTTAAAACTGTTTTCTCCTTGAAGGCCACCAGATGGCGATAGCTATGGTTTCAAAAACACAGTAGATGCGTGTGAATCAAAATAGCTCTCTAACTTGACGCTGAGTAAATGCTTTCTTGCTGAGTTCATGGACTCAGTCACACAGATTATTGAATTTTAATTCAATCGATTTTGTAAATCTTGGTCATTATTAGTTAATAAGTCTTGAAGTTTCCAACCAATCTGTTTGTCCTTCCACCATGGCTGACCTGGCTGAGGAAAAGCCTGAGGGCAGCAACCTCATACAGCAGCTTGTCAATCGTAGGTTAGCCCCGCCCTAAATTATTACCCTGGTTCATCAACTTTTACAACGTAATTAGGACCATAACGTACAGTTTATTAGAAAAAGAGAGTTAAAACTAGTGATTGAGGTCATATCAGGGCAGCACTGTTTTCCCCTAGACTGTTATACTAACAGACTTCTATTTACAGCCAGAGGAGTCGCCCCCTGCTGGACACTGGAAAGAATTAAGGTTTAAGTTTTTCCCATTGGCTTATTTGTCATGAATACAAGCTGCATCCTCATGTGTCTAAAATCCAAATAAAAAAAGTACAAAGAGCCAGAAGGAAAGGTCAGTAGAGCCGTAGATTAGGACTCTTTAGGGTTTTCTGTGGGTTCTAGTATTTTAACTCTGAGGGCAGGATTTGAATTTTGCCTAAAACCAAAGGTCAGTATTGACATTGTAGCCAAAAACAGAAAAAAGTTGTTGGAGTAGAAGGAGGCAGTCTGTTTTTACCACTATCTGGATTTCTGTCTGCTGTTTCCAGACACCATCAATATTTTATTTGTTTACTAGACTGCACAGTGTTGCTCATAAGTGAAACTGGTAGTAAGTCGCTGTTAAAATACCGAATTTCAAACGTTTAACATTGTTTCCCCTGATCTGTGATTCTCCTTTTCTTTCCGAGTTTATTTTATCTAAACCCGACCAAACTTTTCTCCTCAGCAGGCTGGACTCAGCCTGACACACACGCTGCCTTCACAGTAATAAAGAAACCAAAAGCATCACAAGAAGACGCAAGAAGCATTTCTTGCTTCTGATAAAAGGATGATCCAGGTTCTCGTCTCACGTATGACGTACATTCAGCGAGTCTTGATGGCCAGAAAGTTGTTTTATACCAACATCTTTATACGTAGTTTTAGTTTTCTTGTGTCCTTTCCTGTCAGTAAGTCCATGAAGCACAGGAACACCTTTCAGTCCTTTTTACTGTGATGTATGGCTTTGCCCCCTTATATGGTCTCAAAAGGCAAATTGGTCCTGATTGTGAGGCCAGAGCAGAGTGATTCACAAAACCCCCATAAAAACCAATAAAGGACCAGTTTACCCTGCCCGGTAAATGGGGCACCTCCCCGGAGCCAGGCCTTGGGAGGGAGCTCAAGGGAGAGCGCCTGGTGGCTGGGCCTAAGGCCATTGGACCCAGTGGCTACGCCCAACTCACCACGAGAGGCCCGCCATCTTGTGGGTTCTCCTTTAGTGAAAGGATGAGGAGTTCAGGCATCTGACTAGGATGCCTCCGGGGTGTTTTGGGCACGTCCAACTGTGACGAGGCCCGGGGGTAGACTCCGCACACAGTGGAGAGATTGCATCTCTCAGGGAAGACCTCCGAGTTCCCCTGCGTGAGCTGGTGTCTCAGGACTGGGCGGTCTGGGCGTCTCAGCTTTAGCAGCTGCTCGTGTTACCTGGGTCGGATAAGCAGCAGGAAATAAATGGATGGTGGGATGGCCTCAGAGCAGAGCTGGACCCACCCAACATCTTATCATCTTATCAACGAATCATTGCTTTTGTAGTTCAGGGTATTTGAGTTACGCGGTTTGGTTGGTCGTGAAGGAGTTTCATACCTGTTTTCATACCTGAACTTTTATACATGATACCAGACTTTTTCTCTTTCAATCAACAAATCCATGATGACAGCTTTGTGCACTTTATTTTTCTATTTGCTTCCTGGATTGAAGGCTAATTGCAGTTGGTATTTCTTGTCTGTTAGTCACTTTGCCCTCCTGCCTGTAGATAATCCCTAACTCAGTTTCTGAGCTCGGCTAATGAGGTCAAATGTTACTGCACACTGAGCTATCAATACTGAATAAGCTCGGTGCAACGATATGTTTAATACAGCAAAAACAAACATTACTCCTGTTTAAGCACTTTTAAGATTGTCCTTCTTTTTTCCAATACCTCATTTAAAAGATCATCTGCATTTCTTGCTCAGGTTCAGGTTTTTACCCAAAAACCAAAGTGAAATTGAAAAACCTTCAACAACCTGTTTCCTGCACAGTCACCGGGGAGCTATCGATCACACAGTTAATTGTTACAGTTATCTGATGTTCCTGAACCTCCACCTTAAGGGCACTTAAGCGTCCTTGGAGATTTTTTCTTTTCAATCAAACGCCTGCATGAAAGCAGCATGTCGACGATTGCACCACAGAAGCAGAAAGCAGGGGGGAGGGCGGGCTGCCGGGGGTCGCCGTTCTCCGTGTGATTGTATTAACAACATTGATTTCATGTCTCTCCACCTGTCAGTCACTCTCTCAGGTAATAGTTGACCGGATGGGGATAAAGGTGATGGAAAGATTCAGAATGTCAGGCGTCGTATTTTAAAGCAGAGGTGGAAAATAACCGAGCAAGCTTTGTTTCCAGTTTAAGCTTTAGCTGCAGCTCGGTCGGTTGGTCGGTCACTCAGTCCATCGTTTTACTGTGATTGGGCAAATATGTTGTTGTAATGAAGACTGAATGCTAAATGGAAGAATATGCTGCTCAAATCCCATCTTGTAGAGTGAGAGGATGTCTGAGGAAGAAATACTCGACTGGTACTGATGTCAATAACCAGGGTGACGTGCAGAGCTGCTGTGACTGCAGAGGGATAAAGCTGATGAGCCGTGGCGTAAAGACAGAGTTTTTGAAGCTCGGTTAAGAAGAGCGGTGATGATCGGTGAGCAGCAGTATGGCGTCGTGCAGACAGAGAGCTCGACAGGTGTGATGTTTGCTTTGAGAGTGTGAGCTCAGACAGGAGTCGCTGTGAAACTGTGAGTGAGAGTAGGGAGCAGGTGGAGGTATGAACTGGAGAGGTGGAAGGAGCTGAGGTAGTAAAGGTGGATGACCTGTGGTCAACCATCCAAAGCCGGGGAAGTAGAGAGTGCAGGCAGGGTGGAGTGGGTTCAGAAGATGGTGATGAGTCCTGCTGTTAGGTAGCGCCACAGATACAAAGACAGGAGGCCGATCTGAAGGTGAAGCTGAGATGTGTTAGACACGTGCAGAGGAGGGAGGGGGGATATATCGGGCAAAGGGTGATGAGGATGGAGCTGGAGGAAAAGAAGAAGACCTCAGAGGAGGTCCATGGGTGCCGTGAAGGAGGACACGCAGAGGGTTGAACTGACAGAGGAGGATGCTGGGGTAGGAGGAGATGATCTCTGCGGCGCCCCCTAAAGGGAGCAGGAGGAAGAAAGAAGCTGATAATTGGTTATTCTGTTGAGATGATTCCTTAGACAAAGAGCCTAATACACACACATCAAACACACATCAAACACACACACACTTTGTCTCAGAATCACCTATCTGCCATCACGTTGCATTTCTGTCTCTGTTTCTGTCTCTGTTTCTGTCCTGTGCTCCTCAGTCAGCCGGTCTCTTTTGTAATATCGCTTCTTTGTGTGTTGTATTAACTTCAGACGGGTTGTGGCCACGATGCGAGCTAGCTGGATGTTCTTTGCCTCTCTGAAAGGACTGTTACAGTGACCTCTGACCTCTGTGTTGGCGGTCTGTCCTTCTTCTCTTTGTTTCTCTTGCTGATCTTTCGTTTCCTTTTCTTTTTCGTGCTCTTTCGTGTCTTAGACATTTTCCCTCCAACATCATGTTTGGTGTGGTTGCATTCACAGCTGTAAAGTAGCTCTACATGATGCTGCACTCTCCACTCGCAGCTTGTATGATAACTAAATACCGCACAGCGTGGAGGGGGCGGAGCAAAGTGCACCTGCGTGTCTACGCAGTGTCTACTTTCTGAAGAACAGGAACAACGCACTGAACTACTGAAGTATTGATCCACTGTGTTATCGATCTGACACGAATGCTTTGGTACCGATGCTACTGATATTTGGACCGATCCGCTCAAAGTGCAGCATTATACAGAATTTAACCAGTTTAAAATGTTGTTAGCTCCGTGCTGTAGCAAATTAAAAGTAGGTCAGCACTCAGAGAGGATTATTACTTTTAGTAGCTGCTGTAGATTTTCGCCTGCATAGTAATATAATTTTAATTTCTATGGTTTAAAAACCCGAAAATCTTTAAAAATCTTTGGTCATTAGAAGAAAGTCTGGTAGATTTAATTAGTTCTTTCTGCTCTTCTGCAACTGCAGGAAAGCATGGAGTGTGCATTATTAATAACGTGCATTATTTACTGCATATTTCACAGCTCAAATGGGAGCATCATGGGGATAAATCTTTCATTAGCACATATAAACGCATACGTGTTCCCATCAGCCTATATGCTGTGGCCTCGGGGCTTTTCCCTGGAAGTTTGGAAACCTCCCCTAAAACACAGATGTTTTGTTTTTTCCTTTTTGTCTTTTGGATTTCAAGGTTGGAGCGTGTGCGTGTCATGAAGCCGTGTCTGAGGCCTTACTGTAGATGAGTTTGTTGGAGGTGCGGTGGCCATCTGGCGTCAGACCTCCAGCCAGCGGTGATTTATCTCAACCTCATTTTTATTCTCCTGCGAGGGCTGCAGTAACCTTTGACCCCCGGTCTCTCTATTACCTCCACTCCCTGTATCAGTGTGCCTCTCTCCTCCTGCTCTTCAGAGGCCAGTTACATTTTTTAATATCCCTGCTTAATATTTTGATCCAACCTCGAGCTCCCTGCAGGGGGCTGAGCGCTGAAGCAACAACAAAATCACTGTAATTTTAAGGACACGCTCATAATTTACACAACAGCACTGCATAAACATGGGATTTTTGTTAGTAAACAAGCAGAAGGTACACCACGATATTTATCATAACTTCGATTCTATGAAGTTACAGTCAAAAACCAACGATTAGAAGCTCCTCGGGGAGAAACGGGCCTCAGACGTCGAGGTGTTTGCTTTCACCATGCTGAGACTTCTTTAAGGCCTCTCTAATTAGGCATTTTTACTCCAAATGATTGTGGGTAAAAAATGCCATGATGGTGGCAGATTAATGCAACTAAAACATGTATGGATGAAAAAAGCAAAAGCCTTGAACCATAACTGTACAAAAGCATAAAAACTGGTAATTACATTTTTTTTGTGTTTTTTAAACTATATTTATATTTTGCCTTATGTATTATATCAATATATCATATTATATCATTTTTATTAGAGTTAATAATAATGGATTGGATTTATATAGCGCTTTTCGGGCCCCTCAAAGCGCTTTACAATTCCACTATTCATTCACTCTCACATTCACACACTGGTGGAGGCAGCTACAGTTGTAGCCACAGCTGCCCTGGGGCAGACTGACAGAAGCGAGGCTGCCATATCGCGCCATCGGCCCCTCTGGCCATCACCAGTAGGCGGTAGGTGAAGTGTCTTGCCCAAGGACACAACGACCAGGACAGAGAGCCCGGGGATCAAACCGGCGACCTTCCGGTTACAAGACGAACACCCAACTCTTGAGCCACGATCGCCCGTTATGACTCCTGCAGTGAGCCTGTTGCTGGTGTGACTGCAGACTTATATCAGGAAAATGAGATTGAGATGAAAGAAACAGTGTTTTCTAACTGACTGTTGTTTTATTCTGAACGTTTCCGTAGCAGAAAAGATTTGCTCTCGAGCATCGTAGTACTGTACGTCAGCATGTTTTAAACATGTTTGATTTTATTATGCTGAGCTCAGCAGAGCTTATCGGTCTGACACTGTCACTCAGCAAGACCCAAATCTGACAGCAGCTGGTGGGAGATTAAATTAAAAGAATCACCCACCTGAGGGATCGAGTTTGACTCAGGAGCACTTTTACCTGGTCAAAAGTTTGTGTTTCCAAACTGTATAGATTTTCTCACGATGAGCCACCCAGAGTGAAGCAGGGGTGTGACAGTGGACAATGATGGGGATCGGGTGAGACGGAGGTCGGTGATTGTTGTGGCGACCTCTACAGGAAGCAGCTGCAGAAGCAGTCAGGTGGCAGAATGAGAGAGCTGAGGCTGTTTCCCAAAGTCTCAATACAGTTAGAGGGTTTTTTTAAACAGAGGATTTTCCCTCTGGACAACACATCAGCCGCCCAGAAGCTTTACACAGACTGCTGTGGTTACCAAGATCGTAAACGTTGCAGTACATCTTAATTTGTTCAGAAATCTCTCTGTCAGAACATGCTGTATCATGTTTAGGTGGAAACAAGCGAGCTAACTTCCTGCTAACCTTTAACTCAGTTTAATTTATGTATCCTGTTTTCATGGATGCCTGGATGTTAAACTTAATTGTTCCACCTGGTAAAGCAGCAACGCTGATCGTTTTATTAAAGATGAAAGAATTTAGACAGTTTGTAACTCTCAGTGATGCTGCAGCGATCGTTTGGCTTTGGGACCTGAAGCTGAGTTTGGACCCGAACAGCTGATGACGTCAGACTTACAGAGCGGATTGTTTGATGCAAGAATAAGTTTTCAGTCTTCAAAACTCCTAAATGCTTCTTGGAGGTACTGAGTTGGTTTTAAATGCTGAAAAATAACAATTCATCTCACTACAAAATGAAACAACTAGTTGAACACGGTGGATGATGGGGAGGCAGAAAAGGTGCTGCCAAAGTGTTGGCTTTACGGCTTCATGTACTCTCTCCTCTCTGAGCACTCCACTAGCTCAGTGCTGAGATAAATCACCCTCTTCTGGACTTTGTATAGGCTTAAATTAGCTTTTCTAAAACCTCACAGCGTTTATTGACAATAGCAGTCTGGCCCGACTCGGCGTGCTGCGGGGTTTTTCTGTGAGTAGATACTTGCAGTGATGAATTCGGGTCATTTTCACCCCAGGACGGCAACCGTTACATTTCAGCTCAGTGTTTGCCAAATGTTTTCTCATCAGGTTTTCAGCATTAAGCCGAGATTGATGACTCTATTTTCTTTTTGCATCGCCTGTCTGGGAAGTGTGGAGACTATCTGTTGAGAGGGAGGGAGGAAAGGGGGGCTTTCTGCCGTTACAGAGCATGCCACTCAGCAGGAGGGGAGGAAATGACTCCAGAGCAGATAGACTCAGGCAAGTCATTATGTCATCGATCCCTGGAGCATTTAAACAGCAGGCATAATTCACTGCGATCCAGACTCTCCGATTGATCACACAGGTCTGCGGTTACGAAAGGTGACAAATCAAATGGGGATGATGGAGGCGTCTCCTGGTATGCTCGCTCGGCTTGTTCTGTTCCTCTTCTCATCGACTTGTTTCAGACTCCCACAGCCGGCTCTCCAGGCACCATGGGGACAGTTTGACATTTTTTAACATGAGGTCATTTTAGTGAGTCACTGCGAGCCACTGATAGCTCGGAGCCTCGTGTGCAACGATGACTTATGGGAAGCCAAAGAGCAGTAGTAGAACAGAGGAAATAATAAACGGCAAACATGACGTCAACCTCAGTGTTTTCCAGGAGCCGGTTTCACAATCCAACTTTTTCTTTAAGCACATTTCAAACAAAGACACTGACGGTACAGGTGAGGTCAGAAGTTTTGAACGGTTTAGTTTCCAGGGTGGAATGAATGGACGTCATATATCAAGAAATCAGTGCACAAGATTGCAGTGATTGGTTCTTCTGTGATCCACACAGGATCACATATAAACACACTTTCACTTAAATCTTTTAATAAGGGGTCCTGAAGGTTTTACATCGTCTTCTAACGTGACGAGGCCAAGCCATTTCAACTTTCTGTTAGGGATCCTGATTGACTTCTACTTTGGTTTCTCTTTGCAATCTACAAAGGATTCATTCATTGGACTGACCAATACTTAGAACAATGGCAAAGTCCAAGGAAGTGAGTGAAGATCTAAAAAGGAAAATGATAGAGTTAACCCTCCTGCCATCCTTTAAAAAACTCACACCCATCACCCTAGGGACCATTCTCAGCCACGCCATAAAAAGACCATATATCCATATTTTATTCCACTTTAAATTAGCCAACCTTGTAAAACTACTTCTCCCTGAAATATTCATGTAAAGTTTTAATTATATTTTCGTTGTTTTAACCCTTCAAATCCCAGTGTTATTACATGAGCGCCCTGTGTTATAAGCCCCAAAAACCAAAAAACGAAACTAAATATTTCCACAAAAAACCAGTTGAAGTAATATGTGATTGTCATTATAAGTAGGCCTTTAGATGGACCAAAGATTGGCACCAACATACATTTTGACCTGCCATTATTTTTTTTGCATTTTTTTTTGCAATTTAAAAATTAAAACTTCAAGGCCCTGAGTCTTCATTGACATCCAAGAAAAGAAGAAAAAATAAAATCATATGATGATAATTTGGGGTTGAAAAATAGCGTTTATAATGGAAGTCAATGGGCAGAAAATGGTCCCCAGGGTGATGGGTGTGGGGATTTCTGCTGCTCAGCCATTTTAGGCTGATTTAAGGAATTCACACTGGAATATTAACATTGACAGGTAAAAACTATCCTGTGGCAAGTTTGGTTATATTCCACTGAACACAGTGGAAATGGCAGCCATTTAACACATAGCAGTGGCACAAAAAGGTCCCAAGAAGGCAGGAAGGTTAAACAAGTTGGGGAGGTTAGGAACAACCCGGGAATCACCAAGGATCAAACCATGGACATGGACTCGATATCACCATGGATGAACTGCTGGAACACCAGCATCACCGCCCACAGTTTCACGACTCTATGGACAGAGAGGGTGGTGACCAAAAAATAAGCTCCTGCTCCAAAATCAACACCTTCAAGCTCAACTGAAATTTGCAGCTGCCTATGTGGATGAACCAGACGACTTCTGGAGAAATGTTTGATGGTCGGACGAGACAAAGATGGAGCCGTTTGGCCACAAAGACAAGGGGATTTGTTTGGAGGAGTAAAGGTGAAGCCTGAGAACACTGCACCAGCTGTGAAGCATGGTGGTGGTAGCATCACGATGACCTGGATAAAGTGGATGGAGTGATGAAGAACCAGGACTACCTCCAAATTCTTCAACTTCACCTCAGATCAACATCTAGATGGTTGAAACTTGGACACGGTCAACACAATGATCTCAAACGCACAACAGAGCTCTGTCATCGTGGACTGGATAAAGCAGGATAACGTTAAACTTCTGCATGTCTGTAATCCACAAATTTCCAGCCCTGTTGAACATTTGTGGATTACACCTAGCACGCAGGCGAGATCTTGCATGGTAAGCCTGTCTGTACGAGCTTATAGTTATTGTTTATGAACCTCCTGTTGTTCAACATGGTGGCGTAATGGTTAGTGCTCGCGTAAGAGTACGACGGTCTCGCTCTGGTCTGCTGGTCATCTGTGACGTTTGAGGGGATTTTGCTCTCACTAACAAACCACATTTAGACACAACAGTTTTTTTCTAGACTGCTTTCAAAGATGATTTTTCACCTTTCCCTTTCTAATGAAATCTAAATGTTGTTTAAATGTCTTCTTTTCAACGAAGTTTTACTTTGATCCAGAACATCGATCGTATTTCAAGGACAGGTGGAGGGTTTTAAAGACCCTGAAGTACCTCCGAAATCTCTCCGTTGTTATAAAAGGAACTCGTTTTTCATATCACTGACACATGTTGCATGAATAAATATTGTCTGATAGCGGTTCTGGTCTGCTAGTCTACTTTTTCTTCCCCCCTGTGGCGTTTATGGGAGAATTATTCACGTCCATCAAACCGTTGGTTTTCTGGCTCGTCTCACTCACATCTCGGTTTGTTCTGATCGTTCTCTGGCTCAGCTGGAAATCTTCATACTTCCCTGTTTGCTTGTTTTTTAAGCTCTTAGCTGGTTTCAAAGTTCACGCTGACTCCTTGAGCACTTGGAGCAGCCTGAGGCGTCCTTTCCCAGGTGTACCGTTCAGGTTTCTGCTTGTGTTTGCAGTGAAGCTTCTGGTTCAGGCATTCAAACGAAGACGCGTTCAAAAGGCTGTTTTCTGTCCGTTCAGCGTATTTCCTGGACTGTTCTTTTTAATCAATAAATGATAGATTTTGCGTCCAGTTTCCCACAAATAGCAGACATGCTTGCTTCCCTTGCTGCTTTATCTCTGTAGAGCCCCTCCTGATATCAGCCCCCCCCTGATGTGGCCGCCGGGTGTTCAGAGATGCTGCTTCCTGCTGTTTCAGTTTGCTCAAATCCACTACTTTGTGCTAATGTGCGCGCTGTGTTTGAGCTCTGCTGCATGCATACAAAGATGTCTCACTCACTTGTGTCTATATTTAACCACACTCTTACCTAATAGATTGGGGATTTAATGGGATATAAATAGATAACTGGTGCGTTTGATGAGTTGCATGGTGAGCGTGTAGGAGACTCATTGCAAAATTTAAACCTCGAGTCTTTTATTGATTCATGTAGGTTTCATTTAAATTGCTTCTTTTCAGGCTGATGAGCTTGGTTATAGATTTGCAGCACTGTAGTTAAGAAGAGTCGAGAAATCTAATTTCTTATAAGCAGCTTAAATCCTGCTGCCTTACAGTAAGATGTTTCTTTGCTAATTTGTCAGATATGTTGAACTTTTGGCGAATTACTGGAGAATATATTTTTACTGTCTTTTCCTGGAGAGGATAAAAAATAATCTGTGGGGTCAAATCCTGTACTTGCTTTCAAGAGCTTTTAATAACCAGATAATAAAGAATTACAATTGTCAAGTCTAGAAGTTGGAGATGAACGGACTCGGTTTTGAACATCAGCTGAGGACAGGCTGTTCCTCCCATCCATTTTCCTCTGCTTGCTGGCACAGCGGTCCAAGCGGATATACTAGACTTCCCTTTACTGATGGCACCTGTTATACACACCTGTTAGGTGTTACCAAGCAAGCCAATATTAATATTAAACTTTGTCCTCAAAACTGAAAAGGACCTGTCCATTAATTTTAGGAGGCAACGATCGTCCCACTTTCATTCATGGAGAGCTGATCCAGCCTGAGTGTAAGTACTGTAGGGTCGGACTCCTGGACTGATTGCCTAGAAACCTTTTGCCCTTCAGTCTGGACTCCAAACATGTTCTGCTGTACTTTCATTGAATGTCTTCTGTATCATCACTGTTTTGGAAATGCAGTACATTTTCTTGGAAGCTGCATTACTGAGTCTGAATCTACAGACGAGTGATGAGAGGCATCTATCTGACTCTTCTTTTATACCTGCGCAGCGTGATCGTCTCCTTACTCGAAACCTCAAGCCATGTGCAACATATGGGTTGCCCAGCTGGTCTCACCAAAAGATTCCTCAGGTGCGATGAAAACCTTTGCATGCATTGTGCACTTTTGTGGTGGTGATTTTTGTGGTGGTGATTTTTCGTTTTTATGGGCTGATGGTGTTTTTTGTTGTTGTTGTTTTTGTAAAACAACAACATGTTGTTGATGTTTGGTGGTGGCTATGGTTGAGCTTCCACAGAGGCCAGCAGGTGGATGAGGGAAGGGGAGGAAGGAGGAGGAGAGACCCGAGGCGGCCGCCGGGCCGGCGACGTTTCGTATTGAGCTGAAAAGGAACGCGATCTGTCCTGAACTTCAGCTACAATGGAAAAGACACAAAGCTGCCTCTTCTTCTCTCATTCTCCCCCCTCCCTCTCCTGTTGCTACTTCAATCATGAAAACTGATCAATGATCAGCTGATCGTCTCTCTTGTTTGTTTATCGCCCACTTTGCGCCAGAAAGAGGAAACCAGCGGATGTCGCGCTAAACAACAGCAGCACGTTTAAGCTTGATCAGCTGTTGTTAGAATTTATTTAGTATTAATTTCTAGTATCAGCTGATGTTTGCTGGAGCCACAGCTGTAAAGCTGCTGGTCATGATGTCGGTTTGGATATGTGGTGAGAGGGAAACATGAAGATGAAACCAGGAGATGTCCTTACTGGATCATCAGAGCTGAACAGGTGATGGAGAAACAGGTTTACCTTTTAGGTGACAGGAATGAGTTGAAGTTATGAACTGTTTCTGAGAGACAAATAACACCAGGATCCTTTTCTAAGCAGCTGACAGCTGGTAACTGTGCAGGGGCGGGTCTAGCAAAGTGCTGCCAGGGGGGCATGTAGGGCATTAACAGGGAGAGGGGGGCACAAAGAAATACTTTTCTTTCTTATTATCATTTAAAATGTCTCACTTTTAAAAAAATAATTATCTGAATCTTACAACCAAAGTTTTTATCTGATGTAAAATGTATAGAAATCATACATATACCAACAAGACTGAACATCACTGTCACAACAGCATTTGTTTTTATTTTATTTTTTACCCGGTGGACCGGTCTCGAGTCAAAATGCCTGGGCCGATTTTTTGTCCCAGTCCAGCCGTGACCATAATCCTGCATTCTGTTCATAAAGTTAAGACAAAGAGCAGCCAGGGCGAAGCCCACTGCCCACCAGGAAGAAGATGTATAAGCCAAAGCCTCATTACAGTTGCACAGGGACTGAATACCTTGTAACAGCTGGATCCATATCCCCATACTCCCAAACATCATGGGACACCTCAAGGAAGACGGGATGAATACTTTCTCCAAGTCGTCAAAAGTATCCAGCCTCAAGTATTCTCTGGAGGGTAAAAAACTGCACTTTTCTCTGTGCATCAGCACTGAGAAATAATTTAGAGTGAAACACTCTCATCCCAGCCTGCGTGCCTTCAGATTGAGTGGCATCAGTGGAGGCTGTGTTGGCGACGGCCCGGTGCTGAGGAAAGTGCTGCCAGTCAGTCTGCTGTAAATTGAGTCAGATCGGTGCTTTTAAAAAGCTTTCATGTCCAAACTCATGTTTTCACAGCATCCACACAGCTGAATGCACCTTAAAAGCTCTGCTTGAGACCCGAATGCATCCATGAAAGACGCTCTCAAAGGACAGCGTTTACTTTGTTTTTTAAAGATCTAAAGTTGTTTGTCAGAAGCCATTTGTGTGTGTCGATGACATTTGGTCGTGCAATTGTGAGCAGCGCTAACATAGCGGCGCCGTTCGGCGGGACGGCACTGCTCGCAACAGCCCGCTCTTAATTTCCCTCTAATCTCCCTTCCTCACGTTGACTCCCTGCTCTAATCACTGCTGTAAGAGGAAGCCAGTGTTTAAATGGAGCAGCTTACTGGCTGATTAGGAAAAGGTAAATTATTCATTACAGGATGTGTAATCGTGGAACAGCCTTTGGTGGACGATGAGGGAATTCGCAGCCCACTCTCCGGGTGCGAGACCACACCCATTTCCTTCAACACTGACGACAGGAAGCCGAGAGATGAAAAGGAGTCGGAGAGAGGTTAGGCAGCTGTGGCAGATCCACAGGTGATGAACAACAGACCGGAAAGCAGCTCATTAGCAGGAGATCATCCTGTTCTCTCTGCTAGCGATGCAGCTCGCGTGTTCAGCTTTCCCTCTGATATTTCCAGCCTGAAAGCGTTCACTGAGACTCGCACGCTTTGGTTTGGTGTTTATATTTGAATGCAGTCCTGCAAAAAGCTGAGTGGATCCTGTGATTCAGCAGCTTGTAGAACCTGCTTAAGAAAGTTGCAGTGATGGTTTCTGACCTCATCAGTCTCTCACTGTGGAGGAGTTTTGGCCCACTCTTCTGTACAGCGTTGCTTCAGCTCAGTGAGGTTTGCAATGCAAAGCATTCATTCATGCACAGCTCTCTGAGCTCTGCAGCAGCTCCGTTCTTTCCTTCTTCAGTTCTTCTGTTGCAGACCTGCTGCTGTGCTTGGATCATCGTCCTGTTTGATGAAACAGTTTGGTCCAAGCTTCAGCTGTGGGACACACAACCCACTCAGATCATCATCCCACTTCCAGATGTGCTGCTGTGTGTGATGAACAAACATCTCCACTGTGGTCTCATCTTTCCAGGAGTCCTGAGCTTTGTTCAGATGCAGCTTTGCAAACCTACGCCGTGCTGCTGTGTTCTTCTTAGAGAGAAGAGG
The DNA here is from genome assembly GCF_963969265.1 of Rhamphochromis sp. 'chilingali'. NCBI lineage: Eukaryota > Metazoa > Chordata > Actinopteri > Cichliformes > Cichlidae > Rhamphochromis > Rhamphochromis sp. 'chilingali'. Next base: position 2,040,801 of record NC_137930.1, read on the forward strand.
CTTCCTGCAACTCTTTCAAACAGCCATACATGCTCAGTCTTTTTCTAATTGTGCTGCCGTAAAATTGAACCTGTTAATGAGGCCTGTAGACTCTGAGATGCCTTGGTTGATCACATTTTCTGATAATCAATTAACAAAGTGCACCTAGCTGCTACTTACCCTCTAAATTCCTGTGGAAGCGATATGAACTTTTGTTTGTGGATGCATTAAAAAGATGGAAACGAGGACTGGGTTTGCTTGTAGTTTGGATTTCCTGGAAAGTATTAAAGTGAGAAGATGAAGATGTAAAGTTGAAATGTGAAAACGAAAGCAAAAATGCTTCATGTCACGCTAATTAATCAACCTTCCTTGTTGTTATCAGTAACTCAGCAGTTATTCCAGGACTGCTTCTTCAGCTCACTGTGACGTTTCATATTTGTTGCAGATGTTTGATACTCTGAAATGAATTGATGTGGTTTTGTTCATAATTCTCTCAGAACCTCATAAGCTGCCGGCTGCACCGCCTGAACCACCGTCAGTCGTCGTCAGTAAAATAGTGCCGCTTACAGCCCGTCACGTCCAGCACGTCCAGCATGTGCACTCCAGGGTTTCATGAAGTCTAAGAGCTGCAGTCATTCTATCGAGATTAAGCAACAGTCACATCCTGTTCTTAGCTCCAAACACTGTTCACACAGTTTACTTCTCACTTCTGTTCAATTTTATTTATACAGCTCCAAATCACAGCAACAGCCGCCTGAAGGTGCTTTATATTGTAAGGTAAAAACCCTGCAGTAATACGGTTATTATTGTAGACACCACAAAATGACTCAGAAGTCCCTGCAAACAATGTTCATACACGACCATATGTTTGGATATATACTTTATTTTGAGTAGTCAAAGTGCTCTCGGAGTCGTGCTTTGCTGTAAGACTCTAACTGGTGCAGTAAAGGTTATATGGTTTCTTTTTCTAAAGATAATAAAATACAACAAAGCCGCTGCTGAGTATGAAAAGTTCTGTCTACACTGAAAAGAGTAACACGGTCTTAAAGCGAGGCCGGTTTGCCTCAGACGAGATCTCGCCTCATGAATACGTCATGAATACGGCTGTGAGCATCGACACGCAGCCCCAAACAAGCCTTTTCCTGTACAGCATCTCAGCTACATGCAAACGGAAACTGCTGGGATTTTGCCACACAAGCGACTCTCGAGTTTACAGAGAAAGTCTGAAAGAGAGCAAATATGCAGTGAGATGCAGTTCTCTGGGTGAAAATACCTCGCTGGTGTCAGAGGTCACAGAACAATAGACCGACTGCTTCGAGTGGCTCAAATAAGCACTCGTTACAACCAAAGTATGCAGAAGAGCGTCTGTGAACTTTGACGCTGATGAGCCACAGCAGCAGAAGACCACCAAAGGTGCTGCTGTCAGACAAGGATCATTTAAATAGACTCACCAGAACTGAACAGTGGAAGATGGAAACACGTTGCCTGGTCTGATGAGGCGCCATTTCTGCTGCAAAGGTCAGATGGTAGGGTCAGAGTTTGAATCCATGCTGCTGCACATCAACACTTCAGGTTGCTGCTGGTGTGATGGGTGGGGATATTTTCTTGGCATACTTTAGGCTAGGGATGCACCGATACTGGTATCGGGTATCGGGTACCATACCCGATACCCGAGGGTATCGGGGCCGATACTGTAAAATATGTTTGTACTCATACTCATAAAAGTTAACCGATACCATGAACCGATATCAACTTATTTCACTAATCAGAGGGTGGCTTGCCATTTCTGTTGTAGTTTTTTAGATTGGCCACTAGGGGGACATCCCGCACTAAACAGGCACAGGGTTAGGCGAGTCAGACTGGCGGCTCCAGATAAAAAAAGAGAAACTGGAGGCTGCTGTAGCTAGGCTAAACAAAATGTCAGCAGTGTGGACCGCAACAACTTTAACTCAGGTTTTGGAAAAGCGATGGAAAATGTCAAGAGAAAATCCACGGGCAGTTAAAATAACGGAGGCTCTGACTCATTTTATCGCTCTGGATGACCAGCCAATGCCGGTCGTGGAAAACATAGGATTGCATCGTCTTCTCAGTGTACTCGTACTCGAGCTGCGATATGAAATTCCCAACCGCCCACACATCAGGGAGATAATGGTGCCAAAACTTTCTGAAGAGGTAAAGACAGCAGTGTGTGCGCGATGTCAGTCCTCGGTTTAACGGCACACTGATGATCCACGGGCAGATGAGTTTATTCGTCAACGCCAAATACTTTCGTTATTTTGTTTGTTCGTTTACAATATGGACACTCTGCAACAATTTAAAAGTTTATTTTATTCTCAAACCTAATTTGTATTTATTTTATTCCAAACAGAAGTGTTTATTTATTATTCCGAAAGCTCGAGACAGTGCCAATAGTTCAGTGATCTTTTGTTAAATTACAATGTGGAGACTCTGCAATAATTTAACAGAAGTGCTTGTTTTTCACTTGAAATTTTTTTGTGGTCATTTTTATTAAGATTAAATTTTTTATCGGCAGAGAATAAAATAAAACCTGTCTTCCAATTCATTGCATTTGTGTGTGTGTGTGTGTGTGTGTGTGGTAGAAGTATCGGTTTTTGTATTCTTTATCGGCAAGTACTCCGATCCAAGTATCGGTATCGTATCGGTTTGAAAAGATTGGTATCGTTGCATCCCTACTTTAGGCCTCTTAGTACCAACTGAGCATTGTTTAAACTCCACAGCCTCCCTGAGTGCTGTCTGTCCCTCTGTGGCCACAGCGTACCATCTTGTGTTGGCTGCTTCCAGATGAATAACACTTCATTAAGCTCGAATCCTCTCACACTGGAGAGGATTCTTGAACATGGCGACGAGTTCACTGCACCTTTTGATGTGCTGAACATCGGTCCAGGCTGGCGTACCCAATGAAGTGTTTCATGAATGCAAGTTTGTTTTTTTAGTTCAAGAGTAATACTCATAATAAACATGTTTATATTAGTTTTACTGATATATAAACCTTGTATGTGATGTTTGTAAAGGACCCTTTGGCATCACATTTAAACGCTCGGTGTAAGAATTACTAACGTGAAGGTTTGATGTTGTTAACCCGAGCCGCAGCAGCTCCTTGCTTAATTAAGAATACATTTTTTTAATCATCACCTTCAGTGGTGCCGGCTTTGTCAACACCAAAGTGCGTGTTGTGCATATCTGACCGACTTGCACTGTTTTACGCCCTGAGATGAGAACCAAACGAAGGGTCACTGTCACCAGTCGTTCTGCCATTAAGCCAAACACAGGAGCCGAGAGCGTTAGAGCAGCTCGCCGACGATCGCCGCAGGGCCGACCGTCGCCGGCAGCTCGCGCCGAGTCTGTGTGTGTGAAAGTGAAACTGTGTGTCCTGAGTCAGTATTTCCTGGAAAAGATTAAAAAAGGACGCCCACGGAGCCAAGAACAAAAACACAAGTCAGAGGTGGAGTCATTAATGGGTTCCTGCCGCTCTACTGTATATAACCTTGTCTTGTAAGTGAGTGCTATCTGCTGCGGTTTATCAGCAGAGGTTAAGTGCACTCTCGCCATCTGCAACCTGCCATCACGAAGCAGCAATAAAAGCTCAGAAAGCTTCGTGCTCCAAGATCACCCAAAGTCAGCGATGTTGTTCGAGCCTAATGGGCCGATGAGCGGGAGAATAATTACTTAAAACCCAGGAGGTTCTACATGAGGGATGCTAGATAAATGTAAGGCTTTTTTTATTCGTACCCGAAGCAAAAAGCTGCAGGCCTGGCCTAAATACCAAATGTTTATAATGGGGTAATAATTCATGAGAAAAATGGTGTTGCTCTCTCGCCAAGTTTATTTTCCCCGCTAACACGGAGCGGAGAAATGGGACACTTTACAAACGGAAGTGTTGTAATGAGGTATTAGCTCACTTGTGCTAAGATCGTTAGATGTTTTTCATGGATTATTAGCTGAAAATGAAACGGGGGGTGGGTAAACGCTGGTAATGTAATCGTATATAATGGCTGCAGATATGATTCTGCTGGGACTAAACGTGCAGTCAGAGCTCATTAAGCTCGGCGGCCGGGCTTGTTTTTCCTGGTCTCGTTGTATTTGCAGCGTTTCTCTCTCGCTTTGAACATCTGATCGTCTCTACGACATCGACTCGTGTCGCGCCCTCGCCAACGCCGCCTTTGTTTCATTCGCCAAACTGCAGGATCTCTGAGGTGAATGCTTCAGCGTAACTGTGTTTTTCGAATATCTACAGGGATCCACGATGTAAACATTTTTTTAATTATGAGCAATAGGAACTAAAAAGTGCTGCCGCAGACTTTCACACGGTGATTATCAGGATTTTTAAACTTCGATTTAAAAAATAGTCTTTATTTAAAAATCTCTCCATCTGTCCTCTTCCATCCATATCAGGAGCCGATCCCAGCTGGGCGAGGGGCGTCCGCCCTGGATAGATTAAAATGTTGAATTTTTACTTCATGTTCATGGTGTATATTGTTTATTGTGATATATACTGTTACTATAGATAAAGATCTAGTACCTTATCCCTTCGGCCAGCCTTTTCCTTAGAATAAACTGGGGTAAAATAAAGAACCCGGCGATCACCAGAGGATGATTCTGAATGTTTCTCATTTCTCTCCATTACTTGAGCTTTGCCATGAGGGCAAAATTTCCATTCGACACAAAACTAATATAATCTAGTGAGGAGATTTTTTGAAGTTCACTGAGCACATTTAGACTTTCCACACGATGCACCTTATTATTCTGAATGCAGCACAAGCTCTAGGCGAGGATCAGAATCCGGCCAGCATGTAAAATATTTCAAAGGAAAAAGCATTTTCTGTGATGCCCTGACATCCTTGAATGTTACCGCACTTCAGAGCAACTTTCCAAAGAGGATAAATGAATAATTTGATTGCAGTGACATGTACTGAGCATGTGGCTGCTCCTCATTGGCCAAACGTTTAGATTCTGCTGGCCACGTGACATTTTTTCTACTGGTCTGAATCAAGTTTCAGTTTAGTAGCGTTGCTGAAACGGCTTCAGTACAGCTTTTCCACCAATAAGGTGACCAGTTAGCCGACATTTCTGCAAAAATCCCATCAACGGAAAAGTACCACGAAACTGCTCAAGTCGGGTCCATTGATGTTAGAGTCAGCTAAAGCATTCCCAGTGCTAGTGTGGTTTTCTGCCGTTCTACTGGTTTGTGTGGAGTCCTGGTTTCAGTGTCACTGGGACGTGAGGATTTAATTTAACCTGCCAGTTGGGCTGGGTGCTGTGTGCGAAGCTATTCTTGTTCCAAGATGTTCCCTCTGGATCTGCCACAACATATTGTGCACACACCCTCAGCAGTGAGCTATTACTCACTTGGAGCTTTTTCGTTTTCTTAGCGTGTATTGGCATTTCTTTTTTATCTCTGACAGAGTTTAAAAACACCGAGACGCTTCCTTTTTTTATTTGGTTTGGTTGTGAGGATTATATGTTGACATATTGCTCCTCTCAGTGAGGAGTGAACCACAGCTGAACCCAGCAGGTGAGGGAGGAAACGAAAAGCTTCTAAATGACCTGTCAGCTCCTTTTTAAAAATCCTTCCTTTCTCCTGCAGCTGCTCTTTTAAATACCCAGAATACCTTTCCCCATGCTGCGCTGAAGCATGCGGCTATAATGCAGTGCTTCCCAAATGGTGCGCAGGTTCCAGGTGTGCTGCAGAATTCATCTGTGCATGCAGGAAGTAGTGGATCCATTTTTAATTTAGTATCAGTACCTTGCTCAAAAGGAAGCCAGTTCTGTATGCAGACAGTTGCCAGATGGTGGGAATTATTACAGCGTGACACATGAAAGGCTGTAACTGGTAGTGAGAGGGACATAATGTGTGAGTGGGAGGAGAAAAGCATAACTAACCACCAGCACGACCCACGAGTTGGAGAAGAACCTGCAGAAACTGTTGTCTGTTAACGGCCTTCAGTGCGAGGCTGAAGAAGATGCTTCGTGCTGACATGTTTCCGAGCACGCTGAGGAAACACTTACAAACCCAAACATCACTTCTGAAAGAAACTTGGCTCACTCTGAAGAGTGCTGGAGCTGAGCCAGAGGCAGGTGCACCGCGTGGACTTTGTGAGAATGCCTCAGAGGCAAACCGTAGTAAAGGGTGCTTATTGCAACCAAAAGTGTCATCGAGTAGCGCAAACTGTGCAGGTGTGCATGAAATTAAACTTGTTGTGCAAACCCAGATCTGGTTTAAAGAGCACTGCCCGTCCTCCCCTTCGTCCTGTTTAGGACTGAAACTACTTTATCCAGGGTGCCTAATCTCGCCCCTCCTCTGCAGTCAGCATTGAGCACTTTACAAACGAGCCCGATAGTTGCTGAGCTGTTCCTGCGACGGCGGCGGTATCTCTCCAGGGTCGTGCCGGGAACGGGCCGGCATGGGCGCCACGTTCTTGCTGACCTACTCACTACCTGCCTCTAATGGGTCATATTTTAGCTCCTGTGGCGGTGACAAATGGGCGCGCTCTAAAAGCCCTGTCCAAGGCGCTGAAACTCGGTTGATCTATGACTGAGTCCCGCTGATAAATGCCTCCTATCAATTTGTGCATGACGCCGATTCATCACCGCGCCGAGGTTTGTTCTGGGAATCCATATTGGATTTTTAATGAAAGAGAATATAATGCAATTCAAAGTCAGTGGGTTTGCCAATGCCCTCGCACTTTACACACACAGTCATTAAGGTGCACACACACATGCTTACGCACAAACAAACCATCTCTCTTGTCGTGCTGTTGAGATTGCATTGCATTTCCCTAACAGCGTTAAAGTGTCTGCCTTGAAGGGCGATCCCTGTAATTGTGTTTGTCTCCTGCAGACCTCACACACAAACTACACAAACGTCATCCACACAAAGTGGTGTTTGAATTATTTCGTGCCAGCGCACACATGCTTTGTTTTTTTTTGGTCTAAATTTCAAGAGAAAGATTGGAGTTATGACACTACACAGGTTTAATGAAAAATGTATTTCTTCATAAAATTGTTTACATTATAATCAGGTTTATTGTACACTAGGCTAACAAGTTTCTCTCTGCCATTATAAACTATCTTTGCTTAATGTAACACGGCAAAGAAAATGCTTTCTGCAGACGTCAAAGCTGCTTCGACAAGGTATTTAAGACGAGAAGAGTTCCTGTGCTGTGCTTTAGTCTGGCTGCACTGCATGAATGACCAGTAGCCGTGTGGATTACAGTCGCGATATCTGCCTGATTAAGCTATAATGACACGATTTCAGATAGAAAATAGTTTTTAGCCAGTTACGCAGGAGTATGATTTATCCGCTGCTGAAGTCCGCTCGTGGAAGGAGGGTTCGTAAACTGTCCAGTGTCCCTCACTCTGCATCCTCGCTTAATCCCAGAGCGCTGTTACATACAAGGACGCGTCTTACACAGAGTCATCCGTTAAGTCTATTACAGTTGCCGTCACCTTGATCCCAGACGCACCAAACTCAAGGAAAGAAGAAGACGAGGAACGAGTGCTGGCAATCAGCAGCGCTTCGGCTTGGTCGGCCATTAATTTCCTGTAAAACACCTGGCTGTGCAGGGACGTGTAGACGACAGAGCAAGCCACAGCGACCACGATAAAACACGCAGCACAAGCAGCCATCGCCACAACGTCCCATTTGTGGGTCGTCTCCCTCGGGACTGCCGTCTCCTTTGTGGTCACATTGACGCAGTCCCTGCTGTATCCAGGCTGCGCTGACACCACCTCAACACAAACCTGGTAGCGAGTGGACGGCTGCAGCTGCTTGATGTGATACTCTTTGACATCAGCAGGAAGCCTGGCTGTAAATGGCATCGAGAGGCGGCGGCCCTCTGCTAAAATGGACCAGTTTAGTTGTGAAAGCAAAGAGCCTGTGCTTTCCCACGACACAATGACAGAATAGGACTGGACAGACATGATATATACATGTAAAAGTTGTTTCGAAGGCAGGGCAGTGTATCCGTTCACTGAAACGAGCACAGACTTTAGGTCTGCCCCGACGAGATTGTGGGCGACGCAGGTGTAAGAGCCAGCCTCCTGCTCCGTGGCATCGTAGATGTCGAAGGTTCCCTCTGGGTGCATGTAGTACTTATTGGAAATGCTGCCAGGTATGACCCTGACACCCGACGGTGTCACCCAGTAGATCTCGGGCTCTGGTTCTCCAAACGCCCGACAATGCAGTGACACTGAGCTCTCTTTGCTGATCTCAACTCGATCTGGGAGGCTCCCGGGTGAGATCAGGGGAAGGCAGATCTCCGTCATCTCCCTGAAGTGCACCTTTCGGACGTGCTGCCCTTGGTACTCTGGAGGTTCCACGCAGAACAGCGAGTCAGGCTCCATGAAGCGAACGGTGGTTCTGTTCGTGTTGACCCAGCGGATGACACAGTCACAGCGGATCGGGTTGCTGTGCAGGCTCACCTCTCGCAGGTTGGGCAGTGACTCCACGGTACTGCGATGAAGGCCGCTCAGGGAGTTGCTGTTGAGCATCAGAGTCTCCAGTCTGGGGAGCTTGTGGAAGGCCCGAGGGTGGATGTAGGACAGCCTGGGATTGTTTGTGGCCTCGATTTTTGTCAGTTCTGGCAGGTTGTTCAAGGCGAAACTGTCGATGGAGACCAGCTGAGGCATGCTGTTGATGCCGAGCTCTTTGAGGTGCAGCATGTCCATAAAATCACCTCTCTGGATTCTCTCAATCGGATTCTTATTCAAATCCAGAAACTTCAGGTTCTGAACTCTTGTCAGAGCTGCTCGGGGTACTCGATTAAGCAGGTTGTCAAAAAATGAGATGCTCTCCAAATTGTCGAGCCCGACCAGAGTGTCATCAGGAATTTCAGTCAAATTCATCCTGGCGAGCACAAGGCTTCGGAGGTTTGCCAAGGGCTTAAAGTTCATGTCTGACAGGTGAAGGATGGGATTTTCTCCCAGCATCAATATCTCCAGATTGGGGAGAGGCCTGAACCACTCGCTGTCGATGCTTGTCAGTCGATTGGAATTGAGATGGAGCCTCAGCAGCCTGCCCAGGCCCTGAAAAGCCCGGGAGCTAATGGAGAAAATCAGGTTGTGGTTGATGTAGAACTCCTGGAGGTTTGGGAGGGAAGCGAGGCAGCTGTCAGAAAGCTCCTGAACCCAGTTCTCCTCCATGTGGAGTGACAGCAGCTGGGGGAGAGACCCCAGACGAACATCGCTCACCGAGGAAATGTTATTCTGGGACAAGTCAATTTCAGTGATGTTGGCCAAGTAATCCAAACTTTTCTCCACATTAACAATGTTGTTCGTCTGCAGTAGCAGCACCTGTGTTTCTGAGGGGAGTCCCTGCGGTAGCGCCGACAGGCCCAAGTCATTACAGTCCACGGTGGTAGCCTCGGCGTAAATAGAGCTGGGAGAGAACCAGGGTCGTATCTCGCATCGACACAACGCGGGGCAACGAGCGGCCCCCTCGGAGGCCAGAACAAAAGCAGCGAGACACAGCTCAGCCAGCAAACAAGCCACAACTGCTGCCTCCTTCATCTTGGCCCCGTATTCCCTTCAGCCAGTAATTGGCCCTTATGGAGTCAGCTGTTAGCGGTGTTAACTTCACAAATAAAAGCTCATTTGTTACTCCAGCAAGACAGAGCGGATTTCTGCTGACGCCTGGTCCCCGAAGCTTTGGCCCCGTTGTCTTCCCACTCTTGGCAATGAGAGGCAACCTTTCAGCTCGGTGTGTGTCAGGTTGTCTCGCACGCTGTGATGTGTCAAGGTCGACGCGTCCTTCAGGGAGCGGCGCTGAGAAGCAGAAGGGCGGTGGAGGAGTGCTGAGGCTCTGGCTGGGGACGAATCACTCTGCCTTCCATCATTATTATCCTCCGTCGCTGTCACTGGTGGCAGTTTCCATCTGGGGAGACGGGAGAGAAAGAGAGACCGATATAAGACGCTGCTGTTGGGGAATGTTGAGAAACATTGCCTGGGATTACTACTTCAGAGTTACATCACAGTTTCTCTGTTAAGATGCAGTAACGTGGGTGGCTATTAGACAAACCCCAACTTTCAGTGAGGTGACCCGACCGCTGTTATTATGTATATTTTTGGATAAGTTTGAATGAGCACATTTCCACAGCTGAAGGGTGAAAGGCAGACAGGATGAAGTTTTTAATTTTCTGTCAAACATGGAGCTCTGAGATGATGCTTAAAAATGTTAATTCAAGAGGCAAAACAAGTCCTCGCTTCTTTCCCCTGTGTTGTAATTAACAGATTCTCGCCGCCCCCTGAACCGCTCCTCTGCTGTGAACAATGCAGCTGCGCACACTTATCAAATCACCCACACACAAAAACACAGCAGCCGCAGCTGATGCGCACAACCTCGAGGTGTTGTAGACCCACCACAACTATCTGTCGTGCAAGCTTGCCTGCGCCGCTTTCTGCCTAATTCATGAGACGCTGAATCAACGTTGTCGGTACAGGTGACAGGTCTGCAGCGAGCTTTGCCTATGTCGACTGCACGTATTGATGCTTTGATTAATTTGTGACCTTGAGTGCAGAAGCCACAGTCGAGTGTACAACAGTAGATGAAGCTGTCAGCGTGAGCTCGAGCAGCCGGCTGCTGATGAGGACGAGCTATGGCACTTCATGCATATATTAGCTTGTTTGTGGCGCTCTGTGCGTTCAGGTTTGCAGAACTGAACGTTGCTCTGTCACTTATTCTCATTCCTCGTTTCTTTATCGTGTGCTCTTTTAGAAACCTTAAGTACTGTTCTGCACGATGGCTTTGATGTCTCCTAAAAATCAAGTTTCTAAACTAAACACTAAATTCTGTTACATCTGCATGTCTGGGGCTGATGTTAACATACACCCGTTTTTATTAAAACTATTGTTTGTTTGTTTTTTATTATTGTTTGTTTAAATTCCCAAATCCAAAAAGCTGCAAAAACAGAGACGTGGTCAAAAATTTTCCATCTACATCCTGTCAGATGGCCCCGCCCCTCCCTGAGCCTGGTGCTGCCCGAGGTTTCATCCTGTTAAAAGAGAGTTTTTCTGTTCCACTGTCGCCAAAGTGCTTGTTCACTGGGGGTCGCTGGCTTGGATTGATTGTTGGGATTTTCTCACCACATTTCACTATATAGTGTCTTGAGGATTGAATGTTTTCCAAAATTGCAAAGCCTAGTGGGAGGCAACCAAAAGACCAGATGTAAAGCAGGTCAAATAAATAGGTACATATTTTACGGTAATGTTATTTTTTAAAGTCATAAACGACCACTTGCAGTACCTTCACAGCCCACACGGGGCCTGCACTGGGAGCCGGTGACGTAGAGGCGTCGGGGCCAAACGCTGACATAATCGTATCGAAGTTACTTTGTATGAAAACAAAAGTTAACTTAAACTCAAAGCTCCCACTTCAGTTCAGCAGGAGAAGGCACTGGTGCAGAGTGACTGTTTATGTTGTCAAACATGAATGAAAACTAATCTGAAAATTCAAATCATGACTTTAATAATCCTGAATGTTACTGACAGATGAAGCAGGGAAGTGTTCCCGTGCAGCCATCAGGGTGGAGCTTCTCTGCCTGCATCCGTCTGTGTGCAGCAGCTCGCTCGGCTGAGCTGACAACGTTGGAACGAATGAATGTGCCGATCAAGCACGTTCATTCAACGTGTAATTAGGCTGTATTGGACACTTATATTTGGACCGTCTGCCTTACGAGGCTCACTTCAAACTGCGATCATTCCTCGCTTGTCTCCGCTCATTAAAGCGCTCGCGGGCGTCCATCGCCCAGACAGCGAGCTGCTGTGCTGTATCTAACCTTACAGGATTATGTAAATGCCTCTTCACAGACACAGAAACAACAGCGTCGTGTATAGTATTTAGGTAACGACAGAACCGAGCTCTCTGCTAATGAAGCAAGCGTGGTAGGAATGTTAAACGGACGGTTTAATAGTGGATGTTTTCTCTTTCGGCTGGAGAGCGCGCTCTCGGGAGACGCCGCCGTACGCTGATTTAATTTCTCCTGTTTACCTCGGCAGTGCTCGCACACTCATTTCCCTCTTATTACTTAACTCTAAAAGCCCGCAGGGGCTTCTTTCATTTCCCCTTCCTGCACAAACACAGTTACATCAAATGGAGATCAGAGTGGTGCCGCTTTTCATCATGTGACAGTTTAAACGCCGTGATTGTTTTAGTTTTTATTGAAAGAGGAAGTGATGGAGATTCACTGTCCACTCTTTATGCAGTCACGTGTTTAAGGCGTCACTAATTTCACTGCTGTTAAAGTGTGAAGGCCTGCTCACTTACACACTTGCACCAATCGCTGTTTAAAGTAATCCTTCTTGATCTGTGGGTTTATTGTTTCAGCCCCGCCCCCTTTGAAGCCAGCTTGATTGGTTGTCTCAGTAACCATCTGAAGCAGAGCCTCCAGAGACGTTTTCAGTTTTCAGATTTAAAGTATGGACAAAGACTAAAACAGGATATTGTTTGTTTGCTTCACTTTGATTTGTTTAAGCTCACAGTAGAATTTCACAGTTTTATTCTTTCAAATCTATTTTTTCTCCACAGCTGGTGTTTGTGTTCAGTTCAGTTTAGTTTTGGCACACGGTGATAATCGTAGAGACGCCCAGTACAGAGTGATTGAACCTGAGTGTTTATAACAGTCTGAAGCTTCACCATCACCACTGGATCACTGTACATACACAGTACATATACATACACAGTACATATACAGTATAAATGCTGTACAAAGTATTTGACCCCTTCCTACTTTCTTTTTTGCATAGTTGTCGCACTTATCATATCAGACAAAAATGCCCAGAGCAAATAAAAATAAGTTTTTCAGTGTTTTCAGAGCCCTGACTTTCTCACACAGGGCAGGTTTGCGTAGTTTTGGTATATTAATAAATGAAAACATCACTAAAATCTGCATTTTGATGCTGATTTTATTTGTAATTTCCACCAGGTAAATTTAGGGAAATGAATCAAACTTTTAGTGACTCACAGTCTCAATAAAACCATCTGTCTCATGAGCTAAGACTGCTACTAAATTAACAATATTTCCTCTGCATTTCTGTTTTATTTTAGTTTTCCAAATTCCCCAAATCATTTGTTAACCACAGTAACCTTGGTCTGAACCACCCTACCAAGTGCTGCCAGTGCAGAAATAACTGGGAGGTGGATTTATACTGGAAAGAGAAACCATGTGCGGGGACACGATTGTTATTTAGGTCAGTTTCATAATAGTTTGATATTGTTGTCACTAATCATACGTGCATATAAACTCAGAGGTTCACCAAACCTTTGTGAGATACTTGTTTTTAATATTCGACGTCTTTGGTAAATAAAGGAAATTCTTCCTTTGAATTCTGGAATAAAGAATCTTTTTGTGGACGAGTGTAACTGCTGTATTGATAAATTCAGTCACCTGTAGCTCTACACAGTTAATGGCACGACTAATGTTTCTCGTCCCGGGTTGAATCTTTCATTAAAGAGGAGTTTTCTGCTGCGACGGGCCTTTCGCAGTTTCTCCAACATGTTTAGCTGACGTGCAGGATCACTGCCCGCTGCACAGAAATGTCACGACCTCAGAAATTAGAGATTGTACTCTCCCCATTACTTTTCTTTGCCGGGAATAGAAGCGATTGCTGCTGAGCGCACGGCGCGATCCGGCTGCAGGACCTATTCCGGCTCACTCTTTGCCAGGGCAGCACTTAGGGAGAAAGACCCTCCCACTGTTGATAAAAGTATTTAGTAATGCATTATACGACCTGCATACAGACGTGGGAGCTGCTCTGTTTAACCCGGTGGGACTGCAGGCCTGGCCACTTTTTTTAAGTGCTGAGTATTGACATTTGGCGAATGGATTAAAGCAGCTCGAATGTGAAATATTTATGCATTTCTTATACAGCGGGGGGAGAAGCCAGGGGCCACAGCTCTTAGGGCTCCTCCGTCCTAATGTGGCAGACGTTTCATAAAGTGGTCCCAGTTCCCCATGTTTTATTCAGGACTCGCTGATACACACGGCTATCCGCAGCTCGCTGCTAACACCCTCCTCTGAGCTGCTGCTCCTGGAAATGTCTTAATTACATCTTTGGAGATAGATGTGAAAGCAAAAAACAAACTGACAGCCCACTGATTACACTGAATTTGTTTCTGCTGGTGGAACCTGATCGTAGTGGTGATGGTGACAAACTGCTCACCCAGAGGTTGACGTGCAACTTCCTGGCAACACGAATGCACAAGGTTGCCTGCTGAGAGGCAACCTGTCTCCAAACAGTCTGCCACCGATTGCTGACAGTTTAGCTTAAATGTTGCAATCAGTCAGAAGATAGCAGCTTACCACCTGTTCCTGTGTTCCTGGACCCAGTCGCTGAAGCATTAAAGCCACAATGTCTACTTTAAAGGGGTTCATTGCACACGGTTGTGTTGCAGCCTCCAGCCACTCTTTTTCCTCTGTGTAGCGTAAACCAACCAACAAACGGCAGAAAATCAAACGTCTGAAAAAGTATTTAAGGTGGTGGATGAACCGCATCAAAGCCCAGTACAAGATGAAAAATACATTTTTGGAAATGTAACTCGTGCAAAGCTACTCTAGGAAAGTCCAAAAATAAGAAGAACATGCCAAAGCAACAGGTGGCGATATGATTCTAACCGTGTAGAAATTGGCCAATCAGAAGCCTAGGAGCCTGGGAGGGAAAGAGTAAACAAAGATGGCGCGTAGAATCAGTCTTTCTAAGTGGAGCGACAGTAACTGCGTGTCTACATGGAAGTGTGTAAAACCTGCAGATAGCCTCTATCCGCCTTTGTTGAAATTCATCTCATGTAAACTTTAACGGCGTGTACGTGTGGACCGCATGCACAGACAAGGCTGCGTTTTTGGACTTGGCCTGAAACAGACAGAAAAGGAGCTCGTCATCATCTAATGTTAGCTAACAGGCTATGCTGTTGTTGCCATGCAGATATTTTGGGATATTAAATTTCTGTTACTGCTGCAACAGTAAATTCTTACTGCTCAGGATCTGCAGACACTTCCTCACAGTGAAACAGACATGTGAACGATGCATGGAGCTGCAGCTGCGTCACAGCATCGGTTTTCACAAACGCCTGATTGCAGATGTTGCTGCCAACAGCGGCACATCCAGTTTTTAGGTTTAGGGAGCCGTTACTTTTGCACGGTCACGATGGCCGCCTCGCTGATGAGAACGTGAAGCGTGGACATCTGAACATAAGCATGACAAATGTGAACAGAGTGGAGCGAGCAGTGAGAATAAATAGGACAAATAAACAAGCGCTGACTCGTTCTTCGAATAAATGTTGCTGTGAAAGTGTCCAAAACACGAGGTGCACAATCATATAAATGAGTCTGTGTTTGCAGAATAAACTGTTTGCTTTCAAGTTTCTAATTAACACTTTTATTCACGGCACCGATGCACCCGGCCTTTCTTTTCTATAGATTGCACATAAATAACTCTCCTCCCTGCAGACAGATAATCACCGTCAGATTCTCTCTCATCTTTATTAGCTGCTGTGTTTTCAGTCAGCCGCTTTGTCTCCACTCTGCAGGCGTCTGTCCTTGAGACCCTGGGCTAACACAAATGCCTTTAAGCAAAATGCTGAACACCCACCGGCTCTGTGTTTGCTGACCTCTGACCTCCCCGTGGGAGGGAGAAAACTACTGCAGTGTAAGAAAACCCCGTGAAATAAGCTCATCTGCTTTTTCCTTTCAAGGACATCTCATGCAGCAGACCTCGGCCTCGGTGTAAGCAGACGGTGACAGATTTATGATTTCTGCTGATTTATCACAGTTAATCGTCGTATTATCACAAACAGATTTCATGTTATACCCACTTCATAAATTGATAGCAGACTGCGTCTCGTTGCCACTTTAACGCCGTCTCCATGCACCAATGTGGCTTTGGAGACGGCGGCTCAGTGCGCGTGGTCGCAGACCCGGTCCTCGTCGAGTCAGCCATTTTTCAAATCAGACAAAGTAACAAGTGCTGATGTCACAACACCATCACCCCGGTAACGAAGGCCCAGCAGCTGCTGCACTTCCTCCGTCTCCTGAGGAAGAGTAACCTGGACCAGGACCTGCTGCTGGCCTTCTACAGCTCCTCGGTGGAGAGCGTGCTCTCCTCCTGCCTGATGTTTGTACTCAGGGGCCACGACTGAGAGCAGGAAGGCTGCACAGAGGGTCATTAACACCACCCAAAACACTGGCTGTGCCCCCCTGGAGGCCATCACCACATCCTCCTGTCTCAGGTAAACCAGGGCCATGACAGGTGACCCCTCACACCCTGCCCACCAACTGTTTGAGCCACTGCCCTCTGGTGGGCGCCTCTGGTCTTCCACACCTCCAGACTCACCAGCAGTATTCCAGCATTTCTGGGCCAAATACGATGAGTTTGATTTAGAGATACAATGACTGCAACGCTGCAAAGGGACAGAAGGTGGAGCCTTCTCATTTTTTGTTGCGTTAGAGTGGAGAAATTTACGCTGGTGGAGATTCTGCACATTTGATGAACAGTTGTATGAGACCTGACATGTTAGCTCGATGTCTAGGACTAAGACTAAAGGACGACTCACAAACACACTCAGGGAGCTCTCTGGGGTTCAAGCCGTCACCCCTCCTTTCACTGCCTGACACCAAAGCCAACGAGCCGGAGATGAACCTGCTGCATTTAGAGGCAAAAAACTAAAGACGACAAGTTCGTAAAGTTTCCCGAGAAACTTCAAGATGTACAGAGTGCAGCGAGAATTTCAGGGAGGGAAACACTCATCAGTTTTGAGGACAGTTGATCCTGGATGAGTCTTTATGGATCTTTCAGGACTTCTGCTTAGTCCATAGTCGGTTGTGGTAGATTTGATCACAGCAGCAGAAACGATGTGGAAATGCTAACCAAGGAGAACCTCCAGGACTGTTTCCAGCCGAGGTCTCTGGAACGTTCTGCCAATGCACACCATGACCATGACTATGCTGTTGGCATTTTCCTCCTTTAGACGATTTGTACCCGAAAACAAAACCAGGGGTTTCAAATCCTCAGAGCTAAAGAGGTAGCACCTGAACATGCTGGAAAAGTGCATCCATGTCTCCACCGTCACAGCACTC
This sequence comes from Rhamphochromis sp. 'chilingali', assembly GCF_963969265.1. NCBI lineage: Eukaryota > Metazoa > Chordata > Actinopteri > Cichliformes > Cichlidae > Rhamphochromis > Rhamphochromis sp. 'chilingali'. The sequence goes on from NC_137930.1 coordinate 2,057,864, forward strand.
ACCTCGCCTGAGAGCCACCCCATTGTCATCCCAGGCAGGTGATTGGCTAATCGTCCTTTCCTCACCCTACTCTTTTTGCACTGTGAATCACTCAAAGAAAGGACTCGACTTTCAATAAAAGCATCTTTGAGAGGCGAGCTGTCCAGAGACACGTGACGAATGATTACAGCAGGAAAAGCTGTTTCTCGTGGCACCAGAGTTCACCTTTGAAGACGGATTTTGTTTCTGGGAAATAAAACACTCCGTGCTTCGTGTAGTAAAAGCGATGTTTTTTCCTGTGCTTTCTGCCGAGCGGCTCCTGTTCTAATAAACCTTAAGATCGTTAATAATAGAACGTCTATTTAAAAAGCTGCTGATCCTACTGCGTAGTTACGTCTCTATGTGATGGTGAGGCCGGCTGCAATCTGGACGTATATAAAAGCAGCACACACTGTATACACGGGCGCACACAGACTCAGGTTGCTGTGTTGGATCTTCCATCTGTGCTGTTTGTTCTGGGATAGCTCTGTTTTTCTTGATCTTCCCTCTGCAAAGAAATCTCTGTTTGGTCTCCTCTGGTTCAGCAATTTCAGACATTAAATGGTGTTGACAGGAAGTGGCCGGTCATATTCGGGCCCATCTGTTAAGTGATGGATTAACTGGTGTAGCTGGGAGGTGTGGAGCTGTTCTATGTGGTTAGGATTCATTAGACCAACGTTGTTTTTTAAGGCATTGTATATTATTATTGTCTTGTTCCTTGAGACATTTTAAGTGCTGTTAATCAGCCAGATGAAAATAATGCTAACAGTAGCAGCACTGCTCTTGGCTTGCTTGTCTCCAGTACTACCTTATACACTCTGATAGGGTTTGCTGGTATTATCAACATGTTTTTAACCTAAAACCATCATCTTTTCTCAAATCTAACAAACAGCAAGCAAAAAAAGAAGCCCTTAAGTGCCAGAAAATGCAGTACCTCTAATGTCCACTAGAGGCTCCAACAGTGACAGTCCCCATAAACTCTGATGTCCAGCAGAAATAATCCTGTTTACAGCCACAGAGAGGCAAATGCTGCCATTAAGGCCTGAAAGCGTGTGAGAGCCATCTTTTATATACAAAGATAATAATAATGTCCTCATCAAAAGTCCTGAAGAGGAAGGTATTGTCACAACTCCAGCGATACAGGACAGTCCGGTGCAAATTTATGAATTTCCAGCATCTAGGACAGAAAAGTTACTGGAAGGACGTCATGACATCAGCCCCTGCTTTGTGATCTGTGCTTTGAAGAAAGAAAGAAAGAAAGAAAGAAAGAAAGAAAGAAAGAAAGAAAGAAAGAAAGAAAGAAAGAAAGAAAGAAAGAAGGAAACTCCATCCAGCAGCGAGTGACCAATGGTGGAGCTACTAATGCAATAAAAATAAAAACTTTAGCAAGAGAAGCTCTGAAATCCTTAAAACAACTGCATAAAAAGCTGGAGTGTGTACTTCTGCACACATTTAGTCTCTTGAGCTTCGTGGATGTCTTAAAACAAAGTCTGAATGCCTGTATTCTGTTGCCTTCATGCACGGGACAGTCATTCAAACCCGAGACCGTTATTAGGGTAATGTGACACATACAGCGGCGTCGCTTCATCTTTTTTTCTTTACCTGACATGAGTCAGCGCTGTGGTAATCCTGTGCAATTCACATTGATTTATATCAAATTAAGGATGGTCCTAACAGTGACAGAGAAACGACCTCAAAAAGCAGCAGACTGTCAGAGTTCTGGACTTTGGGGATCATTTAGAGCCTTTCTGTTAATTATTGTCATGTTTCTGAGTTTATTTGGTTTATCCTCACAGCGGCTGCTTCCTGTGTTTTGTCTCTACTTTAACTTCTCGCTCTGACTGATTGGGTTAATTGTCTCCCCGTGTGTTTTGTTTTTTTTCCCGGAAGTAAAGCTGAGTTTGGAGTTCACTCCCCATCTCCGGAGTCCAAACGCCACCTGCCGCACAGCAATATGATTCCCAAAGTTTAGTTTCTTACGTGGGAACAAGAGCGACTCGATTAGAGAAACAAAACTAAATGTCACTACATGATCCATTTTAATTATGCTTTTTGTCATTTCCATAAACAGAAATGGTAACATTTGTTGCCCAGTTAAAAAATACGGTGAAATAAATTCACACTGAAAATTCCTTCAGTTGAATCCTTGGACTGTGTTTTTACAGACATGTTAGTGCACTGTCCTTTAGCTCCGGCTGCAGCGGTATTAATACTCCCACACTTGTTTTTCTCTTCTAAAGATTTATAAAAGTCCTCAAATCTGTACAGAAATTCTGGAAATTCTTAGTTGCATAAAACCTTTTTGTCGTAGGAAATGTGCAGTAGCACTCTCTGCTATCCTGAAAACTTGATCGGTCCTGTAAGAGGATTCTGTAAAAGACTGAAAACTGAATGAAACTTCGTCGTTTGGATCAGAAGACTCGTTTTCGATCAGCCTGCAGCTTCGCTCCGATCGACCCGACTCATTATCAGCAGCTCGGGTTAGCAGCAGACAGCGAGACACGAGCAGAACAGTGTGTACCGGTTTCCTGTATTTCCTCTTTTTACTTTAATTGATTTCTGTGGGTGTTATTGGCACGAGACGGGGAAGACGACGTCGCCAAAACATCCAGATAAGATCCGAATTCCCGCATTAAATCCCCCGTTCCCTCCCTTCTTTCTCTCCTCCCTCCGTTTGCCATTGATTTACGATTAAACCCATCCCAAGCGAGGCTCGTCCGCCCATTTATCCGCTCCCCCTCCTTCTGCACACGCTCCTCGTTAGCATCACCAACATTAGAATTCACATTTAGCCTCCACTCCCACGAGTCGCACTTCTCTCTTTAATCAGCAGCCAGTCTTGCTGTTAATTACCCTCACAGTCACATGCATGTGGAGCACGTAAACACAGGCGGGTTAACAGCCTGACCTCTGTTTGTCAGCTGACGACGGTACATGTGTAAAGCTAACCATCTCCTGTGTGTTCAGTGCGGAGGAGGCAGCAGCAGATGGGTTCTTATATCGACTCTGACAGGTCGCTAGATACAAAGCTGATGGTGCTGCACTACATTTCAGACTGTTTCATGTGTGGCTCGATGCTGGCGGATGGTGGGCAGGGCCGTGGGCTGCGGATGCCCGGGAAGATCGAGCAAATACTAAAGCAGAATGTTGGCGAGCGGCGTGAAACTGTTGATTCTACTCGCAAACGCTGTCACAGCAGAACCTGTTCTAATCGCCCTGCCGTGAACTTTAACCTCTGCCACGCTGACCGAGGCTTGTGCACGCTCCTGGGTTTGGGGTACATTTGCTGGGACGTCCAGTCCCGGGAATACTGGTGACTGTCTTCACGTGGGAATAATCTTTCCCACTGGAATTGTTTGGATTCATATCATTTTTTCAGTATTTTAGGAATAAAATCAGTCAATAAATCAGGCGGTGCTAGATGAATGATAGATGAGCAAACCTCTCAGTCCAAACCTCCAGAACACAACCAGGAATAAAACTGGAAACTATGGTTTTCTCCATTTATGTGACACGTTGAACTTTTCCAGCTCAGAAATCTGAACGATGGATAAAGCCGGGTTCGAAATTCCTTTTGATTTGGAGTCAAAGGTTTTTACAGAGGGGCTTCTGGGTATTTTGATCATTTCATGAAATCCATGAAGTCCATTTCCTCCATGCGTCTGTCTGAGTCAGGCTCGGAGCGATGTAGGAACAAACGTTTAAACCTCCAGAATGCCGACAGGAGGAAATCACGTGGACCTTATCGTTCACCTCCCCACGTGGGAAAAATTAGTTTCGGTTATGGTGACACGTTTCCGTCAAACATTTTACACGCTGATCCTTTTTATTATTTAATAAATCAGAAAATGTTCTCAAGAAGACGTCGGGCAATTTTCCCGTGTTTCAGGAGTGAAACGCTCCGCAGATCTGTGTGATTTATGATTCCCTCGAGCCCGGAATAAAAGTGAAAAGTTTGGTGGGTGTCAGCGGTGCTGAAGTGGAGATTTGTGGCCTCTAACGTTATGGTTGTAAATTACAGACATTTTTATTGCAAAACACATGTTAGTGGTGAAAATCCATCAACTAACATCACCATGAAACTTCCCCAGCTGATGCATAAAGACTGGTGTGTCTACATGTGCAGAAATACTCATTCTGTAACAGCATATGTGCTCATCTTGGTCATTAGTGAGCTATGAAGTAATAATGAAGCCAGGAAATGATGTGTGCATGCTTTAACGTGTCAGGTAGCTGAAGGTCGCGGGTCATCTTCATCTACCTGAGATGCTCTGAGTGCTGATTACACCCCGTCCACCGCCCTGACCTCCTCGCCTGCTCTGGCCTCGACTTTGAAGCGCAGAATCAGCAGATGTGAACGGGCTCCAGCTTCAGCAGCAGCTTACTTCACGTTTGATGCTGGAGTGAGTCTTTGACAACGATGGGCCGGGAAGCCACAGTGATGCTGCTTTGTTTCCCTGAGGAGAATTCTGGAATATCACCAGTAAAGACAAAACGACTCTAAAGTAATTTTTTGGCATCTCGTCGTCGACGGGAGGCTCGGCAGAGGAGATTACGTCTCTCGGAAACATCTCCCCCTCATTGTGTTTTGTCTCTCGGCGTGAACGCGTACGAGGAAACTTCGCTTTATTGTCCGCTCTCAGCACCACAGTGTCTCCGTTTCTGTTCAGCTCAGCGCTTCATTTTTGAAACAACCTCCAAACAATGAGCCCGATTTCCAGCATGGGGAGAAGAATCAAGCAAACATGATTAGCGCTGATTTGTGTTGGGCAAGTTTTATTCCGCAGCAATATCCTGATGTATTAACCGATGCAGACATGTTGATTTTCCTGGCGGCGCTGCGTACTGCACAAGTGGTTTAGTATAGATAGTATAAGAGGCCCAAATCCATTTATGAACACGGCCACAATGAGAGAGGGCCAAGAATACATCGTGATTCATGTGACAAATGAGTTTCTATCACCATTTGTTACAGACTGCATTTGTTTTCGGGAAAAGTCCCCCTCAAGCATCGATCTGAGAAATGGAGTTTCCAAAAAATGATGAATCTCATACAAAGTTTCAGGCAGAGCTGCAGCAAACGCTACTCTCCTACACCTGAGAAAGATGCTAATATCTGCCAGACACGTTGAAATGCAAAGAAATGCATAGAAGAAAACAAGCAGCAGCTTAACTTTCAACTTTTTCTTCCAGCTGAATTTAATTCTGCCAAAAACAAAAGAAGCAGCTGAGTGTAGAATTACGCCGAGCGGCCGTGGCCCACTCAGACCTTTAATCACAGCTCTGATTAACACACCAAACTAAGATGAAGTGTTTTCTTCTCTGTGATTTATGTTGATTTTCTCGTTAACAGCTTTCCTTTTGACACCAGCAGGAAGCTTTAATTTCAGTTCGGGGGCTTTATTGTATTAGTTGTGACTTTTTTTGAGCCTACATATGTTTTTATAAATATTAATTATATTATGAAACAGCAGAAAATATTTGATTTATCGACCCCAAACACATGTAGTAACATGAGGGAGCTCTAGTGGGCAGCAGACTCCACTTTGACAATCACCAGAGACCTGAGAACCGGGATGTCCCCCACGGGTTTTAGACGTCTCACTGTCGCAGTTTTAGCCGCGGCCATGTTGGCGTTTTAGAGCTCCAGGTGACCATATTTGGTATCATTTGATCATAACCTCATAGTAGCCACATTATTGGTCACATGATGTCATTAAAAGGCTCCAACAGCACAAATGCGGTCAAGGCGTCCAGTTCAGGAGCTAGCCGAGGTCAACCCTAGCAGCTAGCAGCTGTACACCTGTAAGCCAAAGAAGCCACGCCCCCCAGCAAGCTTTGACCAAATGTAGCCCCGTTATCTACAAAACATCTAAACTTCTTCTTGAAGGTCTCCTGGACGCCCGTGTGGGACTTTCTCTTTATTTATTGATTTAAATAAAACACTAATAATAGAACAGTGACGTTCTCGTGCAGTAATGTGATTCACTGCTTTAGCCTCTGGTGGCCGTTAGAAGAACTGCAGTTTTTGGCACCTTTTAAATTTTGCTTCTTTTTGTTCTTTTTTCTAAATGAACACGGTCCTGCGGAGCTGGAGCCAAAGAACAGCACATTTCCAGCAAGCCAATCGGCAAAGTGGTGCAAATGTAGATAATGAGTGTTCGTATGTGCGCTGTGTAACCGCTCAACTGGAGTTGCATGGGTCGTTCAACCTGCAGGAAACTGAGTTGCTGTGTAACGGTTTCATGCTGTTCATTCCCACACGTGAAGTCTTAAATACGCATTTTAAGTACGTGCGCGCCGTCCACTAGATGGAGCTCGGTTTAAGCTGCAGCTCTGGATACGTGAAAGCTTAGATGATGTTTATCATTATTGTGACCCGGTTTACTGGAAGGTTTTTTATTGTTTCTGTGAGATGTCGTTTAAACACATGGATATAGAGTTCAGCACTTCGTAATTATCCTTTTGTTACTGGTTAGACTTAAGCGTATTTAAAGTAATAATTATGATTCCTAATGAGTCTGTGATCAATTTGCATGTTTGATGGACAAACTGAATGTTAATGCCTAAAATCCAGATTAACTGTCGGTGCTTTCAGAGAATGAGAGGATGGGACTTTATCCCATCAGGAAAAGAGAGAAGACAACATGTAGTTTGTGCTGTGAAGCTGGGGATTCCCGTAATGATAAGAGTGCAATAAGTCCCCACAGAATAATTAACTCTGAGCTGCGTGGCTCCCTTAAAACATGTGATTGTGATAAATGGGTCCAAACGTGCTTGTGTTTGTCCTCCTCCTCCTCCTCACACAGGGACGGAGTCTCCGGTTTAAAAGACCTGCTGTCATTATTTAATTAGGAGGATTATTCCAAAGTGACTTAGCACTGTTATTGTCAATTAAATCAAAATAATAGGCTATTTTGCTCATGCAGTCTAATCAGTCCAAATGTGCTGCGAACCCTCTGAGAAATCACGCCATGAAAATTGAGGATGAACGTTGACGTATCAGTCTTGGAGCTCCGGAGAGGGCTGCGTCTTTAAAGTGTCCACGGCCGACGCTCCGAGCCTGACGCTGCTGCATGTTGACGTGAGGAAACTGAGCTTCGGCGTACTTGACCCCTGTTTAGCCGGGCAGGGGGGAGAAGTGCTGATTTCAGTCTGAGCACTTAAAGACGCCTCCGTGCACTGCTGCTTATTATGAAGGAGGCTTAAATACAGCGGGAGTGAGGACGGAGGAAGGAGGGAGGCAGAGAGGGGCTGAGGTTCTGGCAAATTAGGCAGGCGGTGGTGGAGATCACCCCACAGCCAATCCTGTGACCCCTCTTTCTCTCCTGACTCACGTCGCCACACCGCACGCTGGCATCGGCCGCCAGTCCACGGCGGCTCTGACGAGAGCCGACGAAGCCCGGGACGCTTTCGCCTCATTGGGAAGTGTCCCGGCGGCTCGGTTTCCTGAGGGGACGGTTGTAGCTTTCGCGTGTTATCACGAGTCTTTCCTGCTTCTCGTCACTATGAAAAGACACAAAGCTCCCCCGCACCCGCCCTTCCCTTTATCCAGGCTTGTTGCACACTCTGCCTTTCTCTGACTTCAGGGATGAACCTGTGGAGTGACACTGACAACACCGTGTCCCCTCACGCTCCACTGCAAGACACCAAAGTGACAAAACGCGAATAGCGACTAAAGTGACGAGGCGTCCTCGCACCCCTCCGGAACGAGAGAGAAAAAAATCCCCCAGCCCTGTTTTCCTACTCCCCTCAGCTGTCAGAACCGCAGGCTGAGTCGCCACAGCGCTCAAGGACTACCGCAGTCCTGACAACGCACACACACAAACACACAATCACACGAGTACACGGACACATTCCCGAAAAACCACACACAGCAATCAAACACTCACCAACAGAAAGTAGGAGCTGCATCCATCACATCCCGTGCACCGCGCAGATGGACAGCAGATGGACGGCAGGTATTCCTGGCATGGTTGCAGCGCCGCGGAGTGTGTGTGTGTCAGTGTGTGTGTGTGTGTTTTATTTAAGGCATGCAGTGCTGCATTTTAACATCCAGCAGAAGCAGCTATTTTCTTGTTTTCCTCGAGCATCTCCAAGAACAAACGTCTTCTCTCTTTGGCTCTCCACAGCGACAGAGATGTGGAGAGAGGAGGGAGGGGGGGCGAGCGAGAGACACTCATACAGAGAGAGAGAGAGAGAGAGAGAGAGAGATCAGGAATTAAATAGAGAGAGAGCAACAGAGAGACACTGAGAATGAGTGATCCTTCCTCTCCTCTGCTGTTGGAGAGGAGATCATCCATCACTCTATTACACACACACTCCATGAATGCGCACACACACACACACACACACACACACACACACACACACACACACACACACACACACACACACACACTCCAGCTCCCCTGGGAACTGCCAATGAGTGTTCGCCTTTGAAGCTGTGGATGAATCTGATTGGTTTAGCAAGCTGCCTGTCAGTCATGATCCCCTGTATCCCCACGGCAACGGAGAGGAGGTGGTGATGGAAAGGGGGTTTGGGGTGGAGTGGGTGGGTAGGAGGAATTAGAGACAGAATCTGTGGAAGAGAAGGATGGACGACAGGGTGAGCTGGTGAGGAGGAGAAAAAGATGGAAGATGATGAAAAGTAGAGACCAGAGGAGGAACAGCCTGCCTGGGAGGGGTCATAGTGCAAGTCACAAAGGTCCAACAGGCACAGGCGAGGGTAATTCACAGACTGTATATAAAAGATGGGCATTGCACCAAGTCTGAAGAGTTTAGCTTCTCTAGAGGTGCTTTACACCTGCATTCTTTCTTATGACCAGCAGGGGGCGACTCCTCCGATTGCACAAAGAAGTCTGACTGCATAAAAGTCGAACCTCAGCTCAGTCGATCTGGGGCCTGATGATCTTATGGCCTCATTAAACATTTCAACTCTTATTGAATACAACCTGTCCATCCATCACAGGTGGAGCGAAAATGCCCAGACATCCCTCACAGTCGCAACTAGAGCTGGGCGATATATCGAGTTTTTTAAAAATATCGATATATTTTCATACGAGATATAAGATGTGACCATATCCTTTATATCGATATAGTCTATGTTACGTTATAATTATACTTGCGGAGCCGCAAGTTTGCCTCTCTTTCGTCCACTTTCGTCTTTACGCAACGTTACTCGGCCTCGCCTCTCCTTCACTGAACACAACTCCCCCTCCTCCCCCATCGCTTCACCTGCAGGAAGCGACAAGATGGACACGGCAAATCTCCGTTAACGAGTTACTGCGCATCGCCCCGTGCGTGGGGCTGGACGGCGTCAACGTGTTAGCTAGCTAACCACGCTAACGAGCTAACCACGCTAACGCCATGCAGCCCAGAGGTGCTGCACGGACTAAAATCCTTTCATTTTCTCAAAAGTTGACAGCGCGCCTTATGTATGAATTCTGGTTGTGCTTGATGGCCGCGAACCGATTTTATGTGAAACACAGCACTCAGCAATCTGTCAAAAAATGTTTTAGTACGACTTTGGTAAGCTACGGTGCTGCACCGCTTGATGGATTGTCGGAGCATTACGGCTGAGCCTCGCGGAGTGATACGTACTGTGCTTCAACGTAATATTACCCTACTGTGTATAAGGACCATAAATGGCACCTGTTAAGAGACGTGGTTGCGAAGCGGATTTCAAACTCCAGGCTGTCAGTCACACAGTAAAACTTGGGAACAGAGCAGCTGTGAAATCTGTCTTTGTTATTGTGCTCAGCGTCTTTTAGTTTACATTTTGACTGCACAATTGTGAGCTTTTTGTTATGCACAAAAACAACATTGTTTTCTTTTATTTATGGAGCATTATTATTTAATAAATGCTCATAATTTATTTTTGAGTAAATTTTATGTACATCTGCTCTATGTTAATAAAAGTGCCTGTGTGACATCTGGGACACAGCTTTGACTAAGAACTCTCTTTTTGTTCTTACTTTATGGCTTAAAAAAAATATATCGAGATATATATCTTATATCGCCATCCAGCTAAAAAATATCGAGATATGAATTTTGGGTCATATCGCCCAGCCCTAGTCGCAACCAATCCACATCTGAAAGTTCAGCAGCTCCAGACAAACGACTGCAGAGATGTGGGGAAAGCGATTTGGTTCGAGGACTCGTGTTTCACAAGATTCTTTAAATGTGGCCTGGAAATGTTGAGGAGATCCAGTTTGTCAGTCATGCTGCAGTGTGCATTTCACCTGCACCGTTTGGCTCCACCTTAAAGGGTTGAGGATCACAGCTGTGCAAAAAGTTAATAAGTGGTCATCTTTATAGTAAACCTTTCCCTCTTCCATGTCCAAAGGACACGAAGGTTACTAAATGCTTAGATGCAAATGACGTAACTCATAAACTGCTAGAGACTTGGCATCGGTGCCACATGGTGGTCCGACTACCCGTTTAAATCGATCATGCAAAACATTTCACCTGCACGGCTCATTTCCAACAAACAGTTATTTAATTCAATTCAGTGTTATTTGCACAGCGCCAAATCACAACAACAGTCGCCACAAGGTGCTTTATATTGTAAGGTCGACCCTCCAATAATACATACAGAGAAAAACCCAACAATCATATGACCCTCTATGAGCAGCACTTTGGCGACAGTGGGAAGGAAAAACTCCCTTTTAACAGGAAGAAACCTCCGGCAGAACCAGGCTCAGGGAGGGGCGGGGCCATCTGCTCTGACCGCTTTGGGCAGAGAGGTCTTTACATGCTCTATATTTGGTACTGTTGCAGAATTGCATTTTTTAAAATGAGTTTTATTTTGATTTCCATCCTTTGCTGTTATTGAATAACACCAAGAATATCCAGTTCATTCATTGATTGTACTATTTTTTTGCCACATAGTTGGTGTAAGAACACTTTCAAATTAAATGATCTCTCCAAACTTTAAACATAAAAACATGTTATGAATCAGCAGGTTCAGCTACAAACGTTTGCTCTAAGACTTTGTATGAGATTTATCATTTTTTGGAAACTCCATTTCTCAGATGCTTGTGGGGGACTTTTCTTGAAAAATAAATACAGTCTGTAACATTCATTCACGTCTGCGTGCAAATAGAGACTGGACCTCTAAAAAGGACATGGACACAGCTTCTGGGTCTGCAAGGTGAAGCTAATGAAAGTGTCTTAAACAGACAGGCTTTCTAGTGACCAGCAGGGGGCGACTCGTGTGTTTCAGGAGGACGGCATGTTGTATAGAAGTGTAGAGGAAAATGAGCCTACTGCTGTTTTGATCTCTGACCTCAGTTAACACAGCTCATGAGTTTATGGTCTCAGTTACTGAATACAACATGATTATTTTATTATTTTCAATATTAGAGCTAAAAAAAGACGAAGTTTTGGTTTTGTCAGATCCACCACTCGCTTCAAAACACAAAGATGACGTTTGGGCTTCAAGCTCGTGCTTCTGTAACCAACATGTGACATCACAGTGGCTGTGTCCATCTTTAGTTACAGTCTGTGTGTGAACAGGTTAGTGGGAGGCGCCTTTGTCCTCTAAGGTAAAATGAAAGTGCGGTGAACTGCTGCCTGCACGCTGTTCATCACCGCCACATGTTCACTGCCTCAGTTTAGCTGAAGATAAACACACAATCCAGGAGACGCTGTTAATAAGACTTAAATCAGAGGAAAGAGATCTTTCATACATTACAATAATCGTGTTCATTCAGCGCTGCTGTCCTGAGGGTTTGCCCCGCCTCACTGCTTTGGGACTGTTGGTGGAACATAAATGGGCAGCGGTGTGTCCTGATGAGTCGGTGGTCCGAACAGCAAACTTCAGCATCTGTGGCTCGATTTCCTGTTTGATGTCAGCTCCATGATGAGCGATTAATAAAAAAAATTTAGCTTTTAGTTTGTTGTTTTTTGATGATCAGATAAAGAATCACTCATTCTTCCACGTTAGATGCTGTTGATTAAAGGAAAGCTGAAATGTGCAGCGTGTTTGAATCCAGTGTGATCTGATTCGTCTCTACAGCTGTAACGAGCCAGAGTAACAGCTGAGTTTGGGTAGTTTGGTTTGTAGTGTTGCAGCTGGTTGAGTAAGGCAGTGAATCAGAGATCGATTCCTGTCAGAGCTTCATCACATAAAAGAGACAAAAGAGAAAAAACAGCAGAGATTATTCAAGCCTGATAACCCGACTTATCCCAGCAGGGTCTCGCAGTGATTCAGAGAGCTGCTTATCTTCTCAGGAGTGTTCGGCTTTCTGTGTTTTCACGAGTCGCCATAAATGTTCAGCGGGGTCAGGGGTCACCGCTGTATCTCTGTGCTGCTGTACAGTCACTGAGCTCTGCCTGGTGTTTATCAGCACTGTCTGTGAACTACTGTCTGTGTCTTAGCTGAGGCTGTGCAGGACTTGTTGACCATCAACACGCTTGGTTAAGCTTGGTTAAGCTTGGTTAAGAAACTGGTTGGCTACCAGTTGGTAACCACCTGAGACCACCAGTCTTTGGGGAAAATGAGCGTTCCCAGACCAGTTGCTGGGTGGTTGCTGGCAGTTGCTGTGAAATCAATTGCTAATCACCAGCCATGCAGGCCTAAAGACCAGTCAGTGATGCCATAGTAACCACCAGTTACCAGGGCAAAACTAGTTGGTGAGTGGTTGCAGAAAGTTTCTTGCTTTTGCTACGTGAGATTGGTTGCAAAGAGTAAAAGCTGTGCTTTTAGTGAGCTGGTTTCAGCAGAAAGGCACAACTTTTATTCCATTCCCAGTTTGCATCGCACTCTTTGGCTTCACATCTACTTGGCAAGTAATTTGTGTTCAGACAAGTCTTCAATGCAAAGTACTGGTAACCACGGCAATCTGCTAGAAACCAAAGCCAGCACAACGAGGTTTTCTATGCAGCAATTGGTTTATCCAGCAACCAGTCGCCATGCCGTCAGGAAATAGACATTTTTACTTAGCAACAGGAGGTTAGAGTTCTTCATATTGGTTCAAAAATAAAATAAAATTTTATTTTTAAAGCAAGGATCTGGGAATATTGTTTCAACATAAGATAAAATAACCTGTGTCATCGGTGTCAGCCCACCTCTGGATGAACTCTGTTGCCCCCACAGTTCACGTTCAATCGGAGCTGGAGATGGAACATGAACATGAGATTAATGTTTCCTGCTTTTCAACACTGCCACTTCTTTTGTTGGGGGGGTCAGGCAGAGGTTACTTGCAAAGTCGTGATGACCATCACAAAAGATCGGACTGGATGACGGCACCGCCTCTGTGAGGGGAAGCTGTAGCAGCAGCAGTAGTTTGATGTATAAAGTAAACTATGCAGTAGACTGGCCTATAACCACAGAGCGATGTGTGACCACGCTCTGCACAGGCGTGTGGACGTTAACCTGCCGCTGCGAGCCATGCTCTGACCACGCTCTGCATGTCGTCACCTATTTACCTCCACATTTGCTCTTGTTTCCCCTCAAAGAAGTGGTTCAGAGACCTAACTTGTATTTCCTCCCATCCATCCATCCATCCATCCATCCTCCCATCCATCCATCCATCCATCCATCCATCCATCCATCCATCCTCCCATCCATCCATCCATCCATCCATCCATCCTCCCATCCATCCATCCACCCATCCACGCATCCATCCACCCATCCATCCATCTATCCATCCATCCTCCCATCCATCCATCCATCCTCCCATCCATCCATTCATCCATCCTCCCATCCATCCATCCTCCCATCCATCCATCCTCCCATCATCCATCCATCCTCCCATCATCCATCCATCCATCCATCCTCCCATCCATCCATCCTCCCATCATCCATCCATCCATCCATCCTCCCATCCATCCATCCATCCATCCATCCATCCTCCCATCCATCCACCCATCCATCCTCCCTCCCATCATCCATCCATCCATCCATCCATCCTCCCATCCATCCATCCATCCATCCTCCCATCCATCCATCCTCCCATCATCCATCCATCCTCCCATCATCCATCCATCCATCCATCCTCCCATCCATCCATCCTCCCATCATCCATCCATCCATCCTCCCATCCATCCTCCCTCCCATCATCCATCCATCCATCCATCCTCCCATCCATCCACCCATCCACCCATCCAAGCTCCTCCCAAATAACTGAATTTCTAACCATCTCTACAGAAGAGGCCAGCCACTCTTTGGAGGAAGCTCATTTCCGCCGACTGTATCTGTGATCCATCTAAGCTGCTTTCTCAGAGAGATGTATTGGACCTCAGCACAATGACACCTGCTGGTCTGAGTCTGGTCTTTTAGCTTAAAATGTTTTTGTGAACAAGTTCTTATGATATGGTAAAATAGAGAATTTTTATGATAAATCGATGAGATTGGGGAGTGGATCCTGCTAAACCAATCATTTGACATATTGCTTCATAGAAATGATACGACCTCCATACATGTCCAAAATGTTAGCATGTTTGCTGCCACGTCAAAATAAGTTGGTGAAATTGAGATTCTGAGGTTTTGTGCATGATTCTGGTTTAACACCATGGATGTGGGCACTGGGAAGGTGCCTCCTCTTCAGAGACTGAATGTGTCCTCTGTTTCCCGACAGAATTAACATCACCACCTCTGCGGCTGATTTTTCTGTTTCATGTTGGTGACTTTGTACCAGAAGTCTCTAAATACGTTCTTGATCAAATGCTTTTTAAAACATCAAACAAAGACACGTGTGTTTAATTACTCACCTGCCATAACCTAAATCAGCGGTCCCCAACCCCCGGGCCTCGGACCGGTACCAGTCTGTGAGTCGTTTGGTACCGGGCCGCGAGAGTTGAGGCTCAGGTGTGAAATTTTTGGTTTTCAGGGTTTTTATCGGTTTCTAGCGTTATTTTATTATCGTTTTTATCATTAACTCGGATTGCATCCATCCTTCGCCCCCAGGCACCTCCTCCAGCTCAACCAGGATGGGATTTTAGACACTTTGTGTAAAGTTGAGACAGGTGGCATGTCTCACAAAGTGGCATCATTTCAAGCCCTGGGGTGATAGCTTTCCTGGTTTTCCAGATTTACTTAAATTTTGACAGATTTGCAACTCAGATCTTTAGTCACACCCGCGTGCACTTTTTGAACAAATCATAAAATAACATATATGATGACGTCAGGTAAAAAGATGCTGCAGCCTCAGACTTGATCTGAACAGAGCTGTTTCCACAGTTTACTACAACACGCTTGTAAGATTTTAATGTGGCTGTTTTCCTGTTTGGGTTTTATGCTTATTGCCTTTAATGTATTTATATTTATTGCTCCCTCAGGTCCCCGAGGAATCCAAAGCAGAAGATCATCAAACGGGTCATTGGCCTGGAGGGAGACTTCATCAGGTAGGAAGAAGCTTCTTTTTTCTTTGCTGAAAATCCAACCGAGGCGTCGCAATTACAGCAGCAGCTACAGCGTTTCACATCAGATCTGTGCTGCGAGGGAGCGAACGTGTCGCCGCATCGTGCTGCAGTCGAGACATTCGCTTCACCAGACGAACTTCTAATCAGAGCAGCTGGCATCACCTCATGGTGAAAATAAATCACTAGCGTGTTCTCACGTGAGCACAAACTCTTCACTACATTTAGAAACAGACTTTTGTTGTCACCATATTTTTAGTCTTTATGATGACGGGACACGTCCTTCCTGCCAGTCTGAGACTCTCAGACTCTGATTATCTGCAGGTGGTCTACGCGTTGTAATTAAACGGACGTAACAGTAACGTTCCTCTATTTGAATAACTGTCACCTTTAGGTGTGTCTCTCTTTATGTGGGACTGCATAACATTTTAATGTCTTATCCTTCTGTCACACACACTGAGACAGTATCCCGTATTTCGATCGGCTCTTGTTTACAAAATAGTCTAATTAAAAAAGGTATTTAATCAGAGAGTGAAACATCTTTTTGCTAATCACTTTAACTCAGTGGAAAAACAGCATGCAGTGAAGGAGCAGAAGCCGTATCTTTACTGCCAGACACCCATCTGTTAGCCCACGGACAAAGCTGCTGAGAGTGAACTTCTTTGGGGAGGAGCAGGAGTGGACGCTGGGATGTCCAGCTGTGGCGAGGCCCACACAAAGCTTAAAGATACAGAGCATGCTCCTGCAAGGTAACCGCCGGAGATGGCAGGAGGCCCAGATAACAAACACAGGGCATAACCTAAAACTGGGAAGATCCACATGGGAGTCACAGGGTTGATACCTAAGGTAGACTAGGTCACTGATAGATAGAAAACAGTCCACTAACCAGTAATAAACAGGCTTCCTCCGTAGTGTCCAAGTGAAGTGTCTCTAAATGGTCCAGATAAAGGTAACAAAAACACCATGAAAGATAAAAGAATAATTATCAAAAAAAGAACAAAATCCTTCTGACCAGCCAATGATGGCACCTCCCCTTCTCCGAAACACCATGTACCCCCCAGTGTGCCACCCCCAGAGGACCTGTCTTTTATTTCTGTTCATATTTTCATTTTCATTCATTCATTTCTTTTCTCTCTTTCCCTCCTCCTCCTCCTTCCTCTCAGTATTATTTTAGTTATTCTCAGTGTTAGTAGAAGTAGTTCAATTCAATTCAGTTTATTTACACAGCGCCAAATCACAACAGCAGTCGCCTCAAGGTGCTTTATATTGTGAGGTAGATCCTACAATAATACATACAGAGAAAAACCCAACAATCATATGACCCCCTATGAGCAGCACTTTGGCGACAGTGGGAAGGAAAAACTCCCTTTTAACAGGAAGAAACCTCCGGCAGAACCAGGCTCAAGGAGGGGCGGGGCCATCTGCTGTGATTGGTTGGGGTGAGAGAAGGAAGACAGAAGGAAGAAGCACCCTCACAAGTGTACGGTGTGAGGCTGGCCCATAGCGTGCCTCACCTCTTGTCTTATGAGAGCTGGGATAGGCTTGGATAAGCTCTTAAGAAAGTGGAAGTAAAAGGAAAGACAACAACATGAGGGTTGGTCCTTCAAAATAAAACAGGAAGTAAATCAAAGTTGGAGAACACAGGAGGCAAAAGAATAAATAAAATCCAAGAATGTGTGTTTAACCACACAAAGGACGAGTAAAGACCAAGGAAAATGGAAACAGAAGCAGATAACAGACAAACCATCACAAAGAGAGGTCGGCGATCCTGATCTGATCACCTTGGTGTTGGAGGAACTAACTTTTCCATCATCTGCTAACACAGCTGAAACTGTAAGACCACACTTTAAGAAAAAAGGTTTAAAATGCGTGTCGCGTGCTTCATGTGTTCCTGCCATAACATCAGAGTTGCATTCATTTCTCAGAAATTAAAAACAGCTGTGGGGAATCACAGGAGGTGGAAATTTTAATTGTTTTTGCAGTTTTCACCGACTTTTCCCTGATAACTCCTAGTTTAATGAAAAATGTAGGCAGACGCGAACTTGCCATTAATTTCATAACCGCTTCATTCTCATCTCTTTTCGTCGCCTCCAACTGAATAATGAAAACAAGCGAAATAAACGAATGTGCCAGCGTTCGTCAGATTCAGCCCAACTTAATGAGTCAGGGGTTACTGAGTGACATTTACAACAACTGAATGTGTCGCAATAACTCACAGAAAACATGGAAAAGTGTCTGAAAAGCTCTTATGAGTGGTATAAATCAGCACACGACTACGCCCCTTAAAACATGACTTTTTCCTGCTTTTTGTGATGATTAAAAGTGAAATAATACAGAGAGACATTTAAGCCATAAATTAAATTATTTATGTTTGCAGTCAAAGACTTTCTTCTAATTCTGTGATGTTTTTGCACATATATTTACCTCCACAGGAACGGTTTTCTATATTTCAACATAAATCACCTCAAACTAAAAAGTTGTGAATTTCATATTGATGATAAAAGTCTTGCAAGGTGCTTTATGTAATATTTGAGACACTCCAACATGAGGAAGAACTGGGTCCGGCTCAAGCAAGGGCAGAAGGATGCGAAATAAGGAACCTCGACTGGAGTTTGGGGGGAAAGAGAGGAAGGAGGAGCATGGAGAGACCACAAAGAACAAACACGATGCAAGATGGCAATAACATACAGTCTGTTTGTGATAGTACAACAATTAATGGATATTGTTCACCAAAAATTGCAAGTCTGTTGCCATCTGTGGAAAATCTATTATTGTCTACATCAGAAAGGCACAGTAAAAATTCAGAATCGAGCCAGAACATCATAGATCGTAGCTTTGAAACTCAAACTCAGAACTTCCTCCACAAATCATCATGTCGTAGCTGCAGAATCGGATTTAACTGAAATATGATATAGATGCTCAGCAACATTGCTGTTAGATAGCAACATAACCATACCATACTGGAATACAACCAGTTGCCAATAGCTGGATCGAGTTCCACAGACTGACTCAGATTGATTGCAACCTGCTGGAAATCTGAGTTTATGAGTTAGACAGCAGTAAATTGCAATCCTTTGCCAAAATGCTACGTCCAGGTGAGCAGAATCAACTTTTGGGGGGATTTGAAGCCTAATCTTGAAAGTAGAGATAGTGTCTGTCTCCTGAATCCAAACTGGAAGCTGGTTCCACAGAAGAGGGGCCTGAAAACTGAAGGCTCTGCCTCCCATTCTACTGTTAAATACTCTAGGAACAACAAGTAGGCCTGCAGAGCGAGAGCGAAGTGCTCTAATAGGGTGATATGGTACTACAAGGTCATTTAGGTATGATCATTGAATACTGTGTGAAAAGGATTCTTGATTTCATAGGGAGCCAGTGAAGAGAAGCTAACAGCCAATCAATACTGAAAGTAACACCTGTGTGAACCAAAGACAGGCTGAAATTTAAGACATTAGACTTGCTCGTTAATTCCACTGATGCTTGATTCTTCCCCCGGTTTGCCTCATGTGTAGTTGTTAGGGGCATGAACCCTGGACTTCAGTGAGACATCTTGCCTCTGGGTCTACAGAAAACTAAATACAAGAATAGAAAAATTAAAAGGAGGAAAAAAGTAGAATCAGAATCATGTGATGAATGAATCTTTGGGTTTTTTTGCTATTTATAGAAAACTTGAAAGGCTTCTAACACTTTATCCTGAACATCTCGTTCTCACGTTAGAGTTTCCTTCACATTTTTAAACATCCTGAACAAGCAGAGTCTCCAATCATCAATACTGTTGATAGAAAACACCTGCTCCTCCTCCTGGTGCAGCTTTTGTAAGTAAGTAAAGTAAGTAAAATTTTATTTATATAGCACATTTCTAGATAGACATCACAAAGTGCTTTACAGATATAACAGATTAAAAGACAAAAAACAAACAAAGTTAACAAAAAGCAATTTTAAAAAGATAAGTTTTTAGCTGTTTTTTAAAAGTAATCAATGAATCAACGGATCGTAGGTCCTGAGGAAGGGAGTTCCAAAGTCGAGCGGCCACAGTAGCACAAGCTCTATCACCCCTAGTTTTCAGTCTCGTATACTGAATGACAAGTAGGCCCTGACTACTCGACCTCAGAGACCTACTAGGGGCATAGGGCTGCAAAAGTTCAATAATATATGGTGGTGCTTGTTGTTGAAGAGCCTTAAAAGTTAAAACCAAAATCTTAAAATGGACTCTAGATTCGACAGGAAGCCAATGTAACTGCATAAGCAACGGTGTTATATGTGAATATTTAGAAGCTTTCATCAAAAGTCTTGCTGCAGCATTCTGAACGATCTGCAGACGCTCCAAAGAACCTTTGTTTAGACAAGTAAACAGGGAATTGCAATAGTCCAGTCGTGATGAAATAAAAGCATGAATAACAATCTCGAGTTCGGTATAGGATATTATAGAGCTCAATTTAGAGATATTTCTTAAATGATAAAAGCAGGACCGAACAAGAGATTTAACATGACTATCTAACGTAAGAGCAGGATCAAGGATAATCCCTAAGTTCCTGACAGATGGTTTTACAAACGCTGAAAGAGGACCAAGAGCATTTATTATACTGGGTCTATGTCTATCTGGGGCGCATAAGAGGACTTCGGTTTTATTTTCATTTAGTTGGAGGAAGTTTTCAGCCATCCAGCCTTTAATGGTTTCCAAGCACACATTTAAAAGCCGCAGCTTAGAAACCTCCTCCGGCTTAAAAGATATATAGAGTTGGATATCGTCCGCATAACAATGGTAAAAAAATATCCTCAAAAGGGCTCAGAATGTGCTGGAGAGGGAGTAAATAAACTAAAAACAGTAATGGCCCCAGCACAGAGCCTTGTGGCACACCAAAAGACAGAGATGCAGAAGATGATCTATACTTAGAAACTGCCACAGAGGAAAATCGGTCAGAGAGATACGAGGAGAACCATTTCAATGCAGTCCCAGAGACACCGACCCAGTATTTCAACCTGTTAAGTAAAATAAAATGGTCAACAGTATCAAAGGCCGCCGTAAGATCCAACATTAAGAGAACAGAACATTTACCTGCATCACTTTGTAACAGAATATCATTAGAAACTCTAAGAAGGGCTGTTTCGGTGGAATGGACTTTACGAAAGCCCGACTGAAATTTGTCGAAAATACTATAATTATCTAAGACTGCTGTAAGCTGCTTAGCCACGATCTTCTCTAGAATCTTAGCGATTACCGGAATTTTTGAAATTGGTCTATAATTGCTAGGGAGAGATGGGTCCAGCATAGGCTTTTTTAACAAAGGATGAATAACAGCAGTTTTAAAATAAGCAGGGACTATGCCTGAAGCCAAAGAGGTGTTAATTATAGTAAGAATGCAAGGACCAGTAGAGTAAAAGACATTTTTGAATAGTGATGCAGGTAACACATCAAGAGAGCAAGCGGATAATTTTGTTGCACTAACTATTTTTTCCAACTCTGGTAGTGAAACAGGTGAAAAACCTTCTAAAACAACAGGCCGAGCTGGCGTGGGAGCAGACAGCGCAGACGCTGAAAAAGACAAGTTTTTCCTTATGTTGCTAATTTTTTCTAAAAAGAAATCAAGAAAAGTTTCACAATCTTCAACAGAGGAGATAATGGCGGCAGGTGGAGCAGGAGTAATAATATTAGTAATAGTATCAAATAAAACTTTAGGATTACCTCTGCTCTTTGTAACCAACTGAGAAAAGTAAGCAGCCCTCGCAACTCTAATAGCACTGTTAAAGGAGGCTAAAAGATCCTTTAAATAGAGGAGATGAACATTTAAGTGCGTTTTCCTCCATAACCGCTCGGCTTTACGACAATTTCGTTTTATAAGACGAATGTTGTCATTTAACCAGGGTACAGACTTAGAAACAAGCACAGGTCTCATTTTAATCGGACAGATTTCATCTAAGATCGAAAGACAATGATAATTGAATAGATCTATAGAAAAATCAACATCGTTTTGTGGGGATAATGTTAAATTAAAAGCATCAGAGAACTTCTGTGCTGTGGAGGGGTTTATAGCACGGGAAATGACTGTCCGATGAACAGGAGACATAGGCTCGCAAAAAGACATATTAAAAAAGACACAATAATGGTCAGAGATAAAAATGTCCTTAGAACAAATAAAATCAATATTCAGACCCAAAGAAAAGACAAGGTCCAGTGTATGGCCTTTGTTGTGTGTGGGGCCAGATACATGTTGGATAAAATGAATTCATAATGCTGGTAAAACCCCTAGCAAAGGGTTCGGACTCATCATCGACATGTATATTAAAATCTCCCACAAGAAGCAATTTAGACAACCTCATAGTAGAGGACAGAAAATCACTAAACTCAGCTAAGAACGAGCTGTTTGGGCCAGGAGGGCGATAAACCAGTGCACAGTGAAAAGGATCCTTCTTTCCGATTTTGATGAGCTGCAGCTCAAAAGACAGAAAGTGTCCAACTTTCACTGGATGGCAGTCTAAACGGCTCCGATATGCCACCACGAGGCCTCCTCCACGACCAGATCCTCGAGGCTGGCTAATGACAGCGAAGCCGTTTGGGCACATTTCAATAGTAGACGAATAATCCGAACCCCGTTGCCAGGTCTCAGTCAAAAACAGGAAGTCCAGATTTTTAGAAACAATAAAATCGTTAAGCACAAACGATTTATTCGCCAAAGATCGGGCATTAAAGAGCGCCATAGACAGCGGGGTGAAAACATTGTTGTTGGTAGAAGCTCGAGTTTCTCGAGCTAAAGGGCGTAAATTCCCGAGATCAGAGCCTTCATGTTCATATATTCCACTCACCGAGGGGATAAAAAACCAGTCAGCAGAAGAGTCTGGATGAACCCTTCTGAGATAACACGACCTCGGAGAGCCAGGCCCCCTCTATCCAAGTGGGGCCTTGGGAGACGGGTTCCTCTCCATATAGCTGTCATGTGCATAGGCAACAGAAAACGCCCAACATCGCTTTCTAATCAGCCCCCGCCGCCAAAGGAGCCTAAACTTCACCTGGCTGCCTGATCTCTTTCCTCTTCTTCTCCGTAGTCTACGGGGAACGCTGAAAGCGCTGGCCGAAGATTCAGTCACAGGCAGAGGGTGGAAGGTACCAGAGGAATGCGGGAAAAAGTGTGGAGAATGGAAAGTCCCACAAAAGGAAGAGGAAAAAACATCTTTGGCCGTCATTGACGAACGGATGGATAATAGCGTCAGACGGTCGTAGACCAATGCAGCCAGAACATCATTAAAACAGTTAAAAAACAGCAGAGTAGAGAGAAAAAACACAACAATAGAGCGAAAACGGCTACACCCGACAGCGGCAAAGCCAAACACAGGCGCCATCATGCCGGAGGTGATGGCCGGAGAAGACCATGTGGCCTGACAGAAGTGGACTGAAACTGACTTTACTCCTACACAGCACCCATGCTATCTTGCATAGATGGAGCGCTTTAGGTTGAAGTTGTAAAATGTTGCTTTTTTTGTTTCTTTCTTTGTTTTTTGTTGCCTTTTGCTGTCATCATGCCTTTTGCTGTCAAGAACATCATCTCTGTAGTGTACGCGGGGAGTAAATCCTCTCCCATCGGCAGAGTTTTTGCTCCTCTGTCAGTCCCAGAAGACGCCAACGTCTCTGCGACGACACTTTCAGACTGACTCACAAAAGATCAGGTCCATCCTGTCGCTGTGGCGGGTGTTTGATGGACAGGAGAGGGGATAACTGTGGATGTCTGTGACATTGTTGATTCATCAACCTCGGGCTTCAGATGAAGAATCAAAGTGTTTATACATTAAAACTGATTTTTGTCAGTTGTCATCAGAACTCTTTGTCTCCCAGAAAAGCATAAAGTCCAGAGCCGGCTGCTCCTCCTTTGTCTCTTTGGTTTCATCCAGTTTGCTCCTCTCTGCCCTCCGTTACTTCCTGAAACTCTGAAAGTCTTTATAAAAATCCTCACCCATTTCAGAGTTTTCCTGACTTTGTCGGCTCTAAATCTTTTCTTCATGGAGTATTTTCCACCATTCCAGGATCTCTTCCTGTTTTGTTTTCTCCAGACTTTTTGGCCTCAGTATTTCTCTCCACGTCTTCATTGAATATTCGCTCTCATCAGCCACCTGCCTTACATCAGCTCAATCTTCAGCCTCTGAGTTTCCAGGATATATTTTTTAATGCATGAAATTGCTTTACGTAGTGGACGTGAAGCGATACGTTCATATATTCACCAGCTTATTGTCAGACACACTTTATCTGACACCATTTGTGGAGGCCAGTTGCACCCTCTGTTTGACCACTCGTTTGACGATGGCCTGTGGTCACACAGCTGCGTGCCTCAGCTGTGTTTGAACAGCCAGGCTTGCTATTCAAAGAAGTTATCACAACCGGAAAAAACGATGTCCTGAAACTGTGAGAAAATGAACCAAGCGGATAACAAGAAAAAACCCTTCTGGCATGAGTGTTGCGTTGGTGTTAAAACGGCGGGCGCCACGGTTCGTGCAGTTCGTGGTTAAGACACCTCAGGAAGTGACGGGAACACGGGAGTTCTGACACTCGGGGACAAACTCATGGTGCACGACCCTGTGAATGTGGACTACGAGCACTCTCGCTGCCTGATACTCGGATGCTGCAGACTCTTCCACTAAGCTTGTGAGCCGTAGCTTTCATCAGCAGCGATTTAAAGGAGAACCATGCCCTGATTCATCTATGAAGGTTCTCAATCATCCAGGTGATCGAAGTCTAAGGAGCTTGGAAAGAAAAGTGTGCAGATGTGTTTCTTAACAAGCTCCTTACACACAGATTCAAACTGAGCAGCATTTCAGCTTTTTTATACATCAGATCACAGGATCAACCCTTTTTTTAAAGTTTTTCAAGCATCCTTCAGCTTTTACGCATTTATCCAGCCATGTGCACACCGGCTGAAGGCTGCGTCATTCCACGAGTGTGTTTCTAGTTCCCAGGTTGTAAATTTCTTCTGGATTCTTGTCAGCCTAGCAAAGTCAAACCAGAGAAAAACCAGAACTTTGATTGATTGATTGATTTCTGGAGAAATTTGTTCTTTCTTCTTTTTCTCCATCCATCCATCTTCTTCTACTTCCTTAATTCAGGGTCGTGGGGGCTGGAGCCTATCAGCTTGCGCCCTGGACAGGTCGCCAGTCTGTTGCAGGGTTTCCTCTCCCATTAACCGTCTCACATTATGATTCATGGGTAGACACACTACTCACCAACACTTTGTACACTGTTTAACTTTTTAAACTGCGTCATTCAGGTATGTGGCTGGTATGTGAGGCTGTTTCACGGCCTGCTGGACCTTTACTTCCCATCGTTCACCTCCTCTCTTTTACATTTCGAGCCTCAATGTTCAACATTTTCTTTTCTTTTCTTTTTCTTTAGATTAAAGTGTTTGTCTACAAGATGCATCACTTTATTGCATTGACTATAAAGCGGCTCCCGCTGATAATGGGAGCAGAATTGTTGGCATCATGTGTTGTGCTGCATTTACCAGGAGGCTGAACGCATTAGAGAAAAGGATTTTGGTGCAGCACACCATGAAACTAACATGTCAGAGTGCTGAGATCAGTGTCGAGCTTTTTTTTCTCTTTCTTGCCTCAAACTGAAACTAGTCGTGTACAGCAAGGACCCAACAAGCAGATGGGATCACAGCAAAGGCTTACCAGAAACTCGTGTGATGCCAGTCGACTCGAGCATGTACACACATCAGATAAACAGTGGAGGCTTACGAGTCTCAAGCAGCTCTGCAAAATTAAAATGTGGAAAGATGTACGAGTCAGTTGGATCATTTATAAATCCGAGCTCGTGCGTGTAGTCGACCGCTTGCCTGTGATACGTAAAATGTCAGGTTGGAGTTTAAACTTCCTCTTAGTGCTCGTGGTTCTTTACACCTCAGGTACTCCCAGCCCAAGCAGCCATCACGTTACGTAGTGCAGTAAAACCCAGTCTCCCTCACAGGGTTGCTTCATGTCATTGAGATTTGCAGCATTTATTCATGCACGGCTCTCTGAGCTCTGCAGCAGCTCGATTCTTTCCTTTTTCAGCCGTTCTGTTGATGACCCGCTTTGGTCCAAGCTTCAGCTGTGGGACTGACGGGTTGGAGGAAACCTTTTGGTGCATTATGGACACAAATCTGCTATTTAAATCAGATCGAATTGTCCTGGTGCTACATTAAGTCTTGAAATTGCACCACTGAACCAATGTAAAGAACACGTGAAAGTTAGGCTGCAGATTGCTATTTATATATTCTTGTATGAGTGCACTGTGTGTGTGTGTGTGTGTGTGTGTGTGTGTGTGTGTGTGTGTGTGTGTGTGTGTGTGTGTGTGTGTGTGTGTGTGTGAGAGACTGAGTCATGCTCTTTTTCCTGGATATCCTTCAGGAGGAAGTGGGAGCTGTTCTCAGCCCTGTTACGCAACGTTCTCGTGAGGAAATGAGCTCCACAGTTCAGTTAATGAGACACAGCAGGGGAACAGAGCAGCCCCGGCTACTGGCTCTAATACAGCAACTTCCTAAACATCACCGTCTGAACGTTAGACGGCCTTTTATTTATTACCGAGAGCATCGTGTCCCCAGACATTCTCTGTGGCCATTAGCATCACTGTCTTTATTTTTAACCTGTAAATTCAAAGAAAAGAAACTTTGGCAAACTCTCAAATCATGAAACCTTTGGCTGAGTTTATTTTCATCGACATAGGGACATGACACCGACTTGGACTGGTTTTGACAGCCCATAGTAACCATACTATGGAAAGTCTACTACCTCGTGAAGCAAATCTTCTTGGGATTGACCAGCCTTGTTTGGAGCTGTCTCATGCAGTGTAAATGGACTAGCTCTTCTACAGCACTTTTATACCCTACAGGCTTACAATTAAGAACTGACAGACATAAGAAGTTTGAAGGACTGCTAGAGGCCAACATATTCGCTTCTGATGCAGTTTAAGCAACAAAATTTCTTGGTCAGGTTTGCCCAACAAAGATATGTGGTTCAAACCGTGTGGTTTAGGCAGCAAAGGCATTAAAAGCATTAAAACCGCCTGTTAGATTGAGCTGGTTTGGTTTAAACCACAGCTGGGCTTCAGTCTTACGTGGGTTCATTATTATTTACTCTTAGCTGCTTTTTATTGTGTTTTCACCAACTGTGGGTTGGGTCTGATTAGAAATGGGCCTTTCTTATAAGCTTTGTCACACGATAAAAACCGCTGCCATGCTGTTATTAATTACACCTTTAATTTTTTTTCTTATGCCATGAAGTCTTTCAATAAAAACTGCAGTTACACTGAGTCAGTGCACAAACAGTTGGAGCAGTTTCCTCCTCTTGATGATTCACTGCTGAATTATCTTTAAAGTTTATGTCTTGAGACAGTTGGCCTATTCTTAGTTCTCCTTCAAATGGACTCGGTCAAATTTCCGCCCCCACGCCTGTCAATCACCTTGACGAGCTGTCATCTGCTCTGAAGCCGAGGCCAGCAGAGTCCATTAAGCCTCCACATTAGCTGAAGAATGAGACAAGCAATGCAATTAAACACCAACACTGCTCCACTGGGCTATTTTTTTCTGTCCTTCCTCTGATACTCGGAAAAGCAGCAGAGCCAATGGTAAATAGGTAAACAGCCCCCCCCCCTTTTTTTCCCAATAAAAATGCACATAAAGATGTCTCATGGTCCCAGTAATGATAAGATTTTATGTCTCATTTTTATATTTCTTCATGTTTTTGCTTTGTCTTTGCACATCACAGTATTTTAGAGAAGGTTTGACCAAAGAGAGCTAAAATTACGCCCCAAAATGTGCTCGTATTACACCAATTTATCTGTTGTTTATTTAATTTTTTTACTGCTCACCTGGGCTCAGGTGCAGCAGCCTAAGCAGAGCAGCCCAGACTTGCCTCTTCCCAGTCACCTCCGCCAGCTTATCCACAGCAACACCGAGGCGTTACCAGGTCAGCCGAGAGACATAATCTGTCAAGTGTGTCCTGTGCCAACCCCAGGACCACCTCCTAACTCGACATGCCCAAACCACCACCAGAGCTGGCTCCACTGTAGCATCTCTACTCTGAGTCTCTCCCAAATGATTGAACTCCTTGTTAAGATGTATGTGTCCTACTGCGCAAGTGTCCAGTGGGGGTGGGGCATGGCTACGCGCAGGCGGGAAAGGGGGTGGAGAAGTTTGGAGGGTCCGTTTTTTCTGTGGTTGTACAAAAGAAGGCGACCATTAAAGTTGGAGTTACTATGCCAGTTGTGTGATTATTGGAGTACCACTCCTCACCCCGTCTCTAAGGAGAGCCCAGCTACCCTTCAGAGGAAGCTGATTTGCGCCAATTCAATCTCTGTTGTAACTTTATCGCAGATTTTTGTTTGATAACAGCATTTTGGTTATTTTGTAAGTGATTTAAGTGTTAGCCACATGTTTAGTGAGAGCTGTTAATTATAGATTTAATTTTCTGCTAAAATTGAGCATTTAAAAGGTATTTCATTAGAAAACTGCGTTTCCCAGAATCCTTTGTGGTAGATGAAAGTTACTCAGGTTTTAGCTAGCAAGGAAAGTTTCGGGAAGCCATTATATGTTGCTCTGATGTCGAGCAGTTTATTTGTTGTACATTCCCCTTTTTGAAGCCTTATATAAAGACTCGTTTCTACAATTGATGTCCGATCCATTTTTTGGCTAAGTGGATTCGCCACAATAATCTCGTTCTTTCGGTCAGAGCTGAGTTGAGCACAGGTGAGGGTGGGGACATAGATCAACCGCTAAATCAACAACTTTGCTTTCACTCTCAGCTCTCGTCAGCACAACAGCCCGGCACAGCTTACGTATCGTTGCAGCCACTTCACCAATCCATCTGTCGATTTCTCGCTCCCCACAAGACCCAGAGATGCCTAAACTCCTCCACCCAGAGTGGGCACTCCACCCATTTGCAGTTGAGAACCAGGCCTCAGACTTGGAGGTGCTAATTCTCATTCATGCCGCTTCACACTCAACTGCTACCCACTCCAGTGCGATCTAGAGGCCACCACCTGATGAAGCCAACAGAACCAACATTGAGGCAGTTAAACAGCTGCTTGGTCCCTGGAGTGAATGATTCACCCTGGGTCCCTAAAGGCTCTGGATGTTGTCGGCTGTCTTGGTTGACACGCCGCTACAACATTGCGTGGAGATCTGGGATGGTGGTTCCCATCTTTAAGAAGGGAGACCAGTTGGACCTTCCCAGATCCCCTTGTAGTGGGGGGATCCAAACGAGGGTTTATTTGATTTTAGATTTATTTTGGTTCAACTTTCAGCCCCTGTCAGGGGCGGAGCGTGGGGGTGGCTTACGGGGCTTAAGCCCGGGTTGTTTTGTCAGAAGCCCGGGGTATTTTGGAGTGTAATTTTTTCATAGTTAGAGGCCTGGCTGACAACTGTATAAAACAAAAAGTACACACAATATTCGAAGCACATAGTGCACACTGTGGGAATTTACGACTGTGCATGAATCCCCCCCTGATATTGGTATGATCCAAGCTCAGGCACTAAGCGACTGAGCGAGGGGGCGGGGCAGCTGCTACCTGTGAGTGCACTGTTGGAGAGACGGAGCCAGCCATACTAAGGAGAGCTTAAGTTTGACCAGGTACCAAAGCAAATCATTCGTACCGTATAAATAATGTAAATATGACGGTGAATCACGAAAGATTGATATGAAACTGATCACTTGACCAATATTATTTTACTTGCTCTTCAAGTGAATCAACAAATGGCGAAATGAAAAGCCGAACAAATGCTATTTTTTAGAGAGTCTTAGCTTACGTGTGTTTATTTCATATTTTCAGTTCTTACCCTCCCCGACTAATTCGGTTTCAGTTATGTACTGAAATATAAGAATGGACATTCGAGGGTTCTTTCAAAGAAAAAACTCAGGTAAATGTTATTTTATATATTATGCTTTGTATGTTGTTCAGTATATTTCTATGCAAAACAAGAGGGATTTCAGTACACAGCAGGATATTCACATTTGTAACCAGATATTTACACTTTAGGGAGAAAACATAAAACATTTTTACTGTACAACATCAATTTAGAGTAAACTTTTGTTTTAGATAAATATTGAAATATATTTTGAATTAGTTAAATGTCAGAATAAAGAGAGACAGAGCTGTCTATTTTTTATCACTTTCATTAAATTTAGGAGTACATGTACACTAAGTTTATTGTTAATTAATAAGAAAACTCCAGACGATTCCATTCTGAGCTGAAGAAGCTTCTGATAGGTTAGTAGAGTCCATGTGAGTAAACTGGTGGCACAGCTGTGGATGCATATAAGGCAAAACACAGAGCCTTCTTCTTTGAAATGGGAAAATCAAGAGATGTCAACCAAAACACCAGGAAAAGAACTGTGGAGCTCCATAAGTGTGGCTCAGTTTGAATACAATTTGGTGCCATTTGCAATTAAAAAACACAGACAGTTTCTCTCTTTACTCTTAAAGTTAACAAATATGTTTTTTATATTTATCAATCTAAAAAAATAAACATTTAGTCTGATTTGATGTTACAATTAAAAAAGTGTTTGTTTTGATCTGAAGAGTTTGTAAATATCTGGTTTCAACTGTATATTTGATGATTGTCAGCACAAAGAGAGAGAGAGAGGAGCAGAGATTGAGATGGAGAATGAGGACAGAACAGAGATGAACAAGAGCAGGTGAGACACACATGTTAGTCAAATGGTTGCTTACTAAAAGTATCACCGTATCATAGGTACTCATGTATCTCGTACCTAGTGTTTCTTTTTAGGTTTGCTATTTTTCAAATTCTATATTTATTAAGTTCTGCAGGCTTGTTTGCACAACAAGGCTAAATAATTATATAAACTTTTCTCAATCTAAATATTGGACTTTGGTAGAATTAAATAAATAAGTGTAGTGCAGGTCTATGATGATTTTTAGTGCTACTATCATCTGGTTCTGATTGTGGTTATGTCTTGGTTAAGTCCCCCCCCCCCCCCCCCCCTCAAAAAAAAAAAAAAAATCCCACATGCATACTACCCTTTAGGGCTAAGCCCCGGGTGTTTCAAATGTCTGGCTCCTCCTCTGGCCCCTGTTAATTAAAGTAATCTTAAGAGGTTTGTTTATGGTTAATAATTATTTTATTATTTCTTTGAAGATGAGTTTTCTGCAGGTAGGGCAATGCTGAATTTTGAAAGTTCCTCCCCCAACATGATGGGAATTTATTATGGCTTTCTTATCTTTTGGAAAATTGCTGCAGGACTCCTCAATGAGAGCTTATAATGTGCTTGTGTTTCTTAATTTACTCCTGTTAAAGGACCATGGTATACCACTACTGATGATAACAGAGATATCGGTGTGAATGAGCCTCCTCCTGTTATTAAAATTAGAATTTCATGTCTGGTTTCTGAACACCAAGATCCAGACGGCCAAAATTGAAAAGCTGGAAAAGTCCACATTAAGTCGCCACCTAGAGTCAAGAAGTTTATGTTGTTCATGAGAAGAGAAGATCGGGTGGAGCATCGTAGCACCAAAGCTAATGAATTATTTACTTACCCCGATCACGAGCACGAGTATTGACTGAACAGAATGAGATCCATGGTGTTTAAAACATTTGAGGTGATTTGATAGGATAGGATGCCTCCTGTTTCAGCATAGGAAGAGACCAGGATACACATTTGATTGGATGGAAAAATAATGGCACTTAAACCTACAATGTGGCATCTGCTTTAAAATGGACAGACAGCTATGAAGCATGTTACAAATGTAAAAGGTGGTCAGTAAAGTCTCATTTTTGAGCTTCTACTTCAGCATTTTGACCAACACCATGTTCGTGATTGGTTCTCTGTCAGAGTAAAGCCAATCTCACCATTCTGCACTTCCTGCAACAAGGACAGTGAGCATGGTGACTTTTAGTTGTAAATTTGCCCTTTAACCTCGAGTGTCTTCCAAACATATGAGGGTGTTGGTTGTTTGGTCCATAAAGGTTCATCTGCTGTTTAAACTGCTGAAGGACTCGTGAGCTTTCTATGTGCAAATGAAAGACTTCTTTCCCGTATGAAGACATTATTTAAGGTGTTATTGTGTGAATCGCTTGGTTGGAGCTGGAGCGACTCTTCATGTCAGTGCTTCCTGCTGGAAGGAGACCTTTAAAGCTTTAACAGACAAATAAACTTTATTGATGTGCTGCTATTAATTCAGATCCGCCGATTCTCCTGCAGCAGGCCACAGGTCGCACTTTGTGTGTCCTGACAGCACCAACGGGAGATTTACGAGCAGCGTGGGCTGTTCGGGGGCGAGTCTGTGAAGCTGTTGTTTCTATGTGGCGGGCGTTTCTGGGCTCAGCTGTGATTCATGCTGACCTGATAGGGTGGTACGGGCTGAGCGTCATCAGCGCCACCTCTGATATGAAACCCATCACAGGCTGGTTAATTATTCATCCCATCACCAGCAGGTGACCTGTAATTTGCACAGAGGCGTCTGACTCCAACAGCTGCCAGGTTGAATCACATGACGATGGCGTGTTATGATACGTGAACGCGGCGGTACGATCTGCCACTTCCTCTCAGTGTCTGGCGCGCTGCTGCAGGGTCTCGCTATGGTGTTTGCTGGTTGCCAGGCTGGCGCGTGCTGCCTGTCAGAGCGCGGTCGCTTTCTGTGTCACAGTTAGCTGATGTGACCTGATGCATCATGTGGGTGCTGCATGTGTGATGTTACCATCTGAATCAGGAGATGGAGATGATATACACGCTGGATGATTTTAGCAGTACTGTGCAGTACGACAGTTTGAGAAGTCTGCCAAAACCTTTGATCGATACTCTGATCATCACACGAGCTAAAGATCGTCCTCTTTTGTGTTTACGCTGATTCATTTTAATTCTTCGTCGACAGCTTTACTTTATTTGGTACATTAAACAGCCAATCACATGGCAGCAACCTCAAAGCAGATGGACTGCAGCAGCAGAAGACCACACTGAGACCGCTGCTGTCGGCTAAGAACAGGAAACAGGAAACAGTTCACACGATCCCATAATGGAAACACGTTGCGTGCGAGCTTCAGATAGTAGGAGCAGAGTTTGGTTTAAACAGCATGAAAGCTTGGCTCCATCCTGCCCCTCGTCAACAGGTCAGGCTGCTGCTGGTGTGATGGTGTGGGGATATCTTCCTGGTACACACCGGGGCGCTCAGAACTCCACAGCCTACCCGAGTGTTGTTGCTGACCATGTGCATCCCTCCTCCTCCTTCTGATGGATAACACACCGCGCCGCAGACTATCTTGTGCATAGAACATAACGATGAGTTCCCTGTACCCACATTACTTCCACAGGCACAGATCTCAGTCCAGTAGAGCAGCGGTCCCCAACCCCTGGGCCAAAGACCGGTACTGGTCCGTGAGTTGTTTGGTACCGAGTTGAGGCTCGGGTGTGAAATTTTAGTTTTTCAGGGTTTTTATCGTTAACTCAGTTTCCCTGGGTCTTTTCCCGTGTGTTATGAATAAATCTTATAATAATCTCACCTTAAAGGTCGGTCCGTGAAAACATTGTTGGACATAAACCGGCAAAAAAGGTTGGTGACCGCTGCAGTAGAACGCCTTTAAGATGTGATTTTATGGGAGATTTTCATTATCAGTGACTGTGTGACGTCATCACGGACCAAAATCTCTGAGGAATGCTTCCTTGTTGAATCTGCAACATCAAGAATTAAAGCAGCTCTGAAAGAGGAGAATCAACTGCAGAATGACAAAGGAGCTCAGCAACTTTGCTTTTATAATGAGAATGCAACGAGCTGAGAACTGCAGCGCAGACGAGTCACAGTCGTCGGTGCAGACGGACTCTGATAGGTCGAAATATGTTTGCAGTTATCAGCAAACCTTTGCCGGTCTGTCTGTGAGTAGAGACCGGTTCCAGCCAGCCAACCCGTGCTGTCACCTTGTAATCGGAAGTGGGCGCCCAGGTCGAGTACACCTGGGATAGGTCACCAGTGTATTGCAGTGCTAACAGAGAGAAACAACCATTTATGTTTACATAACATCTACAGTGAAGTTAGAATCGGTAAATATTCTGAAAGCACGTCTAATTATCAGTATTTATTTGTATGAAATATTGTTCAGAGCTGCATGAATTTAGCACCAGCTTTCAGAGTTCATATGTTTTTATCAGAAGTACTTCCAGAAAGAGCTAATCCTGTGTCTCTGGCAGCTTTAGTACTCGGTTTGATCTTTACACAGGACAGTTCAGGAATCCATACATGCTGAGACCCACCTGTAAATCTCTCAGTGCACATATTTCCATCCAATTATGCTGAGCCGTGTCTGTAGTGTCTGACAGCCGATGTCAGAAATCATAGAGCAGACACGCGGACTCGTTAGGAGGGAAAATTAGTGGAAAACTTTATTAGCACTGGAATTTCCCTGCATGAACAGATGGAGATGTAATGATCGTTATCGACGTGTCCGGTCCAAACACCTAATCATCTGAACTGGCCTTGAGGAGCGCAGGCAGCAGGTTTACCTGACCGTGTGGATCTCTCAGCAGCTGTCCACCTCGGCCTCATTAAACTCCTCCCAACCTCTGCTGTAACATCCATCAGCTGCTGTTAACACTGATGGAAGGAGGTGTGTGTGTGTGTGTCACAGTAAAAATGTGACTGTGTGTGAGTGGAACATCTCCCTCATCATCTTAGTGACGCACACCAGCCCTCTGTGGAGAAGAGCCGGTGAAAAATCCACTGCTGTGTTCACACAGTGATGATGAGGCAGTTTGTAGCATCTGGAAGCTCTTCGAGGCGTCTGTGGCGTCACTCTGCGCTCTTTTTGTCATTTCTCTGTGGATAAGTACATTTGGGGCGAGTGTGTCCCAGTTCAGCCCTCCGAAACAAGATCCTGTCCATCTCAGGTTAGTCTGGGGACACGCCGGAAGACTTCTGAAGCTCTGTTATTAAAAAAAACTAAGTGGATCACAGGCTTGTTGGAGCTGTGTGTGAGTCACAAAGCCAAAATATGAGATATTTTAGATGAGGATGAGATCATTTTGAGCATGAATGGACTCTGTGATCATGCTTTTCTCAAGCAGTTGTGTGATTGTTTGGTACATATGATTCTTTTCTGACTTTGTGTCTCAGTTACCAGGTAAATTGGACGGTCTGAGTCAGATCTCTTTATTTTGGGTGCCTGTTTTCTCTCTTCGAGTTTCCACCACTAAAACTTACTCCAGGAAACTTTGGAGCAACTCACTCCCACAGCAGGAACCAGGATGTCATGCTGGGTGGAGTTGTTCATTCTGTGAGATGAGGCAGTTACCCCACGAACACACTGGACACAGCTGCCTGTCCAGTAAGTGGTGCAGAGGGTGTCAGCATGATCCATGATGGATAACAGCTTGTTCAGCAACAGAAGTGTCCGGTTTGCAGCCAATCAAAGAGCCCGCCTTCCTCATCAGTTTGTTCAGTCTGTCGGTGTTACCAGCTCAGATGCCCCCCCCCCTTCCCCCCAGC
Organism: Rhamphochromis sp. 'chilingali'; assembly: GCF_963969265.1. Lineage (NCBI taxonomy): Eukaryota > Metazoa > Chordata > Actinopteri > Cichliformes > Cichlidae > Rhamphochromis > Rhamphochromis sp. 'chilingali'. The sequence goes on from NC_137930.1 coordinate 2,092,695, forward strand.
AGACCACAGCAAGATATACCCCACAGGATCTTAGACACAGTCATTCTCCACCACCCTAGGGTGCATGTCTGATTTTGACCTCAGGACTTCCAGGCCATACTCGGCACAGATGTTCCTGCTAGCATCTTGCACCCTGCTGTTATGTGCTGGATTGTCTCTGGGGCATCTTTACACAGCCTGCACCTGGGGTCTTGCCTGGTGTGATAGACCCCAGCCTCTATGGATCTTGTGCTCAGAGCTTGTTCTTGTGCTGCCATGATTAGTGCCTCTGTGCTGTCTTTCAGTCCAGCTTTGTCCAGCCACTGGTAGGACTTCTGGATGTCAGCCACCTCTATCTGCCGGTGGTACATACCGTGCAGGGGCCTGTCCTTCCATGATGGCTCCTCTCCTTCCTCCTCTTTCTTGAGTTTCTGTTGTCTGAGGTATTCACTGAGCACTCGGTCGGTTGTGGGCATCTTCCTGATGTACTCGTGGATGTTGTCTCATCTTCAACAGTGGTACTGACACTTATCAGTTCCCGGCCTCATTCCTTCCATTTATTATACAGTCTCAGGGTGCTGGGTCTGGGTTACAGCTTTCCTAGCGACCTCTTCATGGTTCCCATTTGCCTGCGGGATCCCCAGGTACTTGTATCTGTCCTCGATGTCTGCGATGTTGCCTTCTGGTAGTTTGAGCGCCTCGGTTTTGACTACTTTCCCTCTCTTTGTTATTATCCGACTACACGTCTCCAGTCTGAGTATCATTGCTGTATATCCTGCCGGTGTGGATGATGTGATGTCTCGCTCACTCTTGGCATACAGCTTGATGTCATCCATGTAGAGGAGGTGGCTGACAACTGCTCCACTCCGTAGTCTGAGGGGGTTCAGGCTTACGGAGAACGACAGTGGGGACAGGGCATCACCTTGGTAGATGATCCTCGGGGATCAGGACTGTCTGGCCTTCAGTTAGCACCCATTGATGAGACGTTAGTAGAAATGCTAGTAGATGAGAGACACCCAGAATGACCTGATGTCCCCCCCCCCCTTGCTGTAGCATTTGTGTTGTACATTGTCGATCTCCAGCTCTGAGAGCAGTTCCTTCTTCTGAAAGTTGGAGCTACTTGTTGTCTAGCTGTCAGTCTGGATGCGGGGTATTGAAGATTCCACATCCTCTTCATGTAACCCCTTCATCACAAGCATGAATGTCAGGGTAACCTTGAGCTTTTATGATTTCTTTGAACTGTTCCAGTGTGGAAGGATTGCACAAGATTTACACCAGATTTAAACACGTTAGCAACCATCTCTGAACCATTTCTAAACAATTGCAGATTTCAAGATCATCAGTTCAACAACTGTATGTTAGTGTAAGTTATTTAGGTGTGTCACTGCTTTACTGAGGTCTGTAAGAAGACCCAAACTGTTCATCTCAGGTTTGAGGAAATTGGTTAGGATGTTAAGGAACCACCGAGGCTCAAGCCTTCCATGATGGCCCCGCCCCTCCCTGAGCCTGGTTCTTCCTGTTAAAAGGGAGTTTTTCCTTCCCACTGTCGCCAAAGTGCTTGCTCATAGGGGTCATATGATTGTTGGGTTTTCTCTGTAGGGTCTACCTTACAATATAAAGCACCTTGAGGCGTTTGTGGTTTGGTGCTGTATAAGTAAAATTGAATTGAACTGGAAACTGCTGGAACACCTGCGTCAACAGTGAGGCCAGTTTTGCATCTCCATTGACTGAGAGGGTGCCAACAAAGACAGAAGCTACAAAATCAAAACTTTTGCAGTTGTCCATGTACGGTTTTCAGACATGACCAAGACTGAGCTATGTGGCCACAAAGACAAGAAGTATGTTTGGAGGAGTAAAGATGAGACTTTCAACCTAAGAACAGTGCAACAGCTGTCAAACATGGTGGCGGTAGTATCTGCCAGTGGTCCTGGTACATTAGCCACAGTGGATGGAATAATGAATCTAAATTCTTCAACTTCTCAAATCAACAGCTAGATGGCTGAAACGTGGACAGTTTAGTGACAGTTTTCCAATTCTGCTACGAAGAGTGGAAAAATATGAGACTGGATTATGCTGGGATGATGTTGATGGGTACCAAAAACGTCTGGTTGAGGAGCAACTTGCTAAGAGTTATTTAACCATATATTAGTGGGCATATATGTATATATCTGAGCCTATATGTATACCTTTGACCCGTGGGGATCAGAGAAAACCCCCAAACAGTTTTTCTTAAAGTCATTAAAGATGTATGCTGTACAATCTTTCCACTCTGGAAAAAGACCAGTTCAAAGGTATCATGAAAGCCCAGGATCACCCTGACGCTCGTGCTCGTTATGAGTGGATGGATGGTGTTAAATGTGCTTGAGAAATCAAAAGCAATCCTCACCATGCAGCCGTTACTATCCACAGTGCATTCTCTGCAGCATGGAGACTGTTGCAGCATCCCCCCCAGATTTGGTCCGTACACAAACTACATAATACACCACATGATGCATACATGACAAACTACAACACACAGCTATAACAACAGGATCAGTCAAACACGTACTCATAACATGAGAAGACTTCCACATGACTCTATATGTTACGCTTTTACTCAAAGAGCTCAAAGCCAGTGCAGTAAGCTCCGTCAGTTCTGAGAGATTCTTATGCAGCATTTATCCAGTTATATGTATATTTATAAAATGCATGTTCTTCGTCTCTCTGGGAGAGCCTTTGTAGCAGTAAAATACCTTTTACATTATGCATATTATTTTCTTTTGTAATCCAGAAAGACCTCAAAGAAAACCAGACACCGACAGATATGAAAGTAAGTTTACTTGTGAAGCACTTTAACTGTAAAAGCTCAGTCGGTGTAGCTGCGAGTGCTTCTAATGCAGCATTTTCCCAAACTGGGATTATTAAGACGCAGCTTTCTCTAGGTTTTCTATGAAATTCTGCTCAAAGGCACTAAAGATATTAAAAACAGATTGGGAGGCCACAGCTCTGCTGCTAATTTCGCTGTGGAGATAACATCAAGGTCGCACCTTTTTACTCACTTGAAAGGTGCACGTGGAGAACGCACTAATTGATGTAGAAGCACGGCGGGCATGTTAATGGAAAAAAAGTTAATTAGAAAATTTACATTTCATCAAAAAATAACTGCTGGGATGGATTTTTAAACCACAAATGATGATGATTTCTTTTTCTTGTAGCTCTGATTCATCACCACAGCACACCAAGCTGAGTCGAATGAAAGACTAAATGCAGTAAACTCAATTGTCCTTGGTTCTTTAAAGATTTCATACTCATTCCTTGTCAAATGTAGCAGAGAATTGGTGTCATATAAACTGCAACCTTTTTATTTCTGCAAAAAGGTCCCAGCTTGTTTTCTCTTATTTCTTTTCCTTTGCGAGTCAGTAAATTCAGCTGCTATGGCTAAATCAATATTTATGTATCCAAGGCCTCTTTGGTCAGCCTGCAGGACCAACCTACACACACACACACACATGCGTGAGGAATTGCAGACAAATTTCCATTTAAAAAGTCACTGAGGCTATAATTCACAATGTTCCCAAGCTGGATGATAAATCAGGGCTGGAACAGCCTCGTAACAGTCCAGAGGGATGATGAAGGGCGTCGGACCTTCTCCTCATAAACGCGACGAGCTAACTGAAGCGGCTGCAGGACGAGATGAGCACCGCCCCCCTCCACCACCTCTGTTAGGCTGAATCCTCTGATCAGATCTTTGTTTGAGCGATAAGGTGACGGAGGGAAGTGACGCTGCAGGAGATGATTTGGAGGCTGATGATTAAGGATAATGAAATGAAGGCGATAATTTGATCCACCGTCAATGAAAACGTTAACGGCTATTCTCTCCTGATTTTCATCTTCTTTTTTTTGTCTTCCCACATGAACACTTTGATCAGTTTACCGCTGGAGATCATTTTGTGAGCTCCTGTTTGGTTTCCAGAAACTGTTAAGATTAAAAGCACAATACAAAAAGTCTGAAACATGCTAAAAGCAGAAAATGCACTTGTGATTGTAGCCATTCCCCAACTCTCTGTGAATGGGACTCATGGCCATTGATCAGTGGTTGTTGATCAATGGTCATGAGAATTTGCATAATTAAGATTAAGGAACTGACCTCCCAGCCCACTGCTCCTTCAGTGGGCTGGTTTCACTCATTATGCAAATGTCCTGTTTATAAGATTGAAACCTGCAGTCAGCTGAGCCTGAAGAAGTCACTTGGATGAGTGATGAAATGTTTCTCCCACAAAACGCTACGTCCAGATGAACAGAATCAACTTTTGGAGATATACCAGCAACACCACTAACATTAGCTAATGCTACAGTTAGAGACCGTAACACAATCAAAATGATTCCAACCGTGTGCAAACAACTTGCATCCATGTTACCTTTGAAGATGAGGACCAGGTCTCGGACAACTCGCAGTCAGCTGCAGTCGTCAGAGTGACTTTAGTGCATCACTAAGGCAATGAAATGATGATAAGACACAGCAATTATCAGTTTACAGTTGTTCTGGTGTGAACCAAAAACACATCTCGATCAGGTTTCAAATGAACTCCAGAGCAGTTTGTTTATGTTGTGAATGTGATCCAACCTCAATCCAACACAGCTACCAGGTGTATGCTGCAATTTGAGCTAAGCGCCCTCCTGTAGTTGGGTGTGTTTTGCAATCTGAGATACAACAGGTACCATATATGTGCAGAGTACACAAACGGTAAGTGTGGAATAGCAGCTAGCAGTAGAATTAATGCAATCTGGCCACTCCGGTCTTTAAGTGATGACGTATGAATCCTGCTTCCAGCCCAAACTACCCTACGTTTATTAAGGCTGTTGTGTTTTTAACATGTTTTAATGTTTTGTATCTTTTTCTATTTAATCTGAACAAGCCCCTCAAAACAGTCAGTGATCACTGTCGGCTTCTCTCAGTTTTTATCATCGCTCTTCATTTTAAAGCTCAGTTTTTAAACCCTTATGATGTAACTCCAGCCCATGTAGCAGTATATGAATGACTAACCTCGTATTGTGGATGGATTATCTCAGTTGTTCTCCTGACTGAAGTTTGGTCCATTTACAGCATCCTGCCATGCGATTGCATTTGTCTCTAACCATCAGGAACCCTCACGTTAGCTTTTATCCAGTGGAAAAAAGTTGGTGTTCATCCTGCAGGCTTCAGTGTGTTTATGCTAACATAGCTGTGTCGCTAGCGATCACGTAGCAGATCAGCTACTGATTGGAAGGTTGGTTGTTCGATCCTTGGCTTCCCCAGTCTGCATGCCAAATTATCCTTGGGCAAGTTTCTAACCCCAAGTTGTGTGAATGTTGGTTAGATTGCACTTGAATATACAAGTGCTTGTATGAGTGTGAATGAGTGTATACAGCACTTTGAGTACTCTGGGAGAGTAGAAAAGCGCCATGTAAGAATCAGTCCATTTACCACATCATTATATAGCAGCTAGCCAAACTTCAGTAACCCTACAAACGTCACTGCTGTTTAGTTTTCTGTCTTCATTTATGTTGGAAGTGACAGCAGAGCTGTACGTTTTAATTTATTCAGAAACCTCTCACTCAGAACATGCTATATCATGTTTAGGTGGAAGCTAGCGAGCTAACTTCCGCTAACTTCTAACTCTGTTAAACTTCATAAATCCTGTTTTCATGGATGCCTGGATGTTAAACTTAATTGTTACACCTGGTAAAGCAGAATGCTGATCATTTTATTTATTATGTAACTCTCAGCGATGGTGCAGTGTTCGTTTGACTTTGGACCCAGAAACGGCTAATGACGTCAGACTTAAAGAGCGGATAAGTGGACTAAACATTCTCATTTGGTTTAAAGAGACTTGCTTGGTTCACTTGTTGTTTTTGTCAGTTTTGGGAAAAAACTACAGGAAAAGGCTGAAGTTTACAACCTCATCATCTGATTCAGAGTAAATGAACTTTAAGTGTGAAAGTGTGAGTGACTGCAGTCAGTCCAAGTTGGGCAGCTTGCCTCCATCCAGGCAGCCTGTATAGTTGCCTTGTGAATAGTTGTCATTATATTTTTACTGTATTGTGACTGAAAAAAATAACATCATGCAGGCTACAGTTAGCCCGCTAGCTTTGTTCCTAGTCATTCCTAGTCCTAGTCAGTTCTGTTTTTGAGTCGGGTCGTCATAGATATCCAAAGTTAAATCAAAGAATAAAGCTGGGTGTGATAAAATATAAATATATAACTGAAATAACTAACTGACCCTAAACTGAACTGAAAACAAACAGTGGAAATTACAAAACCATCATAATTCTGGTGAACATTTCTTTCTTTTATTATCACTGCCATCAATACTTGGAACCTGATTTATTTCATGCATCAGTAAAAATGGGTGTAGTTGCTGTCATCGCTGCAGTTTAACAGTAATAATTTTCCAATGCTGGTGTTGCATTAAATGTAATGCTGCCTGAAGTCTGAATATAAATGGCGACATTTGATTTTGTTGTATTTCTGTGTTTGAATTGAGGAGTTTAATTGTGGTCCTCTCAGCATGAGTGGAGCCATCATGGTTCACTGTGGTCACAAAGAGATGGACATAGAAACATTACTCAGGTCGGCTGCGGAGTTTAAATTATGCTCAGTTGGGACCCAGGAAAAACTCTCCTGCAGTCAGTCCACAGCCAGCCTGAACTGCTGATACAGGCGGGATGGAGCCATGCTTTCATGTTGTTCACGTCATACTCTGACCCTACCGTCCGAATGTCGCCGCAGAAATCGAGACTCAAAAGATGTTTCAATGCTTTTCTATTTTGCAGTTCTGGTGAGACTCTGAAATGCAGCTTTAGGCTGGCAGCAGCGACACCCAGTGTGGACTTCTGCCTCAAAGTTCAACATGTTGTGCACTCACAGATGCTCTTCTGCAGGCTTTGGTTGTTATTCGACCTACCGCTGCCTTTCTGTCAGCTTGAACCAATCTGGGCACTCTCCTCTGACCCCTGACATTAGCAAGGCACGTTACTGGATTACTGTGGCTCACTGGATTTTTTGTTTTCAGTCCGACCTCTGTAAACACTAAAGATGGGTTTGTGGGAAAATCCCAGCAGATCAGCAGTTTCTGAAACAGTCAGACCAATCTGTCTGGCACCAACAACCATGCCAAGTTCAGAGTTCCCTCCATCAGCTTTCTTTCCCACTGTGATGCCCTAACCCTAACTTCAGCAGGTCATCTCGACAATGTCTTCTCGATTAAATTGAATGAATTTATAATGAACGTCTGACTGAAAACAAAGTTCTTGCTTTCTTAGAAGTTTATCTCATTTTCCATCTTTTCAGGACTCTGGCCTACAAGAACCGCTATGTTCGAGTTCCAGATGGTCACTTCTGGATCGAGGGAGATCATCACGGCCACAGTCTGGACAGCAACAGCTTTGGACCGGTAAGCACTCATCCCACTGCAGTGACACTGATGCCCTCCTTTGGTAGAAACATCTTCTATGTTCAGGAGTTTTCAGTCAGTCTGCGATACACAGTAAGGAAACAGTATTGGGTTACGTCTCTTAATCTTCATCAGTATAAAAACACATGACTTTGCAGATGATGCTGCAGCTGCTGTGATGGCCTGATAGAGACCTCTTCTTCCTTAACTTCTATTTCACCACAATCACTCCAGCCCTCTGCACGGCCTCCTTCACTGCATCTATGAACCTCCTCTGAGGGCTTCCTCTTTTCCTCCTTGCTGGCAGCTCCATCTTCATCATCCTTTGTCCAGTATATCCTGCACAGGTCCAAACCGTTGGTGGATTACGTGTTGGAATCTGTCTGACTCTATAAAATGGATGTTGATTAACTGCAAACCTTCAACAGTCTGTTTGAATGATCCCTCCAGATTAGACTAAGGTTGCCTCCTGACAGCAAACCTCTGCACTGATCACTGAAGCTACCTGCAGTCAGTCCCAAACATCAAAAAACCGAATTATACACCAACCACCATCTTTACCTGGTTGCACAGTGTGTCAGAGACATCACTGAGTGCAGAGACGGTCGAGCAGCTCCTGTAGGTGTGATGTGTGCAGGCTGCGTCATACTTGTGTCCATATGTGTGTTCTTGCATACACTACAAGTTTAAAATGTTTCAGCGGGATCCAAATCTGGGCTTCGATTAAACCTGTGATTGAAATGTTCTTTAATATAATTAATAATGAATTAATTCCTTTACAATCGTTTATTTAAAATTAGGTGTGTTTTAAATCCCTCTGCAGAGTTTTAGCTCCTCACCCAGTAGGCTGATGGACAGACGTGAACCTGAAAACAAATTTATCATAGACACACACACGCGTCAGCGTTGCCATGGAGACCTGACTAATGAGGACCCAAAGTCTCGCAAAAATCTCACTGTCAAAGTCGAGATTCACACTTTGTTCATAAATGTGGTGTAAAGCTTTATTATGGCTTAAACAGAAGGAGAAATAATGAAGCTGTGAGCAAGGCATTACTGCAGCACACTGTACTGTTTGGGGGAAACGGTAAAGAAGGAACATGGAGCTTTGGGAGAATCCACGGATAAATAACTCCAGTATGTTTCCTTTACGTGCACTGCATACTGTGGGCCCGGTTTCATCTGCCCTGTCCCGATCCGAGCTGGGTCCTCTCCTCCTGACTGGAGCCGAGCGTCACAGAGTCCGTAGGGAAGCCAGAGTGACGGCTTGTTTCGGCGCCATCTTTCAGCGTTTTGTTGTGGTCGGCAGATTGACAAGTACGTTAACAAAGCAGGATGTTTGTGCAGACCTAGTTTTTTCATCCTGACAGACACATAAAGATTTCATTAACACCGTGTTTCAGGCTCATCTCTCCAGGGCAGGAAGAGTGTTAAAAGTCTGATATTGACTCCTGTTCTCTGCGCTATTTGTAGTTTTTCCCCTGTTGGTTGGAGCGGGATAAATTTTTCAGCAAAGAAGTAGTCGTTTGCTATGGACAGCACATTCAGAGCCAGACAGAAAGCCCTGCTCTCCCACTGATGCAAAGCTATCCAAGGAGCTGAGCAGAAATCCCCTCTGAGCTCAAACCCAGAGCACATAGAGCAGCAGCTCTGCAGAGCCTCTTTGTTCCTGAGACGACCGGCAGCCTACAAAGAGAGGCTGAGTTTTAAATATGCTGTGCCTCTCTCCTATTATGTTTCTGACCACACCACTCTTCTGCAGATTATGAGTTTTCTTTCAGTATTTCCAGCAAACGCCCGTTCAGTTCCAACTTTTCATTAAAGACCGCTGTTTCAGTGTGAAGTCTGTGGCTAAATGTAATTTAGATTCACATGATGATCATCTGCAGAGAATTTCCTACGAAGGTGTAAACTACAGCTCCTTCTTACAAACTGCTGCCTCTGACATCCTGTTAGACGTCTTTGCTATGAAGGGGGTCTGACCAGATGTCATGGCTGCTGGGATGGGCTGATAGAGAGGAGCTGAAATCAACCCTAACCCTGCCTTAGGATTGTTCTGGTCCATGGTTCTGTAAAACGTACTAAACAGTGAGTTCAGCGTATTTATTAACTTTCAGTCTCAGTAAATGGCACGCTTACTGCTTCCATAGGAATTAAGAATATTAAAGGTCAGTACCAGCCAGGTGCTGCTTATTAAATGCACAAATGCACTTAATTAAAGGATCATCAGTTGGTGTGAGCACCACTACTTATGGCACTTTTGCTAGTTTGAACCAAGCCAAGGAGGAAAGATGTCAGCAAAGATCTTGGGAAGGATTATAAGGCCGTCTACAAATACTAAGGGAGATTATTCACAAATTGAAAACATTCAGCTGCAAGTCTTCACGGCACTGGACGTTCCAAAGAATTCACCCCAAGGTCAGACCGTGCAAAACTCAGAAGAACTCCAAAAATCCAAAAGCTGGTTAGCAAAGAGTGAACAAGTATGGCTTGTTTAGGGCTTCAGGGGAAAGAGTCTTCTCTCTAAGGAGAACATACCAGCATGGTGTATATTTCCAAAACTGCATCTTAACAGACGAGACCACAGTGGAGATGTTCGTCCATCACGCACAGCAGCACGTCTGGAGGAAACAAACACCTCATACAGCCGTCAGCACGGTGGAGGAGGGACGATGATCTGAGTGGACCATGAGCTCCTCTGTAGAGTCAGTGTGAGGCCGTGTGTCCCACAGCTGAAGCTCGGACCAAACCGGGTCATCAACAGGACAAAGATCCCAGCACAGCAGCAGGTCTGCAACAGAACGACCGAAGAAGAGAAGAACGGAGCTGCTGCAGAGCTCAGAGAGCTGTGCATGAACGAATGCTGCAAACCTCAATGAGGCGAAAAAGAATATGAAGAAGAGTGGACCAAAACTCCTCCACAGTGATGTGAGAGACTGACGAAGCCACAGAGAAAATCCTCCCTGCAGGTTATTGCTGCTACAAGCTGTTGAATCAGGGGTGGACTCAGTCTTTCCCTCGACTGTCACATGAAAACTTTCTTTTACATATAATCGTCTAACACTGTCACTGCACGGACAAATACAAGAGCGAAAGGTGTGAGGCTGTGGTATCTTACAGATATTTGTAGCTTCACGTTATTCTGCAGCTTGTGATGCTTCTGCTCGTTTGCTGGGGTGAAACTGGAGCTTCTGCCAGACCCAGAGTCCAAAGCTGTGGCCGTTTTTTTCTTTCTTCAGCACGTTTGAAGAAATCTGCTGACGTCAGAGTCAACAACAACATCAACCTGTGTTTATTTCATCCACACCTGTCACCATTTTCACAGCTATTTGTCTGTCACTGCTTAATGGCACAGAAGGATGACATCCAGTCGTTGCTCCAGACTAGCTCTGGCCTGTTCCAGCCTGGAGACGTTTCTCTGCTGCTCAGAAAGGTGGTGTGAGCGCAGTGGTCTTTGTCAGTAGATGTTTCATTGCAGAGTTGAAGAGCACACGTCAGCTTCTGCCCCTCGTGACAGACGTCACCGGCGTTCTCGTCCCTAAAATCACATTACCCTTTCATTGCTGCCAAATGGCCAAAGCCACAGCAGCAGAAGCCTCAGCTGTGTTGTATCATGAAACACAATGTGCTGACAGTTTCATATTATTACCAAATATTCATACCACAGGAAATAGACTCGAACAGCTAAATCAATTGACTATATTCAGGATGTATCCTCTCCAATGAGGAGGTCTCATTTGAATAAAATGTTCTTTTTAAAGTCAGCCTGGCAGTCCTCGCTGCCACCCACCTCACAGTCTTTCAGTGCAGCAGATGATGCAGTCAGCCTTCGGGTCGATCAGAAATAGTCCAAAACAAAACAGAGAAAAACACCCACAACCTCTATATACACTATATGGTCCGAGTGCAGCGCTGTATGGAGCTTTTTCCTCCACATTCTTTTGTTGCTAAGTTAAAAATGTTCTTTCTTTGTTTGGTTTTCAGAACTTTGTAAAATGTGAAACCGAGGAGATTTTCATGCATATGCAACACGAGTCAGGCTTTCATGTCAGTCGATCTCACGCTGTGGGAAGTATGGCCTATTAAAGCGTTTATAGGTGCAATAAATAAGATTTCTACTGAGCCCAAAGCATGAAACGGCCGCAATTCATCTGCAGAGAGTTGATGGGGGGGTGTTGATCAATACGGTGAGTCAGCCAGATGCTGAGGTTTCTTCCTCTCAGAGCTGAAAAGCCAATCCTGATGTGGACACAAACAGAGAAAGTAATGAGCCGAGAGAGCGCCGAGAAGAAAAGACTACGGGACTAAGTGATGCAGCGTGGAATTCGGCGCATGACCGCTGAACGGCAAAAGGAAGCCACTGACCAACGATCCGGAAAAATACAAAGAAAACAAAGGCGCAACAGAGACAAAGAACCTGAGAGATGTTCGACTAACAAGCAAGGAAATTAAAAATAAGGCTAATGAAGACCCCAAAGGAGGACCCGATGGACAAAATCAGGAAAACAGCAAACCGTAGAGGCAACGGAGGAAGGTAGGAAAGTACGAAGCACAAAAGCTGTTAATTATTAGGGCGGTCGCCTTTAAAAGGTGAAACCAAAACAGAGAAATCCAAGAAAATAGAATCAAAACAAGTGAAGCAAAAAATTATGGATGAATTACAAAAGTCTAAACTATACCAATAACTTTAATGGTTTCTTTAATGGTTACCATTAAAGAAACCCTGAGCATCCATCACGCAGGCCACCTGTAAAGTTTTTTATTCTCATCGTTCAGGAACCGTTTGAGTCTCTCGCCCAGCGTTGTTGTTCAGTCACGGTAATGTGACGTGTACCTGGAAACACCTGGGCGGAGCTCATTATTCTGTTCAGCACCTGATGAATGCTTGTTGCTACCATCGTCCATCAAAGCTCCTCTCCTGTTTTCAAAACCATTGAAATCTGTCTGCAACACTAGCAGAGTCGTAGTCATTGAAAAATGGGCTCATTAAAAACAGTAGTGTTAACCCGTCCACTTTCTGCCCACATAAAACATTTGAGGAGCAGCATTCAAGGCAGAAATCTCCAGATGTCTCCCCGGGAGGGGTCACTCAGGTGTTCCCAACTCTGCAAAGAAGCCTCCTCCCAAACCATTCAGGAGGAATCAGGTTCAGTAAACCACCTCCGCTGTGCAGGGTTCGGAGTGACAGAGCCCAGCAACCCGACTCTGGTCGTCTAACCCAGCGGTCCCCAACCCCCGGGCCTCGGACCCGTGAGTCGTTTGGTACCGGGCCGCGAGAGTTGAGGCTCAGGTGTGAAATGTATGGTTTTCAGGGGTTTTATCGGTTTTCAGCGTTACTTTGTTATTGTTTTTATCGTTATTATGTTGTATTTATCCGCGACACCTTAAAAGCCGGTCCATGAAAATATTGTCGGGCATAAACCGGTCCGTGGTGCAAAAAAGGTTGGAGACCGCTGGTCTAACCACAGCTAGTGGTCATGGGACAGCAGAGGGCAGCAAAAAACCATCTAAAGCATGAAACTGCTAAAAAATAAAAACATATCCTGAAAGGAAAAACCTCCAAGAAACAAAAGAAGGAAGAATTTCTATATAAATGCATTTTAATTAATTCTCAATTTTCCTGTTCTGAAAAACCTGAAATTAGGCACGTTCACTTTCTCCTACATGCTTGTCTTTGTCAATCGTCGCCTTAAAAATCTCAGTGTAAGAAAAGAAGGAAGCAACGTGTTATAAAGAATCCAAGAAATGAAGCTAATCCAATAATCAACAAAAAAAACCAAATATCCAAATAAGCCAAAAACAGAGCATCGAAAGAAAGAAAGCATCAATAAAGCAAAGGAAGGAACAACTACGTGTCACCTTGGCAGCCATGTTTTAACCATGTTTGGCGTAAAGAAGCCAGCGTGGATACTTTTCCTGATTTTTGTCACCAGTTGAAGGAATCTTCAAACCCAAATCGTGGAGCGAAGGTGCAAAACAAACGTTTTTGTTTGAAGTTTCCAACCTCGTGTTTCTGAGATTAAAAGAAAGATGAATCTGTGCTGACCTGGAGGTTCTCTGCCTCCACAGCTTTCAGGTGTGTAATTTAGTAATTCCTCACTGTCTCACCTTAGCAGATAACAGCTCAGTGTCATCTGCAGCCGGATGAATATTAATCAGCTGTTTCATTACCACATGTTATTAAACTGGAGCTTGACCCGCAGCTGTTGTGAGGTGGAGGTTTCTTTTCCTTCCTGTTACTCAGACTGTAGCGTTGAATTTGCTGCGTCAAATCAAACGTTGCTTTCTTTCTCTGAAACCAACTCCTCATAATACCTCCAGCCCGAGCGCGAGCTCTCTAAAGGTTATTCTGGAGATGGAGATGAATGCCGCATATGTATATATGGTTTTAAATATAGAGGCTGGCTTTGAGAGATAACAGGAATCATTAAAAGCTTATGACATTTGCTGGTGTGTGTGCGTTCGCCCTTATGCAAAGCAGATCTAATTGATGCGGCGAGGACGATGCTGGACAGCAGTGAGTGGACGGATCTTCAGCTGTCAGCGCGCCGGTTTTAATTATCTCTGCCGTTGATGTCTGCAAGTCTCTGCACCTCAAGCTGAATGTCAACCTGTGAAAACCTAAATAAGAAGCACGTCACTTCAAAAATCAGAAAAAATCAGTTTTTGCTCATTTCAGACTGCCAAGGCAACCAGTGACTCAAAAAGAGGAAAACCAACCCACGGCGTCGTGTTAATTCAGGCTGCTTGGATACGTATCTTTAATATATTCAACAAAATCGAAGCAGAGGATTGGTGCCTTTCACAAACAGTCCCTGCAGGTTCTGGATGTCAGCATCTGATGTGTTCGATTCAAAGAAGGCTTCAGTTTTTTTACATTCAGCATAACTGAGCTGTGGTTGTGACTAAGCCCAACCAAAGACTACATTTAAACAAGTTCAAACATCTTTTGCTGTTGGAGTTTGCAAGTACAATCAAAGCGGTCACCCAGAAACACCCTCAACCTCTGGGTGACCGAATTTAATGGCGAGGCGACGGTACTGGTGGAGGCGACCTTTCTCCAAACCACCGTGGTCGGTTGGAGCGCCGTCACTCTCAGGTTGGTGAAGGTTTGCAGATTTACCAACGTGTTGCAGTAAATCTGAGTCAGAGTGTCGACATCATCTGTGACACGCTGACTCGGCTGGTTGTATTCTGGTTATATTCCTTAGAAAAGGAAGATTGCAGAGCAGCTTTACCATTTTGCACTTTCTCTGTATGTAGACGGCAACATATTTGCAGTTGTTGCCATTTTATCCCCGTCAGCACAATCAGATTCAATGAGATGATGATTGCATGCATTTGCAACATAAAGTAGACTGGCTCTGATGGGGCACTTTGAAAATGGCAACTTACTGTGGTTGCAGATCTGGTATCCATCTCTGAAGCAAGCATTGGCTGCTGAGGCCTCCAGCTCCGTGATGTGACTGGAGAATAAACAATGAGAAAACTATTTTTGGATGACAGGTCTTGACACGTGTACTAGAGGAGGGTTTTTGAGCAAAGAAAGGCAGCTGGAGCCGTGTTTTACTTATTTCTGTTCACATTTCATTGCCCAATAATCTTTTCATTTTGAATTCTTCAGATTTTGTGGTTTTATAAGACTCATGCTGTCACGAACTGCACTTTCCCCCCAACGTCAGTCAAAGACGGTGGAGCATTACAGAGAGAAAGCCATCGATTGTAGAACTGAAAAGCCTGAACTGTGCTCAGTTCACTTTGTTCCCTTTAATAACAGATGGTCTGCTGGACCTGCTAAAGCAGGTTATAAAGGGAGCCCTGAATCACCTGTTATGACAGGTTGACCTGCTCCATGGCTGCCACAAACATCCTCAGACACCCTGCTATGCAAAACTGACTACTCGACTGCTAACCCTGACCGCACGCGCTCCATCCTGCAGGGCTCCACCCACGTCTGCAGGTCACTGCCCTCTGTGCTGTCCTGCTGCTAGGACAAACAGGAAGGCAGCCACCTCCGTATATGAGGCTACTCACCCTCTAAACTGCAGTCTGCTCCGCCCACCTGTTCCTCTGTCACCCCCAAACCTCCTGCTCCACCACAGCTGCTTCAGTCAGCGATGCTCAAAGAGATTTCCATGACAGGCTCACTTTAGGACACCTGTGGTGCCTGAGGACAGGATGGCTCTCGCTCTCTGAATCGGCTCTCTGTTGTCAATCAATCCATCAATCAGTCTTTATTTATGAAGCACTTTTCACACAGAAATGTAGCACAAAGTGCTTTACATGGTTAAAAGCAGCCCACCCCACCCTCCAATTCACTCCCCACACTCTCTTCAATTCAATTCAATTCAATTTTATTTATATAGCGCCAAATCACAACAAAAGTCGCCTCAAGGCGCTTCATAGATACAGAGAAAAACCCAACAGTCATATGACCCCCTATGAGCAAGCACTTTGGCGACAGTGGGAAGGAAAAACTCCCTTTTAACAGGAAGAAACCTCCGGCAGAACCAGGCTCAGGGAGGGGCGGGGCCATCTGCTGTGATTGGTTGGGGTGAGAGAAGGAAGACAGGATAAAGACATGCTGTGGAAGAGAGACAGAGGTTAATAACAGATATGATTCAATGCAGAGAGGTCTGTTAATACATAGTGAGTGAGAAAGGAGACTGGAAAGGAAAAACTCAATGCATCATGGGAATTCCCGGCAGCCTACGTCTATTGCAGCATAACTAAGGGAGGATTCAGGGTCACCTGGTCCAGCCCTAACTATATGCTTTAGCAAAAAGGAAAGTTTGAAGCCTAATCTTGAAAGTAGAGATAGTGTCTGTCTCCTGAATCCAAACTGGAAGCTGGTTCCACAGAAGAGGGGCCTGAAAACTGAAGGCTCTGCCTCCCATTCTACTTTTAAATACTCTAGGAACAACAAGTAGGCCTGCAGAGCGAGAGTGGAGCGCTCTAATAGGGTGATATGGTACTACAAGGTCATTAAGATAAGATGGGGCCTGATTATTTAAGACCTTGTATGTGAGGAGCAGGATTTTGAATTCAATTCTGGATTTAACAGGAAGCCAAAACAGGAGAAATCTGCTCTCTCTTTCTAGTCCCTGTCAGGACTCTTGCTGCAGCATTTTGGATCAGCTGAAGGCTTTTCAGGGAGTTTTTTGGACATCCTGATAATAATGAATTACAGCCGTCCAGCCTGGAAGTAATAAATGCATGAACTAGTTTTTCAGCGTCACTCTGAGACAGGATATTTCTAACTTTAGAGATGTTGCACAAATGGAAGAAAGCAGTCTTACATATTTGTTTAATATGTGCGTTGAAGGACATGTCCTGGTCTTAACATAAGCGGTCATGGATACATGACCGCCCTCTGGTCTTCGTCAGCACACGAGCTGCCGAGTTTTGCAAAAGTTGTAAAGTTGAAATATTCTTCTTAGGAAGACCAGAGAGCAGGGCAGTAATCAATGCGACTGGTAATAAAAGCATGCATCAGCATCTCCGTGTTGGCCCGAGAGAGAATAGGGCGGACTCTGGCTATATTCTTTAGATGATAAAATCCAATTTTGGTCACATGTTTAATATGTGGGATAAAACCAAGCTCAGAGTCAAAAATAACACCCAGGTTTTTCACTTGTAGCGAAGGACATAGTGAAAATGCCTCTAATTTAGACAAGAGTTTCTCTCTCTGAGCCTCGGGACCGACGATTAAAACTTCAGTTTTGTCCTGGTTAAGCTGTAAAAAGTTTTCTGCCATCCAAGATCTTATATCTAGAATACAGTTAAAAAGAGCATCCATTGGTCTGGTGTCATCAGGAGACACAGAGATGTACAGCTGCATGTCATCAGCGTAACTGTGGACGTTCACTCCATGCCTCCTGATGACACCGCCGAGAGGGAGCATACACAAATTAAAAAGTACAGGGCCTAGAACCGACCCTTGAGGCACACCACATGTCCTTCTATGGATCTTAGAGGAGCATCAGAATCAGAATCAGAAAGGGTTTTATTGCCAAATGTTGGGCAGGTTTACAACATTAGGAAATTGCTGCGGTGCTTCAGTGCAAACATACTGTCATAAATTGCGCTTAAATAGACATGAAAAAATAAAAGTAAGAATAAGAATTAAAAGTGCTACGTAGAAAGATATATACATGAGTGCAGGTGGTGATCAGTGCCAAAACATGGAATGATGCAGTGAACACAGCGTAGGGTCACGTGTTAGTGGTGGGAACAGTCGTACGTTTATTGTTCATGTGTCCAACAGCATGTATCCATACTCACCATAAAAGTTCTGTCTGAGAGACAGGAAGTGAACCAGTTGTGTACAGCACCAGAGAGGCCCACCATGTGTTTCAGTCTGTTTAAAAGAATAGCGTGGTCTACTGTATCAAAGGCTGCGCTTAGATCCAGCAGCACCAGGACTGAGAGCTGTTGGGAGTCCCAGTTACATCTAAGATCATTTAAAACCTTTAGGAGAGCCGTCTCTGTGCTGTGGTTCACCCTAAATCCAGACTGGAATATCTCCAGGATCTGTCTATCATTGAGAAAATCAGTAATCTGAGTAAAAACAAGTTTTTCTAAGATTTTACTTAAAAATGGTGAGTTGGATACAGGTCTGTAGTTATTAAAATCATTACAATCCAAACTGCTCTTCTTCAGAAGGGGCCTCACCACCGCCGTTTTAAAGGCAGCAGGGAAGACACCCAACTGAAGAGAGCAATTCATCATGTATAAAAGCTCAGCCTCAAAAAATCCATAAAGTGTTTTAAAGAGTGAAGAAGGGATTGGATCTAAAAGACATGCGGTGGGTCTCACTGTGGAGAAAACCTTCTGAAGGTTCTCAGCATTAACCAGGACAAAGCTGTCCAGTGTCTCCTCAGGTACAATCGAGCCCTCAGATGTGTTTACAAACATATCGCGATTAGATAAAATATCAGATCTGATGGCGCTGACGTTTCCCCTGAAGTGGTCTGCAAACTGCTCACAGAGCGAGTCTGTGGGGCTTCTTTTGGAGCTTTTAAAATCAGGGTTAAATAAATGATCTATGGTGGAAAAGAGGACCTTGGGATTATTTTTGTTATTACTGATTATTTTGGCGAAGTGTGAATTTCTTGAGTTCCTTAATGTATTATTGTACATTTTAAGTTTTTGATTTTGATGCTTAATTACATTTTTATTTTTCCTCCACCTCCTTTCTGCTGCCCTGCAATCTCTTTGAGTGTTTTGACTTCTTCGTTTCTCCAGGGTGATGCATGTTTTACGTTAATCTTGTTGGTGGTGAGTGGAGCAACAGAGTCAAGGCTTTTCTTCAGTTTGCTGTTAAAATGATTAAAAATCAAATCGCAGGGTGCAGGTAAAATCACAGGGGGGCATTCGTCTAAAACCCTGGTAAAATTTGCAGCCACTTCAGAGGTTAGATAGCGCCTCCTCACAGTTCGCACCGAGGTCTCCCGCTGAATAAAACCGGTGATGTTAATAAACACACAGTAGTGGTCAGAGACAGCCAAGTCAACAACAGAGGACACGCTGGTGGACAGCCCATGGGTGATGACCAGGTCCAGAGTGTGTCCTCTGTTGTGAGTCGGCTGCGTGACGTGCAGGTAAAATCCAAACAGTGAAGAACGTTTAAGAATTCTTTTGCTGCAGGGTCAGAAGGATTATCTATGTGCAGGTTAAAGTGATTTTGAGTGTGTGTTTGTTAAAACTTCTGTCTTTAGGTGGTCTGTAAAGTGTGACAGATAAAACTGGAGGGCTGCTAAAAACAATAGCAGGGAATTCGAAAGTGGTAAAACGATCAAATAAAATTTGTTTAATTTGACCATTTGTTAAAAGTTGTGATGCTGTTTTTTTCCCAGGTGTCTGTGGGGCTGCTTCACGGTCGGGCCTCTCACATCATCTGGCCACCAAACCGCTGGCAGCGAATCACAGCATCGCTCCCTGCAAACCGAGGACCGCTGGACACCGAGGAAGAGGACTGACCACGCCCACAGAGTTTCTGTATTTTTCTTAAAATGTCAAATTCACAGCAAGAGCCGCTCGCTGTGACCGTGTGAGTCAGATTACTGCATGGCTTTTATATAAACCGTGCTCATTGTACACTCAGGTGGTGTTTTGTTCGTTTCACTGCAGACTTTTGTTTTTAAATATTTCTTTCTTGAACGCTGAAAAGACGACAAACTGAAGTCCTGTCCCCGAACTTCACATTATACATGAAAAATTAAAGCTTTTGTCTGTAAACCACCAAGAATTTTAAGTTAAGTTTGTGGTATTTTATCAACTAAGCTAATAATCACTGGCAAAGTGATGTGATGGGCAATTAAACTCATTTGTAATTTCCACCCTATCCTGGTGTTGAATGTTTGAATCTGCTCATTTCCAGCTGCATATTTTTATTTTTTATGATTTTTTTAAATGTTTTCTCCTCTGCCCTTAAAGCTTCTGACCATATTAGGGATTTCCCCTCTCTGTGACGGCAGTCTCATGTCTTTATTCACATTTTAACCTCATCTTTAGCCTGCGAAGGCTTTGAGCTTGTGGGAAATTATTCTGAATCCTTAAACCAGAAATATGAATTTTCTTAATCTAAAACATTTTTGTAGCAGGTCACAAAGTGCGGGACTTTGACCTTGGTCAAGGCTAAGATTAAAACTTTGAGGTTTCGGTGTTCGTCTCAGTGAACAGCTTCAATATTTCAACAACACCCCAATTTTTAGCTCTTATGTCATCTGTACTTCAACAGGGAGCCCCTGCGTCTCTGCTGGGATCTCCTCCCGAGTGGGTGTGACCAGAAAACCCAGGAGGCACGCCTCTCTCTTCACTATGATGGTCCAGTATAACGCCCACACCAGTCAGCCTGTTTCTCTCCCACTCTGCTTCCCATCACTCGTGATTCAGCGTCTCTTTAGCTCCATAAATAATTCTGAATTAAAGCACCTCTTCGATTGTTCGGAGGTTCTTTCTTTTTGGCTCCGTAAACAAACAGCAGATGTGTAAGAATCGTTCAGAGGTGGAAACAAGCACACAGCTCTCTGCGTTTGTCCCTCATTAACTTCGAACTTCCATTGTCCACTTTAAATTTTTTATATTTTCCAGCGTAGGAGGCGGATGTGTGTTGCTACAGAATTCCAACTACAATTTTAGAGGTTTTAGTCTCATTTCTGTGTTTGAGAACTGAGAAGTCAAATTAAAGACGTGTTTCTGATCCATCTTCATCCGCTTTATCCAGGGCCGGGTCGCGGGGGCAGCAGCCTAAGCAAAGAGGCCCAGACCTCCCTCTCCCCAGCCACCTCCTCCAGCTTATCCGGGGGAATACCAAGGTGTTCCCAGGCCAGCCGAGAGATATAATCTCTCCAGCGTGTCCTGGGTCTGCCCCGGGGCCTCCTCCCGGTGGGACATGCCTGGAACACCTCACCCAGGAGGCGCCCAGGGGGCATCCTTGTCAGATGCCCGAACCACCTCAGCTGGCTCCTTTCGATGTGGAGCAGCAGCTGCTCTACTCTGAGCCCCTCCCGGATGGCCGAACTTCTCACCCTATCTCTAAGGGAGAGGCCAGCCACCCTTCGGAGGAAGCTCATTTCTGCCGCTTGTATCCGCGATCTCGTTCTTTCGGTCACTACCCACAGCTCGTGGCCATAGGTGAGGGTAGGGACGTAGATCGACCGGTAAATTGAGAGCTTCGCTTTTACACTCAGCTCCCTCTTCACCACGACGGACCGGTGCAACGTCCGCATTACTGCAGCTGCAGCCCCAATCCGTCTGTCGATCTCCGGCTCCCTTCTCCCATCACTCGCGAACAAGACCCCGAGATACTTGAACTCCTCCACTTGGGGCAGGAACTCATCCCCGACCCGGAGTGGGCACTCCACCCTTTTCCGGCTGAGAACCATGGCCTCAGATTTGGAGGCCTCAGATGTTTCAGATCATCAAAGTAATTTGACTATTAGACAAAGATAACGAGAGTAAATACAAACACAAATCCAAACCCACCTGGACCTTCTTGTTAAAAACGAATTAACTCTCGTTAACCACATTTTATTGAGCTTCCGAAAAGACCTGATCACTGTCACACCTGCTGGATGATAAATCCCTTAAACAGAAGCTGCTTGATAAAGTGAAGCAGACTGAAAGGTCTCAACCAGCAGCACGTCAGCATCACGCTGCGATCTAAAGAAACAAGTGACATCATCAGCCTGAGCCAGCCTCTGTGAACCACAGCGAGCGCCGTTATCCACACATGGAGGAAACCCGGAACGGTGCTGAACCTTCACAGGAGCACGTCGACTCAGCCAGGAGGTCACAGAAGAACCCAGAGCAGCATCTACAGACCTGCAGGCCTCGCTCGGCTCAGTTAAGGTCAGAGGTCATGGTTCAACAACAAGAAAGAGACGGGGCAAAAATGGCGTCCATGGGAAAGTTTAAGGAGAAAACCACTGCTGACCACGGCTCGTGTCACATCTGCCAGAAAACATCTGGATGATCCCTGAGAAGGTTTGAGTCCCGTCACATCAAAATAACAGCGTTTCATAAAGAGAACATCACAGCAGCGGTGGCGTGATGGTCTGGGCTGCTGTAACTGAGGGAACCATGAATATGCCAGAAAAGCCTGAAGGAGGATGTCTGCACCTGAAGCTCAAGAGCAACAGATGATTATGTTTGTAAAAATAACTCCCAGATCAGAGGCTGTGGCGTCGACTGCCTGCTGACGGCAATCTAACGTCCGTGCTGCAGTCAAACACACTATTTTCCATACATCGCTCAGAACCGCTCATGTCCTCAGGTCCTGGTGGTATTCCTCTTTAAGGATGTTGTCACAGCAGAGCTTCCCTCATCTGACCTCCGAGGTGCTCCTGATGATAACTGAGCGAATTCAATTATTTTGCAGTGCGATGGGAGCGAGCTGTGTCTGGGTCATTATCTAAAAATCTGTTTTCACTTTGCTGTTGTTTGTGTCGCTGCTGCTGTCGGCTGTAAGCAGAGTGCTGCTGACACTTCACAGACGCTCTCCCCTTTTATTAATTGCTCTTGGAGGAGAAATGAGCCTTTAGCCTTCCACATCAAGCGGGGTGTGTGAAGTCTTAATTAGAGGGGAAAAGCACATGTGACAAAACATGTGCAGCCAGCTGACCTCTGCAGCAGCTGAAACGCTCCGTCTTTAAAGATGTGCGTCGCTGATTTGCATAAATCAGACCGAGGGAACACTTGTGGTGCATTCAGCCAAACTGAGCTCCCAGATGTAGCTGCTGATTGTGCGACGCTTGCAGCTGTGTCACAGTGTAAGGGGAACCCGGAAGGATAAGTGGGGCTAAATGCAGATGTACCCGAGCCTCCCGCTGAGGCTCACATGTGCATGATTAATTCACCTAAATGTTCTGTGCATCTGTGCATCAGCTTCATCTGATGATTTAGTTGATAATATATTTGATGTTCATGAAAGACGGCTGCAGACGGCATCTCTGACTGACTGATATCCTCTCTGGGTAGTAAAGCCCGTGTTTGCACATTTCCCGGTACTTTGCATCCTGCATTTACCTTATTTACAGAGAGCTGAAAAGACTCATCAGTCTGTCTCTGTGTGTGTGCTCGCCTCTAAGCCTCTGTGCTGTTTCCGTGCCAACAAACACCATCGGGTGCAGCTGCTAGGATACCGGTGTCGCCGTGGTGAGATATGGCCTTGTTTAGACATTCGGGATTACTGCACTAACAGAAGGGATGCCACATGCCAGCCCGTCCTTCCTCCGTGAGTTAACAGATGCACCGAATCCTTCTGCAAACGTGTTCTTTACACAGTTTTCTGAATTTGCAGGTTCTGTGGTGTGCAGTCTCAAACCTGCTGCAGGTGCCAAACACATTAACGAGCTCACATCCTCAAGACTGCTGAGAAAAACTCAGCCATGAATACAGAACAATGATCTTCATTTAAGACTTCAGGTGACGTTTCGCCTGATACCTCTACATCTAAGAGTTTGGCCTTTGAGCATGAGACCTGTAATGGGGTCTCGTACAAAGACTGTAGGACTGGTTCTCCCAGTAACACCCAGCATGTGTAGAATTCATCGTTTATATAGAGGCAGAACAAAACAAGACGCAGGAGAAAAATAAGCAAAATGACAGGATTTTCTGTGAAAATATGTTTAATTTCTCCTACTTTACGCACAAATATTCACAGATTTACAGGGTAACCTCGGGCAGAACTGCTGAACGTTTGGTCTGAACACAGCGTTAACGTTTACAAGGTGACAGGCTTAGAAACACAACCAAACTGTGGGGTTGGATGTGAGGATGTTTGAGACGCTCGTCCGTTCGAATGGCGGACTCCTGTACTCACTTTTCGAGAGCACAGGTGAGTTTACAGGCATGAAGTGCACTACAGGTCTTCATGCCTCTGTACTCTTCACAGTCAGAGCTGCACATGGTGCTTTTCCTCTCAACTCCCTCAGCGAAGTGGAATGGAAAGGACTCCAAACCCATTTCCATCAGCACCGACGGGGACGGCAAACGTCATGTGTTGCGTTCACGCGTCTGGATTTTATACACGTCAAATTTCTTGTCGTAACTGTTGGAGAATTCAGTATTTGATGTGTGGAAAGAGGCTTAACAAGCTGTAAATGTTTTAAGTTAAAGCACCGAGACTTTCAAGTACTATGTCTAGTCCGGTGCACAAGCTGCAGACTTACTGCAAATGCAGCATTCATTTATGCACAGCTGGTCCAAGGTCTCAGTCAGGTTGAGGTCTGGACTCTGCACCGTTGCAGCAGCTCGATTCTTCTTCAGTCGTTCTGCTGCAGATCTGCTGCTGTGCTTGGATCATTGTCCTGTTGATGGTCTGAGCTGTAGCTGTGGTCCACTCAGATCATCATCCCTCCTGTGTTTGGTTTTCAGTAAAACGTCGTGTTGGGCAGTATGGACAAACATCTCCACTTCAGTTTTGGTCTTCAAAGAGTTTATTAAGAAATAAAGCTTCACTTTCCAAAGCCGGAGTGTTGAGATCCGTTTATGTTTGTGACTTAGCATTAGATTGTAAATTCAAAACAATAAGCAGCTGCAAACCGCTTTGCAACCCACCTCTGCACCATCTCACCCACACCACTAAAAATAAATTACTACAGATGAAAATCTTTTATCTGCAGTGGTGAAATTATTCCTACCACACACAGGTATCAGTGAAAAACTTCATCTACAGTTTATTTTCCTTCCATTTATGGTCAAAAAGGAGGCGGGTCAAATTAAAAAACCAAATGTTGCCATGAATTTGTCTCTTTGTGTCTGTTCTGTGCCAAATTTTCAGTTTTTTATGCGAGAAATGATCCAAAAAGAAGTGTAACAGATCCAGATGATGGAGTCAAAGTGTCGGTCTGACATTTATCCTCAGGACTTTCACCTCATTGTGTTTGTGTAATTGTAATCTTTTCTCCGTTTCCCTCAAATCTGTATTAAACTGACAGCCTCGCTGATTTCTGGCTGATCGGGAGTCCAATCCTCTGGGGAGAGATTTCTTGTATTTTGTGGTTTTATAAAATCCAACAGTTTTTCCTGTTCCTGGTTTTTGTGGCTCCCTAATGAATTAATGGTGCAGCTGTATATAAACACCCCATGGCTCATTTGACTCGGCTCTTACTCCTCTCTCACCGGTGTGAATGCTGTTATGCTAATCGTAACAGCACACAGGCTCATTCCTGCACTTTGGGCCTTAAGCTCACCTCCTGAACGGCAGCAGGGGTGAGCAGCAGCAACAACTCGCCGTTTGTTGAAATCTGAGTCAGCCTGATGATGTTAAAGGCTCAGGCAGGGGGCATAAAAATCCCAGCTCGGCTCTGACGCATGTTGAAAATGTTCTAGAGCAAACGGCTGTAAGATCTGGTTGATGTTTAAAATCTGTCGGTGGTTCAAATTACAAAGAAGCGCTTTGCTGAAATGCCTCCATTTCACCTGCTGTCACCTCGTTTTAGGAGATGTGCAACACACAGTGTGAACATTTCAGGATTTTCTAAAAACTAACCAGGTTCAAACAAATTCAGCTTCATTGCCCCCCATGGCGATCAGCCACAACATTAGAAACACCTGCAGGTGAAGTGAAATCGTTGGTTTTCTCTTCAGAATGACATCTGTCACGGTGTGTGATGGAAATACCTTTTTAATCTTTGTATATGGTTTCATTCATAAAGTGCTGAATTACAGCAACTGACACCTCAGGGTGATTTTTGCTGCACGTAAACACCCTCCAGGAGAGCCAACTATCAGACCAGCACTCGACAGCAATGGGAAGGAAGAAATTCCTTTTAACAGGAAGAAGTCTGCTGCAGCATAACTGAGGGAGGATTCAGGGTCACCTGGTCCAGCACTAAGTATATGCTTTAGCAAAGAGGAAAGTTTGAAGCCTAAAGTAGAGACGGTGTCTGCCTCCTGAATCCAAACCGGGGTCCTGAAAGCCGAAGAAACTTGGATCCACATTTAAGTCAGCAAAGAGAGAGTAAATTCCTCTGTTAAGATAATATGGTATTATATTTTTATAGATTTTAAATTCTGCATTTAACAGGAAGCCAATACAGAGAAATCTCTCTTTCTAGTCCCTGTCAGGACTCTTGCTGCAGCATTTTGGATTCACTGAAGGCTTTTCAGGGAGTTTTTAGACTTCCTGATAATAATGAATTACAGTCGTCCTCAACATCACAGATGATTTGGATTTTAGTGATACTGTTCAGATGACGTCTGCACACTGATTTTGATCAGACACACATTCTGTCTGATTTTAGAAGAAGGAAATTTGAAGTCATCCAGGTCTTTGTCTGTAGTTTAACTAGTGGATTTGTGTTGTCTGACCTTACGGATAAATAAAACATCATCTGCATAGAAATGAAAATGCCGTGTTTTCTAATAATATTGCCTAAGGGACGCATGTATAATGCAAAAGGTATTGGTTCCAACACAGAACCTCGAGGAAATCCATGAAAAACTTTAGCGTGTGTAGAAAACGCCTCATTTACATGCAGGAACTGAAGTCATATGATACAGATATGATTCAAACAAGCACGGGGAATTTCCTTTGATACCAACGGTGTGTTCTCACCTCTGTATTAAAACGCTGTGATCAGCAGTATCAGGTTGGGATGAGTGGCCTCCAGAGGCCACACGAAGATCACTTCAGTTTTGCTGTCTGTCGGAAAAACGCCTCAAAGAAAAGTTCCTTCAGCTGACTTATGATGATTCAATAAAGAAAGGTTAGACATCGTCCTGTGATTAGCTGCAACAGCTGGATCATGTAAAGGATTTTAAAGTAATGGTTTCATTTCTGCGACCTTGAGAGCATGTGCTGTGTTCACACATCATTAATTAACCTGTTAGTAAGGGAACGTCTGTGTTCACCTGGAATAAATAAAACCCAACAAAGATTTCTTGGCTGAGACAAAAGTAAGAGAGTCGAGAAAAATTAAAAAATCAAACTGTGATTTTTGTTTTTGCTCTGATGTCGATGAACGTAGCTGGATATTGCTGTCATATTTTTATCTTTGATGTTTTTGCCAGTTTTGCTGTGTTACAATTTGGCATTTTGCAGTAATTTCCGGGACATTTAATGTCAGTATTTATTGATCGTTCGTTGTCTCTGGGGTTGGAAAATACAAAAATCAACACTAATAAGATCCCTGTTGCTGCAGATGATCATCAGATATTGATAAATGTTCATGGACAGCATTCCTCCTGGAGGTTATACAGTTTGATGCTGATTTCAGAATTGAGACAAATATCAAACAAATATATTCTTATTTTGAAAATCCAGATAGTTTCTGTAAAGTAAGAAATATTTTTCTTGTCTTCAGGTCAGGTTCTTGTTTTTTATGCAGTTCTTGTAATGTTAGCTAAACTCGTGGAGCCACGTGTGTCTCTGAAAGCATCTCAGAGGGGTCATTTATTTATGCAGTTGTTTTCAGTGATGCAGAACAGAAAGCTTCTTCTCTTTGAACCATGCTGTGGTACATATGTTGGAAACATGAGCATCGTCTGAAGATACAACTAAGAACCTTGTTTGTAGCAGTAAAACACGTGTTACAACTTCTTTCACTGAACCTGTGAGAAATACCAAAGACGACACAGTTCAAAGCTGACATCTTATCTCAGTGCACTGTGCAGTGTGTCCTTAAAACACTGAGGAAAAAACTGGACAAAAGAAGAAGTGTGGGGCTTAAGGAAAGGTGCAACTGGGAGGAAATACTGAGGTATGACAATTATACAAGAACTGGACTGAGAATGGGTCTGCTGGAGACACGGATCCAAATCATGGATCGGCATGGATGGAGGTGGTCAGGAGAGAGTCTCCATCCATCGGTGAAGCACTGTGGGCTGTTGTTCAGCCAGTGCTGTTGGAGATCTTTGTGAAACCTGATTGTGATGGAGAACAGTACCATCCACCGTGCAGGAACAGCTGAACAGTGTCTGCATCTCCATTTTTAAGCACTGAGATCAAACCTGTGTGTTACACCAGAGTCCATCCACTGAAAGGTGGTTTGATCTCGAATAAAGGCCTTTAAATATAACTTTATTTATACATTACTACAGACAGAGGCAGCCACATGTAAATAAACCCATTCTGAGTTATTAACATTCATGTTGTCCTGGCAGCCTTTCAGTCACAGATGGCTTTACTGTTCACTTCCCCGAGTGTGTTAGTGGACCAGCAGCTCTTTGCTTTGACTCATTAGCTCGGTGTCGGGGTGAGGCCAAACACTCGGCATGGGGTTAAACACCCGGATTAGATTTACCGAGCGGCTGGAGCTTCCGGAGACCTTTTCGTGTTCCGCGAGCTTACACCAGCATGCTTTTTAGAAGTCATTACCTTCATAATGATAACAGTAATTGCTTAGCACTTATAGAATGCTTTAAAACAAAAGCACCTTAATAAACCATCAGACACGCTAAAGAGAACATTTCCACCGTTGGCTAATTAAAGCCTGTTATTTGGGTTGACTGCACTGATTTAAAACACTCTTAGATTACCAGATCCTTCCAACGAGATGGGAGCAATCAGTTATCACAAGCTTTCAGTGCTTTAATTTTTAATTATCTAAGTTTTCGAACCACATTTTGAAAAAGCCGCATCTAATTTCTTTACGCACAACGCTGTCCTCTAGTCTGGCGTTGTACCCGTTCTCACCAAACCAGTGGAAACACCTGAGCCTTAAGTTTCACCTCTGCAGGAAAAGCAGAAGCTGGTTCAGCCTGAAGATCTTTTGGATTTCAGCCCGTTCATGGATGATTACACCGATTCACAGCAGCTTCTTCTTTCTCCCACACACCTTTCTTTTCCACAGGTGTATAAAGATGCAGCAAGATGCACAGAAACGTTTGAAAGATGACAGGCGGGGCTGGATTTAAATTTCAGAGGTGACGTTGGAACTGCCTGACTGAACATGTACCTACTGTACTTTGTTTCTTTGTGGGATTGGTATCATTCTGGATGCTGATACGCTCCAACGTGGTTTGAAAGTACCAAAGGCCTCCGCGGTGCCATCCCTAACCCTACACCAGCCCAGTACTTTGGGAGTGATGAATGATGGTTTGAATTGTTCCCCGATTAGCCCGGGCCGTGGTCGGGGGTGAAGCAGTGAAAGTGAAGCTGTCCACACCCCCTCTGACTGGTCTCCTCCTCTCGCTGTAATGGAGAGACGTCAAGGTGTTCGTCAGCCTAACATCGTCAGAGTGTCCTCAGAGTGTGATGGGCGTCGCCTTCTGATTAGCGTGACGACTTTTGGAGCATTTTTATTACGTGCAGTTTTCAGCGAAGTGTTTTATTATTATTATTTGATTAGAGCGCCTTCCTGCTCTTTGTCAGATGAATAATAGAAACTGTGAAAATACTGCTGAATGTTACTTTAGCTGCTTTATTTAACAGCCTCTGACTCTATGCAAACACTGATGCAACTATTAAGCTACGTCACAACATATCGCATCAAATTATAATGCACGTGCAACTTCTATGACACGACAGGCTTTTGTTTGAAGACGGGTTTAAACTGGACCTCCTTACAGTTTAATTGAACGCCCCCCACCTGACAATATAAAGCAGCCGGAGCTGGCTGCTGTTGTGAACGTGTTCTATGAATAAAATAGAATTGAA
This sequence comes from Rhamphochromis sp. 'chilingali', assembly GCF_963969265.1. NCBI lineage: Eukaryota > Metazoa > Chordata > Actinopteri > Cichliformes > Cichlidae > Rhamphochromis > Rhamphochromis sp. 'chilingali'. The sequence continues at coordinate 2,122,194 of NC_137930.1, forward strand.
TTTGATTGTGTTAAATTAAAACTAAAAACTAAATCAAATGCATTTAGCTCCTTCTGGACTGCTGATTCAGTCCATCCAGGGCTGAGTAAGCTTCAAATTCAAATTCAAATTTTATTTGTCACGTACACAGTCATACACAGTACGATATGTAGTGAAATGCTTGGACAACTGCTCGTGACCTAAAGAGAACAAAAAAGGAAAAGGCTATGAATAAGATAGGAAATAAATATGAAAAATTAAAAAGGGTAAATTTAACTAGGAAGGAATAAAATATAAATTAAGGTTAAAAATGAAATAACTGTACAACACAAATTAGAATGAAGGGTAAATTTAACTGGGAAGAATAAGATAAAATATATAAATTAAAGTTGAAAATAAAATAACTGTACAACAAAATACACAATATAGAACTATATAAGAATGTATGAATATGGGTTCATATGGTCATTAAGGGAAAAATAAACGAGACATTTCCTCTGAAACAAAAGGAGCAGAACTGTGAGGCAGAAACAGGCAAAAACATTGGCCAATTTCAAAATAAGATGACTTCCTGTTTGAGATCATCTTCTGGAGGATGTCCTGATAACTCCTGCAGCTGTGCCCGAGTCCACGGTTTCTGAGCAGACCAGGTGAAGAGCGCGACGAGGAGCGCCATCATCATCTCTCCATCCATCAGTGTGACGGCGCTTTGCAGAAACGTCCTGAAGTGGCTCCACTGATCACGTTTCCTCTGCTTTGACTCAGGTCAGCATCGGGGTGAGACCAAACTCTCTTTAGTGCGCAAAAGTAGCTGACCTTTGACCTTTGCGTGTTCTGCAAATCCAAGCAATCACGTTCATATTAACAGCAAATTAAAGTTTGGCTGACCCTGTAAATTTAAGGCTCCCAAATCACTGAGCAGAAGCTGCATGAGAGTTCACCAAGTTTGGAGTTGTTTAGCTCTAAATGAACATCTTTTATAATTGGATTTCCTCCAGGAAGTTTAGCAGCGATGGGCAAGAGATGATTTAAAAAGTTAATTTTAATCTCAAAGTACTTTCTTCTTTTATTCCAGGCTGCCTCGGCTGCTTTGTCTACTTCAGTTAATGCCTTCTCATTTTCCCATAATGCTTTCCTCCAGAATGACTGTAATTAAACCACTTTTTCAAAGAAGTGCAAATATATTATTCTTGATTGATGAAAAAATAACAAGTAAAGCACAAAAGTCTGTGAGAAGTGTGGAAAATGTCCATGAGCTTCAGATGATGTTATGCTGCTGATGGTGCTCTCAGACCTGATCCTGCTACCCCGCTGAAACCTGACCACATTCCTGTGGTCATGTCAGGAGTGTGTAGAGCGGCTGGGAGGCTTGTGCTCCGTTTGTGTGTGATGGAAACCAGAGGGTGGAGTGTAGAGTAACTGCCTCCATTTAAAATCAGTTGTTTCTCTGGCTCTCGGTGTCCAAAGCTCACCACATTGATTTCTTGAGGATGTGTCATATTTGATTGTTGTACAGTGGTGGGAACGACTATTTGTATGTTTGTTTCCAAACAAATGTAAATACTAGACAAAGATAACACAAGTGAGCACAAAATGCAGTTTCTAATGAAGGTGTTTGTTATTCAGGGCAAACCTTGTAAATCTGATCCATGCAGCTTCGGATTTATTTAGAAGCTGCATTTTGTGTTTGCTTGTTTTATCTTTGTCTAATATTTAAATTTGTTCGATCATACGAAACATTTAAGTGTGACAAACATAGAAAAAATAAGAAATGAGGAAGAGGTAGGGATGGGTTCCTGAACCTGACCGCGACGTTCTCAGGCTGAAGTGGTTGATGTCTGATGTCTCTGATCTAACTCCTGCAGTTACTCTGGGAGATAAGAAGCTCTGGTAAGAGTTTCACTGATCAGTAGCTTTGCTGCCCAAAACTTCTCAGACAATACTGCAACAACTTCTTCTTTCAGCTGCTTCCTTTTCATCTCACCCAACTGAAAATAAAGTAGAGATATATATCTCTGATTTATCAAATCTGAAAATGGTTTAAAGCTGCTTTCTGGCGTCTCACAGCCTGATTATTCAAATTCAGAAGTCTTGTTTGATCGGTTCACCTGGTGCGGCTCTTTTCTCTCCGACATCTCCAACCACCGCATCCAATCACACTGTATATATGTATGCAAAATAAATAATCAGTCATTTATTTCATGTAATTAATATGAACAGTATTCTTAGATGAGATGGTTGAACTTCCTGTTTCTGTGAATGTGAGCCAAACTTCAGGCTCACAAAACTGAAATGATACAAATTTAAGAAGAGTGTAAACTGCATGTCCCCTGGAGACTCAGCTGTCCTTTAAAGACATTTAAACATGTTTTTGGTCATTTTATCCATGTCACGTAGGACAGCTGTCCCCTTTAAGGTGTCGCAGATAAATACAACAAAACCAGGACCAAAGAAAGAGATTTATTCATAACAGTCGGGGAAAGACCCAGGGAAACCGAGTTAACGATAAAAAGGATTAAAAATGATAAAAACTCCTGAAAAGCCTCAACTCTCACAGCCCGGCACCAAACGACTGTGGCCCGGGGGTGGGGACCGCTGATGTAGGACATCACATCACGCTGAAGGGCAACAATGATAGTTCAGTATATGAAAAACAACAACACAAAAAGTATTTTTTATAGGTCACCTGTTGGGGGCGTGGTCTCTATGACTGACAGGTGGGAGGCTGTTAATTACCGTGTATCCACCAAGTCACTGCAGCACGTTGTCCTTCAAATCCTGGTTCCAGAAAACTGAGACGGAGCAGCCAGAATCCAAATGATGCTTCACACTGCAGAGTCCATCTTTTATATACAGTCTAAGGGTCTGCAGGTCCACTATGGCAGCAGTCCCCAACCCCCGGGCCTCGGACCGGTACCGGTCCGTGAGTCGTTTGGTACCGGGCCGCGAGAGTTGAGGCTCAGGTGTGAAATGTCTGGTTTTCAGGGTTTTTATCGGTTTTCAGTGTTATTTTGTTATCGTTTTTATCGTTAACTCTGTTTTCCTGGGTCTTTCCACGTGTGTTATGAATAAATCTTCTTTTTTTCTTACCGGTACTAGTTTTATTTTGTTGTATTTATCCGCGACACATTAAAGGCCGGTCCGTGAAAATATTGTCGGGCATAAACCGGTCCGTGGCGCAAAAAAGGTTGGAGACTGCTGCACTACTGGGACACCTGTTACCTGAGGTGAAGCCACCTTATAGCTACAACCGCCTGTGTCACCATCCACCTGTCAGTCAAAGAGGCCACGCCCCTGGTGAAGCAAATTTTAAACTTCTATTTGTGTTTTATAGCAGTACATGTGTTTATTGCTGCTGTAAACATGAACATTTTAACATCTACGGCAGGGGTGTCAAACTCAAATACACAGTGGGCCAAAATTCAAAACAGGAACAAAGTTGTGGGCTAACGTTAATATTTATTGAAAAACATACTTCCTCCAGATTTAAGAATGAATCTTTTCTTATGGACTCAAACACGTTTTGCTGAAAAACTGAATATGGAACAAGCAAAGCTTAATACTAAACAATATATATATTAGCTGTGTAATACCAGTAGGCCAGCTCTGATAGTAATTTGGTATGGCTTCGCGGGCCAAATGTAATTAAGCTGCGGGCCAAATTTGGCCCACGGGCCAGAGTTTGACACCTATGACCTACGGGACCGACTCGCTGCTGGAGCCTCAAGTGGACACCAGAGGAACTGCGGGTTTTTGGCACTTCCTCCTTGGTGTCATTCCTCCCATCCAGAGGCTCCAGGAGCTTTATCAAGTTCCAGTTTAGGTGTTCAGAGGATGATGAACTGTGAGTCATTTTCTCTAAGCAGTGTAATAAAATCAAATATGAGAAAATCTGAAATATTACTGCTAATTCAGTTCTAATTAAATCCCAGCCGCCTGCGGCTCCACGACCGCCCTCTCCGTTATCGCACTGCCCCCCAAACAAACCCGTGGCAGCTAAATGGACCCCGCTATCGACAGCGTGAACCCTCCACTGGGTGTGACCAGGATCAGCACGCCAAGTCCACAGCAGGCTGATTCTCAAACCGAAGCCAACATGGCTGCTCCTGCAGAGACTCCCGCCACGCAGCAGAACCAATTAAAAAACTCCATTTAGCAGCTCAAAGTCCCGCTGAGAGAGTGATGGTGTGGTCGAGCTGATAAGCGGCTCAGCATTCAGACACTCTGTAATACAACCGCACCATCTCACACCACCACCGCCCCCACCCCCCAAAACGATTCCTCTCCTGCTGAGGAGATGCTGCGCTGACCTGGGCAACAGCGCCATGGCAACGACAGGCAGTCTGAGGACGGTTACCCGGGATAATCACCCAGAGTGCTGCATGTCGTGATCGTGGTTCCCTCAGGGCGTCTGCTGCACGTAGAGACGAGCGGCAGGTGGAAATGAAGACAGTTTTTCACAAACAGAGGCTCGTTGCGCCAGTAAGCCCGATGCACACTGCACGTCAGTAATGAGCAGACCCCACTGAGACCTGTCAGCTCAGCTTTATTTCTCACAAAGTGCAGATCAGGGTTTGTCAGGAACTCTTTGGAAGGACTGAGAGTGACAGAGAAGTCTCAAGTTTCTCTGAAAAGCTGCGCTGAAGTGCTTTTCCTGCTGTGATCTGCACGTGCATTTAGTGTTGTTGAAGGTTCATCAGCTGTTTTGTAAATGCCTGGGTTTTTAGGCACTGTAGGGGCTTTGCAACATAAAGAACCTTGATGTGAACTGATTAAATTAACGGCTCGTTAAAAGGTTTAGCCAGCTGGGGATTGGACTCCTACAGCCTCCAGTGTGAGCCCATGTGACTGGGCTGAGCTCGTCCACCACACCCAGCTCTAGGGTGGGTCTGAGGACCACAGGGCCATGATTCATGGAGGGGCCATAAAAGTGAGGAGCTACTCTTCTAGCTCAGAGGAGCCCGCTGATCTGACTAGAATGAACTTAAGACACATTATATCTCAGCTGGTATGGGAGTGTTTTAGTGTGGCATCGTGTTTATTTGTGTCAGCTGCGTTTCCCCAGGTGTTTCCTTTCCTCATTACCTTAGTCCTCTGTCTCGCTCTGTTCAGTGTCTGTTTGCATCACTTCATGTCACGCCAGGTCTTGGTTTTTACATGCGCCTGCTCAAATTCATGTCCTCATGGATTTCTTAGCTGTTCCCAGTTTAGTTTTAGTTTAGTTCTGCCCCAGTTCACCTTGCCTTGTGTTCATGCATTCAGCCTAATAAAAGTCTCGCTTTTTGTTATACTTTGTTTCCTCTCTCCCGCTCTCCAAACATACCGACCAGCCTTAACACCTGCAACCCAGACCCACAGAATCAGGAGACGATGGATGGATGTAAACTAGTACCACATAAGTAAATGTAGCTACGGTTAAAATAAAGCTACGGTAAACACACGGTGTGTTCTTCGTCCTGTAGCTTGGAAAAGAAAAGCAGCTTTTTCTCTTTCACAGGGTGTCAAAGGCTGCGGTCCTTCCAGATCACACCAGGTGTCCTTTGGTGCAGGGATGTAAAGGCTCACAGTGAGACCAGTTTGTCCGGTGCTGATTCAGACCGTTCGGTCAGATTTCACCCGCATGCTTCATGAAACTGTTGGGAAACTCTGCACGAGGAAATTGGAGGTTGCAGGTTTGGTTCACGACCTGTTCAGACGTTTGTGCTTCGCACTGATCGGCTGGTTTTGGACTTGAAGGACTTTCCTCCAACATGGAAGAAAAGCGAGGCGCTCCCACCGTCAGGGCTCCTTCTGGCCACACAAGCAGAAAGAATAAAGTGAAGTCGCTGCTTTGCTTTGGGATGCAAAGGTTGGCAAACAGCAGCTTCATCGCACACCGACCCTGATCTGTGAGTCTGCAGCTTACAGGAATCGACCAGTGAAAATCCGACTTTCATGTTCCACATCCAAACTGTCCGACGCCATCAGCCTCCATGAAGGAGACAAAGAGATTCAAAGACACAGAAGAAAGCAGGAAAACATCACGTGGTGAACTCTAACAGCTGTGAGCTGCTGTTGCAGAAACGTTGTTTTAAACTTCATGTGGTTAAAGTGGAAGTGAAAGGACGTATGAAGAGAAGCGGGTGCTGCTCTGAGAGGCTTCATCCCACTCGTCCCCTAACAGTGAGAAAGCCTCGGCAGGCCTCCGTGTTTCCCTGAATACATGAATGGGATGATGGGACGCTCAGATAAATGTCTTCACGGCTGCCGCGTCCCCAGTGATCGGAGAAAAGGGGATGAAAGAGGAAGGAAGTCCGTCTGGCAAAGGTAAACAAAAAAATCCCTTATCTGAACATTTTGATCTCTTTCAGAAACATGGGACCTCAGCGTGACGTAATGCAAATACGTTAATGCAATAACTGGGCTTCAAAATTAGGACCAATGGTGCTGCGTGTTGAAATCCATCTTTTATATACATGCACAGTTACTTAACCACGCTCTGTAGCACAAAGTAAGCCTGAGGGAGGAACGTAACCAAAGCTGTCACATGACTGTTGCTTCTGACATCTTTTTTTTTAACCCCCTTTTATTATTTATTGCTAATGCAGTTTTTTTTATTTATTTATTGCAGCCATCTGTTGGAGTAGACGCATCAGAGCCAGCGACACCAAGAGGGAGAACAAGCTGATGAGAAAGGTAGGCTCAGACTCTGGAGCTCCTGCAGGTTGTTACTGAGTAAAGGAAGCTCCACAAACTGCTGAACATACCGGACACCACCTCACACCCGCTGCATGATCTACTGCAGCAGGTTCCTTCAACTCTGCAGTAACAAGGACAGAAACCTTTCCTACCTGCTGCAGTTAAATAGATAACGACTCTCTCCGACCCTGTTTGCAGCAGAGGACTCCTCCGACGGGCGATGCAAAAGTTCAGTCTGCACACTTCATTTTATTTTACAGTAGCTGTAACTAACGATACATTAACAGATAAATCATGTAAATAAAAACAAAGAAGTGCAAGTATAAATGTCACTCTCATTATATGGGCTCATGCTTCCAGACTGATGAAGGTCTGGCTCCACCTTCTGGCAAAAGTGGCTCATAACAGCTTTTCTTTGTTTCTGCTCACGTTTGGTGGACAGTCCTGCCGGCAGCTCTCGTTTATAATCACATGCGTCTGAACGACATGCTGCGGCTTTTTTTTACCTCTTTTATAAGACGTGTGCTTCTTTGCTCTCATCGCTCTCTCCTGCTTCTTCTTCTCTTTTTTGAACATCTAAAATATTTTGATCTGTGTGTTGACCTTAAAAGAGCTGATCATCGCTTTCATCATCATCATCAGTTCTTTCTAAATCCTTGTCTCGGTGGACTGCAGAGATGCTTTCGTGCTCTTTTAATCACGCTGCCTTATGTAATGTGTACAGTAGAGATGTGTTGTGTCGGTGCGTATGAAGCTGAATTTGTGGATTAATAGTTGATAGTAAATCCTTAATTAGAAGGTCAGGAAGCAGACAAACTGTAACCGTGCAGGTGGGGACGTACAGACAGTAAATAAGAGGCAGAGCCTCCAGTTTTTAAATCCTGCAGGGACAGACATATTCATGCATGTCGACTGGGTGCATGTATCTTTAAATACCCAGCAGCAGTGGGAGAAAAGAGCCAATAAGTTAGCACATTTCTTTTCTTTTGTCCACTCATTCATCATTTAGCAGGTTTGGATGGTTACACTCACTTTGAAATGAAGTCATTCGCCTCAAACCTGCATTAATATATTTAGAAGATGCAGCAGCTGAAGATGAAAACACAAATCAAACGGCTTTGATGGATTTTATCTGTAATACCTGTGAGCTCATAGGGGAGTTTTTAAAGGGTTGTTCGAGAACAGTGTGACACAAACTTCTTTGTTGGTACAATTAACCGCACAGCACCGACGTTATTGCTCCCATAATTACATTAACCGCAGAAACTTGGACCATAGATCCGGTTCAGGGATGCCAAACGTGGCACATGTGGCACCATCCACCCGCCAGTCAGGAGGCCCGACTTTCTTCTTTTTATCAGGTTATAAATGTGTTTTTTATGCTCTAAAGTTTAACATGGGAGTCTGTGGGGGCTGATCCACACTAGGAACCAGACTATAGAATAGAATAGAATAGAATTGTGGACACTCCACACCAACTGTGTGTTGACAAATTATGTCAATTAGAGGAACTGCAACCTTCGTCTGACAGCTTGAACATATTACATTTTCATTGTTTTACTGGCCAACTTTCTTAAAGGCTCCTGGCTGAGTCTGTGTGAAAGCTGAGAGCTTTGGGGAGCCGTTCATTTGCTGTGAGCAATGCAGATCCAGGAGTTTATGATCCTCCACCTTCACCTGGTCCTCCATCCTCCCCGCTGGTCAGTGAATCCTCTTTGAGCATCTTAAGCAGCAGGGTTCACATCACTGTATGATTAATTAAAAGCCAAAGGCAGCTTAAAGTTTGGTGACTTAAAGGTCGGTGTGAGGTTTTATTCAGCGTGGGGGGCGTGGTCTTCTCACGGTGTAAAACATAGGTTGTTTTAAACTCAGCATCTGTGCACGCTGTCGTCTTCATTCTGCCTCCACCACAGGGGACAGAAGATGATGCATGTGACGAAATAAGGAAACTAAGGAGATATGAAGGCGACAGAGACGAGAGGCTACACCCCACCGGGGAGAGGGGTCCCTCATTTCCACCCACTTAGATTATTAAAAGTTTTTAAGAAAGGAAAGGTGAAGCACATCGCCGCCTCCTCCTCCTTTCAGTGAAGGTCAAAAGGTTATCTGCAGTCGGCCTGCCAGAGGGATCAGAGTGACCTGTGACATAACCACCTGCAACTTAAGTCCACTGGTCACCACTGCCTCTTTGCCTTGTGCTTTGTTCTGTTACTATCATAAAAATATTCTTGTATTTTCCACACTTGGTCGTCAAAATGAAAACCGTTCATGTTTTTCAGCCTCGAGCTGATTTCATCGGGCTGGAGATTAAATATCGATGTCTTAGGCTTTGATTCGGGTTCTGTAACCCACAGGTCCATCAGAGTAATTTACTAATTTAATTTAAAGTACATCAAATCAACAACTTTTTGCCAGCTTCTAATATTTTGTCCTCCTCCTCAGTAAGTCTCAGTATTTTGCAGGTGCACCTCCCCTCTCTGTTTCTAGCTGATATACATTCTTGTGTCATAAACTGATGGAGCGGGTCACCCGGAGCGCTCGCTTTGGCGTCAAGCCGGCATCTTCTGGTCCAGCAGAGGAGGAGAGTGTCAGACCTCAGCAGCTCTGATGAGATCCAGAGCCATCGCTGTTAATTAAATCTGCTGCTAACAGGAGACTCACTGGGACCGAGTTCATTCTGCACGAGTTCCACTTTATTCTGCAGCTTGTAGAACCTCCTTCAGCACCAATAACCTGCAGCGATGGTTCACGTGTGACTTTATTAGTCTGTCTCATCACTGTGGAGGAGTTTTGGTTGCTTCAGCTCGTTGAGGTTTGCTGCATCCGCTCATGCACAGCTCTCTGAGCTCTGCAGCAGCTCCGTTCTTTTCTTCTTCAGTCGTTCTGTTGCAGACCTGCTGCTGTGCTGGGATCTTTGTCCTGTTGATGACTCGGTGTGGTCCGAGCTTCAGCTGTGGGACAGTGACACACTGACTCTACAGAGGAGCTCGTGGTCCACTCAGATCATCCACCACTTAGAATCCCTTTACCGTGACCTCAAGTCTTAGAAAGACAAAGCTGATTTTTCGGCAACTGGAACAACAAACTGTTTTGCTCTTGAGCCTTTGAATTGCTTTAAACTGAATAAGGACACAGCAGCTGAATGCCTTGTGTTATATATTTGAACGCAAAGAGTACACAAGTGTTTATGTGCTCCTCTGGAAAAAGTCAGCGTGAAAGCGAGATAACGGGATGAATAAAATAAAATGAGGAAATAAAACGTGAACTAACTTTGCAGCAGAGCCGATCTATAAAATGGATTTTGAGGAGAGATTTAAAAGCGCACACGTAGCCAGGAGATATAAAGCTAAAGTGAAATCTTCCATCAAACGGGATGAATTATCTATCTGCAGTGTCGAGCCTCTCAGTTTACTCTCAGAGCGTAATGATGTGGAGTGAAACCAGCACCTGCTGGGAAGCACCGAGATGAATCTGAAAGCCGCTGCTATGATTAAAAACTCAGCAGAGATTCAAAGTGCGGCTGCTTTGCAGTAAATGGGCTAAAACGTGTTGATTCACAGAAACCTCTGCTGTGGTTTCACTAACGGAGGCTCCACTCAGAGGCTCCTCACACTGGAGCTAATTAGCAGAGAAAGGAGAGGACAGAGGCGGTTACACACCATGGGAAATCATTTCACAGCTCCCGCAGCAGCCCTGAGGGGGAAACGGTCAATGTAGAGAAAAATGTATACACGAGGAGGGATTACGTGTAATTACATTAGGCCGTAAATTATGCAGCCAGCCAGCTCTTTACTGCTTTATAGTGAGAAATCGGTCTGTTCTAACTTTGTTTAAATCATTCAGGGACATGTTCTTCAGACTGAAACCAGAACACTCGGCTCGCTCCCAGAGATCATTTTTAAAGGCTCTGGCTGTACGTAGATATTAAAATCCTGTTATTACCAGCTTCTGTCAAATCATTCATTTAATCCCTGAAGGATTTGTGCAGGGTTTCAAAGCCACTGCAGCTGTTTTATCATCTGATCTAAAAAACACAGAAGCTCCAATAATGGTGCAGTGAAGTGAGTTTATTCTTACAGGACAGGGCGCAGACCATCAAACAGCAGCAGAAAAGATAGATAAATTAATAAATAACTCACTAATAATTGAGAATAATAATCAGGTGAGGAAGAGCGAAGAATAGAGAGATGAAAAATATTCTTAAAACCAATTATTTAATGTGTCTAATGTTTGTTTTGTTCTTGAATTTCTGAGTTCATTCTCATAAATTTGCAGATTTTGTTTTCCTTCTAATAAAATTATTGTCAGTTTTCTTGTAAACTGACCATTTTCCTCATAAATGTGTAATTTATTTGAACAAATCTCATAATTTTACTATCTCTCATACATTTAAACATTCTCCTTATAAATTTGCCGGCTTTTATGTTAGAAAGGTTTCGTATCAATTTCCTTTTCATCCTCTAATTTTAGTTTTCATTTTTTTTCTGTTTTATTTCTTGGTTTGCAAGTTTCTCCACACAATATTTTACATTTTCTCGTAAATTTGCCAATTTTTCCTCGTAACATTTTCATATTCTCCTAAATTCTTATAAAGAGTGGAAAGAAAGAGAGCAACTAGTGCTGAACATTTGTTTGAATACACACAGCAGTTTAAAAACTGATGAAATGTATTTATTGGTTAAAAAAAAATCTATAAAACTGTAAATAACTTTGATAAATTCAAGTTGTTTTTTTCTTTTTAGCTTTCACTTTGGAAGCTGCTTTTAATTTGAAAGTGCTACACCCGGAAATTGCTTGTCACGGCGTCGGAAGTCGAGACTTCTATTTATTTATTTATTTTAAAATAACTTTATTGAACACACAATGAGCATACAACATACGGAGACTTCAATTTTTCATCTCTTCGCTGTTTTCACTCTTATTTTCAAAGTCTTGAATTTGGCCCCTCATGAAACACAAGCGCTTATATTTGGACCGATGACTGTTTTCTACAGTAATTTTAAAAGTTAAAATCTTTAAAAGCTGTGAAAATGTAAACTAACGGCGTATATAAATAGTTATATATTATAATAAATATAAAATATTTAGAATATTGATAAAACAATGGTTTCGTTTTATCGTGTAATTTCGTGTATCGTGTGATTTATAGTTCAGTGACACACTTCCCGTGTCTATATTTTCATTTGACTCCAGTCGGTGGTATTTTGGTGAGGGACCTCCCACGCTGAACTCCACTTCCGGTCGGCGTTTTTTTTGTTTTGTTTTTTTAAAAGATGGCCTCACGCGCTCAGGAGGTGTCTCTGCTCGGGCTGTGTGACGGAGAGATCGACTCCAAGAAGCACCGGTGCTCCTATCTGACCAACAAAGTAGGGGGTCGGCCGGACTGGCCGCCGGGCATCGCTGCCCGGTCACCGCGATGCGGCCGCTGCAGAGTCCCGCTAGTCCACGTGGTGCAGGTGTACTGCCCCGTGGACACGTCTCCGCACCACAGGAACCTCCACGTCTTCGCGTGCCCGGGAGCTGAGTGCAGCGGTCGGTCAGAGTGCTGGGCGGTGCTCCGCTCACAGTGCCTGGAGGCAGAGGTGCGGACACCCGGGCCGCCTGCACCGGCTCAGGAGGCTCCTATGCGGGTCACTGACTGGTGTGACACCGCTGACGACTGGGGGATGGGGGGAGAGGAAGATAATGATGGATGGGGAGGAGGTGCGAAGCAGAACACAGCTGTGAAGGAGGAGACAGGAGCTGCAGAGGCAGCAGGTAGGGCTGGACAGAGTTGCATTTTTATCAAAGATTTGACGCTTTTTTTTTCTCTTAAAATGTGAAAGTTTTATTCTAAAGGATGCCATATTTTATATATAGATTATAAATTCATAGCCATTTTTTCATTAATTTAAAGTTTTTCTCCTCGTGCCTTTGAGGTTCTTGTAAATTTGAAGATCTTTTCTCGTTACACTACAAAGGACCAAGGATAGAGGTCGTCTTTCAGCACTACTTCTTAGCCAACAGTTCATCTCAGGGTGGTTCAAACATGCTTCTTAGAGGAGCCCTGCCCAGACGCAGAACAGCCACTATGCAATAAAATAGAGATTTCAGGCCTACCATTCACAGAAACATCAAAGGACATGTATGCTTCAATAGCATCAGCTCCTCTGACAGCATAGTTAATAAAAATGACTGACTTCATTAATCCCATGCAAATCACACCTATGTGGAAGAACCCCGACATACTACAGAACAATAATATGATTAACTCCCCAGATTGGAGTAGTAAAGGAATTAAATACTTGGAACATATATTAGAAGGAACAGACTTTATCCCATTTGACAGACTAGTTTTACTATATGAGATTAACAAGAATAGATTTTCACAATATCAACAAGTCTATAATAAAAGGAAATTTAAGCCTAATAAAGTCAAATTACAAACACCATCGAGTGTGGTACAATTCCTTAATCTCAAAACCTCCAAATTCCTGTCCAAAATATACAAGATGCTCTCCAAAACAGGTGAATCTATATCTCTTCCTATTATGAAATGGGAGGCAGATCTATCAGTCAGCTTGGACCACCTTAACACACAGGTGTACACACAGGTGTACTCACAGATACACACTATGGCTGTCTCCCAATTCAGGGTCTGCAGCCTTAAAGTACGCATTTCAAGGCCGATTACGTCACAGCGGCGCGCCTAAGGCTGTCCCAATTCGAAGGCTGCTCGAAATGCGGCCCTCAAATGCGTCCTTCATTTCCCTGAATTTTAAGGATGTGGCGGTGTAGACTTCGTGGCCCAACATATCCCAGAATGCATAGCGCAGCGATGGGTGTGGATAAATTTGCAGAAAAAAAAACGGCGGATGAGGGGCGGCCGAAGAGTAAACTTTAAGTACTGAATATTATGTCACTTATTTATGTGCAAATGTTTAATAACGAAGAACATTAAACATTACTGTTGGCCACATGTCGGCAAAGTTATGTGACATTAGTGACGTTTGTACTAACTTGGTTTTAAAGCCTTTACTTTAAAATATACGCCGTCCAATAGCTGAGCTTAATCTTACAGAGAATGAGAAAGATTTTCTCCTTCATCTCTGTCAAACACAGCTGTATGACACGTTTCCAGTGGTTAGTATCATGGTTGCTAGGCTACCTGGGCAGCGCGACGGAGGCTTTTTTTTAAAAAACTTTATTGACAAACAACAGTATCAGCGCAACGGAGGCTAGACCGTCCCATTACACAAGCCTCGCACTTCCGGCCTTAGCGGTCTTTTAGTACGCGGCCCTTGAGGATCGTTGAGGCTGCGTACTTTAAGGCTGCAGACCCTGAATTGGGATACAGCCTATCTTGGTCGGCTGCTGTCTTTATCCTGTCTTCCTTCTCTCACACCAACCAATCACAGCAGATGGCCCCGCCCCTCCCTGAGCCTGGTTCTGCTGGAGGTTTCTTCCTTTTAAAAGGGAGTTTTTCCTTCCCACTGTCACCAAAGTGCTGCTCATAGGGGGTCATGATTGTTGGGTTTTTCTCTGTATTATTGTGCGATCTACTGTACAATATAAAGTGCCACAACTGTTGTTGTGATTTGGTGCAACTGAACTGAATTAAAAATCTCTTGTATTGTTAGTTCTGTGTGCTGCTCAGTTACATTTATTATTTGCTGTCATGTTAGCGTTTGCTGTGGTCTCTGTTATTATTTTCCTTCCTCGGCAGGCGTCTCTCTCCATCCCTCTTCTCCTCTATTTTTCCCTCCCCCTCTCTTCCTGTTAACCATCTTCACCTTTATTTATTTTTTTCCTTTTCCCCAGGCCTCTCTGTTATGGTTGTAATAATCCAAAATAAAGTGTATGGAAGTCTGAGACAGTGAGCCTATTGCTCAGCTCATCTCTGGTTCTAATAAATGATAAAGTGAAGCTCCTGTTAGAGTCAGACTGAGAGCAGGGAGCGCTGTAGTGCGAACTACCTTCTGACGGGCAGGTGAGGTCGTCTTATGGTTCTTTTTTTTTTCCCCTGACAGCTGGTGAGACGGACGTCAGCAGCCGTCTTTGTGACCTCAGTCTGGGGGACTCCCAGGAGGACGTGACCGCCTTCTGTCCATTCTTCATCAGCGTGGTGGAGGAGACGGATGTGTGCGGGGAGGACGGCGACCTGGAGCACGCTCAGGAGCTGCTGAGGGAGTACGAGAGGCGGGAGGGCGTGGCAGTGGGGGAGTTAGAGGGAAGCGGAGGAGGCGGGGACGAGAAGTATGAGAAGACCGGAGCCCGACACGGAGACGCCGTCTTCTCCAGGTTCATGAAGATTATCTCGGTGTGTCCGCAGCAGATCCTGCGCTACTGCCGCGGCGGGAAGCCGCTCTTCATCTCTGAGCCGCCGTCCAACGTGGCGCAGCTGGTGCCAGCGTGTGGCTCCTGCGGAGGATCCCGGACATTCGAGCTGCAGCTGATGCCCGCGCTGGTAAGCCTGCTGCAGGGGGAGCGCGGCGGTGCAGGGGTGGAGCTGGAATTTGGGACGGTGCTAGTCTACACCTGCGCCGACAGCTGCTGGACATCCAGGTCGGACTCGGCCGTGGAGGAATTCTGCTTCGTTCAAACCGACCCAGACCAGCAGCTCTTTGTGTGACGGACTAACCTGAAGCTCGCCGTCGCCATCATGGTGGGATCGCGGTTTATTTATACCCGGTCATGATGTCAGAAGATCAAAAATCTGAGGCGAGCTCGTGTTAAAAAAGGACCAAGCAGCAGCTTTTGTTACTTCAAGGCTTTAAAGGTTTTGCCTTAAAATGTGAAAATATAAGATGTGCCTTAGTCATCGGGCCTGGGCAGAGCGTTACAGCTGCTTACGGCCACACGAGGGCGGGACACTGAACCATAGCTGCTCTTATTGGTCCTTCAGACTTCATGGTGCTGAACACAGGAGCTCCAAAGACGACATCAACACGAGTGTTAGAAAAGATTAAAAGTCTCTGCTGCAGCTCGTTTGTTCGTCATCTTTTCTTTTCTAAAATCTTTTACTGCTGCAAACACAGCAGCAGCTGTCGTCATGCGCGAGTCATGCTTTAACTCCAAGCAGCTTCTGGTTGTTCCTGTAGAGAGGAATATTACCAACCGTGACCTCTGACCTCCCTGTAATGAAACGTTGCTGTTTCAGCGCACGTGTTGGTCGTCGGGCTCTGAAATCCTCTGAAAGAAAAGACTCGGACACACAACAAGTTTGTTTTTCTTTTTACTTCAACCGTAAACATGTTTCTAAAACGCCGTGTCACACCACAACAGTTCGGTCGAGAAGCGTCAACGTTAAACCGGGCGAAGGAAATGTAAACGAGTGTAAAACAAAGCTATAAAAATGTAAATCAGCTGAAGGATTTCAGGTTTGAGGATCAGATCCAGAGTATCAAAAATAGATTATTTGTAATTTACTGGCCAATAAATAACAGAATTTTCTTATTTTACGTCTGACGTTACCGATTGTTAGAATTATTATAACAAAGTTAAATTTCAGCCCTTTAATCTTCCTCCAATTCGCTCATGAAAAGTTAAATCTTTGGTTTGTCTGTGAGGTACGAGTCGGTTTCTCTCTAAAATTCCTGAGACAGACGAGGAAACGGTCATCTGACGTTTTCAGGCACTTGAAGATCAGTTTGGAGCACTTTGTGCAAACAGCAGAAGAAAAACGACGTTCCTGAGAGCGCTGGTGCTACTGAGGGCCTCCGCAGAACGGTAAGGTGCCGGCGCCGGATTTTGGCTCCCAGTCGTACCGGTCGGGTTGGTCGCCGCCAACCAGGCCACCGATGTCCCTGTCGATGATCTCGTTCACTGCAAACAAAACAGAAACGTTGTGGTCTGTTTATTCCAATAAAACAAACGTTGCTGAGCACCTGTGTCGGTTTGTTGGTCTCATGCAGCAACTGCGTCACCATTTGCAGACGAGTTGGATTCAGACCTGAGGCTGGACTCTGCAGACCTTTTGCAGATTAAGCAGTTAACTGCTTTGTTATCAGACTGCATGTAATCGCCAACTCGATCCCATTCAACTGCAAACTGAACCCGATCCCTGTCTTTGAAGGAGTGAGACTGCAGCGTGGTCGTGCTGTTTGGGAGGGGCAGCCCCAGCCAATCAGAGGGAAACTTTCTTGGAAGGGGGAGGAGCTAGGATGGCTAGTTTTGAACGATGCTTAACCTCAGGGGTTGCAGTGGGGCTCAGCATAAGAAGGAGGGATTACTCTGAGGTGTGACTCATGCAAAGCTACCCTCAAAGTGTACCCCGCCTCTTGCCCTATGACAGCTGGGATAGGCTCCAGCGCCCCCGCGACCCTGAAAAGGATAAGCGGAAGCGAATGGATGGATGGAATTTCAGCTTCTCTGCTGCTGTGTTGGCAGAGAAGCTGAAATTCACCAGCCATATTTTGATTTTTGGGCTCTTTGAGGGTAAAATTAAAATAACACGACACAGTTTACTGGACAGAGGTCAGTTTGATTTGAAGGCTCTGCAGTCACAATCAGTGCTTCAAGCATGACCTGCACCGATGGTGCTTTCCTTTCATGAAGGATGCTCCAGTCTCCATGAGCACTAAGAAGGAGTTAATAAAGGAAGCACTTAAGCACCTTTCCTTAGGTTTAGTTCTGATTGTGGCTGCAGACTCTAACACTTCACCTTCCCAGTTAGGAACTCTGTTACAGTACCGAGCACGGCCACACGGGGGCACAGCAGGACAAAGTGCTTTAAACGAATTCTCCAAACGCTTTAATCCATCACATTCAGCTCCCTGATTCACTCCAACAGCAACAAATTAAACAAACTGGCTTTCTTTAACTCCTCTGCTCTGCTTTTCTAACCCGTCCATTAAATACCAAACTGTTCCCACATCATGAAGCAGCAGGACTGAAATGTGCTGAGCAGGTGTGGCGGTCACACTGCAGTGCGCTCGTTATGAGCAGCAAAAGATAAAACTGAGTTCATCTGCAGAGCAGCAAACAGCTCGGTCTATTCATAGCTCTGCAGTGAAACCTGAGGCGCGCACACACACACACACACACACTTTAGAGTCACCGATTAACCAAAACAGAGGAAGCCGATATAGCCACGGGGAAACGCTTGCTCCACACAAAGGCAGGTTCTAACCTTTGAACCTCCTGTGATGGTGCTAACCACTGCACCATTGTGCCGCTCCTGCTGCTAGGACCTCAAGGACGACAGAAACCTTAAGCTGGATTTCCAGCATGAATGCAGACAGTAAAAGCAGGGTCCCAGGCTGTGTCCATGGCAACATCACTTTATCAATCTTTTAATGAAAGGTCAGGTCAGGTGTTAAATTCTAATTTAGTATAAAAAAGTACCAAAAGTGTCCATCATGCAGGCACGGAGAACATTCATTATCCAGATTTTCATTTTTAATGTGTTTCAGAATCGTGTAAATACACTTCTATCAGCCACCGCACGCACACAGATATTGTATAACCAGTCATAGTTTTCTTACCGGTGTGCTGATGCGGTGAGCATAACAATGTTTTTGAACATCCTGAACATTAAACTTTATTATGTCGCACTTCTACTCTCTGCACTGACAGACTGATTTAAATATCTGAAATAAATCACATCTCCAAACCAGATCAATCTCTCAGGAGTCACATAACTCAAAAGCCACAAACTCCCTGTGGTGCCCTCCACAAAGAGAATGGGATGCCAGAGAAGCTCCTGTAGGTGCTTCAGTTTGTGAGCAGGCTGCCGTTCCTCTGGGGGGGGGGGGGTTCTGATTTTCGGGGTTTTAAATTCGAGCTGAAAGGCTATGGAGGAAGACAGCGTGAAGATCAGACGCCCCGAGGACAGCTGCTGCCTGTGCCAACAAATTTAACCTCCACCTGCACCATTCAGAGCAGCAAATACAGCTATTATTAACCCAGATCAAACGCAATACGCACGCACACAGCCAACATCACAGAGCGACAGAGTGCACACATGGTGTCACTGACATGAGAAGAACAGACTGAAACAAGCAGGTTTACGAGGTAAAAAGACGAACGCTGCTCATGCTTTGATACTTTGACTCCACCACGGCAGCTTTGCATCATTCAGAGTTCACAATAATCCTTCTTTATCTCATAATGAGTCTTTGTGCAGCCCCTCAGTTCAATCAGAAACAAGCAGTTTTAGCTCCTCCTCCTTTAAGCAAATTGGCTGCCCCTTAAAAAATAGCAAGTAGGTGGAGCTTCTGTGCCTGAGATGACTGTGTCACGAATAACTCGTCAGGCCTGGACTCTGCAGTCTATTCACACCTACAGGCCAGTGGACACTCTTTCAATGATGAGGATGTAACATCCTGGACAGGGAGGAACGCTGGTTTGAGGGCGGAGTCAAGGAGGCCATTTACGTGAAAAGGGAAAGACCGTCTCTGAATCGAGGAGGGGGCCTAAGGGTACATCTGTCACCATCTTACAATGCTGTGATTGCAGCCATTGCCCACCTCTCTGTGAATGGGACTCATGGACATCAGTGGTTGTTGATCAATGTTCATGAGAATTTGCATAATTAAGATGAAGGAACTGACCTCCCAGCCCATTGTTCCTTCAGTGGGCTGGAAACCTGCAGTCAGCTGAGACTGAAGACGTCACCTGATGATGACGAAACATTTCTCCCACAAAACGCTACGTCCAGATAAACAGAATCAACCTTTGGAGGTATCGTTTCATGCATCGGTTAAAACACTGGACTCCAGGTAAAGGACGCGCAGCTGGAAACACTTCACGCAAGTCGAGCTGCCCAAGATTCACAGAATTTACATACAATGTTACCTTTTTGTGATTTATATCGTTGTCAGGACGATAAATGTCTTATATCGGGATATGAGATTTTGGTCCTATCGCACAGCTGTCACTTCCATAATTTAAAATGATTAAAATTACTTTGACCTCACATCTGTATATTATGTTGATAAATATAAATGTATATTATTGTGAAAAAAACAGGAAGAAGCTTTTTTGTTTTTATCAAGAGTAAATCTGGGTCAACATCCAGCTTCCTACCATCATCCAGCGTGATCTCCTGGAGGCCTAAAGATCCCAGAGGCGGCTGCTCCTCCGGCTCCTGCTTGATGATGAGCGCCTCCCCCGGCCCGGCCAGCACAGAGTCCTTCTGGGGGTTGGCGGGTGTCACAAAGGTACTCCTGGGACTCAGAGACAGGTCCCTCTGAGATCCACCAGGGGAGGAGTGTGGAGGGACGGAGAAGGTCTGAAGTGGGACAGAAGAGGCTGGAGGAGGAATCGTGGTGATCTGAGGAGCCATGACGGAGGTCTGAAGGGGAATCAAGGTGGTCTGCGAAGGCAAGGAGACTTGGAGCGGGACCGAGGACGTCTGAGGATACATTAAAGGGGTCTGAAGAGGAGCAGAGGAGTGAGGATGGTGGAGATGGGGGTTGCTTTGGGGACCACACTGCACCAGGAGGTCACAGGAACCATAGTACGCCACGTCAGGACTGAGCGTGCCGTTGCGCGAGGCCGTCAAGCTGAAGCCAGGTGGATTCTGGGAGATGCGATCTGGCTCCCAGCGTTCCTGCTTGACTGTGGCGACAGCGGGAGGACCGTGGTGTCTGACTCCAGGCAGGTAGGTGAAGCTCTGCGTCACACTTTTCCTTCTCTTCCCGTTAGTGACGTAGAACTGGACCTGGACCGGCGACGTCGCCTTCTTATTGTACACAGGAACCTCCACCACGATGCTGGACTGGAACACACACACACGTTTATAAAACATGAGCATTTGTTGCTTTTCTGCTTTACATACTAATGCATTTTGTATTTTGGGCGTTTGGACCTAAATGATGTGGTTTAACACATGCGCTGCACTCTGATCTGCAGCCACACGGAGGCTCTGAGCGCGTCAGCAAAACGCACTTAAAAGGAAGGAGGAGGAGCTTCGGCAAGAAGGCTTCATGGCACTACGAAAAAGGGGAAACAGTATTTATATGAATGTCTGAAATTTATCGTGGTAACGCTGGAGGTTTCAGCTTGTAACTTCCTCTTTCCACTTCCTATAAAGGGAATCTTGGTCCCCATCTTAAGAGACGTTCAAATGCTCAGAGAAAAAACCTGAGCAAAATTCTGTGAGCTCGACACTTCAGGGCCCGAGGGGAGACTACAAATATTAGACCCAAATATTTTCCCTCCGCTCACTGTGCAGCCGGACATCAGGAGGCAAACAAAGAAACATTACAGCTGAAATCACACTCGGACACCGAGAAGCAACAAAAGCACGTCGCTGCATGCACTGACGAAGATCAACGCACCAACACAACTGAGCAGGATCCTGCAATAAAACTAAGATCGCAGTACCGTGCTGCTATGAAGCAAAAGTACTCCGGGCAAAAGTTTCTTCATCCTGAGGTCGAGCTGTTTTCAGTAAGCATCAGTCTGAGTGTAGAAGAAAGACGGCATCTCCACAGTGACACACCTCGCTGTAAAACCTCGGGAGGTTGCAGACGCCTGACTGCTTTCACTGATTTTAATTATGCTTGCAACACCATTTATCACATATTTAACTTAGAAAGACTTTTGTCCTTATTAAGCAGCAGAGGTCAAATCTAATTCAGTCATTAGTGCCACAAACAGATGTTTCTTGTAGTTGGTCACCAGGTTTGTACTCGTCTCAGATGTTGGTCTGCTGCTCTTTACAGAAACTCTGAAGCTCTCTTGGCTGCCACTTCACCTCCCTCCACAGAAAATCTGTGGAGGTCTGGAGGCTGGCCAGGCCACTCCAGGACCCGTCTTCAGCTGCTCTCTGTTGCCTTAGTTTTGGGTCACCGCCATGCTGGAAGACCCATCTTGATTGTTCTGGCTAATGGTTAATTAACGATGCGTGTTCACACACGTCCGTCGAGTTGATGCCAAAGAGCCGCCTCTGACTCATTCACACGTTCACTGGAAACTTGAAACACGCCTGAACATGTGTTCTTGAAGATCTCGGTCCGTTGCAGCGTAGCGCGTTACAGTCGTGTTCTTGGTTCTTCTTCTTCGGATATTTATATAGAGATCCTCCATCTTCAAACTGTATAAATATCCGATAGCAGCTAGGTCCCCTAACGTTCAGAAGCTGTTGAAAGGATAAAGTTGTGCTATATCAGTGGTTAGAAATACCATCATTACTTTAGGATTAGTTTAACACAAAGTCAGGGCTGACCCGGGACCATGGCTGTGAGTCACAGTGCGCAGCATAAAAGTCCTTTCACATCAGAGCAGGATGTGCTGCTAATGCTAACCGCTAACTAAAAGCCAAGGATCCAGAATTTGTTGCTGTCTGCTGGGCTCTGTGGGTTTTTGCAGCAGCTCTGTTTTTTTTTAAGAGTTTTTGGTTTTTTTTGCTAGTTCTTCAAATGTTCAATAAAAACATGTATGCTAATTCATAACGAAGAAAGCTTTGTAAGTATCCCCACTGGAGAAGACTGTCATTTCCACAACACTGGCACTGGCATGTA
Organism: Rhamphochromis sp. 'chilingali'; assembly: GCF_963969265.1. Taxonomy (NCBI): domain Eukaryota; kingdom Metazoa; phylum Chordata; class Actinopteri; order Cichliformes; family Cichlidae; genus Rhamphochromis; species Rhamphochromis sp. 'chilingali'. The sequence continues at coordinate 2,144,300 of NC_137930.1, forward strand.
AAAGGCCATTTATTCCCTTCAAAGACCTGAAGCTCCATAAAGCACCCCTCCAATAGCCAAACCCATCTGTTCTCTGATTGGATAGTTAAATTTGTGATTGACATGACATTGGCCAATCAGATGAAAGGAAGAAAAATGGGGTCAAAATTCGTACTTGTAACTTGAAACTTGAGTGCAGAGTTTCTCACGTATTTTTTGGCTGAGTCCACACACAAATCTGTTTTACACACACACAAATTCTTTTTACACTTACAAATCCTGATTTACAAGTACAAAATATTTATGACCACAATTTGAGCCCATATCGTTCCCTGACTCATACACTCATGTTCTTCTGTGCTTCTAACAGTCACACTCCAGTGGACGCATCGGAGAGCAACTTGGGGTTAGCATCTCACCGTGCAGACGGGATCAAACCACCAACTTCCCAATTAGTAAATACCTCCTGCTCTATGTCAAGGACTTTTGACAAATAAAATTGGACTGATTGATTGGAGCCAACAAACATTTGAGCTGAGCTCTGCCTAAAGCTGACTGAGCGAGAGACGCTCAGACATCTGCAAACATTACTGATCCTTCCTGTCGAAACGTTGCTCATCCGTCCCGATCTCAGATCCAGCTGAACAAACTCAGAGTGAACTTGAGCCTTCAGAGCGGGGTCAAAGCGTACAGCTGTATATGGGAGGGTGCGCTTGATTTACAGCACAAGTCAGAACAAGAACTTTGTTGTGAGAACCCAGTCACTTTGTTTTTTATCATCGCTGGAAGTCAGGATGGTAACTGAACTGAAACATGAAGAGTTCAGTTTCTGTTTGAGGAAAAAAAGAAATAAATGTAAACTTTTTGGTTTTCCCGTGTCTCAAAGATGCCGACGCTGCCTCGATGAGCGTTTGCAGTGATTTACTGCAACAGCTGCTCGAGTTGGAGCTCATTCTCGAGGGAGAACAAAAAGTTTTGGATTCTTAAATCGTTCACTCTTTCTCCGTCTGTGTGCTGCATCACCATCACTCCTCGTACTTACTCCGCTGCATTTTTCAGGCACGACTCTGGCATCGGTTTCCCACAGCGATCTTCCATCTGAGGGGACAAAACACACGAGTTAGACCTTCAGACAAATCATCAGGCTCACAGAAGTTTATGTAACCTTATTAAAGTTGCAGTAAATTAATAAGGCGATCTTACCGGGCCCTCTCTCCATGAAAACAACCCTGGACTGAGCGGAAATGTTGGGTCCGCTGATGAGCAGCTCCTGTCCTCCCTCCACGGAGCCGCTGGCTGGACTGAAGCTGTCCACCTGAGGGAGCTCCTGACCTGAGCGCTGGGCTGAAAAGCAACAGGTTTATTTTAGGACTTTATTACAGATCTCTGTGCTGCAGAGGAAACAGAACGGAGAAGGTAACTCGAGCATTAACAAACATGCAGTATATTTTTGCCTCTGCGTCTTCTTCTACGATCGTGCTTTAAAGGAACACAAGCTTCCTGTTTGCGAGACTCACAGCACTCCACGGGAATCGACGCCGTCTGCAGCCACAGAATCTGGCCGTCCGGCTGAGGGATGGCGACCCTGAACACCACCCGCACCCTCGTGTTCTTCCGCCCGATGTCCGTCTCTCCTTTCTTCAGCTCGATGTCGGCGTTACGCAGCTTCAGGATGCCGGCGCAGTCGATGCTACGAGAAAAAAGGCACCGTTTATCAGAACGCATCGTCTCAACTGCTAACTACCTGTCCACACGTGGACCAGAGCTCGCGCAGTGTGCACTGTGGTTCAGGTCCACATTCCTGCCAGCTGCAGAGAAGACTGTGCAAGGTATGAAGCTGAAGTGTGGGAGCGAGAAACTGGTGAAACAAGATCCACAGAGGAGCGACCCATCTGACTACAAACACCTCCGCTTATTAGTTTTGTTAAATGAGCCTGACGTGCCTGAAAACCACAGCGTGGCTGAAAGTTGCTGACGCGAGAACAAAAGGCCTCAAGGATCTGTACAAACCGTTTTGTGAACACAAGGTCCTTATTCACAGCTCTAACCCAACACCACCATATATGGCTAGTACTACTACTAGTTACTGAATAATTGAGCTCACAGCAAAGCCATCCTGTGGCCATGACCACTTAAAGCTCACTCACGCTGCCTGCAAACAAGCAGCAGACTAACGTTATCGACTTATGTACATGCTTCCTTCTTTAAATGTTTGAGATTACGGTGACATTATTTACATGCTTCCTGCCTCCTCTACAGTGTGTCTAGACTCTGTACCACAGCTCTTTATTTTTTGCTGCGCTTTCTAATCTGGCTTCCTGACCTTCGTTAAGCCTAAAGAGACAGCGGCCGTGTATTTGTATGTTTTTAAAACCATGCTGAGTTCTTATCGATGTTATTTCCTGTCACAAACAGCTGATCTTTGTAATTTCCCCTCCTCTAAAAGGAGGGCTCGAAACCTCGTAGATGCCTCAGTCACGAAACACCTTCAGAACAAACGTCCTGAGTGTTTCCGTCTTTGTGTTCAAAGTAAAATTGCTCTCTCCAGTTTTGGGATCATTTCGATCATTTTTGGGGAAATTGTTACCGTGTTTTGTTGCTCAGATGAAGAAAAAACAGTAACATGAAAGGTTTTCTGGCAGCGAGGCTGGTGTGAAGATCGATATCATTGGGAACGTGATAAAGACTCAGCTACCCAGGGTGTGGGTAGCTGAGCATTAAGTATAATTAGCAGCTGTATGTAAATGGTTTGATATGCTGTGCAAAAGTATTGAGACACCATAATTGCTTAGTAGTGTCATGTAGTCAGTGTAAGAGGTCAACTAACCCTAAGCTGCCGCTGGTTGACCATTTCTCGGGTCCTCAAAATGACTTGCAGGGGGACAGATCGTGTGTAGAACCACCACTCAGACCTGCACCCCTTGCTAACAAACTTGCCTGTACCCCTGTCCTGAAGAAACACCTGAAAACTGTTCCAGTAAGGTCTTCTGACTGCCTGCTCCACATGTGAGGCTCAAAAAAAAGCCCTGGCTATCACATGGGACATTGTTTTGAAGGTCTGGGGCCACCCTCAGTCAGTATTTTGAACCCATTGAGATGGGGTTGGCAGCTTCCACAGGCGATGCCTAACCGTTGCTATGGTGTCTGGTAGGTGGAAAGTTTGTTTCCTTAAATGGTGATAGCGGCTTATCCGTCTCTTTTAGCTGAGCTACTTTAATAAAACTCTTTAATTTAACCCTTTTGCCTCCTTGACTCCTTTTTCTGACCCGGACACTTTTTGTTACTTCCCCCTAACCGCCTAGACCCCTCAGGGGAACGTAACAACACCCGCCCGTTCTTTACACGTTGTTAGGAAAAAATCAGAAATATACATGGAGAAGCAGCAAGTTTAAAAGTCAATATTTGATTTGATCGTCTTTCTTCAGGCTCCTTGAAGGACATTCGAAGCTCTTCTCTGTGCTGAAACAATATGAGGAGCACCTGAGTGACGGTGCATGGCTTATAGGGTTCGTGATCGTTACCTGGCAGACATGTCGTTCTCTGGAAGCAGAGGGATCTCCAGCACTTTGATGGAATCCATAGTTTTCTCCTGACACATGGTGGTGACCGTCTTCCCCGTCACTCGGTGGACCTGGTAGAAGGGGTGAGGACGAATGTATCGGTCGTCCGCGGTGCCGATGAACAGCACCAGACCGACCCGCTGCTCGCTGCATCCGTGCAACTACAGGAAAGGAAGAAAGACGAGCTGATAAGCAGCTGCTCATCCTGACGAACACCTTGACACCACTGCAACCTGAAACGTCACGCTCTGGACTCCAAATTACTTTAAACTGTTGGATGTGAAGCCGACATGTGATATCTCACAGTACAGTTTTACAATGATTCATTTCGTGCTGGCTGGATCAGTGCAGGGAATTTTTCCATGGGGAAAAACACAGATGTGTAGTTTAGCATGAAGGCCACCTGAGGGATAGACGCAAGTGGTCAGACCTTTATTTAAAGAAATGGTTTGATGGTTTTTGGACAATGATGTATTTTTACCACCAAACAAAAGTCCTGCATCAGCTGTTTAGGAAGTACCGTCGCTTTTATACAGAGGCCCATTTTCAGAGGCTCAGAAGTAAGTTTCATGGTCTGGTGAAGCCTACTTCCTAAATATTATCCAAATAATATCCAGGAGAACTTAAGCAGATAAAAGACTTGGAGGTGATTCCATGTGTTAGCCGTTCACTCTCAGCATGAGGTCCAAAGAGATGAAGTGAGGGAGGCCATCACTAGGCTGGTTAACTGGTTTCAGAGAGGAACTAATCCCAGGACATTATTTGGAAATTTCCTGTAATGGGAGAAATGTTTTTTCTCCTTCAGCATCTTCCTGCCTGCCAGCTGTTCTTTCTCCAGCTCGGCTGTTATTTTGGAAAGATTTGTATCCATTTCTTTACTGAACTGGAAACATCTGCCTGCATCTTTGTTCAAAAACCTCTTTCTGGTTTTGTAAAGTTTCGAGAGCTTCCAGTTACTCCTGCTAATGTTGGACCTGAGCTCTACCTGTGACACTGGTGACCATCACATTATGCTCGACAGGTGGAGATACTGGGTGGGTGTATCAGGCTCTGCTTTGGAGAGGTTCTCCTCTCGAGGTTCTCGTCACTTCTATGCTGATGACATCCTGTAAAGCCCCAGGATGTTACAGATCTTGCTTAGATTCTACTAAAACTTAGATCGCTGAGAGTTTTCTCGATTGAAAAAACAAAGAAGTCTGTTTGTGTCCAAGGGTAATGGGAACTCTTGGTCCTCTTGCCACATTTTCTGGAAGATTTGATTGATTTGTTCTACATCAGAGAGTAGTTAACTACCAACGTACTGGGGCGATCGTGGCTCAAGAGTTAGGAGTTCGCCTTGTAATTGGAAGGTTGCCGGTTTGAGCCCCGGCTTGGACAGTCTCGGTCGTTGTGTCCTTGGGCAAGACACTTCACCCGTTGCCTACTGGTGGTGGTCAGAGGGCCTGGTGGCGCCAGTGTCCGGCAGCCTCGCCTCTGTCAGTGCGCCCCAGGGTGGCTGTGGCTACAATGTAGCTGCCATCACCAGTGTGTGCATGTGTGTGTGACTGGATATGTAAAGCACTTTGGGGTCCTTAGGGACGAGTAAAGCGCTATATAAATACAGGCCATTTACATCGTGACCTAAGGTCATGTGATCAGGGCCTGTGCATCAAGGCTGAGAGCTAAAGGAGACAAAGCATTTGTTTTTTAGCATTTTGTTGCAAAGCAATTTGTGATATTTGTCTTGAAAAGGTAGAAAAACAACAACACAAAAACATCTGGACAGATGAAACCAGGAATAACTTACAGAGGAGGAGAGGCCTGATGACAATATCCTCCGAACACGGAGGAGGCAGCATTATGTGCATGTTCAGCTGTAAGTGGCCTTGATCATTGGTGTCACACGTCCTCAGGAAGGGTGTTGATATTAAAAAGGTTATCGCAAAGCAAAAGTGATATCTGAACTGAAAAGCTCCCGGCCACAAATAAAGCTGGAGTGAACACATGAAGCATGTTTGAGACGGAGAGAAAACGACTGTGGTCACATAAGCAGAAGGAAAAGAAGGAGAACTGAAAGAGAAATCTAACAGTTACTATTTTAATCTCTTGCAAATTTCCTTCTTAGCGAGTATTAGAGGGCACTGCAGGGCAACCTGCACGAGGCGAATAAAGCCTTGATTGATTGATTGATTGATTGAGGTGTTATGTGTGTTTTTGACCTTTGGACAGGCGAGCCTGGCTTACATTTATACCTCCAATTGTTATATAAAAAGTCCAAACAAATTTTAGCACGTCTTGCAGCAGGAAGCTTTTCTAGCCTTGGCGGCGGCCTGAGAATGTGCCACCCAGAATAGCCCTGCTGGTGTCCGTTACATGCGAGGCCTTGATGGAGGCTTTACTTGTCTCAGGCCGCCTCTGTTGTCTGATCCACAGGCTCCGCGGGGCCGCTCACTCGACACATCGGCAAAGCACGCAACCTCAGTCGACCTGTGATTCCATCTCCCGTGGGTCACCACAGGCTCGGTGCTTTCAGCTTTTTATTAAAATTATTATTTATGCCACAGACTCACACTTAACTGTTTGAAGAGTACCAAAAACTGAACGAGCAGGCACAGAAGCTTGTTTTCATCTACCTGAACTGTTTTCATTTTCAGAAACCTAAACTTACCACAGCCTAAACAAAAAACGAAGTCAAACCTGCAGTTCCTCTAATGGCCACTAGAGGCCTCAGACGTCCCCATAGACTCCCATGTTAAATTGTTACAGCAGTATTAAACACGTTTATAGCATGAAACAGGGGGAAAAGGTGTTTTGGTCTTTAAAGATAATTTCACCCTTCATAACGACTCACCTGTTTAAACTGTGTGAAGCCTTAAAATTTGCATTATTAGGGGCGTGGCCTCTGACAGGTGGATGGTGACACAGGCAACGTCCACACTGGCCCGGATAGATTTGAAAACTGCGTTTTCGTCTGAAAACGCTCCGCGTCCACACAAGCGTTTTCCGTCGTTTTCCCAGAGTTGTGCGTCCACATTGAAACGGCCGAAAACGCTTACGTTTCAGTACTGTGCAAGCGCAAAACGCAAGAAGATTTGGCCTGCCTCATTTCAGTCTGCAGCTTATTTAATTTCCGGCTCTTTGAAACGTCGCGGAAAAGCACAGAGTTTTTTAAATGGACTCACAATGAGGTGGAGTTGTTGCTGCGAGTAACACAACAGTACAAAGTTGCAAAAGTGAGTGAGAAATAAAGAATTTGAAGAAAAGCTCTCTGAAGCGCGTACAGACTGATATTAATCCTTAACAGGGCTGTCAAACAAAACAACTGCTGTATAATACCCCCGCTATCTTAGTTTAATTGGTCACATGACTGCATCACATGACTACAATGTGTCATCGTTTTCAAAAAGGCTCTGGGTTCGCTGTCCACACTGCGACGCAAAAACTGAATTCAAATGTATCCGCTTTGGAGAGCGTTTTCAAAACGCTGCGTTTTCCTTGACTGAAAACGGCGTCTCAGTGTGGACGGGAGGTCAAAACAGAGAGAAAACGACCCCAGACCGCTGTAGCTGCTAGCTGTCTGTTAGGCGGGATATGTTTGTGCTGTTGAAGCCTTTTGGAGCATTTTAATGGCATTGTCTGACTAACAACATGGCTGTGGTGAGAACAGTGAAAATGCATCCAGTTTTTATTTTAATGTTGACCCATCACATGCACCCTCTTCTATCACACCAACACTGAAAGCTCTTACTTTCATTTCAGCTGGTAATAGCCTTAGTGGCTGTTCTCACTGTAGTTTGCCTCAGTAAACTTTTGCACCAGTGCCCCGAGCGTCCTTATTCTATTGTTTATTAGTTTAAAGACTCCAATATCATTTCAGTTTATTTCTATAATACCCTTGAATCTCACATATTAAGTCAGTGCCAAGGTAACTCACCTTAAAGTAAATCGAGAACAAGCTTAGATTAAACAAACTCGGTGACAAAAAAGGTTAATATGAAAGTGATAGTGAGGACGCACCTTAACGATAGGATGTCCAGCAGCTGCCTTGATGGATCCGCGGCTGCCCTCCGTCTCGTAATGCGCCCTGTGGTAGGACTTGGGCTGGACCTCCACCTTCAGCTCGCACTGGTCATACTGGCTGGGCAGAGGCCAGTCCAAAGGAGGGGGCGATGAGGTCCTGAAGGCAGAGAAAACAGATGTGATCATCAGCTAGTAACCGAACTACACCCAAATCTATTTGCTGAATGCTGTAAGGCCCACCTGAACAGAGGGGCGTTTCCGGGTTTGGGTTTGTTCCAGGTAAAGTGGGAGGGCACCTGAAGGAAGAGCTCGGCCAGGCCCTCTTGTTCCCGCCCCTCTTCTGCGGGAGGATCCTGGAAGGACTCCAGACTGGAGTCTACTTGACCTGCCAGGAGGACCAACTGACTCCCCGACGTCCTCCTAGTCTTGGAGGGAACGTCCAGCTCAGGGAATCCGCACATGAGGAGGGGTCCGAGGGCGCCGGCAGGGCTTCCCACCCAGGTTTCATCTGTCACGCTGCCCCGTGGGGAGGCGCCTGGTGTGGGGCTGGGTGAGTGGTGAGGGGACGGAGAGCGGGCATGAGGGTCGGCGCTGGAGTGGCGTCTCTTACCACAGGGGGAGGTTGGCCTGGATGACGGCCTGAGAAAGCAGAGCGGGATCAACGACTCAGACATGCACATCTGAATGTGTTTAGGCCAGGGGTCACAACCTTTAAGACCCAAACAGCCATTTGGAGCCGGTTTCCACGCAAAAGAAAACAGAGCCGCAAATACTTGTTGACATCTAAAATGAAGATAACACTGTATATATTGTTTTTACCTTTGTGTGAACAACTAAGGTGTGCTGCTTATGAAATCCATGAAGTGCTACAGAGAAAATTACATTTTATTTATGTAATTAACACATTTTGAACTCTTAAAGAAATATAACAAAAGCAAAGCTGAACTAAAATGATCCAGAAACGAAAACTGTTGTATCGCCTTTGGGCTTTTGGAGCCTTGACCTGACTTTTAAAAATAACTTAAAAAAAAAAAAAAAAAAAAAAAAGCACTTTGCTGCTAAAGAAATGAAAAATAAATATTTACAAAATTCTAAATATGTATTTTACCTGGTTAAAAGTGTGGCGGGGCGTGGTCTGCAGCGCCGCTGCAGGGGAGGAGGACGCACCTGAGCAGCACCCGCAATCACGCCTCGCCGCCTTAACGTCTGTGCTGTTGTGTTGGTGTGTGTCGGGCTGTGAGCTGCAAAGCTACAGCCGGCTGTGTGCGTCAGCAACCGTGTGTGAAAAGCGTGTTCATGGAAACATCGTCGGGTCTGCCGTGATATGTTTACAACGGGACTTCTGCTCCTGAACCTCTGCGCACAGCGTCTGCAGGTCGGGGCTGTACGAAGTCACTTTCATCTTTACAGGACTGTAAGCTGTCGTCTGTGAGGCGTGAGCGGCGTTTGTCTTTAACAAAGTTCACGGTGGAGCTGCTGACATAATGTGGATCCGAAGATCCATAATTGGCCTACCTGGGGTTGAAAGTCTCGATAAATGCAGGCGTTTCGGCGGCTACACTGGCTTCCACGAGTGTGACGCTTATTTTGAGCGATGAAAAAATAATAAAATATAATTTTATATTTATATGTCAATATCACAATAATCTTCCAATGTAGAACTACAAGTTAAAAAAAGAACTAATTTAAATATAATACACTTCAGCTAAATACTTTAAATTATTTTCCCAAACCAGGCGGAGCCGCACTATAAGGACTAAAGAGCCGCATGCGGCTCCGGAGCCGTCCCCTGACTCGCTAAACAAGCGCTTCCCAAAATTCACACCTTTAATCACAACTCTGACTATTCAGTTAATTATTAGGAGTTCATTATTTATTAATATATAATAATATGTTTATTTTTTTAATTTTAAAGTATCGATTACTTAAGGGTCCTGTTGTGATTTTATCTTGAAATGGTTGAAATGAACCAAATTAAGACATCTGGTCTCCATGGCGATATCTACCTGGAAGTGGGCCGGCGGTTGAGCCAACTCTCGTCTGTCACGCTGGTGCGAGGAGAGTGGCACGGTGACTGGCGGGGCGACTGGCGAGGTGACTGATGGGGCGAGAGCGCCGGGTTGAAGGCCAAAGGATGCTGGTACTTCTGCTGCCACAACTCTACCCCAAAGGCTCCGCCCCCACAGCCCGGAGAACCAAAAGGCGAGCCGAGGGGGGAACCCATAGCGAGGCGGGCGGCATCAGGTAGCTCCCCCTCCACATCATCGTAGGTATGCGAGAAAGACTCACAAGAGGAGAGGTCGGAGATCCAGCTCCTGGAGGAGAGGCTGCTGCACGGGCTCGGGCACAGAGCCGGATCCCGGTAGCGGGGCTCCAGAGAGAGGTACAGCTGGTCTCTGGACCAGGATGCATCGCTGTAACCCCCCTCTGCCCCGCCCACTGCCAAAACATCCTGGCTACTGTCGGGCTCCAAATGGTTGTTTGGTGCTATGGAGGTAATCTGAATGCTGGGGCAGTCAAAGGCTCTGGGGTTCACCTGGGCACCGTACTGGGGCCCCTGAAGTTGGTATCCAACATGTGGGTCTGAGGTGAAACATGAGGGGGAACTCTGCAGCTCCTGGATGAAGGGCTGCTCGACCAGAGCCTGCGCGGAGGAGGGAAACGTCCTCACATCGAGATCTGGACCTGCGAAGCGGAGTAAAGAAAACAACATGTAAATCAGGCAGGAGATCATTTGCATTGCAAATGTGTGGTTTTCTTTTTATGGTGTAGCTGTCCTGCAGCAGACGACTGCACCTGACAGGTAATATTCATCAGTCGCTGGGAGAGAACCTGCAGGAAAGCGGTGAGGAAATGAAGTCCACAGGGTTTCCTGCAGAGTTTAACAGGATTTCAAAAACAAGACCATCCTCACATCCCAAGAATGTGACCTTCATAGAGCAAAGACTTAGATATCTTCTCTGAGGGCCGTACTGGGAAATGAGTGTTTGGCACGTATAGATTACTCAGAGTTTAGATATTATGTGTGCAGTCACATCCCCGGGGTGCTGCTTTGAGGCTGAAAAACACTCGTCGATATGTTATCATTTAATGTAAAAATGACTGTCATGTCATTTGGCTACAGATGTAACAGCAACATGATTAAGCTTCAATTTTGCTCTTGCACAGTTTCACAATTTCAACATCTTTGAGTATTTTACATGTTTGATGCAGGCTGACTTCCTGTCATTACATCATTCGACATAAAAACCTCCAAAAAAGGCAAAAAGAAACCAACGTGTGTAAAGATCACTACAACAAAACAGAATGTGATAAAACATTGCTTCAGCCCAATTATCACAACTGTGATCACCACATCAGCCCGCCGTGACGCATTTCCTCCTCCTCTGTCGATTCATTTTGATCTTCTGTTCATTTGCTTGATTGAAGCTTCAACTTCATTTCAGTTCTCTCACCAACGATGAGATGCGTCATGATTTCAGGTTAAAAAAAAGGTACAAAAGTGATGAATAGCGTCATTTTTTAAAACTCTCGTTGATTTGTTTCATTGGTTCTGTACGGTGGCCCCTAGAGACAAAGCATGTATAAACTCCAAAACACTTACAAATTCCAAATAGCACGCACAAACTCCTCAACACATACAAAATCCAAAACACATGCAAAATCCAAAACACATGCAAACTCCAAAACACGTACAAAATTCAAAACACATGCAAACTCCAAAACACATGCAAAATCCAAAACACATGCAAACTCCAAATCACAACGGAAGTGCTCCAGGACGCTAGGGGCAGTGTTGAGCTCGATTTGTAAAATAAACGGCAAGTTTGTTGCAAACACATGGGCTCTAGTCTCCGTTGCGCTTCCCAGGTTGCCTAGCAACTATGATACTAACAGCTGGAAACGTGTCATACAACTTTTTTTGACAGAAATGAAGGAGAACATATTTTTTTTCATTTGTTTGTTTGTTTCTACAAGAGCTTTGTGTGATTTGATAAGTATCTGAGGCTGAGACCACAGGACAGTAAAACATGATTTTTGGGCTTCATTTCTGTACTGAACAGTCATTTAAGATTAGCTAGTAAATAACAATTAGCTAATGTTGTTCATGAGACTAAAGTCATATCACTTTGGTAATGTAAATATAATATGGACAATATTATGGTTTATTATATTAGTCATTATTAGGTATTACAGCAGTGAACATGAACTCTTTGTCAAATACTGAGCTTCAGTACAGATTCAAGTTGCAGTTATTTACATGTCTTACCACCTTAAATCTTCACTCAAAGACAAGTATATAGGAATGACTGCCAAATTTATTTGCCACTGAAGCCGAAGGATGGCATCTGAATAAAACCTCTCTTGACATGCCTAGATGACATTAAAGCTTGGTTGGCTCTAAACTTTTTAAATTTGAATGAAAAGAAAACAGATTTGTTGGTGTTTGGACCCAGTGGCCCCTGTGAGTCCTCTTCTTTTCATTTGGAACCCCTGGAGGTTTATTTTAAACCTGTTGTTACTGCCCTTGGTTTTAAGTTGGACCAGTCCATTTTTATCATTTAAGGCGACTGGCAAGAGTGAAATCGTTTCTTTCTAGGCAGCACTTTGAAACCGTGATCCATGCTTTTATTTCTTCCCCTGTGGACTACTGTAACGCACTTTATGTGGGGGTCAGTCAGTTGTTACTCTGACATCTGCAGCTGGTTCAAAATGTATATTGACAGTGCATATATAGGTGTATCATATATAAGAGACAAATGTTGTTCCTTCAGTATGTTGGCATTACTAAATTTGGCTCAAATGCTTACATACATGTGTAAAAAGAAAATGTACAAGCTGTGAGCTGTTTCAAATCAAATCACTTTTATTGTCACATCACATGTGCAGGTACATTGGTACAGCACATGTGAGTGAAATTCTTGTGTGCGAGCTTCACAAGCAACAGAGTTGTGCAAAATACAATAATGTAAACAAGCAAAATACAAGAATGGCTACATCTGAAACTAATAAATATATGTACAATATATAATAGTATATATATGTTTCTGATAAAATGAAGAGTAGACTGATGTATTAAATATTCCTTTATTGGGTGAGAAAATCAGACCATGTCATAACTGCTGTAAGTCACACAGAATAGATATCAGAGCTTTAAACAGGCTGACGTCTGCTAAATGGGTCAAACTGGGCAGAAAGTATACAAACACATAACATCCTTATAGAATATGATGTAACACTATAGATCAACTTAGCTCAGAATATATAAAGCATATAAACAGTTACAGCAATATGATGCAACAAACACAGCAGCTACTGATCCAAAATACTCAAAGCTTCATAGAACTGAAACCAACATTTATTTTAGCTCCATTCTGCTGCTGATACAGACTTTAGGTTTCTGAACATTAAACTTGTTGCTGCCTTTCATAGTGTGTAACTTGAAGGCCCTGAGTACTCTGAGTACTTTCTCCCACACTGGAAACACTGGGATGATCACATTATTTGAACATTACCTAATAAGACTGATTCAGCACAGACAGTTCTGTTAAACTTTCCTAGCAGTCCTTCACAAACAGGGAACAGTCTGTCTATTCTCTCCATCTGTCAGCTGCTGCTGGCTCTTCCTCCTCCTCTTCCTCACACACTGCTGAGATTGTCCTGGTGGATCATCAGGGCTGCAAAGCCTCACAGATGATGTGCAGCAGTGGGTCCCTCAGTCTGTTCTCACTCTGGACACTTGCAGTCGTCACACATAGAAATCAAATGTGTGATAAGCTGCAGGATTCAAACACAAGTGTAACTTATAAACACACGTTCATACTTTTATTCCACAATCAGAGAGAAAGAAACAGAGAGAGAGTGCAGGACAGACAGACAGGTGACAGTCTCAGGTGTACACACTGCTACACAACAGCACAGAGAAGCAGGATTTAGTGTTTGTGTTATTACGAGTGTAAACAAGAAGAGTTCCAGATGGTGCAGTGGACACATGTGTGACTGCTGTGATTGAAGCATCTTTCTTTCAGCTTAAGGAGTGAACCGTCAGCTGACTGACATGACTGACTTTAATTACGCATAAAATCATCACATTCTCTGTAAGATTAAAGTCAGCTATTGAACGGCGAATATTTTGAAGTGAAGGCTTTAAAACCAAGTTAGTACAAATGTCGCTAATGTCACATAACTTTCCCGACATGTTGCCAACAGTAATGTTTTAATGTTCTTCATTATAAAAACATTTGCGCATAAATAAGTGACATAATATTCAGTACTTACTTCTGGAAGTTTACTCTTCGTCCGCTCCGCTTCCGCCGTTTTTTTTCGGCAAAATTATCCAAACCACCGCCGCGCTATGAAGTCTGGGATATGTTGGACCATGAAGGCTACACAGACCCATCCTTAAAATTCAGGGAAATTAAGGACGCATTTGAGGGCCGCATTTCGAGCAGCCTTTGAATTGGGACAGTCTTTGTCGTGTCGCTGTGACATAATCGGCCTTAAAATGCGGCCTTTAAGGCTGCAGACCCCAAATCCGGTCATTGGTACTTCCTGGCTTGTGTAGTTACTAGGTAACAAAAGCTCAACACTGCCCCTAGCGTCCTGGAGCACTTCCGTTGTGTTTTGGATTTTGCACGTGTTTTGGAGTTTGCACGTGTTTTGTATATTGTACGTGTTTTGTATTTTGTACGTGTTTTGTATTTTGCATGTGTTTTTTATTTTGTAAGTGTTTTGGAGTTTGCACGTGTTTTGTATTTTGTACGTGTTTTGGATTTTGTACGTGCTTTGTCTCTAGGGGCCACCGTAGTTCTGCTACTTTTTTTAATGCAATCATTTAACAGCAATTTTATATTTAATTCAAAGCAGAAATTTTCAAGTTTTTCTTTTTAATGTAGTACTTTTAGCCCCGCTGCAGTTCCCTGACAGTTTGGGAACCACTGCTCTTTGCAAATCATTTAAGTGATGAGGCAAACTTTTATGTGAATGGTGAAGTTAACAAACAAAACCAGCGCTATTGGTCTGACACTAACCCACATTGGATGGATCCCTCCAAGACTGTTGGAACAACAAAAGTGATGGTTTGGTGTGGTATATGGAATACAACGATAGTGGGTCCATTCTTCATCAATGGAAACCTCAAGGCCACTGGATATTTGAAATTGCTACATGATGATGTGTTTCCCTCTTCATGCACTGAAGCTGGCACGTTCCCTGAGTTTTTCCAGCAAGATGGTGCACCACCACATTATGGGTGCAGGTCCGAGCATTCCTAGATGAACAGTTTCCTGGAAAGTGGATTGGTCGTCGTGGGCCAGTTGAATGGCCCCCAAGGTCTCCCGATCTGACCCCCTTTAGACTTTTATCTTTGGGGTCATCTGAAGGCAATTGTCTATGATGTGAAGATACGAGATGTGCAGCACCTGAAACTACGGATACTGGATGCCTGTGCTGGCATTTCTCCTGCGGTGTTGCTATCAGTGTGTGAAGAGTGGGAGAAGAGGGTTGCATTGACAATCCAACACAATGGGCAGCACATTGAACACATTTTATAAGTGGTCAGAAACTTGTAAATAAAGAAAGAATAAAGTTACGTTGAAACCAAGCACACCATTGTTTTTCTTGTGACATTACCAATAAGTTTGATGTGTCACATGGCCCTCTTCCTATTGAAAAAACAAAAGTTGTATCCAAGATGGCCGACTTCTAAATGGCCACCATTAGAGATGGCGCGATACCACTTTTTTATGTCCGATACCGATATCATAAATTGGTATATCGGCCGATACCGATATGAATCTGATATAGTGTTTTTTTAATATCTTGCTGCATTTGGTATAAGTTCATACTCAAGTTTAAATAAACAACAACACTAAAGCTATTCTGTTATACCTGTATGTAAAAAATACACTGCACCCAAAATATTTCATAGTTCAGCAAAACTGATCAATCTAATAAACTTAAACCTGCTCCATCCTCCCTATTCTGGTATTTTAAAGAGTAAGCAACCTAACTAATAGGGTTTCAAACTCCCAGCAAAAAAAAAAAAAAATAAAAAAATAATAATAATGATAATAATAATAATAATAATAATAATAATAATAATAATAATAGGGAACCACCCCCCACCTCATGATGCTTAATCGATGTAATCAACTTTAATTTAATGCACAGAAATTAATTATTCTTGAAAAATAATTTAATAGATTCAACATCTTTCTTCAACAGAACTGCAGACTGCACAGATCGTACCTTCCCAAAGGAAAAAGTACTATAGCTTACTAGGGTATATTAGACTTAATAGTTACTATATACAGTAATGGACTTCTATACATTTTACATCAGATTAAAACTTTGGGTGTAAGATTCAGATAATTATTTATTAAAAGCTAGACATTTTAAATGACAATAAGAAAGAAAAGTATGTCTTTGTGCCCCCTTTTCCCAGTTAATGCCCTATCGGCCCCCCTGGCTAAACTTTGCTAGATCCGGCCCTGCACAGTTACCAGCGTCAGCTACGTAGAAAAAGATCCTGGAGTAGAAAGTAATATTAAATAAATTCTAACAACAGCTGATCAAGCTTAAACGTGCTGCTGCTGTTCAGCCGCTGGTTTCCTCTTTCTGGTGCAAAGTGGGCCAAAAACAAAGAAGAGAGAAAAGCCGATCAGCTGATCATTGATCAGTTTCATGATTGAAGTAGCAGCAAGAAGAGGCAGTCGCTCCATATATCTGTTGTTAAGCTTTACAAACATTCAGAGATGAACTTACACACTTGCTTTACTTCTCTCTGGGAAAACTTCCTCGGAGATGAAATGCTGGATTGGTAGCGAGGCTACAAATACACACAGCCGCTCTATCACGTGAGCATACTGCTCCGACGTGCTACGGTAATGAGCCGAGTTACGCCGTGTCGCAAGTTTTGTGAGGTGCTTTTTTGCTATTTAATGGATCGGATTACATTTTTTATTTCTCTCCGATCCAGTAATTTACGTCAGTATCGGACCGATACCGATACGTAATATCGGATCGGCCCATCTCTACCCACCATGGTCACCACCCACCTTGAGGAGTTTGCCCCCTCACATATACTAATGTGCCACAAACAGGACTTTAATATCACCAACCATTCCCATGTTATTACGCTGTATCCATATAAATGGCCCACCCTGTAGTATAAGCCGGGATATTTTCATTTTTTTTGATCAAATTAAAGTTGGCAATAAACCACAAAGGTCTGTGAGAGATGGAAATGAGCATCTTGTGTGACCACAGAGGTCCTGACACACTGATGCTCTGATTTGTGGTTATTTATACTTTTTTAGATGCCCAAAAATGAGATCCAATAAGGGAACTGATACTGAATGTGGTTTAAAAAAGTTTTATGAAATCCCAAACCAGCCAAACAACCTCCAGAGGAGAACCACTTCCTGTCTGCCTGCTGATTGTTTACCATTTGCTGTATAGTGTCTGTGACGACGCGTATTCGTGATGCATTATTCAGCTATTTTCAGTAACGCCGTCTCGGTCCGACTCTACTTGCACCGAGGTAATTATGGTGACAGATTATCTCCAACAGTTGAGTAAATGCATTCACACAGCTGCACACACGCCATACTACAACACTACTATTAATACCCCCCCTTCACCCACCCACACACACACACACCTTGCAGTGTGTATGCAAAAAAGGCATAAAAGCTCCAACTGTGATCTGCTTCAGTAGCTCCACTCGCTGAGTAGAAATAAATGAGATCTGATGCAACAGTTACCCCGTTTGAGTGCAGACAGAGGGGGAGGAGGTGATACCCGCCAGCAGCTGGGTGTCACAGAG
The DNA here is from genome assembly GCF_963969265.1 of Rhamphochromis sp. 'chilingali'. Lineage (NCBI taxonomy): Eukaryota > Metazoa > Chordata > Actinopteri > Cichliformes > Cichlidae > Rhamphochromis > Rhamphochromis sp. 'chilingali'. The sequence continues at coordinate 2,161,667 of NC_137930.1, forward strand.
CGGTTAAAACAAACAAAAAAAACAAGCAAACCAGGAAGTAAAACCTGCCAGCAGTGATGCACGGCAGCACGCTGCCTGAAGCGCATGCAGACAACGAACACATCTGCAGTAGCCATCTGCTGACCTGTCCGTAATCTATCTGCACATCTAATCACCTCACAGTCTATGCATCCATTCATCCATCAGAGCTGCTGAAGCTGCTTATCTGCCAGTCTTTCAAAGTCAGCCTGCAGGACATTCAGAACAGCTGAAAGAAGCGTCAAGAATTAAAGAGAAACCAGTGAAAACTTTTCAGAGGTGCAGACGATTCCTTCAGTGTCTGTTTGACTAAAGAACCAATGAAAGAGTATAAAAATAGCTGCTCGCTGTTTTTCTGTCCATCTACAAACAAGTGTCTCAACTTTAATTTCATGACCTATGAGCTGCCAATAACATCACATCTGCTCAAAATCACAACTGATTATTCCACCAAGTCCAAGGATTTACTTTAGTTTACTGTGTCAGCAGTCTGATATAAAACTGTCAAAGTAAGAACCGACTGGTGGGAAATAATAAAGTGTTATTACATATAATAGTAGGACAAAATTTGTCAGGAGCAAACCACAGCTTTGTCTTCATTAGTCATTATTGGCTCAAAATACTCCTTCAAACAAACTCTGAGAAACCACAGAGTGAAAAATGGTCCAAATTCTTTCAGCTAAAAACGATCCCCGTGTTCTCCCAAAGCTCCTGCTGAGGGTCCACCGCAAACGCCATCGAACAGCAGGAAGAAGACGCCAAAAACAGACCAAACATCTGAGAACCTCCGTCCACAAGACGAGGTTAATCAATAATATGTTATTAATATTAGGGCTGCCACGATTAGTCGACTAGTCACGATTACGTCGACTATCAAAATTGTCGATGACCTATTTAATAGTCGACGCGTCGTTTGAAGCTTTGTAAGATCACAAAAGACGCAGGAATAAGTAGCAGGATTTAAGAGTGTAATAACGGACTGAAACAGAAGATGGCAGCACTGCATGTACAAGGATGTCAGCTGCCGTTAAACCCCGAAGAAGAAGAAGCTGTGTCCCAGAATTCATAGCGCGGCCCAGCGCAGTTTCCAACAATGGCGGCAGCTAGTTAGTTTTAATATTACTCTTATTATTCTTTCTGGGTCACAAAATAAACGTTTAACATATTTTCAGGCGAGAATGTAGCTGTGTAAACCTCAAATATCGGCTCAGTTTATCAGGACACCACATATTTTCAAAAGCGCTCCGACGTTTTCGGAGACGTCTGTTACCCACTAGCTCGATAGCTAGCCGGGGGCTAGGCTCACTAGCGCCGTGAGAACACCGGACTCCCGGCAAATCGTTTTCAAACCCACCGCCGTCTTTCGCTACTTAGGTTAAATATATATAAGTCACTTAGATAACTTAAAATGTTGTTGTTTGGCTTTTTTCAGTATTTTATTTGTTCCTGAGTAAATCGGTTTAGCTGAGATTAAAGTTATAGTTTTTACACAGCTGAATAAACGTCAAGCAGACAGCTGATTATCAGAAGTGTGAGATGCTGGAGAATTTACTCCGGTGTCCTGTTATATTTTAGATAGCAAGGAGTTTATTAAACTTCACCGAAACAATCTGCAAATTTCATTAAAAATTAATAAACTATCATCTTGTCTTTATTTTTAGTTAGAACATACCTTAAACACTTAAAGCTGTAAGCTAATGATAGTTATATAAGAGCAGATGCTGCTGGTGCAATAAGCTGTACGCTGTACGTCCAATGGATGATGATCTGACTAGTCGACTAATCGCAAAAATAATCGGTGACTAGTCGACTATCAAAACAATCGTTTGTGGCAGCCCTAATTAATATATTATCATTAACCTCAGTTATGATACGGAAAACACTCCGCCAACAGAAACGACACTACATTGAACGACAGACACACAAACAAAGAGCAAACGTCTGGCACAGCAGAAGGAAAGCAGCTTGTTTCTAAAAGCAGAATCGGCCATTATGTGGAAACACTTTGGATTTAGCACAGGTGATGTCAACTAAGAACAAACCTAACATCCAAATGAGACGCAGATGTTACAGATGTTACTGTACAGTGGATCAAATCTGACTTTCATCAGTTTTAACAAAGATCTGCGACAGCACTGGCTGAAACCATGACCGAGCCTCCACCGTGTCTCACAGGCTGGAGCCTCACTGTTGGACCTCTCTCCTGACCTCCTCCATCTATACTGGATCTGGATCCATCGCTCCATCAGACCCATTTCAGTCCAATTCTTGTATACGTTTCATACCTCAGCCTTTCCTCCTGCTTCCCTTAATTAAGAATGGATTCTTCTTTTGACACTTTTCATAGATTTAACTAAAGACACAGGTATTTTTGAAACAGGCTCCTAGTAAAGTGTCTGAAGAGCCAATTTAGACCTTCAGAAAGCTTGAACTATTGATAAAGAAAAGCGAGAGGGTGGGACCTCCAGCAGGTTAAACATCAAACACAGAAAACACTCAGATCAGGAAACGGCGTCAGCACATCAGCAAGCAGATAATCAAAGTTATAGCATGAAGGCAGAAGCTGAGCCAGCTGAAGACCCAGCCCTCTGAAAACAAACATCACTCCTAACTTGACCTGCTGACAGTGTGAAACTGACAAGGAGACAAAGGCAGGTTTGGAGCTTGTTGCAATGCAGAAACATGCCAGTTAGGTGCTTTTAGCTGATGATAAAACTCAGAAGTACCGACAGCACGTCACGCAGGCTTTTCTGCACAGGTATGAGTATGAGGCCTGAAAATATCTCGTCTATGGTGCATCAAATGCATAAATGTTTGAAAAATATGACAATTTAAAGTGACCTCTTCTGCTTCGTTCCAGCTTCATGCTTTTATTCTTGGACTCTACTACAGCAGCTGTGCATCAGTAGAACTTCAATACAATCTTTTTATGTTATTCTATGAAAGGAAGTCGGTTATAATTTTTTATTTTATATCAGGGCTGTCACAGGCAATGCGTTTGTGGAGCTATAGCTACAGACTCTTAATAAATGAAGTTGGAGAAAACCAAACAAAGCGTACTTTCTTCAAGTGTTAGACATATTAGACAGCTAGAGTCTACGCTCCGTCTGTTGTATTCTTTCACATTTTATCCAATTAAATTCAATTTTATTTATACAGTGCCAAATCACAACAACAGTCGCCTAAAGGCGCTGCAATATCTGGCATCATCTATTTCTATGACAGATGCCATACAGAAGTGTATTCCAGTCCCCTTTCTGATTGGTTGCCCCTCAGTAACCAAGCATTTAAACAGCATGCTGTTATGAGTATATCAGCCACGAGAAACTAAAAATACGACTAATTCTCAATTTCCGGAACGTTGCAAAAAGACTTCTTAGTCAGGGGGTTTTTCCATTTAAATCAGAGTTTTTGGGCGACGTCTTTGTTATCATAGTGAAAAGCATCTTCCTGTTATTTCTGACCGTTTGATAAACAAATGTATTTTATGCATGAGTGAATTAAACCCTCCCTTTGTATTTTGGTTTTTAAAATGACGATCTGGTGATTTTCCTTCCAACATGATTGGTGGGGAGTAAATTTTTAACGAGCAGGAAACCACCCGATAGATTTCGGGTTACACACACAAGACTTAAAGCCACAAACACGCCACATACGTTGCTATTCGTGGACATTAATTCAAAACTGCAACTTCCTCTTACTTCGATGTGTTATAAATGTTTGCCCATTGGCTATTTGATGAGTCAACTGATTACCTTTTTTTTTTTCAAATCAAGTTTGAACAAAGTTGATATTTCTGACTTTTACGCTGAAGTCTGGGGTAAAGTGAAGATTCTGTGATTTTTTTCTTCTATTTTCTGAATCTTATTTTCCATAAATTGATTTATTGAAAAATAAAATGAAGATAAGATGTTAAAAAAAAGCCAACATTAAGAGCTTTTGCAGTAAAGGTCAGATGACGTAAATGTTAAAATATCTGTTAATGGTTTTCAGTTCAGACATCATTGATCTGCTGATTAATCGGTAAGTCTATCAATAAGTCAGGCAGGAAGTGAAGAAGCTGGTTTGGCCCTCTATTCACCTCCTGATCCACATTTATCAGCAGACAGCTGATGTGTCACGTCGACCAAAACACAAAATCACAACATCCGGTCGGGATTTTCAAAGTAAATTCGCGCAAAGTATTCGACTATGGTGACGTGTTTCTGGACTGTTTTCGGATTATAAACCGATTACCGACTAAAATAATCATTAATCACTGTCGTAGCTGCTTGAAATACGGGAACTGTAATCCTTGTCATTAGACAAACAGCTACAGGTCATTAAATCTGTCATTTAGACAAACGGCTACAGTTTACACAGTAAATTTAGTAGATTATTACAAAGCTGTTTATTATTACACCATAAAATACAGTTCATGGAGATAAAACTGTGCCAGTCATGCTCATATTTCTATTTTAGCATTTTAACATTTTAAACAATGAATATGTTTTGAGACTATTTCAAATGAGTAGAGTACTTTATAGGAGAAGGAACTGTATATATTTGGCTAACATTTTAAGGAAATGTAAAAGAACATCTCAGATAGTCCAATGTCTACTTGCTACTGGTGGAACATTTATTAAAAAATGTAATGTAATGGCTTGATTATACTGATTTAAACCTTATGGGGAACCCAGCGGGAAAAAAAATCTAGAAATAGTCACCACAAAATAAAAATGAACATCTGACACAAGTTTTGCGGCAGCTTCAAAAGTCTGTCCAGTTTCGTGCCGTGTTTTATTTTGAAGGCCAAAGCCGGTCACCTCCGGTGGCGCCCCCTTTAGCTCTAGCTTGACGCCGCCGACAAATTGCTAACTAACGTCGAGAAAATGACACGTACCTGCCGTTTGCCTGCCGTCGTCCTCAAAGATGAGTCTGAAGTCCAGCTCCTCCGCGCAGTTTACTGTGGACATTGAAGTGAACAGAGCCGAAAATGTCCCCCAGCGGAAGCCGTGCAGCCGACCTGTCTGCCTGCCTGTCTTTAAAAGTGACCTGTCTCACTCACTGACATCCGACTGAAAGCAGAACTCTGTTTTTAACTGACCCGCCGAACGAAACGACGACTGAATCCGAGCTAAAAGTTGGCCGGCGGCATGTGACGGCTCAGTAAACACGCCTGCGGTCTGCCTTGCTGGAGCACAATGGTCCCATTATCCGCGCTAACTTGTTGTCCTCGCGGCTCCTGCTCGCGTTCACTTTTTACGCTCCTCCAGCTTGATCCGTTTGCTGCCTTCATGGCCGCCTCGGAAACCCCAATACATCGTGTTTACGCGTGACCGGGGCTTTTTGAAAACGGTCCCATTCAGCCAAAAGTGAAAATGGGCAGGGTTTATATACTGCCAAAAGTGGAAATAAAGAGTTCGATCTAAACGTTGTTTACTTTTTATGTTTGTTTATTTTTTCTAAATAAACCTTAGCTGTGATATCTTGGTGTGGCATGTCATAAATGGGTGTGGCAAGTATCAAACAGGAAGTTAACCCTGAAAACAAAAAACTTTACCATTTATTTAACAATTTAAAAGAATATATTTTTATTTATCTATTTATTTATTTTGACTGCATGAGGAAGTCAGGAGTAGCAGAGAAGCATATGAAGTGGTGCTGTGTGTGTGATGGGAGGGGATTCCCATTTGGATGGGGTCAAGCATCCAAAGTAACGAAGGAGGAAGGAAAAGAAGGAAGACCTCAGAGGTTCGATGATGTAGTGCAGGACAACATGCAGAGGGATGGAGTGACAGAAGAGCATGCTGGGATAGGAGAAGATGGAGGCAGATGGTCGACTGCGACAACCCCTGAAGAGAGCAGCCAATAGAAGATGATGACTAGTGTCATAACAGGTTTTCAATTCATAAAAATAAAGATTACACCAGTCAGATATTCAGAACCCTCGAATTCCTTTTAAAAACAGCTAATGTGTTTCATCATGTCTGAGCTATAATTTCAAAATAAGATCTTTAAGACATGGTTCATTTGTCTCCAGCTGCTGTAAGAATACATCTGTTTTTGTAAGCAGAGCATTTATTATTACTGCCTCTTTTTATATAAGCCGATAATTGATTCATGAACAGAAATATAACTTAAATATGCTCCCCCCGCTTTTGTAGTCAGAAACTGCTGATCTGTAGCAGTTCCTGTGTTCATATTTAAAGTGCAGCACTGTAGTATCTCTCCATGCACACTGCTGCTAACCTTGCACTTCCTTTTTCAGCTGTGAGACGTTAGTTTCCTGTGTGGCCTCACCCAACTTCATCTTGTTTTCCACTGAGCAGCTGACAGAAAGCTGACATGTGCTTTTAGAAAGCCTCCACAGGGTGTTCCTCTCCTTAATTATGACCATTTTTTCAGACACACAGCTTCACATTGCACCTTCTTTGAGTCCCCTCCCAGAGATCAGCATGCGCCTGGAAACCGTATTTCGCAGCGCCCCTGAAGGCACCATCAGATCGCCCTAATTTGACGTCAGCAGCAGCAGGATGTCTTCACCTCACAGGTTCAGCTCAGGACTTCACGGGACTCGTTAAACACAAGGGGCGGTTTTATTTTAACACCATGCGGCACACCTGTGTAGTGACGCTCGTGTTCTGCGTGCAGAAGCTCTGACCTCACCTGAACTCACCTGAGGTCAGGTGAAGCAAGTACAGGCCCAGGCTACTTGAAACATGTCACACAGGAAGCTAAAGGTTTTAAAACTGCATGAATTTCGAAGGAAAACTCGCACCTGCCGGTTCATGAACCGGACCTCAGGTTCAGGTGTGGGTTGGGTGACCAGGTGACCCTCTTTATGAGGGACTGCCGAGCATTGTTATGCCCGGGCCTCCACATCATACAGCGACACCAGAGATGTGCTGATCTGTGGATGAAGGTCGACACAAATAACAGAAAATTGAGAAATATTTTTTAATAATTATTGATCGCATTCTCCTGAGATTTTCTGAGCACGTCCTGAACCGAAAGTTGATCAAATACGAGTTAATAAAACCACAGAATCTTTCTTTTTTAATGTCATGCTCATGTTTGCTAAAGATCAGAACAGTGAGAAGAGGAGAGGCATAGACTGTATGTGAAAGATGGACACAGCTCACATGTTGGTTCATGAGTGAATATTAAAGCCTCCGTTTTAACATTTTTGGCTGCCACCATGCTGGTTAGTGGGACCCAGAAGTGACCATGTTTAGACAACAGTGTGGAGTATTCATTTATCAGCTAATGAGAACGAGCTGCATTCATAAACAGTATGAGAGCGCCTGCAAATTAGTGCGGAAATAGAATTTCACTCATGACAAAAAAACAAACAAACAAAAAAAAAATGCTCCAAACATCACACGGTCCAGTTCAGGGACTCCAGTTACCAGAGGTGAAGCCTAACAGACAGCTAGCAGCTACAGCTGCCTGTGTCACCATCCGCCTATCAGGCCAGAGAGGCCACGCCCCGAATAGTTCGAACTTTCAGCCTTAATGCACTTTACACAGTGACTCCCCACCTGCACAGGTGTTATATAGAGATCACATCTGTAGAGACCGAAGTTTGTGTATCAGGCTGTAAACGTGTTCATATCTCCAGCAAAGTTTTAACATGGGAGTCTATGGGATGGACTGACTGCGGGAGCCTCTAGTGGATGTTAGAGGAACTGCAGCTTTCTGTGCCTCATCGCTGGATTCAATAATTGTAAAAACAGTCAGTCATGTTTTTGGGTTTAGCTAGTTTGATAATTATTTTTCTTTCATCTGACTGTGCAGAAAGTTCTGAACACGAGCAGAAATCCTGCTGCAACAAAACAAGCGATTAAAGTTCTGGGTTTAAAATCCAATTAAATTCAGATATTACTGAGGGGGAAATGAGCCACATGCACATTTGGTTAACAGAGACGACCTCTTTAATGGAGGCAAACATAGCCTGAGCCAGTGTTAATGAAAAGTGTCCAAAATGTCATTATGAACAGCTGAGCTCTGTGAGGACAGATCCACCAGGCTGCACATGCTTTAATTCAACTTGCAGACAAAGAAAAGCACAGGTTGTTCCTTTGGCATGAACATAAAACATGACATCATTTGGCAGATTTTATACCTTAAGACAAAGAAGATCATGAGATCAAAACAAGTTCACAAAGTGTGACAGTCAGTGTTTACTGAGCGGCGAGAAGCCGCACAAATCACAGACGTCTTCTCCATCAGCACACGGTGCGTTTGAGGCTCTTCCACAAATCATGAACAAAAGACAGAGTAAGGCACCGGGTGTTAAAACGGCTTTCTGCAACGCTCTACAGATTCAACTTTGAACTGAAAAGTTGAGCACCGCCCTCTTCTTTCACCTGTCCAGCACAGAGACATCTACAGGCAGACGCTCTGATGCTCCAGCTGCGCCGCGTCGTCGACTCAGCTCATACCAGGCTGACAGGAATCACTAACGAGCAGCCACAGGATTGCATTTATTCCAGGATCTGACTCAGATTTTAGGCGAGCCCTGAAACCGTCGCTCACCTGCTGCAGGACGCGTGTGTGAAATGTTCGTGTGGCACCTCTGGTGAGGTTTTTCATTAAAGCCTCACATGTAGGAGCTCGATGTTTGTGCCAGCTTTCCTTTATCCAACAGCCGTTTGTCTGTAAATTATAAGGACCCGGGCTGGAGACGAGCAGCTGCAGTGATGAAACTGTAACGGTGAAGCTGCTGATTGTTGTTGTTACCCTCACCTGTGGCTGGGAGAGATCGGGGTTACTAACGGGAGAAATGAGCTTCTTCTGAAGGGGGCGGGGCTCTCCCTCAGAGACAGAGTGGCGCTCCTCCTGGCAGGTGAGGTGTTCTGGACCCAGGAGGAGACCCTTCCTGGAGAGATCTTGCCCTCCCCACCACCCCAGAAGAGAGCTGGAGGAGGTCTGTGTTTAATTTAATCTTCTCTTATCAAACACCCGAGGCTCTCACACTGGATAGCGTCTGTTCTGCAGGTCGGACACCGTGTGATGGCTACGCCACGCGCGAGACGTTTCATATAAAACCCAGCGAGTTCTGATGGGTTTTAACCGCGTGCATTAGGAGGCGTGGCTCCCCGCACACGTGCAGACATCCACAGGACAGAGGCGGATGAGCGGCGTGGTTAACGGGACTAAACGATCAGACCTGAGCTGTGAGACGTATGTCAGCCGTGCTGGGTTTAAAAAATATTTACTTTGAGTTTAAATCAGATGAAGTGATGAATAATAAAAAAATAAAACTGAGCACAAACTCAGAGTTCATTTCTGGGTTAAATGTCTGATCATGCAGGTCACTGCCAGCTGTTAAACTCCTCACAGGCTCTCCCGCTGGCTCGGAGGCGGAGCCTCTTGGTGACTGCCACTGTTCGTTACCACAGCAACCTCTGAGGTTTGTTGCAGGACGTCGTTTACGTGCCGTTTCCTACTCCTCTCTTCCTCTGCGGCGCCGTTCACCTTCCCCTCCCTCTTCCTTTTGCAGACCAGGCCGGAGTCTTCCTCGCCGATCCGTCCCTCTGGTACTCCCAGAACTCGCAGGCAGACGATGGCGGCCGCTTGCTCTGCAAACTTCTTTGACTTTTCCCTGAAAGACGGCGAGATAGTTTTAGCCCAAAGCGCAGCAGACTCAAGAAATCACGACTGCGATCAAATTTTCAATTGCGGCTCATTTCTTGGAGGGTTTCCGCACTCTGAGCTGGAAAAACATCCTCACGATGTCTTTAAATAAACATATTCTAATTCTCTTCAGTTACTTTGTGTCATTTCAAAATGAAATCTGGAGCTGAAATGAGTCACTTGGTGTCAGACGGGGACAACACCGAGTCTACTTTTGATAATCTGTATGAAACTTTCTATTTTCACACTTTCAGTCGTGCCTGTTGTGAGAAGCTAATGTGGTCAGAACAGTAGGAGGGGCGCTCAACCACACGAGACGTCACAATAACCGTAGGAAATGAGCGAGCACAGATATTTGTGAGGAGGCGGGAGCGCTCAGAGGATCAGAGCCGTGCAGTTTATTCCACAAGCTGACATTTATATTTAAATGTTCATTTGCTATTTCACCTAGGGTTTGAGAGTAACGAAATTTCTATTCTCTGTATGTCCTGTACATGTGGCAGAATTGACAAATAAAGTTGACTTGATTTTGTCACTGAGGTGCTTAAAGAGGGCTCAGAGACGCCATTCCTGTCATCTTTCAGCGTTCCCGACTCTTCACAACTTACTTCAGGAGTATAGATTCCCTGTTGGCTGTTCAGCTGCTAAATGACGCAACTATCCAAACAGCCAATCACACGGCAGCAATTCAGTGCATGTAGCAACAGAAAAGAGCATCAATGAAAAAGGTGGAGGCGGGTTGCAAAACGGCTTGCATGCAGGCTAAAAATCAGATTTGAGATTTGTCAGCTGGACATGAAGCAGGACAACAGCTGAGTTCTCCAGGATTGAGCCAAAGCTCGGCACAGTCCACCCGTCCAAAAACAGAAGCCTGAACCACCGCTCAACAACCGGTGAACCCAGGAGACTTTCAGAGCTGCTCAGAAGAACCCAACAAGAAACTTTGCCGGTTGTGTGGAGGGAAAGAGATGAGCCTCGCTGGTGTTTTAGCACATTAGCGGCTCGCTGTGACTGAACACAGCTACAGAGCAGAAGCACTGAAGTTTGTACTCACCACAGTGAAGATCTGTACTTCTTCTGCGCGACGGTCACTGTGGACTGAAAGGCTCGGTCCTGAGCGCGCTGCACCTGAAACACACACACCTCTTAGAACCGCACAAATCATTCACGCCGTCACATTCAGGAACGAAGGCGAACATTTCTGTGGACGTGAAGCTTTGCGTTTGCTCACCGTCTCGTACTGCGGCTGCTCCACTTTCTCCTTACGGCTCCACTCGAGCAGGAACATCTTCGGAGTGATTTGAGGAGGATACTCTCTCCTGCAAACACATCAAATCCACCAAGTTTCACTTTAGTCCACGCAGGCAGACGGGCAGCGGTGTCCAGCCCGCTGTCATACAGCTGCTCGTTTTCTCTCGAGGCGGCGTTTGGTGCATGTAACACTGACACGTTCCCTGAACCTACTGAGTAGTTCTCGGTGCCCAAACATAACCAGCAGGTGGACGTGAACAAGCTGCGTGTCCACACCGCCCGCTGGTCTTCAGGCTGACGGCCAAATCCTGATTTTTAGATAAAAATAAAGCGGTCTGGTTCCTTAAGGTTAAACTGGGGAACAGAAGTTAGAAGAACCCCCAGACCGTGTTTATCAACGGTGGAAAAATCAGCCACAAGCTCATTTCCAGTTAAGAGTCGTGGCATGAATTCATCAAATAACACTACATAAATATTGTGCTGAGGTCTCTGGAAAACCACAACGCCTCTAAAAGCGTGGTGCACTGGCCTTTCACGGCCGGCTCTACGAGCCGCTGCGTCAACCATGAGAATCATCTCCAGCTGCAAACGAGGAGCTGAAAACGTGTTTTTCACTCACCGTTCGAACTTGACGGCCATGGTGGTGACGTCTCCGTCCGTGACGGGTCGCTCCGGCTGGCTGCCGCTCTGCAGGGCGTCCCTCCGAGCCTGCAGCTGTTCCCGAGTCTGCCGGTAAAACTCCTGCAGCCCGTACGCCTCGCTGCAACACGTCAGCACCACATCACACCACACCCACCCTACGTACATACACATCTGACACTGCTGCAAACAAACAAACAGTGCTGCACCTGATCTCAGCGTTGGTCTGCGCCGCCTGCACCTGCTTCCCCAGAGGAGACTCCACCTTGTCTCTGAGCATCTGACACAGACAGTACTTTGTGTTGAAGGCATTGTTGTCGTATTGAATCGCCTGTGAAGCATCAAACAACATCTGTGGTAATCAACAAAACGCCAAACATGCTCAAAGCTTCCCCAAAGATTGAATTTTATTCTGCATCTTCACGAGCTGCACTTCAAACTCACGTATTTGAGGTAGTCCTCCATGACCTTCTCCAAAGGAAGCGCTCCCTGGCTGCGGAACAGTGACGCGTTCCACATGGCGGCGCGGGCCAGCATCACCGACGAGGCGCCCGTCGCCTTTCTGAACTCCTCTATGTCGGCGTTGGTCTTCACGTGATCCAGAGAGCCTCCGCTGAAGGAGACACAGGACAGCGGACGGTTTAATGACTCCAGGTCTTAGTGTTGCGTTTAGGAACGCTGGTACTTAAGATTCTATTTACTGAGGACAGAAACCACACGGCTCTGTCCTCAGAGGAGCTGCCGCTCTCCCCTAACAGGGCCAAACTCTCGATCTCAAGCCGAGAATGGCGTTCAAACACATGAGCGGGAGCTGACTGTTACTCACTTTGCGATGACGGGGATGGAGACGGCCTGAGCGACGGCCTGAATGTAATCACAGTGGACAGGATGTCTGGGACGCTCGTCCTTAAACCTGAACAACAACGAGACAGACGTCCGTCAGCGACAGCCAAAAGAAATCCAACAGGAAGCAGTTCGAGACTTTTCCAGGCTCCTTATTGGCTCCTTCTGTTTGGCACCGTAAACAGATTGTTCGGTTGTTTGGTTTTGTGCAGTAAAAGTTATTTTTAAAAATATTATGAGATGTTTTTCTAACTTTCTCATATTTTAGATGCAAAGCAAAGACAATCAGAGGATGAACTGGCCTCATTATAATTAATTATGTATACGAGTTGAATGACTGCATGAAACTGTACTCTGCTTCTCTGTAACTGAAGTTTTCACACTCCTGACGCAGTTTACCTGCCGTGAACGGCGACCGCAGCGACGCCCGTCCTCTCGATCCTTCGGACCAGACTGACTGTTTCCTCCAGCTGGAACCAAAGAACAGCGAAGATTAAACATCTGCAGTAAGTATTTACCCCCCCCATGTATTCTTCTGCACATGTGGCCCACTGAAGGGACCACAAACACCTGACTTCTCAGTGTCGAGGCTGGAACAGTTATCAGGTTTAGGGGGCAGTTACTTTTGCACACGGGCAGTTAGGTTTGGATAACTTTGTTCTCTTAATGAATGAAACCATCATTTAAAAACTGCGCGTAGCGTGCAGCCAACCACGATCAGACGTCCAAACACACAGAGCTGAGGCGAAACAGAAAGCTGGGCGTCTCTGAGCGAGCACTTTGACTGCACGGTGCAAGGCAGCAAGTAAAACACGCACTTGCAGATTTGCTGCTGCATATTACCGCATGCTGCAACAAACAGGGCAGAGGTGGGGCTGTGTGCATGCAGAGGGTGCAAGGCACATGACATTTCATTTTTTAAGGATGGGGTCTCACAAGACCTTAAAATACGAGGTAAAGGGAACCCCCTCCACAGTGCACAGGGGTGAGCTCACATTAACACTGAAACATACAGCTATGAATAAGATAACAGAGTGAAGGTGAGGAAGTGAAACGTTCACGTCTTACTGAGGGCAGGATTCGGATTTTACACGTCACCGGGATGGAAACTCCTGTCACGAGCGTCCTCAGGATCTGAGGTGAAGACCAAAGTCAGAATTAAAAACATTCCTTTTATCCTGACGTGATCTCTTAGCTCACAGCTCACCGCTTCGATCTTATCAGGATCCGACAGGAGAGCAGCTCCCATCCCGCCCTGCAGGACAGCAGAGGTCAGAGGTCAGCCACAGGGACAGAGGGTCACAGCGTCAGTGGGGGGCGACTGGACTCACCTTGGTGGAATACTCCTTTGGACAGCCCATGTTCACGTCGACAGCAGCCACATCCTTCTCCCTGTGAGGAAGCAGCTTGTTATCACAAAGTTTAAAGTTACTGTGACGAGGAAGGCGGTGCAGAGCTTGACGGCACGAGCACTTCACTCGCAACACAAAGAGTCAACTTTGAACTCACACAAGTCGGGCCACAGCCAACGCTCTGTCCGGGTCAGCGGTTCCCTGAAAGACAAAAGGAAGACTGTTCGAGGTGTCCCCTTACACACTGTTCATATTTCATGTCTTCACAGCACGTTGAACCTCCCCAACAATAAGTGCCAATCCTGAATTTTGAACTACAGATGTCTGACATAATAAATGGAAGATTAATCCTTCAATACTGTTTGGGTCAAACAGTATGTGAGATTGACCCTGTGACCAGTCTCTGCAGAGGACCAATCAGACTTATCGTTTCCATAGCAAACAATAAGCACAAAGCCAATAAAGTAATTTTGTTTCTCCACGTCGATGCCATTCTGCTCGCTCATAAGCTTCCAGTCTCACCATCTGGAAGACGACGTTGCCCTTCTCCCTCTCACAGGTCCTGAACATCACTCGGTCATCCGGAGCCACGAAATCCACCGTCTCCAGCACGTCTGATGCACACACAGTTATGAGAAAGGTCTGAATGAACAGCCGGTATGAAGGGCAGCGAAGGGCACAGATTCTTACCGTTTACCACTCTCTGACACTGGGCCATTTTGATGTCAATCAGCTCCTGCAACAGACACCAAAGGGTCAAGGGGGAACTATTCGGATTTTACTTATTTCTTATCAAACATTTCCCTCTTCTTGTGGTCAACACGTGACCCAAGTTCCGTCAGGTTGCTGTAAACACTCCATCTTAGCAGTTTTTCATTTAAGAAATGTGGCTAAGTTAAGCCCTATTTTATCTCACTCTGAACTGGAGATTGCTATACTTGAGATTGCTTATTTCCTCACGCTTGGACTATTGTAACTCTTTGTTTATGTGTCTAAGCAAAGGTTCCCTGGATCGTCTGCAGGCTGTGCAAAATGCTGCAGCCAGGCTTTTAACAAAGTATTCACATGTGACACCGTTGCTATTTCAGCTACACTGGCTTCCTGTTGAACTTAGAGTTCATTTTAAGACCCTGGTCTTGACATTTAGAGCCTTGCCTGGACTGGCACCAGCCTACATCTCTGATCTGCCACAGCCCGATGTCCCCAGCAGGTCCCTGAGGTCATCTGATCAGGGCTTACTTGCTATAAAACAAGCTAAGATGAGAACTAAGGGTGAAGCTTTTGCCACTGTGGCCCCGAGACTGTGGCCCTCTCCCCCCAAACCTTAAGAACTGTGGACTCAGTAGCTGTTTTTAAAAAAAACAACTCAAAACTCTTTTTAAAACAGTTTTTGGTTAAATTTGTGCCTGTTTTATATTGTCTGTTTTACCTTTGTATTATTTGTCATCTTATGTGCAGCACTTTGTGACTGTCTAGAAAGATGCTGTATAAATATAATTTTATTTATTTTTTCACCACTCTTTGCTCTGTATGATGTCACAGAGAGGGGATAATCCAAATATGGTCACCAAGGATACAGCCTCTGTCCTCACCTCACAGTAAACCACATCAGCCCCGTAGTCCAGAGCGAGCAGCCTCATGGGCAGAGTCCCCACTCGCACCATGGGAGCCAGGGCGGTGATGTTATTGAAGCTCAGCCGGCCTGCTGCCATCGTGGCGGCTCAGTCGTCCTGCCAAGACCACACAGGACCCAACGGTCAGAGACCCTCCTCTTAAACAGCTGGGCTTCAACTATCCAGAGGTGCTGGCATGTTTAGCCGCATTTTCACAACAACACAAAACTCCCTTACAAAAAAAAATCAGCTGATTTAAGGCGGTTTCGGTTCTAACACAACTGGATATAACTGAAAGAAGTATGTTTAATGCATTAATTGACACCACTGAAATAAATCAATACAAATAACAACATTCCTACCTTTTAGTGTTGCTTTGGATCAATTAGCTTCTCCTACAGGTCGACAACCTGGTCAGATTATCAGACCTAAAGTTAGAATTTCACTTGAATATTTTCAATTATCTGCTAACTATCTGCGCCGAATTAACCTTATTGAGATGCTTATTGTAGAAAAGTTAGTTTCATGCTCTCTGGTAGCTTTCCGACAGCGAACAAGCGATAAACGTTTTAACTGCAATTCTTGTGCACAGAGTTTGGCAGAGCGGCTAGCCAAGCTACGTTAGCATTCTAGCTAATTGCTTAACTGTGTTTCCGTCACGAGCTGAAAACAGGCGTTAGTACGGAAGCGACAGCTGCGATCATGCAGAGGTTTTTATCTCTACGTTTAAATCAAATCTTTACCGGCATTTGTTCTCAGGTGCTGACGACAGCGGCTCTCGTGCTCATGTGGGGAAGAATAAAGCGTGCTGCAGTTTAAACTTCCTGTTTAGGTATCTACGTCATCACGTCGTTCATCTTCGCGACACCTTCAGTAGAGCAGAATCTATATTTATAGTTTTCATTTTAAATAAAAATAATAATAAAAATAAAATTCAGCAAAAACAAAAAAACCTCAGAGGTTAAGGAAACAGAAATATATAATATTACAAAAATTACAAATTTAATCAATATATTTAACTTTTTTTTGTTGCTGTTGTTGATTTGCCTCTCTGCTCTCTATTCAGGAATTTTCTCTTGCGTTTTAATCTTATAAAATCAGATTTTTTCCCCACCCAGAATCGCTTTTAATCACCTGCCGCATAATTTCTTGGCTCCACCCCCAGCAGCTGTGACGCATCCACAGCCGGCACAGCTCAGAGAGACAGACACCACCAGTGCAGGTCTGCCTCATTCTGCATTTATTTATAGTTATTTTCTCAAAGTGCAGTAACACACATCCAAGTTAACATCCAGTGTGATGATCCCACTGTAAACACCGAATGCTTTACAAGAAATTTACAACATGAAAATGTGTGTATCAATACGAGTGGAGACACCAGCTATAATTTGCAAAGTGAATACAGCTGGATTTTAGATTTTTTTTTATTGTTGTCTGAACAGAATTAGGCCCCTCTACTGATATACTTCATTCCCTCTTTTTAAGTCCACCCTCAAAACTCACCTGTTTAAAATAGCTTATGTTTAAACCTCTGCATGCTTTTAACTTTTATCTGTTACTCTTATTATTGTGTATTTATTGTACAGTGTCCTTGGGTGCTCTGAAAGGCGCTATTTTTAAATAAAATGCATTATTATTATTATTATTATTATTATTATTATATAGCCAATCTGAAGTTGGGTCTATGGTAAAACCGCCCTCAGCATCCTCTCTCTGTGACTGCAACAAACATGCTCCTGATGACTTCCTGATTTAATCATTAGTTTCAAGTCTCATTCAATAAAAAATGATATTAATTTTGTAATTTCTAGTCCCTCTGTGACTTGCATTGATCTGTTGTGGCTCTTCATCATAACGGAGCGATACAGCGTCTGCATCACTGCAGAGGCTGCGTCAGTCTCTTGCTCTCCTCTTACTCAAGAACAGCACACAAGATACTGCAGCTTCTCATCAGCACAGAGCCCAGCCCTGCGTCTGGATAACAACCATGGCCTCTGACTTGGACGTGTGAATTCTCATCCCTGCTGCTTTACACTGCAAATTGCCATAACCTGAGGGATTAAAAATCATTTGGGATAACTATGACTCATTAAGTGCACAGTGTAGTGGATTATACTATATGGTGTAACAAAAAACACATGAATAAAAGGGCGCACATAGACATGTTAAGGCTTCCTCGTACTGTTATTGTCCAACAGCACAGCTGCTTGAGAGCAAACACAGAAAAACACACAGTCATAAAAAGAAAGTACACTCTCTTTTAATTTTAGGGTAGACATCATAAAAACTCAGCTGGTCCTTAGAAGGTTTTAAAATTAGGTCAGCTTCAGATGAACAGTATTACACATCACACTGTGTCAGTATTTACTGAACAAATGAGGCCAAAACACAGAAGCAGTGTGTGAAAAAGTCCATCCTCACTGCTTCCATAGGAATTAAAAGGTGAGTTAATCAGATGCACCTGAGCAGATGATCCTCAGCCGGTGTAAGCAGCTCTATAAAAGCTGAAGTTGTGGCAGTTTGCTGGTTTGGAGGTGAAAACCCCCCCATCAAGATCTCCATCTCTGACTCTACAGGCTTCAGTAGAGTCAGGGACAGCATCACAGCATGGCTCAGGTTTATGAAGCTGAAATCGAACAAACCTCGAGGCAATGTCCTTTGGACAGGTGGAGATATCTCTCCATAATTTACAAAACTGAACACCCCATAGCAGCTGTCAGCATGGTGGTGGAGGGATGATGATCTGATTAGACCACAAACTCCTCTGTATACCAAAGTATTCTAGAGTCAGTGTGAGGCCGGGTGTCCCACAGCTGAAGCTTGGACCAAACTGGGTCTTCAGCAGGACGATGATCCAAGCACAGCAGCAGAACGGCTGAAGAAGAAAAGCATCGAGCTGCTGCAACGTTTCAAAGTCCAGTCCTCAAAGAGCTTAATGCTGCAAACCTCAATGAGGCAAAGAAACCAAAACTCCTCCACAGTGATGTGAGAGACTGATAAGTCACACAGGAAATCATCACTGCAACTTATTACTGCTAAAGGAGCTTCTCGAAGCTGCTGAATGCATGAGGCCCGTTTCTGCATGCTGCCTCGTGCTGCTGACACAGTGTAATATGTTTAGAACCTGCTAAAGACCAGATGATTTTTTATGTCCTAATCCAGAAAACCTTAGAACTGAAAGAGGGTCTTGTTCACAGTTTCTCAGAATAACACGTTGCATAATCAGAAACTGCACAGAGCAGGAAATTGAAGAAAGATGGTTTTGTACTGTTAGCAAAGGTGAGAAGCTTTGCTAACAGTACAGCTCCAACCTGACCAGCAGATGTGACTGCAAGAAGGGCCAATTCTGTCTCAGTAACATCCTGCATTAGCAACACTTTACATGCACAACATAAAGTGCCACAGCGTGTTAGACTGCTGTGGATTACACAAATCCTATGTCTGAATGCACTCACGGTCACAGCATCATGTGATCCATCCATGAGAGCAGCAGGTAACGTGAGCACAACTAGTTTGTTAGCAACATTTTTTAAGCTTGAGTTTGCCCTCGGTCTTTTGGATGTGCCAGTGCTTTGTGCTCCGTCTGGTTTATTTACAGCAGGTTTCTTTTTATAGTGACACAGAAACAGTCAACAGGACACCAAAGTAATTCTCAGACAATCTATGCAACAAACAAAGCAAAAAGGCACTCACAAATATATTAAAATCTCTAACAGTGAATCAGTTAATACACCACATTTTATACACATTTCACCAAATAAAGAGCTTTTCACACCAAGTCTGAAATTTTCACCAAACACCTGCTCTGACGTCTTGCACACAGTCTGTAATGTCATCCTTTCCTAACGTTACTTTTCTATTTATTTAAAAAGTAAAATCTGTAACTCATTCTGATTAACACATAACAGTTTGGGGGCTGATGTGGTGGTTTAACGTTTGTCTTACACACACAAGCTCCCTGGTTCAAGACCAGGAGGAGGAGCTACAAACCTACAGGGTTAAGATTATACCAATCCCAAACCTGGATTAAATGGGGGGGGGCTGCAGTTTCACCAAATGGAAATATGCAGCTCCATCTGCTGTGGTGGCTCCTTGGGACAACGACAAGGTGTTATTATTAATGTTGCAGCTCCATATTTACATTCAAGGACTCTTCTAGAGGAAAATAATCCTTTATTTTATGCTCGGCCTTGGTGAAGCCCCACATTTCATTCACTGTCTGAAACAAGACAGTAACTTTTTTCTGATTGGCTGCCCCAAATAGAAGGTTTGAACAGAAAGTGGGTGGAGTTTAGGTCTAAGATGGCCACATTAGGAATATCTGTGCTTGCTGACATCATACAGAGCCATGTGTGTGCCATTCCCAAATTTCCCATATTTCATATGAACTTCCAGCACAGCAGATGTATGACTACAAATAAGGAAAAGCAGAATCAGTCCACTTTACTAGAGCAGCAAGGAAAAAAAATCTCTCCCAGGACTCAAACTGTGAGCAGCGAAATGATTAATGCCAACGCCTCCTGCCTCCAAATGTGGATCATTTTCCCCATTTAAACATGTAAAATCTTCATTTTTAATGCATGGGAACTAATCAGCAGATAGTAGATTGGTCTGAAGAAAAATTTTGCTCAGGCAAATGAAAACGAATGGGGCAAATATCCAAGAAGACAGACAAAAAAAACAAAATTTATCACAACAGCTATCTTTGACTTCAGCCTAGGTTCTAAATCTAGCCAAATCTAAAGCATCTAGCCTGCTGTTCCAGTATCACTTCTTTATTGGTGCATCTTAAAAGAGCCCCGTGACACACTGGTGGCATGGATGGATCTGAAAATGAGAAAGGAGTTGGCTGTTTTTAGTGACTTTAACAAACAATGTGCAAGTTTTTTTTGCAGTTTTCCAACTGTAGGAAAAACTTGGTGTGAAAAGACCTGAAGGCACAATAAAATACCAGCAACATTCAGAGAGAGTCACTGTTCTGTCGTGTTACCAAAGGAGGAACAGATGGTTCCAAAGTGGAAATAAAAAGTCCGTCCACGGCGTGAAACTGTTGGCATTAGGATGGTGTACTTGAAGACTTAGTATAAAAGTAGATGGAGAGAAAAAACTGTACGCAGCCCACACAGAACAGCGGGCATTCCACTCAACTTTAGAAAAACAAAAATCAGAGTCTCAAAGGTTCAAAAATCAGACAGAGCTCCCATGACTGGAACAGGGTCTGGACTTGTTTGATGATCAGTAAAAACAGGATAAAAAAAACAAAACCAGAAGATCTTTTTGTTTCCAAATAAGAGTTTTAAGAATTGACAGACACGCTTCCCCTGCCTGATGAGCGGTCAGTCCACTCTGGAGGACTGGCGAGCTCGATGGGGTCGAGCTGAGGAAAGACCACAAAACACAACCTCTGGCCCACATGTGTCGCCCTCTCTGCAGAAAGATAAAATCACAAGTTGTATTAAAACAAGTCAAATTAAACCCTACAAAGTAATTTCTTTAGAAACTCACCAATGAAGTTATAGATACACTTTGGTTTCTCTTTCCAATGCACACCCAGGAAGTAGACAGGTACACCCGTAAGCATGATGACTAGTCCAACACCGCAAACCACTGGCTCAGAGTAAAGACTGAATCCCAGCAGCACTGCCCAGAACATCAAGTAGCACACAGGAACCAGCAGGTTCACCTGTAGAAGACAGCAAGTACATGATGGGAAGTCAGTGAAACCTGACGAGTTGCAGATATGAACAGTTAACAGGTAACAGATGGTAGAAGCCTGCTGGGTTCACCTTGATGGGTCGGTACAAGTTGGGTTTCTTCCAGCGGTAGTACAGCAGGCCTGCGATGGTAACACCGTATGACAGGTAGTTGATGAAGGAGACGTAGTTGATCAGATTGTGTGTCTCTCCAATGCAGAGTATGATGATGGTGGCTGTGCACTGTAACACAAGGTTAGACGTGACTGCGTGAACATGACTGAAGAAGAGTTTTTGAAAGTTTTTCCCACATGCAGACTTTGGTTGGACGGGCCACTTTGGTAACACCCAGCAAAGTCAATCTGGTGACCAACTTTAAGATTTTAAGTCTATATTTGCTGTATGTCCGCTTAAACCAGGATGTGGCTTTATTCTGAGAGTTATAAGAAAAACAAAAAATCAGAAAAATAATAAGAAAAATTTGATCGTTTTCTTTTTGTTTACCTTTGTTTAGCTATTGTAACAGGTTCTCTTGCCATCTATGGACACTTGTTTTAGAAACCATGCCAAGTTGCCAAGTTTTATCACAACACTGTGCCTCCCCAATTCAGCTCCTTTTGTCCTGGACAAACCCCCAAACTGGTTAAAGAAGGGAGTCCACACAAGCAGTTTGTTTAAATTAAAAAAAAAGGTTTTAAAAACCTTTGGTCCCAAATTGGTCACTCTCCTGCAGACTGACACATCTGTTTGTGAAAATCTATTTAACCGTAGCTGTAGGTTCTGGAGGAAAAGAAAATAATTATTTTTTTAAATATGCAAACACTTTTTGACTTTGTTTGATTTTTTAAAAGCTACAAATCTGATACGCTGATAGCGCTGGGTTCAGGGTTAGAGGTAATGGGACTTAAAGCTCACAGAGTTAGGGAGAAATTTTATAAAAATACTTAAAAACAGCACTGTGCAGTTAAAAACAATTAAAATACTGTTTATGTGTAGAAAGCACTGAAACTGAGACTTCTGTAATATCAATGTGTACATACGCAGACGAGCAGGGCGGGGATGGGCGTACATTTCTTATAGTGGATCATGGCCAGCAGGCTGGGGAGGTGACCTTCTCTAGCTCCCGAGAAGCACAACCTGTTGATAGGAAAACCAGCCCGAACTTAGCAGCTGCTTCATTATTCAAAACCACAGAAAAACAGGAAGTCCGGCTCACCTGGAAGACGTGAACAGGTAGCCGTTGATTCCTCCAAAGGTAGACAGAGCCACAGAGATCGGCATGATGACGGAGAACATTCCCAGCAGCTTCTCACCAAACGTCTGGAGAGCAGAACAACAGAAAGATTGACCAACACGCTCAGACCACAGCGGTGTTCTTTTAATCTGTTCCCGCAGACTCTGATTGGCTGAGCTAAGCTGAAATAGATTGCCTCACTTTTAAGCACACTGGAACAACGGGACAGGTACCCATGAGTCTGATTTAGTCAGAATCAACCAAACTTTCTTTTTCATCAGAACGTTGGGATATGAAGACACTTTTTGTTGAGTTTTATTTTCTTGACTTTGAGTCCTCTCCATAACCAAAGCTTAACACTGATTGGTTACTGATTGCATGTATACGTGTAAAGGTTTTACAATGTGTTGTGGGAGGGTTTTCAGTCTGTGTGTGCATATTTGACTACTTTGTCAATCCTAAATGTTAATGTATTTTATAGGGTATTTAGTATGTGGTGCTCTCTCCAACACTGGGGGATATAACTCAGCTGCATAACCAGCACAACATGTCAGAGGAAAAATGTGTAAATCTAGCTGTGGGAGGGCCTACCCCTTTAATAGTGGTTAACTTTACCTGGTTCATCAGGCTAGGTCTCCAAATGCAGGCTTTGTCTGTCTTTGTGTTACACATGACTGCTCCCTTTCTACCTTTCCCCTCGAAACACAATTTAAAAAGCAGTTTGGTTGCATGAACACGTCATTTTCAGCAGAGTTGGACATCGAGACCATGATTTCCATGTTACTCACTACAGCCACAGCATTGGATGACAGCAGCTCCTCAGGCGACATGGAGGAGAAGTAGGCGATGTTGGTGAGCGTGTACACAAAGGTCACCAATGGGATGGAGATGTAGATGGCACGAGGTAGATTCCTGACCGAGGCCACGCACCATGCACAAACGACACAGTCCAAACCAAAACATTTACAACCACATGTGAAGTTGAGGGATGAGCTTTTCAAGCAGGAAGGTCTGGTGGTCAGCTCACTGAAACGAGTGAGCTGACCACCAGACAGCAGACTCCTTTCAAAGTGGAAATATTCGGCTTATTTCCCGTCATATATGGCACGTCCCTGTGGTGCATGTTCGGAATACTTTAATTATCCCCAAGGAAATTATGTGGTTGCTCCAAGACATTAACAGTAACAGACTTAACTAATTAAATAATACAATACTTTACAAAGTTTACAGATTTAAGAAAAAGCACTAATATATTTTAACTCTAACCTGTGAAACTTTTACTGTAGAGCATGAAATTAAAGTTTTAGATCAATGTCTGCACAGGAAGTCCCTGTGAGACAGAATCTCAGGCTTCACAGGTTTTTTTTTACTCCTAGCTCTGTATGATGTCACGGACAGGGCATGTCCCTAATTTGATCATCTCAGGCAAAAAGAGCCCCACCCACTTCTCTTCCAATTTTCCATCAACCGATCAGAAGAAAGTTGATTTAAAAGGGGAGGAGCTAAACATCTCGTTTCAGACAGAGGATGAGCTGAGGGTCTGCAACACAGCCCAGTATGAGACAGAGGAGGATTATTTTGAACTGTGACTCATGCAAAGCTCCTCTAGCAGAGTCCAAGAATGAAAACATGGAAATGAGCAGAAAGGATCCACTTTAAAGGAAGTTGCATATATTTATATTTTACTCACATATTTGGTAACACGTCATAATAACCATCAGTGATAAATGGCAACCTGACAGTTAACTAAACTGTAGTACTGTTCCAAGCAGTGGAAAAATCATAAAATAATAAATAGTTAAATAATTATTTTACATGAAAACTGCTGCGGCCTCACAGGCCTTCAGCATCGGTCCTGTGTGTAATACATGACTTTTTTAAGTAACTCCAACAGTGAAGAGCCGAGGGGCAGACAAAAGGAAACAGAAGTCCCTCTGACTCATCAATGTACACCAGCTGTATGGTTTCCGATCCATTTACCTATTACTGAACATAAAAGTTAATTAACTAGAAATTTTCCATTTATTAACCCTGTCAGGTCTCAGTCATCATCAGCAATGACCTTAAGCCTCATTCTTTCCTACTAGATGTCATTTTTCTGTTGTTCTTGTGTGTCTTAGCAAACAGAAAGCAATAAATAAAGAAATAAAGAAAAGCGTGAACCTGTAAGCCTCACAGCCGGTTTTTATAAAGTGTTACCACGTCTTATTTAACACGGTCGTGGTGAATAAAAACGGAGAAATAATGAGGATCATGGAGCATCACTCTGCTGAAAAAAGAAAGTTGTAGCAGCCAAAAACAAACATTAAAGGAAGTGTTAGACATCATTTGGTTTGATTGACAGAGGATTACAAAAGTGCAAGATTAGTTTTCAGATTATATTTTGGTCTCAGCAGTTGTCGATTAATCTGCAGAACAAAAAAAAATTGCAGCACATTAACAATCTCATTTGCTAAGTAGGACCTTTTGATGAGTTGGTGGTGATCTGGTTACTGTAAGCAGGCTAGTTTCTCACTTTCCAGTCTCCTTGATTTTCCTTGATGTCTGACGTTTCCTTTAAAGTTTCATTTGGATGAAGTTCTCGTGTTTGGGCACTTACATATCTTCAGAACGTTCCCAATAATTTGTGAAAGCAAAACCACGGTGATGAGAAGTGTGAATATTCACCGTCTGGGTTCGACCACCTCCTCTGTCACGTAGTTGAGGAAGTTCCAGCCGCTGAAGGCGAAGGACGCCTGCAGGAAGGCGAGCGCGATCTGCCCAACCGACGGCGTCCTCTCCAGAGAGAAGGCCACCTGAGGCGTCAGCGCCTCGTAGTTTCCTGGTGGTTACATGAGACATCAGAGCTTTTAGCTTTACCTCAGGAAGTGGAAAAGCGTCAGATCTGTTGAGGGCTGGCAGATTTACCATTGAAGATCTGGACCAGACCAACTACAATGATGAGGCCCAACGCCATCAGCTTCCCCACCGTGAAGACGTCCTGGATCCTGGTGGCCATGCGGACGCTGGAGCAGTTCACCCAGGTCAGCAGCACTGAGGCGAGCACAGAACCTCGTTAACGACACACTCGGGAGGACAGAGAGTGCTCAGAACATCTCTACAGTTTAAAGGTCAAACTTGGCACGTCTCCATTAAAGATCAAAAACTATCAGCTGATTCTGAGGGGGGTTTATTACTGCAGAAAGCTCTCCTCAGGAAATGAATGCTTAGGATTTGTTATTTTCTTTCTGCACAGCTAAATAACCTCCACACATTAATGAAACTTTTAAATGAACCACCAATAAGCAGTAACGTGTCTCTAAGCTCAATCCTTCTGGGCTCAGGTGCTCCTGTTCACAGCTGCATGCTGGAGGTCACCGCTCTGTGGAGCCACATCTGGGCTGAGAGTTAAAAAATAATGATGGAAAAAAGTTTAAAATTTAAGCCCTCCTTCACATTTCCCAAAGCCCTATGGTGGGCCCTCGGGGCTTATGTTTGACAGCCCTGATTGGGGGGAAGGACAACTCTGATTTCTTTGAGAGTCAAGGAAAAGGCTATGGAAGTCAATCCAGACAGAAACATCTGGAGTGGAACCTCTAAGCTGCTAGCGATGGCCTTTCCTCAAGGCAAGGAGGAAAGGCCTCCTGGAGTAAGACCTGTCTGGGTAAGAGGACAACACAGGTTTGGATCACCAGTCCCCGTCTGACTGGGACTGAGCTGGACATCACTGGAGACTGACCAAAGGTTGCTGGTCTGGACTGAGATCAACACGTAAAGCCGGTGGAGTGCTCCTTTAATAAGATCAGCAGCAGTATCTGGTCTCCATCAGGCGGTCCCAGTGCGGGTACTCTCACCGGCAGTGGGCGGCAGCAGCCGGTTACCCTGGGAGGCAGGAATGTGGGAAAAGGCCGAGTGAGAGAGGGCGTGATTGTTTCACCTCGTCTATCACTGTCAGCGGCTTTCCCCTGCTCGCTCTCATGGTGGCCTCGCTCTCCGGCACAAAGGCAGGCTGTCAGCCACACAAAACAAACCACTTCCGTTGCGAAGGGCGAACAAAACCGTCTGGGTGCCCCTCGGCCACCCTCCGAGGAGGCCGGATCGAGCTCACGTTTCAGGATCCCGTTCCAAGAACGAGTGTGAAGGAGGGCGTCAGGAGTCCAGCTGTCTCTCTTCAGATTCCAGCTCAGACATTATTTACTCATTGATCAGGCATTTGCAGCCAGTTACAAGACATCAACCAATTAGGCAGCCCGAGGGGTCGTGACCTCTGCTCGGGCTGTCCTCACTGACTGTCCTTAAACGTCTAATGACACTCGCTATCTTTGAATCAATTCTTGATAAAAACAGCTGAATTTTTCGAGTCACACCCTGCTTTTAAGATTTTTTCTCAGATCTAAGAGTTTTTATTTTACCCCACTGGATTAGTGAACTTGCAGAGTTTTTATAGCCAGCCTTTCCAGTCACTCCATAGTGTAGTAGCTTACACATTTACCTAACAAGCCAAGGCCATCAGTCCAAACCCAGGAGGAGACAGTCCCCTCACGGACAACTTCACAGTGAAAGGAATGGGACCAAAGAGTTAGCTTATGTCCTCCATGTTAATGTGTCTAACAGCTTAATTCAGTGCTGACAAGCAGTAACTGTTTGAGACATTCAGACAGTCTTTGCAAAGGTCCAGGTAACATGGAAATGACCCTGTACTGACAGTTTACAGCCATCTATTAGATTCCTGTTGTTATGTGCTGGAGTACAAATGTATATAAAAACTGGCAAGTGTTAAAAGAGCTGCACTTCCTCTGATGTCCAAAGTTCAAACTACAGCAGAAAAACAAATGTTTGCAGCTGATACAAACACAGTTTTGCTCTCTATAGACAGACTTTATTGTCATTGTTCTTGACAATGACAATAAATAAATAAATACTTCGCTCAGCTAACTGGAGCGTCTGTGCTGTTGTCACTTCTACCTCCATAAAACACACACGGTGACCAAAATTTCAGCACTGAGGTTTCATGACTGGACCTCCCAAAACCAATCACGTGTGACTTTAATGCACTTTTATACAGAGTTTATAAATACATGAAACTGCCATGATTTGAACTGTATAACAGAAATGCTGGACAGCCGTGAGAGGGCAGAAAATCTGCAGAGCCGAAGAGCAGAGAAAGCAGCCGGGTCACTTTTCTCGCCGTCTTTCTTCTCGTTCTTTACACAGAGCTCACTTCATGTGTGAACAACTGAGTTTAACAGCATGAAAGCCTTCGACGAGGGTTTGTTCAAAAGTGTGTGCCATTATGCTCATTTCTACCATTCACTGCACTTTGTCGCTCTCTATGAAGGCAGACTTTTGACTCTGCTTTGGAGTGTAGCCTTTCAGAGCAGCTATAAACACTCAGCTTTGTGCAAACTGTTTGCTTTCAAGCAGAATGTGAAACAAACATCCCTCTGCTGCTGCTTCTTCAGTTCATTCACACCCTGAGCACCAAACCGCTCTATAGAAACTGTAAACTGCCACACACATGATGCTGAATAATGGACACACTGACAGACAAAACATGGATAATCTTTGATTCGGAGGGTTTAAATGATTTTAGCTCATCTCATCTCCTGGTCCTGCTCTTCTTCCTCCTCCAGGATTCCAATGCATTTTTTATTAGAAGCATTTTAACACACTTTACTCTCCTCCGACATTCAAGTAATGCTGCATCACTGCTCTCTGGAGCACAGAGGGAAGATGAGCACACAACGAGCAGCACGGCAGACTCGCAAGCCGCAATCTGCAGCTCCATGACGTAATTCTCCACGCTGCATCACACCGAACATGTGATTTTTTTTATTAAAGGCTTTTTTTACACAGAATTTCTGCCTTATTCATTCTTCCCGTTGGCCACTCCAGACAAAATCCCCCAAATCTGGAAACACATTCAAGCTCTGTTAAAAAGAGCAACCAGTATGTTTCTGATCAGCACAACTGTTTCTAAAGATGAATGCTGAGCAGCAGTATCAGCTGAGGTCAGAGGTTTCCATCCACTCGTCACAGGCTTGAACCTCACAGTCATTTTGGGCTTTTAATGATTTCTTTGAACGGTTCTTCTTCCAGCATGGACAGTTTTAAAAAACTTAAAAACAGGATCTGGGTGCTCAAGTCTGAATTGATTTTGATGTTTACGTGCACATGCTGAAAGCTTGTGATAAATGATGTTGGAGGTTCTACAATGTCTTTAAACTTGGCCGAGGCCTGTTAGCTTCTCATTAGTGATCATGGTTAATTACGACTGACAGATTCTCTCTGCAGCATAAAAAGGATTTGTTTGACAGCATTCACTGGATTGACCAATACTGGGAACAATGGGAAAGTCCAGCCATCTCAGTGAAGATCTGAAAAGCAGAACTGCAGATTTACACAAGTTGGGAAAGTCTCTCTGAGCCGTTTCTGAGCAAGGATCCAAGATCACACAAGTACAAGTTACTCAGATCTGTCCCCACTGAGGTCTGGGAGACACCCAGACTGTCCCCCTCAGATGACAGGAAACTGTTAGGATGTTCAGGAACTACCCGGGCCATTATTATGTTATGTTCAGGAACATAGCCTGCCATTGGACTAGAATCTGCTGGAACACCAGTGTCCCTTCCACAGTGAAGCCAGTCTCACATCTCCATGGACCTAGAAAGAAGCTCCTGCTCCAAAATCAACGAGCTCAACTGAAATCTGCCCACGTGGACGAGCCAAACGGCGTCTGGAGAAAAGTTTGATGGTCAGACGAGACAAAGATGGAGCTGATTGGAGGAGCAAAGGTGAGGCTTTCAACCCTGAGAACACTGCAGCTGTGACGCATGGCGGTGGCAGCATCACGCTCTGGGCTGTTTCACTGCCAGTGGTTCTGGTACATTAGACAAAGTGGATGGAATAAAGAAGGAGGACTACCTCCACAATCTTCAACTTCTCCAACCAACAGCTACACGGGTGAAACTTGGACACAGTCTTGGGTTCCAACAGGACAATGATCCCAAACACTGCATTTGGATAAACCAAGTTAGCATTAAGCTTATGGAATGGGCCTCCCAAAGCCTCGACCTCAACGCTGCTGAAAATTTGTGATATAAGCTTAACAGTTGAGTCTGTGACAGGAAACCAAACAATATACATGAACTCTACTGACTTTTCCAAGAAGAATTATACCAGAAGCCTGTTGATGGGTACCAAAAGGATCTTGGTTGAGGTACAACAAATATTAATGCAGGTGTATATTCTGATACGCCACGAAAATCTGCCATTTGAATCAAACAGTCTAAAGGCACCTTTTAGAAAAAGTTTCTGGGACAACGAATTTGGTTGGAAATGTGTTTCATCACTACAGCGTCCGAGGTGTTGCCTGTTATATACATCCCGATTCGTACTGCATCTCCTGTGGGCCTGAAGGATCGACCTTATAGGTTTTCCACAGAAGACAAAACAATGAAGCAATTCTTCTGACTTGATGAACTGGCCTCACACTGATCAAAGTGTGTTTGATAAAGTTATCACTCACGGAGACAGGTGGCAGACAGCATCCGTGTCGCCATGTACGGTGGAACGCAGTTTGGGAAGACCGGCTGCAGTATGTAGCTGGAGAAGGTAAGCGCGATGACGGCCAGCGTGGTCGGATACATGATGAGGACGGCGCTCCACAACAGGAGGAATCTGGAAGAGAGAAGGAGCTTCAGTGACAAACACAGATTCAGAAACTCTCCATAACTCAGCAGGACAGCAAAACACGAGGCAAAGCCCTCGCCGTGGATTTCACTGGTGAATATAAAAAAGACCACGTCCAGTGTGAGTGCAGCTAAAGAACCTCTAGACTTCTGGAGTCTTCATGGCACTCGTAAGACAGTCCAGAATAACCGGGCTCTGTGGCCCAAACTGTTTCCTTTTGTTCGTCATGTCTTTGACAGAAGGACTGTAACGGGTTTCTATTGCAGCGAAATCTCTTTCTGTATCATGACCCACTTTAGGCCATCCTCCAGTTTGATTTGAGGTGTGAAGCGAGCAGCAGCAGCAGCGTCCTGATGGCATCACCTTCATCCACCACAACGAGACGCTTCTGCTACACACATTCGAGTTAATGAGTCTGCGTCCTTCCAACGAAGTGTCGTAACTAGAAAAATTTACATGAACAACAACTCAGAAAGTTTTTGGTACACAACCTGCCTGTATGACGGCAGAACGTAAATGTTCGGTTGATGGTAAGAACCTGCTGGTTAGCTGTGCTAATTCATGTCTTCCATATCTGTCTCCATGTGTAGTATGAAGCTACACCCTTTACCTGTCCATGTAGACTGACCTACATTGGTCAAGAAAGTTATTTACTGGCATTAACCCTGATAAAAAGTCATATTTCTTTATTGTACAGTACTGTGGCAAAGAGTTTGCTCCTTTTCTCTTTTATGTTATTTCCACATTTGAACTTAAAAGCACTTATAGCGGTCTCAGGTTAGTCTCAGGCCCCTGACATTTAGATTTCCATCATCCTAATCCTAATTCAGTGAAGAGTACTGGACACACAAAGGGTCACTCACCCCGTCAGACCTCCAAATATCTCTGTGACGTAGGAGTAGTCGCCCCCAGATTTGGGAATGGTGACGCCCAGTTCAGCATAGCAGAGGGAGCCCAACGCAGCGATGCAGCCTCCCAGCACCCAGACCACTAAAGCCACTCCCACCGAGCCCGAGTGCTCCAGGACACCCTTAGGAGAGATGAAGATCCCGGAGCCGATGATGTTCCCTATCAGACACATTTAACAGGAGTCGAGATCTTTAATATCTTGTATGTTGAATAACCCAGGTCA
Organism: Rhamphochromis sp. 'chilingali'; assembly: GCF_963969265.1. Classification (NCBI taxonomy): domain Eukaryota; kingdom Metazoa; phylum Chordata; class Actinopteri; order Cichliformes; family Cichlidae; genus Rhamphochromis; species Rhamphochromis sp. 'chilingali'. Next base: position 2,192,734 of record NC_137930.1, read on the forward strand.
CATGAGGTATGTGTCACTTTGGGGTGCTTTGTTGGTGAGCTGTTATGGTTGCCATGGTTGCCATTAGTTTTTAATCATTCCTTGTGTTTTCTTACTTCTCATGCCTTTTTTCTTGTCCTGTCTATGTCATGTTTCATGTTAGTCTCCTGGTTACTTCCTGGTTTACTTTGTTAGTTTTTTCCTGGTTTTGTTAGGCCTGTGATAGATGGGTGACCTGTCCGGTGTGTGAGCCCTCCCACCTTGCCCTGGGACACCTGAATTTGATAACCAGAAGATGGATGGATGGATAATGTCTCATATTGTCAAACGCCTCAACTCCTCTCTCTTCATCTTTATTTTTGTTGTTGTTGTTGTTGTTGTTTTGGGCCGGGGACACATTGTACATTCATTTGTATTCATGTATTCTGGTGACACAAACATGAGGATCAGGGGTTAGTGTGCCTGTCTGCAAGTCAGGTAGAAGTCAGAATTGATTTTGCAGGGGACGCCCAAAGCATCAGCTCTAAGGAAGGATGAAGAGCTTCAAGCTTTATGAGATACATTCAGGAGAATTTGGCTTTTGCTTGCTGTCAGTCCAGAAATCTGCCAAATACTAAAAAAGAGTAAATGAGACCCAGAAAACAATGCAAAGAATGAAGCTGGAGGTAGAGACCCCACAGGTCCTGATTGTTCTCTTATTGGTCACATAGCACCATCCTTCTTGCACGTGCTTCTCACATGTGACTTCTTTGTCAGAGAACATCCTGAACATTTCTACTGCTCCAAAGTCCAAACTGGTCCCCTCTGAGTTTATATAGAGGACATAAAGACACAAAGAGCTCCATAACAGAGTGAGTTAGAGAAGGACATAAAGGCCATAACTCAGGATGGGAACAATTCCTCCTGCCCAGAGCCTCAGTATGCAGCGTGGAGTACCAGTAGATCCGACACATTCAGTCTACAGCACTACCAGTAGCGTGGCAGAAGGCAGCCAAGTGGCACACACAGCCATTACATAACCAGACATAAATTATCCACTCCAGTCTGCAGAGGTGGGAAGTGACCGACTCACCTTCTGCAGCAGCTCATTCCTGCAGCTTCCTCTCTGAAACATGTCAGCGTTGAAGGGATTAAAAGGTCAAGAAAAAAGATTTGAGTTTGTTTTAATCTACAGAAACATGACTTCAGATGCAGAGCTTCCTGCAGCGTGCAGAGCAGCCAGTTTGTTCCCTCCGTCTCTCTGTGAATGGAAAGGTGTTTCAGCATTCTGCACACAAAACCTTCCTCTTGTTCTGGAGGGAAAAAACATAAAGCCAAGTGTGGATGAGGTCCAGTTAGCCAAGACCTGCACCAACACCCACGGAGGCAGCAGGTTAGCAGCCTGGGTTCAATGCCTTGGAGCACTCCATTTACTCGATAATAAAACCACTGTAGGTCGGCCGTAACAGCTGGAATCCTCATTACACACCGGAAAACTGAACTGATCACTTGTGGTGAAAAAGAAATGAAAGACAGCTGCTTTAAACCACAGAAATGTTTCGTTGTGTGCAGAGTGTCGGCCTATCACAGCAGCTTGTTTAAGCCTATAAAACACATTTTAGTTACTCATTGTGTTTTTACCCTGAGGTGAAACCATGTGAGCTTCTTGGATAATAACATGGATGAGCTCGGTGAACTGAGAGACTCATCATGAGTGTAGTTTGATGTGTTTGATGGAGACATGGCTGCACTCACACCTCACAGACACAGTGTGGGTACCAGGCCTTTGGAGGTTTTGGGTGGACAGGGACGTTAATCCAAGCGGTAAGAAGGAGCTGAGGAACTGGAATAACAGCATGAACCCGGACACGTGACCATGAAGGAACATTGAGGAGACTGTTGTTGTGATTTGGCGTTGTATATAAAAATATAAAATAAAAATCGATTTGAACGTTACTGCTGCTCGGATGTTAAACCTCCGGCTAATGCATCCATATTGTTTGATGAGGGAATTTCCCCCCCATCACTGCTTAGATTCCTCCATCAGCTGATGCAGAGACCATCCACACGACTGTGGTGAACAGCTAGACATACATCTGAATACTTCCTCTAACATCTGTTTCTGCTGCCACAAGGACAGATGAGGAAAATCTTTCCCTGCATCATAAAGATCCTTGTTACAGTTTTTTCTTGGTGAGTTGTTAAAGATTTATTTCATTTCTATTAAATTCTGCTCCTTCTTTTGTGGAGTTTTTACCTTGTTGAGCTATTTTATTTTATTTAAGCTATACTGTTAGAAGGCATTTTGTGCCTGCTAGTAGACCACAAGGTTAAAATAACCCATCGTGATAACTTAGAGTAACTCTGGTAAGACAGCAAATAGAAAAGGAGACTTTCAGGGCTGTGAATGACTCCAGATCTGATTCTTGTCTTTCTTCCTTGGTCAGATCATCTGCCACCATAGTTTGTGCTTACATTCCTATGCTGATGATACACCTCTTTATCTCAGTACCTAACCCTCCACTCAGCTCCTCCCACAATCACTTGCAACTGTCTGCATGAAATCAAAACACGGATGTCATCTAACCTACTCAAACTCAACAGAAATAAAACACAGCTCTTGGTTGTGAGCCCCAGAGTCCGACTCCAGCAGACTAAAAATCTTCTCATTGACATGAACCCCGAGGTTTGCAATCTGGGTGTTGTTCTGGACGCTACGCTCATCATATCTGTCACCACAGCAGCTTTTTTACACCTTTCGATTTTGGCCATTACTCATTGATTCTGTAGCAGACTCTCCTCCGTGCCTCTGTCTCCACCTCGATTATTACAATGAAGTTCTGTTAGTGATTTCCAGCTCCAGTATGTCCAGAACTTATATGCCAGGCTTCTAACTCACGCTGACCTCTGGGAACATATCATCCCCACCTACAAAGCTCCACTAGCAAATCCGTTAATGCTCTGGCCCCTCGTTACCTACTAGGGAAAACCTGCTACTCCATGCTGCTAAGCCGTGGGCCTACTTTCTGTCCCTCACAAGAGAAAGGTCATTTATCCCCATACATCCTAAATGACGTTAATGGGAGTGTAAAATATGGCACAGGTATGTATGGTTGGGTTTATGCACAAAAACAAAATCAGTCTGTTGGTTTGAAAACGGAAAAAAACAACAAAATCCTGTGTTAAAGTCCAAAGTTCTGCCGACATATACACCAACCACAGCCTCCTCCCTGCATTGATCCACTTCACTGTTTTGCTCCTCTGTGCTATCTAAAGCCACCACGGCGGTCCTCTTGAACCTGGCTCCAGCAGTGAGTCCGTCCCCACAGACTCATGTAAAAACTTCACATTTTACAGCACATTTACAGTGATTTTATGTTGTTTTACATTTGACATGTAAAATCACAATTTATTTATGTAGATTTAATGATATTCTAAAATATCATTAAAAGCACACTGTAAAATACTTTTATATTACTTTTTTTTTTTTTTTACAGTGCAGAAATAAACATGTTTGCAGCCAAGAGACTCTCCAGAGAGGCCTGGGTCTGCTCTGGAACTCGTTTCAGAAGCACCTCACCAGGAGGCCTCCAGGTCTGATTATTGAGGGGGCCATAACCCTCCTAACCCCCTGGAAATTACGCCCCTGGAACCACCACAACTGGTTTCTTTCAGCGTGGGCAGTTCCTCGCTCTTCGTCCCTAAAGGAGAGCCCAGAAACCCTGGAGAGGAGGCTCATTTCCATTGCTCGTATCTGTGATGTCATTCTCACAGTCCCCACTCAGAGTTTGTGAGTGTAGACGTAGGTAAGAATGCAGATCGACACCTTTGCTTTCAGACTACGCTCTCATCATCACAGCACACCGTCAATGATCTTGAGGCCACCATAGTGCGCAGCATCCACTTCTTGGCTGTGTCCAACATTCTGTGGATAAAACCTTTGTACAGAAACTTCAGGCTGTAAACAAGTTTATTTCTCTGCGTGTAAAGCTGGACAGTTTAACATGAGAGTATCTGCCTCAAGTGGACATTAGAGGAACTGCACTTTTTGGCACTTCAGCACCAGGCTCAGTCCCTGAAGGATTCTGTCCGCCAGTGCTGAAGGAAACCTACAGCCATGTATGAGGCTCAGTACAATATAAAAGTTCCTCCTTGTGTCTGTGTGCCAAGCAGAAAAACACAGTTTATATATTTTTTAAAAAGTACTCATTTAGCTTAGATAAACTCTTTTTTGTGCACCACAAGCAGTTTGGGTGCTGATTGGCTCACTGCAAACATGCCCAGCATCAAACGGAGGAACAACAAGAGCCCGTTTGAAGCTGACAGTAGTTTTAAGTCAGACTTGAGCTCCTGCAGGCCTCCCCCCTCCATCCACCCTGGATGATGCTCCTCTTTAAAGCTCCCAGCTTCTCCTTCTGCTCCAGCAGACAATGATCTTCTGCTTCACCACAGCCTGCTCCTGGACTTCATGTATTTCAGCCACGTAAGCACTACAACTCAATTTGATGTGAACCCACAACAAATATGGACTCCCTCATTTTTCTACCCCCACAAGCTGTGAGTTTCCTGTGCAGCTTTCAGCTTATAATCAGCCACAGAGGAGCTGGTCCGTTTCAGCACAGCTCTGATAAAGAACGAGTTTCATGTAAAGTTCTGCTGCACTAAATCAAAAGAAGAAGGAATCTCCTTGTTTTTCAGCCTCACCTATGATGATGGTGCAGGCGCTCAGCAGCCCGATCTCCTTCTTCAGAGTCACTCTGTCGGGGATCTTCTTCTCCTCCTTCCTGCCGTGCGTCCCGGTGCCGTGCGGCCGGGAGCAGATGCTGCCGCTGTTCTGTCCATCCATGTCCGCCTACCCGGGTCCGGTCCGATCCTCCCAGTCCCAGTACTCCCAGTGCTCCTGTCCTCTCCTCACTCCGCATTCATGCAGACTGAATGGGCTGCGCTTGCGCAACAACCTGCCGCTGTCCAGGGTAGAATGTTAAATACCCAGGACTCACCAAGAGGCGTTCAAGGACACCGAGAGGAAAACGGCCCGAGCACTCTCACCTTCTCCCGGTCCTGCCGAAAGGGATTAGTGCAAGACGTTTAAGGACCAGAGTCTTCTTTTAGTCTAAGTGACAGAAAGAAACTCCCCAATTCTGTAAGGATTTAAAGACATTTCATATTTTCAAAAGTATTGTCATTAGCTCATTTGAAAATATATAGAAGAACGATGAGGTAATATAAAGTTACAGATATTAATGTAGTCGAGTGTGCCAAATTTCAAAGTGTAACACACACCCCAACATATGCAGTCTGTGCATGTGTTAGTATCCTCCGACTGAAATGAGTCGGTCACACAGGAATAACCTGCAGCTCATTTCATCAGAATAATACTTTCAGGTATTTTTAAAGCAATAAAAAGAAAAAATGCGAAACTTTGTTTTTATTTTTATTTCACAGGCGTAGAAAACAGTTTTGCATGCATTCAAAATCTGGAAACTTTTCTCTGCTCAGGAGGCAAACTGATGTCCGAGTCCGTCCTTTAAAACTGAACCATCATTCAGGTCAAAATAAATAATGCAGAGTAAAAATCGGCACATGAACCGAGTCGTGGAATTAGCTCAGGCTCAGCTCTGTGGCCAGTGACAGTTGGGAACACACTGGGCAACATGTTAGGTTAACGCTGCCTCCAACGCTTCCTGCTCACGCTGAAGGCTGCGCTGCAAACCGTCGTCTCAGAGACACAAATGTGCGAGTAATTCTCGCATCAGCCTGGCGCCTGGTTTAGAGCGACACACGTCAGGCAGTTTGCAGGAAGCCTTCGCTCTCACACATCTCAGGATGCAAACACCGTGAATGTCGATGAAGATGAGGAGCGTGCCTGACCTGAGGCACCACTGTGAAAAGTGCCGTTTGCTGTGCAGGTCATGGTCACCCGGCTCTGATCAGGAGTGATGGCCCTGATCGTCCAGTGACTGTTCTCATTCCTGGGGTGCCAAATAATCCTGATTTACTCGTCAATTTAAACTACGGTTTTTTTCTATTAGTGAGATGGATCAGGATTCCTGCTGCGACGGGGTTATTCTCCCCCAAACGCCAACCTTTACCTCATTTTAACCGTGCAGGTTTTATTGCTTCAACCTAACCAGCAACTGCAAGCCAGAGTAAAAACATTTTCTTCAGCCTCCTCGTGCAGACATCTCAGCTCTGGGAACCAGGACTGTTGTCTCTCAGTGTGAATCGATGCTGCAGGAACTTCAGTCTCAAGGCTGGATTTTGGCCACTGTAATCTGAACTGAGCTGTTCAGGTCCCGGCAGTGTGTTTGTGGAAGAAGCTATGGATCTGCTGAGCGCCAGCCTGGCCCACGATGGGCTCCAGCTCGCCGGGGGAGGCGTTGCAGAGCTGCTGGATGCTGGAGAAGTGCCGCAACAGCACCAGAGCTTTGACCTTGCCCACCCCGGGGATCTGCTGGACCAGAGCCAGGACCAGAGGGTCCAGCAGGCGGGACGAGCTCTTCCTCCTGAAGGGGTTCTCCCGACCCTCCCCGTGAACCTGGAGACAACAAGAACAAGCCTCAAATTCAACAAGAAGGCCAGCTTTGATTGGTCTTTTGTTCTGATTGGTTTGAATCCTTTTTGTTACGCAGGGTTTAATATTTTTATGACACACTTACAAAATGTGACATCATAGAGAAAAACAACGCAAAATGATTTTATGTACCGTAACCCAGAGTTAAGGACTAAAAATCAACACATTCTGGAAATCTTACCATCTGAGCGATGAGCTGTGAGGCGTCGGCCTGCCCGCTGATGGGCAGCAGAGACAGGCCGAGGTCAAACACCACAAACTTCTGCACAGCGGGGAAGTACTGCTCGCTGAGTCTGGTCTTCTCCACCAACACCAGCTCCTGGAAGCTGCTCCCAGCCTGAAAACAAACACGAGGAGCGCCTCCAATATCAACCTGAACATCATCGAGAAGCTTCCAGGTTCCACATCAAACTTACGTTCCTGTAGCGAACCACCTTCCTCTTGTAGCTGCTTCCTGCGATGATGTCACACTCAGAGACGTAGAGGACACTGCTTTTGTTGGGCAGGAGGAAATCTGCCACTCCGAGCTCAGTCTCAAAGATGATTTTCACACCTCCACCTGCAGCAGATGCAAATTCATTGCACTAAATACACAAACACTTTAGCCAGAGCGGGAAGCACTCACTGTGTGTGGATCTGTGGGTGCTAAAAGCATACTGTTACTAGAGCCATCCAGTCCTTCTCTAAAAGCAAACATTACATTTCTTAAAAGTGCTTTAAAAGTCCAAACACCCACAGCTACAAACATCTGACTGACACTGCCCCCTCACTGCATCATTACATGCAACAAGCGGCTTCTGCATTCTACGTTGCGCGTCAGACGACCACAAGGGGGCAGTATATAACGGTGTGCAATTAAAGCCGCTTTAACTGAAACTGAAGAGAAGCTGCCTGCACACAGAACTCACACCGCTGTCTGTATGTGTCGTCATCATTCATTTGATCAGTAATAAAGTGACTGAGGTATTTCACCGTACTGAACCTCAGGAGTGTTGTTGGACAGTTTAAACACAGGGAAATCGAGCTGTTCATGCTGCTGGGTTCTGCACATCGACACGACGCTTTTAAAGCACTGTACTTTATGTCAACTCACCAAATGCTTCCAGTCTGACCACCTCACTGATTCACATCTTAATAAGGGAAAAACTGCCAAGTTGCAGCCCTCTGCTGTTATTGCTCATAAAATACAGATTTTTGTGATGAAATCAAATAGCTATATTTACAGAGCTACGTAAGCTGTCATTCAATTTTAGGCCAAATATCTGATACTATGAGTTTTATGAATATATCATTTAAAAAGTGTAGCTGAAGTTTAATAATAAATTCTGAGAGCATGAATTTGTTTGAAAATATTATTATTATCATATTTGAACATTAACATTAAACTCTGGCATCAAAAAATATGTTCTATTGAAAATAAACTATACTTAACACAGTATAAATAATTCAGGAACTATAAAATAAGGCTTCACATCTACACGCGTTTTGCGTTTCATGCAGAACTCCCCCCCCATAAACACAACCTTAAAAGTATTAAAAGTCAGTACTTTTATAATAAAACGTTAAAGGCGGGTTCTCGTCTGATTTTTGGTGAATATTTATTACTCCGGGTTCGTGGTGCTTATTTACCTTTCAAACCCTGAATGAAGGACGAATTTCTCCATTTGTCGCTGCAGATCATGTGTCCGTAAGGAGGAACCGCGTTAAGCAGCTCAGGCGCTTTGTTCTCCATGCAGCTGAGCGCCACAGCGGGTTAAAGTTGCCTTGGGTGACTGTAGGACGTTAGCTACCAGGGTTCGCTTTTGCCTCCATAAGTTAACTCGCTTCCTCCTTCTTCTTCTTTATAGGGTTTATTGGCAGTTGGCAAACAGCAAAATGGTGCACTACCGCCACCAGCTGGTGTGGAGTGTGGACCGAAATGACAAAAAATTGGACTTTGTAAAACCATCGCCCTTTCCTCTCTTCCTCCGCTTGCTTTTGCCACCTTTCCTTCATTTTGTATCCCATTCTACTCTTGATCTCCGTCCCACTAACACTAATATCCATACCTACCATCGGTCTCCTTGTTGCTTCTTTTGCTGTCCTATTTGCCGTTTCATTTCCTTTAACTTCATGATGTGCTGGTAACCATAAGAATGTGACCACAAGCCCCATCATAATTATTCTGAGTAATGTTTGCTGGATCTCTATCAGAATGTCAGTCTGCATTCTGAGTGACTGTCTTGCAGACCGGCCGGTGATGAGCTCGAGTCTGAACATATCACAGAACTTAGTGGTTTTGTTTCTTCAACCCACTGGACTGCTAACAATAATGAAACCATTTCTCCTGTGCACACTGATAAATCGTCACTGATCCTTTTCCCTACTTTGATATTAAATTCAGGAACAATAAATGCTATCCCGCTTTGGTTGGCTGTATTCTTTGATGCATCTATGTAGATTTTGACATAACTACAATACTGATTAATATATTCCTGCGCTGTATGTGAAGATAAACCCCCTCTCCTTGTTCTTTTTGTTTAACAATGTGAAATATGCTACTGCATCAGGGAGCATCCATGGTGGTATTGTAGGCAACGGTGCTGTTTGACTTATGTTGATCTTGTCCAGATTAAGTTCAGCTGCTTTCTGTCCCACTGTCCACCCAAAGCTCTTCAGTTCACCTTTCTCTTTATCCCAGCACGGTTGGAAAACAGTTTTTGTCGGATGATCTTGACCATGTCCTTGTAAACTTGCCCAGTAATTCAATGCCAGTTTGTAATGTCACAATCCCCCATTTCTTTTCCTCCTTTCCTGCCTGTGTTCAGATGACGGACATACACCTCCACGTCGCCCCCTGGAGGACAGGAGGAAGAGCGCACCTGCACGGCCTAGATAATATAAGAACTTTATTTATCCCGAGGGAAGTTCTTTTGTCATCGGACAGTGTAAAAATGACAAAATGCGTGCTAAAAATATTTGTGTTTTTTTTCTCTCCTAGATCCCCCTCCGCCTCCCCCCCTTTTTTAAAGATTTTTTTCTAACGTTTTTTTGTGGGTTTTTCCTCTTAGGGAATCGGGTTTTATGGCGTTTTTTTCTTTTAAATTAAAATTATTTTATTATATTATATATTATTATTATATTTTAATATATTTTTTATAGGAATTTCTTAATCTTATTTTTATTCTCATTTATTATTTTTATTTTTTCTTGTAAATTATTAACCTTTCTTTCTTGGAATTTATTTGGTAAATTTCCCAGCCTTTTCTTCAATCATGTTTTATACACGAACATATTTTAATGGATAAAATTAATACAAAATAAATAAAATTTTTACAATAAGGAAAAGGCTGGCACCGTAGCGCCCTCTACCGGTCAGACTCGGCACTGACCCCTCCGTCTGCCTTTCTTCGCGCCTTACACTCGCTGCTGCTTTCGCCCACAAACAGGTACGTTCGACCTGCGAATTCGACGCTAAACAGAAACAAGTTACAGGGAAAAAGTTGTTTTAACCGAAGACTGAAAAATGTTTCTTCTTCTTTTTATCATTTGAAATTTCAGTAAAACGGAGCGTAGCTGGCGAGCTAACGTTAGCTAACGGGGCTCAAGTTTAAACAGTTGGCGTTCGAGAAACGGTAAATCTGTTAAATCCGACTGTTTTCTTCCAGTGTCGCTGCTTTCGGACTGACGAAATAAAGAAATGGTGAAAATATCTGTTCTGAAGGTACGTGATCCTTTAATGGCTGTGTTACTGCTTTAATTAGCTAAACGTGGCTCACGGGTTCAGTTTTGATGCCCAGCAGATGTAGTTGGTGTATTTAACCCTTTCACGCACAGTGGTCACTACAGTGGGCAGCTATTCAAAGGCTGTTTTCTTGTATTTGTGTCAGTGTTGATGGTGTATTTGCACATAAAACACTACATTGGACACATGTGTCCCTTCATACTCTGCCACCCACTGGTCAGCCCGTGGAGTGGTAGCCACCTAAGTGGACATGTAAAAAAAACCAACCAAATCTTAGAAAAGTATGTTTAAAAAAAATGAAATTCAAAAACCGTCTTTTCATGCCTAAAGATGAATAAAAAAATCCTGATTGTGGTTGTCATGATTCATGTGCTAAAGGGTTAAACCTTTAAAATATCACTTATCACAAAGGTGTTTCAGGTGTGATTACTTGTCACCTCCATAACAGAAGATAGCCTTTATTAGTTCCCCACGTGGGAAATTTGTCACATGTCACTGGGAGAGGGTGAAACAAAATAAGTGTAATAATGAAATGCAAAGATTGAAGACTTTATTTTCTTTAATTTGTCAAAATGTAAGTTAGTTATTTAAGTGAAGTTCAAGCTGAGCATCAAGAGGTGCAAAACATACCTTTCTATGCAGCACAGTGATGATGATGTGTACTTCAAACTGAACTCTGCAGGTGGAGAACCCATCGTGTCTCTGGGGTGCCATTTTGGGTCTCAGCGGCGATGTGGAGACTTCAGAACATTACAAAAAGCTACATTTTCAGATGAACCTCTTCTACCGCGACACCACGCAGGACGTGTGCACGCTAAAGCCTACGTCGTTGGAGGAAGGACGGGTATCAAGACGTCAGAAACAATGTTGCTCCTGCGTTGGGCGAGGTGATAGAGTAAGGAGATTTGTGTGTGCTTTCCTGTCAGGTGTATGTGGTGTACTGGGCGGTAAAGAAGTCGTGGTTTCGGGCCGTGGTGGAGTCGATCTTCGTGGACTCGGTTTCCTGTCAAGCTTGTTGCTTTCTGGTCGACCACGGAGAGAAAGTCGTCGTCCCCTCAGAGCAGTAAGACCAGAGCAGCTTGGGAAAAACTGCTTCCACCTCATATCACACACACAACAGTCGGGTCAGAATAGTGGACACAATATATCTTTAGGCTTCATGCAAGAACATTTTCAGCCTGTAATCTTAAACCTGTTGGGCCTTCAGTTAGACTTTGCAGCGCCTTTAAAGCTGGTTAGATTTAAGTGCTTCAGAATAAAATATAAGGTTTCAGGTTAAATCTAACTGATAATCCTCATATTTAACACATTTAACATAACTGATACTGCTAAAACATGGCTTCCCACACACAGACTTCAGAATCAGAGAGACTTTATTTATCCCCAAGGGGCAATTAAGATACAACAGAGCAGCATGACATTGAAGATAAGGACAGTGCCTAAACAGGCAAAAAGAGTGAGATAATAAATACACAGGATATACAGTATATACACAGTTTTAAAAGTACACAATTTCAAAATTAAAGTGACTGAAAGGTGAATAAATAACTGTAAGTGACTAAAATGGAGTAAAGTGTCGGCAGTATAAAGAGCGTAGAGTAGTTTATGTTTCTGGTGTTGGAAATGTTCTTATCGGCTGGAGCTAAAAAGCAGAGGGGCTTTGGGGACAAAGGTGGCGCTCCTCCTCTCAGTCCTGCAGGAAATGCAGCGGAGGCGCCGCCCAGAGGGGAGCATTGAAATTACAGGGTTCGTACGGGTGCTTGAAATCATTGAAAATACTTGGATTTTAATGTTGTCTTTTCAAGGTTTGAAAAGTGCTTGAATATCAGATGTGGTGCTTGAAAGTGTAACTGTATTTCATTCACCACAAATAACTATCTGATTGAATAGTTTTCTTATCAGATAGAGAAATAAAATGAGTCGCAAAATGTAGAGGCAAATTTTCCCCGCCTGGCTGCCTTGTGTCTGTTTCAATATGTGACCCCACCCCTCCCTCGGACAGTCGAGGATGAGTGCGCTAACACAGCGGTCCCCGGGCCTCGGACCGGTACCGGGCCGAGAGTTGAGGCTCAGGTGTGAAATGTGTGGTTTTCAGGGTTTTTATCGTTTACTTGGTTTTCCTGGGTCTTTTCACGTGTGTTATGAATAAATCTCCTTTTTTTCGGTACCGGTACTGGTTTTATTTTGTTGTATTTATCCGCGACACCTTAAAGGCCGGTCGGTGAAAATATTGTCGGGCATAAACCGGTCCGTGGCGCAAAAAATGTTGGAGACCGCTGCGCTAACATTCCTGTAGGTCGCTGTTTTAATGAGTGTTTGATGGAAAACAACAATGGCGGAGTTTGCGCTCTCCAGTCGCATGATAGTTGAGTCCTAGTAAATAATTTTCCAGTACGTGTACGTTACACACGCTATTTTTTAAAATTATGATTATTATTTTGCTATCAGACTCGCTGGAGAAATGATTGAAATGCACTGAGTGTGATGCAGTATGGCAGCGCTGTTATGGAATATGCTGTGAACTTAGCTAACATTATTTAGCAGTAATATGAGTTAATTTACTCAAGTGAAAGCTTTAAACATTAGCCTGATACATAACTAGCCAACTTAAGGCTTTCTGGTTAACCCTCTGGGGTCGACGGGCCCAGAGTCTCCATTTCAACTTGGGTCGAACGTGCGGACTTCAAACTGTATACCAGTGTTTAAATTGTGTGATAGGCCACGTAAAACCGATGTTTTTTGTTTTCAATAAAACAGTGGCGTTTACTCCGGGAAGAAACTGTAAAAGATAAGATAAGATAACCTTTATTAGTCCCACACGTGGGAAATTTGTTTTGTCACAGCAGGAAGTGGACAGTGCAAAATTTATGAGGCAAAAATTAGAATACAATAAGAATAAATACAGTACACAACTGTACAGAATAGAATAAAATAAAATACTATATACAGTAGAATAAAATAAAATAAATATACAATAAGATAAAAATAGAATACAAATACAAATACTATATACAACTGAGTAAAAATACAACGATGACAGAAAGGATTATTGCACTTAGTATTATTGCATATGTATGGATGTGTGTGTTTGTTCAGTTAAAGTCTTTATTATGGAGTCTGACAGCAGTGGGGAGGAAAGACCTGCGAAATCTCTCCGTCCCACACCGTGGGTGCCGCAGTCTCCCACTGAAGGAGCTGCTCAGTGCTGTCACAGTCTGCTGCATGGGGTGGGAGATGTTGTCCATCAGGGATGACAGCTTAGCCGCCGTTCTCCTGTCACTCACCACCTCCACTGGGTCCAGAGGGCATCCTAGAACAGAGCTGGCCCTTCGGATCACCCTGTTCAGTCTCTTCCTGTCCCCAGCAGAGATGCTGCCGCCCCAGCAGACCACGCCATAAAAGATAGCAGAAGCCACAACAGAGTCATAGAAGGTCTTCAGGAGTGGGCCCTCCACTCCAAACGACCTGAGTCTCCGCAGCAGGTACAGCCTGCTCTGCCCTTTCCTGTAGAGGGCGTCTGAGTTATGAGTCCAGTCCAGTCTGTTGTTCAGATGAACACCAAGGTACCTGTAGCTGTCCACAGCCTCAATGTCCATACCTTGGATGTTCAGTGGTTGCAGTGGAGAATGCTTGTGCCTGCGGAAGTCTACCACCAGTTCCTTGGTTTTACTGGCGTTGATCTGGAGGTAGTTCTGCTGGCACCAGTCCACAAAGTCTTGGGTCAGACCTCTGTACTCCTTGTCGTCCCCATCAGTGATGAGGCCGACTATTGCAGAGTCATCAGAGAACTTCTGCAGGAAGCACTGGGTGGAATTGTGGGAGAAGTCTGCAGTGTAGAAAACGGCGTTTTCTAAGCGCTAGCAAACACGCTTTGCTTGTGAGTGAAAAACAACAGTTATTGGTGAAAAAAGAAAACAACAACTCCTTCTCTATTGGTGGAAAAATGTACCATGTTGACCAATCAAAAAAATGATATGGCAACATGTGGCATCTGGTTGTTTGGGAAGAGGGGGAAGTTTTAGGAGTGAGCGAAAGAGAGAGACAGTTTTGATACGTGAGAAATTTGTGAGGTTTACCGTGTTTGGAGTCTCAAGTAGGGGTGGGCGATATAAACGATATACGATAGGAACGATATGAATTTGGCCAACAATAGAGATTTTGACTATATCGCGATAGCGCATGTTGATGATGTCATCTAGCTGTGCCTGTTGTGGTCGAAAGCATCGCAGCGGCTACAACCATTATCATTATAAGTGCCTGTTGGTTGAAAACCTGCGCCAGAGTTCTGGCAGGCAGGCCAATGATTTTAGAGCACACTGATGCAGTGTGCTGCAGTCTGTTCTTGTTCTGAAGGCTGAGGGAGTGGAACCAGCAGGTAATGGAGAAGGTCATGATGCTTTCCAGGAAGGCGTAGTAAAGTCATCATGATGGGTGTGCTGACTCCAAAGGAGTTGAGTTTCCTAAGGAGGTATAGCCATCGGTGGCACTTCCTGAGAATCTCCTCTGTCTTGGCAGAGAATTTCAGGAGGTTGTCAAAGATGGTTCCCAGGTATTTGTACTCCTCAACTACTTCCACTGGCTTCCCGTGGATGGTGGTGGTGGCTGCCTACTGGAGAAGGTCACCACCATCTCTTTGGTTTTGCTCACGTTCAGTTCAAGTTTGGATCTGTCACACCACTCTACAAACTCCTGCAGAGTGGGCCCGTGGTGCTGTGAGGGGCCTGACAGGAGAACTGTGTCGTCAGCATATTTCACCAGGTGACAGAGCTGTGTGGATCTGCAGTCATCGGTGTAGATGATGAAGAGCAGGGGGGAGCGCACACAGCCCTGGGGGGAGCCAGTGGAGGTGGAATGGAGACCGGAACGTTTACTGTTTAGAGAAGGATAGAAGGAGCTTCACGGTGTCCTTGGTCGTGTCCAAATTCATGGGCTGCATCCTCCTGGGGCCGCATTTGTAGACCGATTACGTCACAGCGACGCGCCGAAGGCTGTTCAAATTCGTAGACTCCTCCGAATGCAGCCGACGGGTGTGTCCTTCGTGGCCCACCATATCCCAGAATTCATAGCGCGGCCCAGCCAAACTCCAGTTTCCAATAATGGCGGCCGCTACTAAGTTTTAAAATTACTCATACTAAT
Source organism: Rhamphochromis sp. 'chilingali' (assembly GCF_963969265.1). NCBI lineage: Eukaryota > Metazoa > Chordata > Actinopteri > Cichliformes > Cichlidae > Rhamphochromis > Rhamphochromis sp. 'chilingali'. Next base: position 2,208,126 of record NC_137930.1, read on the forward strand.
CTTTCTGGGTCACAAAATAAACTTTTAACATATTTTCAGGCGAGAAAGTAGCTGTGTAAACTTCAAATATCTGCTCGGTTTATCAAGATATCACATATTTGCAAAAGTGCTTCGACGTTTTCAGAGGCGTCTGCTACCCACCAGCTCGACAGCTAGCCGGGAGCTCGAGGGTTACTGATGCGGCCGAGAACGGCACAACTCCCGGCACATCATTTTCAGATCACCGCGGACTTTCGCTACTCGGGTTAAACGTGATATATAAGTCACTTAGACAACCTAAAAATGTTATTGTTGGGCTTTTTTCAATGTTTTGTTTGTTTGTGAGTAAATCGGTTTGACTGAGATTAAAGTTATTAGATTAGATAAAATAAAACTTTATTAATCCCCCTCCTCCTTGGTTTTCACACAGCTGAATAAACGTCAAACAGAAAACTGATTAAACGGAAGTGTGAGACGGTCGAGAATTTACGCCAGTGTCCTGACGGCTGAGTTTATTAAACTCCACCGAGACAGCGGTGACGCTAATCTGAAGGCTAGACCGTCCAATTTCACGGCCATTTACTTCCGGCCTACCCGACCCTCTGAGGACCCGGCCCACGTAGACCGCGAAGGCTGGGTCCTCAGGAGGATGCAGCCCATGAATTTGGACACGACCTTTGTGTGCCAAGAGAGGGACTGTGTTAGTGCATGAGAGGGTGGTGCAGACCACCTCCAGCTTATCTGGGGAACACTGAACACTTTGCTGTTACACTCAGCTCTCTCTTTACCACAACGAGCCGGTGCACAGTGTCTGCACCGCCGACCCAATCTGTCAGTTTTAAAATATTCCATAACCATCATCTCATATTATTTTGTCTTAAATGTTCTTGTCTTTCTTTAAAAATGGCTCCTATCATTTCTGGATGTCACTTACATTATAATTTCTTGGCACTATCCTATGGAGAACCTTTATTTCCTTTCTTTTTTTCCTTCTTTGCAGTGAGTGTGGGGTGTCAGATTAAGCTACGTGGTCCTCCACCTGTTTTCTTCCTTTTCTGTTAGTTTCTGTTAGTCTGTTAGTCTTGGTTTATGGGTTTGGAGACAAAAATACAGGAGGCCTATCTGTTACGGAGGAGAATAGGAAGACTTCAGGGGAGTTTTATGAGGACATGCAGACGGTTGGTATGACAGAGGAGGATGCTGGGATAGGAGGAGAGTGAGGTCCATTTTTAGATAATCCGTTACTGATTTATTCCCCTAGGCTCTTATTTTGAAAATCTAAATCTGTGGGGAGCTTTAAAAAAAAAAAGAGGAAAGAAAACTTTTTTTAAAACTGGTTCTGCTGCGTGATTCTAGACATGAAGGTGCAGAGAGCTGCGCTGCATTTACTACCAAATGTTATATGAATGATGAGAGGAAGACTCATGTCAGGGGTGTGTGAAAAAAACAAAACAAAAACAAACACCCAGCACGCCCCTACGGGCGGTTTGTCCTTGAAGCTCGGGTCCTCTACCAGAGGCCTGGGAGCTTGAGGGTCCTGCGCAGTATCTTAGCTGTTCCCAGGACTGCGCTCTTCTGGACAGAGATCTCCGATGTTATTCCCGGGATCTGCTGGAGCCACTCGCCTAGCTTGGGAGTCACCGCACCTAGTGCTCCGATTACCACGGGGACCACCGTTACCTTCACCCTCCACATCCTCTCGAGCTCTTCTCTGAGCCCTTGGTATTTCTCCAGCTTCTCGTGTTCCTTCTTCCTGATATTGCTGTCATTCGGAACCGCTACATCGATCACTACGGCCGTCTTCTTCTGTTTGTCTACCACCACTATGTCCGGTTGGTTAGCCACCACCATTTTGTCCGTCTGTATCTGGAAGTCCCACAGGATCTTAGCTCGGTCATTCTCCACCACCCTTGGGGGCATCTCCCATTTTGACCTCGGGACTTCCAGGTTATACTCGGCACAGATGTTTCTGTACACTATGCCGGCCACTTGGTTATGGCGTTCCATGTATGCCTTGCCTGCTAGCATCTTGCACCCTGCTGTTATGTGCTGGATTGTCTCTGGGGCATCTTTACACAGCCTGCACCTGCATCCTATTCATGTAACCCCGGCGGAAGGGGCTACATGAATAGGATGATGGACCTGTGTGTGTGTGTGTGTGTGTGTGTGTGTGTGTGTGTGTATTAGTGATGGGTCGTTCGCGAACGAAATGGCTCTTAGAGCCGGCTCTTTGACGTGAACGACGCGAGCCGGCTCCTTATCGCGAGCCGTCACGTGGGGTTTTTTTTTTTTTTCTTTCTCTCAGCCTCTCTCTCGCACCTTTTTTCCGCTTCACTCTGCACGCGAGCCTTGTGCTTTACGCTGGGCAGAGGGGGGAGGGGCGGTAGTTACACTCAGTAGCACAGGAACAGAGCCAGAGAGAGAGAAAGAGAGGCAGGGACAACAACATTAGAAAGGTATAGTAATCATCCACAACTATTTTCGGTTGCAGATGATAAAGGATTGAGAAAGTTTATTCATGCAGGTCCATATGACAGAGAATATGCATGTTCTTTTAGTTTTCATATTATAATTTATATTTAATTGTGTTGTGGTTTGCAGTGTTTTGTGTTCTTTTCACTTTAAATTTGTGAAAGGAAAAAGCTGAAAATTTAAATAGTTAAAACTTGAAATGTGAATAGTTGATTTTTGTATTATATGATTTATTTATTACATTTTATGTGGAGTGAATAAATAAAAGTATATTTACGGTGGCCCCTAGAGACAAAGCACATACAAACTTCAAATCACGTACGAACTCTGAAGCATGTACAAACTCCAAAACACGTAAAAACTCCAAAACACGTAAAAACACGTACAAACTCCGAAGCACGTAAAAACTCAGAAGCATTTAAAAACTCAGAAGCACATAAAAACTCAAAACACGTACAAAAGACAACAGAAGTGCTCCAGGATGCTGCGCGCAGTGTTGAGCCTTTGTTATCTTGTGGCTACACAAGCCAGCAAGTACCAACGACCGGATTTGGTGTGTGGTAGTAACAGGTAAATGAACTTTTTTTTTAAATTATTTGAATATATATACGAGTGCCTGTGTATAAATACACAAACAATACACACATGCTTTCAATTGTGTAATTTAAGTGATCTAGTAGCTCTGCTTTGGAAGTTCAGTTCATGCTAGAAATGTGTTTTGGAGTTTGTACGTGTTTTGTCTCTAGGGGCCACCGCATATATTTATATATAAACATATATAAATAAAACCACTTGTTTTTACGTTAGTAATTCCTTTTGTGCATAATTTTATATTATTGTTAATAATAAATTAATTAAAGCAACAAAACAACCTGAAGAGCCGGTTCGGAGCCGAAAGAGCCGGCTCTTTTTAGTGAGCCGAACCTAAAGAGCCGGATCTCTAAAAAGAGCCGGAAATCCCATCACTAGTGTGTGTATATATATATATATATGTGGTTTGTTTTGTTTTTTTGGGGTTTTTTTTGCATCTGTTTGGTTTTTAACTCTATCCCCTCTGAAAGGATCCGGGTGGCAATGGAAAACTTCCTTCAGCTGCCTTTCTGGGTGCAAAAGTTCCACCTGGCGGGAATCAAACCAACAACCCTGCGAGTGTCTCTGCTTGAGGAGAAGGCAGAGCTCAAGTAAGGCGAGCTCATCTCACGTAGTTTGGAGGCTACAACGGAGCACATTTGCAGATATTTATTGTGTTTTTCTGCAGACCGTCAGCTCGGTGGGACAGCTCTGCCACGCTCTTCCTGCACAAGCTGCTGCAAGGTGAGTGTTATTGCTGCTGCTTGAACGCCATTAACATTAGTTTTTATGTTTCGGTGCGATGCATCTCTGAGCTCGACTCGTCTTTCATCTCACAGCATCGACCCTAAAGGAGGCCGTGCTGCTTGAACCTGAGTCAGACTCTACCCCTATCAAGCTTTACGTGACTGTTGGTGACATCAAGGTGAAGTTTGACTAAAAAGCCTTTATTTTGCACGCAGACTTGTTTGGAGACATGTGATCACGTTTGTATTAACCTTTCTTAAACAGATCTGTGTGAATGACGACTTGGTGGCGAAGAGGTTTGCCTACTACAGCACAAAATCAGGCGACGGCCTGGAGGAGGGAGACCGACTTCCTGTGATGCTGTCCTACAGCATCTTAACCCAGAGCGTCTCCCCCAAGCCGACAGCACAAACCCAACCGCCTCCCGGTAAACAGATATATGAACTCTGGCTCACCGCTCTCAACACATGTTGGTTTCATCCATGTTTGATTTGTCTGCAACAAATCAAACATGGATCCATCTGCTGCGGTGGCCCCTCAGGAAACAAAGGAAATAAAATACCTGGTAGTTTGCATTAATGCTTAACAACACCTGCTCTTAACAATTGGCTACTTCTCTACCATCATTTCTGCTCTTATGAGCTTTTCAGTCTGAGCTCTGGATCGCTGCAGTGCCATGATTTGTTCTTTTGCATTCATCTTATTGCTGCCGAGCTTTATTTGTCGGGCTGATGGCCTGAAACATGAAAGAGAGTGCACCTTCTTATTCATATGACTGTATTTGTTCCGGTGCTTGTTTCTGTGTCCCAGATCAGCAGAGTCTGGTTGAAGCTGGGGGGGCAGCTGATTGGCTTACAGCTCCTTCCCTGCTTCCTCAGGTATGCAGCCCTGCTAGCTCACTCACTTTTATCTGTGTTCTAATGAAACAACCACATGTGCTGAACTCTCACGTCTCTGCTTTAGATTGTACAACACAAGCTGGTGAAGGCTGGAGGTGAACATCGGTCAGTGGTCACAAAACAACAGCTGTCTCCAAACAGCCAGTCAGGGAGCGGCTCAGACGCAGCTGAGAGGTGAGCGCCCGTTCAGTTGTTCAGTTCAGCAGAGTTCCGATTAAAAGCAACCAAGTGGCCTCTGTTCACTTTTCAGCAGCTCGTCAGACGACGCAGACTCGTCTCTGGCTGCAGCCCTCACAAAAAACCATCAGCTGTTCAGGTGAGTTGGCCACAGTCTCAGATCGCAGGCACATGATGTTTTATATCATCATGTGTGATGGGCTGTCGCCCCCTCCTCACAGGTTTCTACAGTTTATGAAGCCGGGCAGCAGTTCCGAGCTGGCAGCTCCCCAGGTGAGTGCATTTTCCAACATTGCAGGTGCAGGTTGGACCAACTAGGTTCTAACAGCTGAGCCCGCCGTGTACTCCAGCGGTGTCAGCAGGGGGCGCTCATTAATGTACACGTGTCGTGCAGGCATGAATCCTCCTGAAGGTTTGAGTTGATACTTCATGCAGGAGGAAGCATCTCAGTCAGCAGCTGGTTGTTGTAAATGTCCAGTCGGCTTGACGTGCTGCAGGTTTGCTGCACTCGTACAGAAAAAAGAGCAGCTTTTAGATGATGCGCCCACTCCTGACTGAGATTTGGATTTCCACCCGCTCATAGTAAGAACATTTGAGCCTGTGTGGTACGGCTGTGTCAATGGAAAATTGTATTTAGTAGTCAGTATAATCTTTTAGTGATATAAGTTTGCATATGGTAGAATGCTGCATGTAATCATTTGTGTGTAGAAGTATATAGTTGGTGGCATATTGAAAGAATGTCTCATCCTAGGAGGTCTGTAACATTCTAGAGCAGGGCTGCCCAATCCCGGTCCTCGAGAGCTACTATCCTGCAGCTTTTAGATGCATCCCTACTCCAACACAGCTCAATCAAATGGTTTGATTACCTCTTCAGCATGCCATCGTGTTTGGCAAAGGCCTGATAACAAGCCATTCATTTGATTCGGGTGTGTGGGAACAAGGATGCATCTAAAAGCTGCAGGACGGTAGCTCTCGAGGACCGGGATTGGGCACCCCTGTTCTAGAGTGTTCACCCCCACATCCTAGGAGCATGGGAGAGGTCGTATCTTGTTTTATTGTTTTATGGTAGGATTAACGTAGCTATATTTGTTTTAGTCTAAGTGCCTTTTGTTTTGATGAACTGTTGGACTTTGAGACCAGCAGGTTTAGGGAAGATTTTATGGGGTCACACTCTGACCCCACACACACACACACACACACACACACACACACACACACACACACTCACTCACTGAAGTATAAAATAAAGACAGGGGCAGTTTCTTAGGCGAGTCTCTCAGTCCGGAGGCCGCCCTTGCTAGCAAGAGTTCTGTGTGTTTCTCTTTGCTGAAGAAGTGTTTTAGAATATATTCCTTAACAGGCTGCTATGAGGTCAGACTCAGGACAGACTTGGTGCTGTTAGTGACTAAACTCTGTTCCATCCTGTGATGTTTCTGAAACTAAAATCCAGAATCTTGTTTGGTTTGTTTTCCCTGCAGGAAGCTGAGGTGTTGGATCTGATGAGGTAAAAGACAAAAATTAGCCCAGATAGTAGTCTTTATCTGAGCTGATTGCTTCATTTGTTGGGTTCCCCTCACTGACTGCAGTCTGTCCCAGCAGTGAGAAACCAGGAGCTGAGAATCTTCAGAGCTGTCAGGCTGAATCTTTGGTGGATGAAGAGGCAAGGTAGAGTACTCTGCATGAGGAAAAACCAAACCAAATGGTCATACTAAGTACTCTTAGGGGTATGTTGGAGTGCAACAACAGGACCTGCATTTTACATATATATTAGGGGTGCAACGATACTCGTATCGATATTGAACCGTTCGATACAGTGCTTTCGGTTCGGTACGCATATTTATCGAACAATACAACATTTTTAATTTATTTTATCAACTTTCCTTCTGACGATGCTGTCTGTGTTGAGCGCTCAGTGGATCTGCGTTCGACTACTCTGCCTAGGCTGCACTGTCGACGTGTTGGCCGTCCAGCCCCACGCACGGGGCGATCCGCGGTAGCGCGTTAACAGAGATTTGCCGTGTTGTAGCGTTAACGTCATTTCAGATTAACGCTGACAGCACTAGTGGGAACACAACGAATATGACTGCACATTTACTCCGACAGCATCCTAGTGCAAAGACAAGTGGAAGCAGACAAAAGCAACAAGCACGCATGCTACAAACTTTACCCGAGTCATTTAGACAGCCGTTAGCACAGGATTCTCCTTATGGGGACCTGATATGTTTAATATGCTGCTGAGAATATAGCCCAGAAGAAGCTATAGTATAGCTTTTATTTTGAAAGAGCCACTTCTCTGTAATAAACTCTCTTTTTCAAAGATGAGGGATTCCTCAATCAGATTAATTTTTTTATTACTTTTGTTTCAGCAACATTAAATTTAAAAACTGTACTTTTATAACTTTAATAAATAACAAATTAAAAAGGCATGAACATTTATTTGTATCGAAAAAAATATCGAACCGTGAATCTTTGCACCCGTAATATATTCTTAGATTCTACCAGAGTAAAAATTAGTGTTTCTGTGATGTCGGGCATTTGTGCAGCTCCTTCTCTGTGTAGTTCTTCCATCTTTATCCTTTTATACCTAAACAGAATTCCAGTAGACTGTTCCACATTCCCGGGAAAATCTGATGAGATTAATTAATATTAATAATAATGTGTGCTTTCTCCACATTCAGCATCTTTGTCTTCACTTTAAACGTGTTTCTGATTTTCTCTTTTAATCAGCAGCTCCAGCACATCTGTCGCCTCGGCTCCAGCAGAGGAGACCCAGCGCAGTGAGAAGGACTGGGCCTGTGCACGGTGAGCTGCAGTTTTTCTCTCTCAGGAAGCAACGACACAGGTCAACCTGATAGAAACACGTTACAGGATAGAAGCTCCTGCACACTGTGTTTTAACCATACTGCTCCTGTCTTTGAGCTTTCCTCGATCCCCATAAGACATAAACACTGAGTAAAGACATGAAATGTTTTTCATTTAATTCAATTTTATTTATTTTTTAAATTGTGTTAACTGCACCTGATGATGAAAATACAATTACTGGCTTGGATAAAAGGTGTGTTAATCATTTCTTTGAGTTTGCTTGTAAAATCCACTCACCGGCCACTGTATTAGACACACCTGTATCTAACTGCTTGTTAACAAATATCAGGCCCCGTGTGATTGGCTGATTAGTGAGCAGCAGTTCTCTGGGGAGAAAATGCCTTGTTTAAGGTCAGAGAAGGGCAGAACGGCTTCGAGTTGATAGGAAGGCCAATAGCAAGTCAACCAAGGTGTGCAGAAGAGCATCTCTGTCTTGAAGCAGAAGAGCTACACAGCAGAAACTGAGGCTTCTGTTTACACAGACTCGCCAAAAGTGGACAATAAAAGATAGAAAAACACTGTACGACCTGATGAATCTTTATATCTGCTGCAATGGTTCAGGGTCAAAGTTTGGCATGAACAACATAACAGCATGGATCCATCCTGCCTGTAACTCCACGCCGAGTGTTGTTGCTGACCGTGTCCATCCCTTTATGACCACAGCGTAGCATCCTCTCAGCATCATCTCAGCGGCCTCCACATTCACCAAATCTCACTCCAAAAGAGCATCTTTGAGACGTGGTGAAGCACGCAACAGCTGTGTGATGATGTCCTGTTAACATGGACCAAAATCTCTGAGGAGTGTTTGCAGAAGCTTGTTGAATCTGAGCCATGTAAAATGAAATCGGCTCTAAAGACAAAAGCAGCTCCAACCTGCCACTACCAAGGTGTACCTAATGAAGTGGCTGTGTAGTGTAGTACTATGTCAGGCAGTAATTTGTGTCCAGACTGTTCGACTGAAGTAGTTTCTTCATGTTCTGTCTGTGATGCAGCCTGTTGGAGTTGTTGAATCCACAGGCTCTGAACCCCGATCCCGACGCCCAAGACGCTGTGGTACGTTTACGCAGACAACTCTGATTTAGTTAGAGTGCAAATAAAATTTAAAAAATAATTATTTTACCTCTTAGAAAATATGAAAATGAAAGCCTGTAGATTTATTGGTTGTTACTCATGCAAACACTGCTCATGATGTTATTTAAAGCCTCCTTTGTCCTTTCACCTGGATGTCTCAGGTTTCTCCCCTCGACCCCTGCCGGAGTGGGATTCTGGTGCACGCTACCTCCCCAGCAGAGCCGTGGATCAGTGTGAATGACCCCGCCATCGCAGACACCCTCTGCTGGGTAAACAAGAATACGCCCTGAGTTTGTCATCAGGATCTTTAACATGCTAGGAAACGAGAGTTTAGTGACCTGAACATTCAGGTGTAATTGTAAATGTTGTGAAAGTGGTTTCGTTATTAACAACACAGCATCAGATTCAATTTCAAATTTGAAATGTTCTCAGAAATGGTTCAGAAATACAAATAAAGTTGTTGTTAATTTACTGATTATTTCCTTCATCTAGAGTATTTAAAAGATGGACACACTGCCGCACTTTTTTATTGTTTTTTCAATGAAAGCGTTGAGCATGGGGTTGATTTGAAGTTGAATCTGAGGACGAGTGTGTGCTTACACTTGACTCTGATTGACATAAAGGACATTTTAAATTCAGTAAGATTTTAAACTATCATGTGAGACCATAAGATCACGAGTGCAGGTTTAAGGCACTTGAGCATCAGCTTCCCTTATAGGACACGGGAGTGCTGCTGTCGCCATAATTTTAAAACGCAACGAGGCGCTGTCGCTGTCCATGAGGACCGAGCGATCAGACAGTGAGCGTAGCGATGCTGAGACTCGAGGCATCAGAGCCTGGCCGAAAAAAATCAGCGCCTGGATTTAACTAAGCAAACAGGTAAGAGTGATTCGTAGGTTTCAACTGGCAACAGGTTATTTAACCCTGAAGCAGTAAGTAGCTTCTCATTTCTTAACCTACCGTGTTTGAAGACATGGTCCTGGAGAAGAGAAGCTTTTACTCGAATTGGGATCAAATTATTGTCCTTCATCAAGCAAAGAAATAATGTGGGAGAAACTGAAAGTACAGAAACTGGGTTAAAAAAAAGAGTCCAGCATATTAAAACCTGGGAGGACAGAGGTGAACCATCATCTTTGACGAAGAAACGTGGTCATCATCGTGATCTGACATAACAAATGTTGGTGAAATGTGTACAACGCGAAGAGGACTTGGGACTGAGACTAAACTGCTGTGTTATAGTAACAAAAGCACTTGGTGGTTGGATGGTCTCATGAGTCCAGGTTTAACTGGGGTGGTGCTTCCAGCATTCATACAAACTGTGGAAGATGGTTCTGGAAGTCCAAAAAATGCATCCAACACCACAGAGGTCAGACCGAAGCCCCAGGAAGACTTCACACAGTTCGACTCTTGAATCATCAATTCAAGTTCTTGGTGAAAAATTACTGCAACTCTGGACGGAAGTAGATGTTTATGTGTATGTCAGCTTACCTAAAGGTTATTAGAGGGACAGGAATCCGCACTCATGCCTTTGGTCTCAACAGACTGTAATCCTTCAGTGTCTACAGCTGAAGTAGTTAAATTATAGCCATAAAAAAGAGCAGCTAGGAAGTAACTACTCCGCTAATTACTCATCCTCTGCTGAAAGCCCAGCAGAGGATGTACTTCCTGAGGCAGCTGAAGAAACTCAACCTGCCAACACGGACGATGATGCAATTCTACACTGCAGTCATCAAATCCATCTTCACCTCCTCCATCACCATGTGGTACGTTGGAGCCACTATCAGGGACAAACAGACTGCAGCGTGTTGTGCGCTCTGCTGAGAAGATGATTGACTGCAGGACCTGTACGCCTCCAAGACACTGGGGCGTGCAGCTCGGATCTCAGCTGACCCTTCTCACCCTGGACACAGTCTGTTTAATCTGCTCCCCTCAGGCAGGAGGCTCCGGTCCATCCGCACCAGAACCTCTCGCCATGAGAACAGTTTCTTCCCCTCTGCTGTTGGACTCATGAACCATATATATATACTTAGCACTTTTAATTTTTATTTAAGTGTTGTCTTACAGTATGTTTTCCTAATGTTGTAAACCTGTGCAACATTTGGCAATAAAACCCTTTCTGTATTACTGATCTTATTTGATAACTATCCGTTTCATCCGCGCTCTCATGTGACTGCTCAGTCTTCTCTTGTGTCAGTCCCTCGCCGCTCTTTAACCTCCATCTGAGTTTCAAACAGTCAGTAGAAAAGGTGGACGTAGACACCACGGCTCACGAAGCATCTGTGTTTTTTGAGTCGTAGTACTGAGACAGCATCTAGTGGGCATTAGAGGAAGTGCGGTTTTTTGGTGGTTTCCTCTCACAGTGACCGTTTGTCTCCAGGTGCAGCGGAAGCAGTACAGCACCTTGTCTCCAGCTGACTGTTACAGCTGGCCAGCTGTGGCTCGAGGATACCATACCCTTGTTATCTCCAGCAGCGCAGACCAGCCGCTCAGCTACCTTACCCCACTCCTTACCCACATCATGCTGAACTCCATCTTCACTTCCCACACCTCCAGCTCAGGGGTGAGTGCACACACAGGAGGCAGGAAGCATGGATGAATTCTGCTTTTGTCACTATCAATTCGTATGTTTGTAGCCCATAGCTGTGCTGCTGTGTCCCGGTTGGGAGAAGGTCCAAGCTGTATATGACCTCCTGGGGGTGAGTAAGGTCTCCCAAAAGCTCTACCCCACAACTGTGCTGCTGGGCATCAACAAGGACGAGGCTAAGAGTGTCAAGATCCCCAAAAACTGTGAGTTAAGCATAACGAGCATCATCGCAGTCTGCTAGGTGGTCGATAAATGATTGATTTACATCAGTAACTATTCAGAATCTTCTAATCTGATTAATTCCAGGCCTGCTGTTGGTGACCACTCCTTTCAGTCTGGTCCGTCTGCTGTCCTGCCACTGCTTCCTCTTCCTGCGGCTGTGCCACCTGGTGCTGGACGAAGCTGACCAGCTCTTCAGTCTGGCTCCAGATGAGGTGATGACTTATGATGTACAACTGTAAATGTGCACACATCGCGTCAGTTTTTAGTTCTGTTTTCATTGACGGGCATCAGATAGGATCAATTCAAATAGTAACCTGTAATAAAACTTATCAGAGGGGTTAGAGAGAATTATTTCCAGAAAATGCAATAGCTTACAAACCTGAATCCAAAAGATAAGCAGAGTACAATGTGCAGGGGTACAGAGGACGTGCAGACTGATTGTGGGGGCAGAAGCCTCGGCAGAGAAGCCCAGGTCTCCAGCCTCCAGCTCACTCAGTGTTCCCAGGACATCCTGGAGAGGCTCTGTAGCCCCCTCAGCTGGCTCAGCTGGCGATGTGGAATCATTGAACTCCTCATCCTGCCACTCTTAAAAGGACCTCATTTCCACTGCTTGTATCCACCGTCTCCGAGAGCTTGTGACCATAAGCAAGGGTTGGAAAATAACCAATGATTACATCACTAATGATTCTTCTGCTCCACTCTTGCCTCACTCCTGAACAAAACCCCAAGAGACTTAAAGCATATAATTAGTCTGTGACCCGGAGGCCATGGTCCTGCTCCGGCCTCAGACTTTGAGGTGCTAATTCACACGCAGATGTGAACTGCTCCAGTGTGAGCCTGAGGCTACCTGCTGATGAAGCCAACCGAACCATGCTATCTGTAAAACCCAGAAGTGAGATCCTGAAGCAGAAGCTTTCCACCCCCTGGCTACCCCTGGATGTTCTATCCATGACAGCTATGAACAGAATCTCTGTCAAAGATTCAGGTTTGTGTGTCCTTCGAACAGAGAGTGTTTCAGAATAAGAGTCTTTTATTTTGAAAATAGGCTAGATTCTCCAGGCCCTTCCTGCCCAGCTCACCTGCTCTGTGCAGGTTGATGCAGTTTCTGTAAAATACTACATCTAGTGCTATTTTACGTGACAGTTAGCAGAGAAACTCTTCTGCGATCCATCTGGTGAAATTAATATTGAAACTAGAATGTGCTGCAGTTACATCAATGTTATTCCCCGATAGCTGTGTTTGTTTCAAGGAAAAATATGATCTTCTGTTTTATTTGTGAAGTCGTATTTTGTAGTGACGGGAAGTGCTCATTATTGATGGGAATGAGCAGAACGGACAGGATTAGAAATCAGAGGGACAGCTCAGCTTGAGCTGAGGTTAACAAGAGCAGGTGCAACATGTCTGCACGGCCAGTCACACAGGTGGCAACACAAATGTAGAAAGTACAACACAGCATGACACAAAAGTGGCTTTTGAAACTGGAAACAACAGATTTTCAGGCCTGGTGTTCTTTAGCTACATTAAACCAAAAAAAAGTATTTTTTACCATTGATAATATTTTTAAGAGAGTAAACTGCTATTTTGTAGTTAGACGGTGTTTGTAGTTACAAAGAGTTTGATGGTTGGATTTTACCAAGCCTGAAATATTTTTGTTTCTTCTGTCAGATGACGACCATCTTGCAGCACTTCCAGGTCACCTCTGACAAGGAAAGTGATTCCTGTCCTCCACAGCTGATTGTTGTAGCCAAAAGATGGACAAATCACATGGAGGGTTTGTTATCCACTTACATGCCATGCCCCAGCATCGTCATAAGCGTTCCTGAGGAAGCCGCTCTCTATGGTAACGTTCAGCAGGTCAGTAAAAACTTTCCTGTTCAAATTGGGGTTAAACAGTGGTCTCAGTTACCTTTTTTTAAGTATCTGCATAAAATAAGAGTGAAGGGGAAGGAGCTGGGTGCAGTGTGAAGCTGGGCACACACTGTGTGATTTTTGGCCCAGTTTAAGATGATTTTTTAGTTGTGTTACCGTTTTAGGGATCGGCCCGAGTTTCGCCTTAATCACGTGTCGTGCATCGTGTAGTATAGACGGGGTAATAAGACCAGCTCCTGATAAGCAATAGTATGGTTACAAGAACATCAAACCTGTTTAAAATCCTGGTCACCCCTCGTGAGGCTATCACACAGTCTGCCCCAGGGCAGCTGTGGCTACAACTGTAGCTGCCTCCACCAGTGTGTGAATGGGTGGATGACTGGGTGTGTAAAGCGCTTTGGGGTCCCTAGGGGGGGCTAGTAAAAGCGCTATAGAAATACAGGCCAATTACCATTTTTAGCAGCGTCACAAGCCGATTTAGCGCAACCTCTGATACTGTAGATGCGCAAACACAGAAATGTCAGTGAAAAAGACGAAGCGACGCCACAGTGCAGCGTGTGATCTGGACACAAGCGATGGAGCCACAACTTGTAGAACTTTGGCAAGCTCGTCCGAGCCTTTTCGATGTGGCCTGACAAAATTATCACGACCACAATAACCGTGAAAAGAGTTGGATCGTGTGTGGGTGTGTGTTGTATTGTTGATTTTGTGTTGTATATTAGCCATATAATGTAAGTTTTGGTAACACTTCATGTTACCAAGCTAAAATCTGGACACAGTGTGAGCACTCGGGTCACATCGAGCCGTATAGTGCGAGAACATGCATCGTGACCTACAAACTTCTAACCCCTGCGAGTAGAGCAGGGCGATATGGCCAAAAATATTTATCACGATATATATTTGAAAATTTGCGATAATGATATACAGGGAGTGCAGAATTATTAGGCAAGTTGTATTTCTGAGGAATAATTTTATTATTGAACAACAACCATGTTCTCAATGAACCCAAAAAACTCATTAATATCAAAGCTGAATGTTTTTGGAAGTAGTTTTTAGTTTGTTTTTAGTTTTAGCTATTTTAGGGGGATATCTGTGTGTGCAGGTGACTATTACTGTGCATAATTATTAGGCAACTTATCAAAAACAAATATATACCCATTTCAATGATTTCTTTTTACCAGTGAAACCAATATAACATCTCCACATTCACAAATATACATTTCTGACATTCAAAAACAAAACAAAAACAAATCAGCGACCAATATAGCCACCTTTCTTTGCAAGGACACTCAAAAGCCTGCCATCCATGGATCCTGTCAGTGTTTTGATCTGTTCACCATCAACATTGCGTGCAGCAGCAACCACAGCCTCCCAGACACTGTTCAGAGAGGTGTACTGTTTTCCCTCCTTTAAATCTCACATTTGATGATGGACCACAGGTTCTCAATGGGGTTCAGATCAGGTGAACAAGGAGGCCATGTCATTAGTTTTTCTTCTTTTATACCCTTTCTTGCCAGCCACGCTGTGGAGTACTTGGACGCGTGTGATGGAGCATTGTCCTGCATGAAAATCATGTTTTTCTTGAAGGATGCAGACTTCTTCCTGTACCACTGCTTGAAGAAGGTGTCTTCCAGAAACTGGCAGTAGGACTGGGAGTTGAGCTTGACTCCATCCTCAACCCGAAAAGGCCCCACAAGCTCATCTTTGATGATACCAGCCCAAACCAGTACTCCACCTCCACCTTGCTGGCGTCTGAGTCGGACTGGAGCTCTCTGCCCTTTACCAATCCAGCCACGGGCCCATCCATCTGGCCCATCAAGACTCACTCTCATTTCATCAGTCCATAAAACCTTAGAAAAACCAGTCTTGAGATATTTCTTGGCCCAGTCTTGACGTTTCAGCTTGTGTGTCTTGTTCAGTGGTGGTCGTCTTTCAGCCTTTCTTACCTTGGCCATGTCTCTGAGTATTGCACACCTTGTGCTTTTGGGCACTCCAGTGATGTTGCAGCTCTGAAATATGGCCAAACTGGTGGCAAGTGGCATCTTGGCAGCTGCACGCTTGACTTTTCTCAGTTCATGGGCAGTTATTTTGCGCCTTGGGTTTTCCACACGCTTCTTGCGACCCTGTTGACTATTTTGAATGAAACGCTTGATTGTTCGATGATCACGCTTCAGAAGCTTTGCAATTTTGAGACTGCTGCATCCCTCTGCAAGATATCTCACTATTTTTGACTTTTCTGAGCCTGTCAAGTCCTTCTTTCGACCCATTTTGCCAAAGGAAAGGACGTTGCCTAATAATTATGCACACCTGATATAGGGTGTTGATGTCATTAGACCACACCCCTTCTCATTACAGAGATGCACATCACCTAATATGCTTAATTGGTAGTAGGCTTTCGAGCCTATACAGCTTGGAGTAAGACAACATGCATGAAGAGGATGATGTGGACAAAATACTCATTTGCCTAATAATTCTGCACTCCCTGTAACTGATGTGAGACAAAATACAACTGCACAACTTTACTAGCGCAAAAAAATTTTTTCACTTAAACAAGCAGCTGTTTTTATGTGCATTAAAGTTATATAAACATTTAACAGTGAAAATGCAAAATCCTTGCTGAAAGTTTAACCAAAAAACATTTCCAGTAGAAATGGGCTGACATATCCTGAGCATAACCATGTATAATATCCACTGAAGTTAAAAAGAGGTGCTTTGCAGCATTAAACTGCAGTGTGCCAAATAAAAAAGTCAAATACGGATTTTTCAGACCATAAGGTGCACGGGAATATAAGACACATTAAGCAAAACAAAGCAGTCAGATAAATCTAACTTTATTCAACTCATTCTTCTTGCTTCCTCCACTTCTGTACCATTGATTCATTAATGCTGTATTCTATCACAGCTGCTCTATTCCCATGTTGTTGCAGTATATTAATGACTAACCTTGTGTTGTGGATGGATTATCTCAGTTGTTCTCCTGACTGAAGTTTGATCCGTTCACAGCATCCTGCCATGCGATTGCATTTGTCCCTGACTATCAGGAACCCTCACGGTAACTTTTATCGAGTGGAAAAAAGTTAGCTTGTTTATATTATGCTAACATAGCTGTGTCGCTAGCGGTCACGTAGCACATCATTATATACCAGCTAGCCCAACTTCAGTAACCCTACAAACGTCACTGCTGTTTAGTTTTCAGTCTTCATTCATGTTGGAAGTGATAGCAGAGCTGTACGTTTGAATTTATTTCAGAAATCTCTCAGTCAGAACATGCTACATCATCTTTAGGTGGAAGCTAGCGAGCTAACTTCCTGCTAACTTCTAACTCCGTTAAATGTAATAAATTCTGTTTTCATGGATGCCTGGATGTTAAACTTCATAGTTACACCTGGTAGAGCAGAACGCTGATCATTTTATTAAAGATGAAAGAATTTAGACAGTTTTTAACTCTCAGTGATGCTGCAGTGTTCGTTTGACTTTGGGACCTGAAGTGGACAGAGTTTAGGACCCAGATTACTCGCAGATTTATGAGCACCTCAGTCCGACAGATACGGCAATAACGGCCGCTTGCATGTTCTACAAAAAAAAAGTGCTTTGTTGTGTATCTGACGGACAAACACCAAACCAGTTTCACATCACTGAAGTGGCACCATTTTTACAAACCAGTTCTGGTTCATCTGTTTCACTCAACGATCCGCCTTTCTCATTCTCCGTTACCGCCATGCTTTTTCTGCCATGTGTGTATGAAAACAAAGGCACGTTTTATGCGTTGCGCGTTTTACCCATATTATATCGCGAGATTTCATTTTCTTATCGTTGTCTAGCATTGTACCGGTATTACCGTGAACAGTATGATATGGCCCAGCTCTACCTACGATTCAGTCATACAGTTTGATCAGGAGCTGAATAACGCAACTGAAATAATCGCACAGTACATTAAGCGGAAGTCTCTACTGGCTTGTGTTTTGTTCCCCCTGCAGGTCATCCTCATGACTCTGGATATCAGTAAGATCTCAGTCCTGTTGGGAACGCTTGGCTTCAGCCCCGACGTCGGCCAGAAGACGCTGATCGTAGCAAACTCCTTTCAGGAGGTCGAAGATGTGTTCAAGGTGACACGCGGGCTGCTTTTTACATCCAAGTATATATTTTGTCATAAAGTCAGGACAGGAAGATATCGACTTCATCCTGTCTCTCAAACACAATGATCTCATATAAATGTATGCAGTGAAACACAGATATCCAGTGCCGTAAAATAACAAGTCAATCCTTACTGCTTCAATAATAATAATGGATTGAATTTATATAGCACTTTTCAAGGCACCCAAAGCGCTTTACAATGCCACTATTCATTCACTCTCACATTCACACACTGGTGGAGGCAGCTACGGTTGTAGCCACAGCTGCCCTGGGGCAGACTGACGAGGCCGCCATATCGCGCCATCGGCCCCTCTGGCCAACACCAGTAGGCGGTAGGATAAAGTGTCTTGCCCAAGGACACAACGACCAGGACAGAGACAGGGGATCGAACCGGCGACCGTCCGGTTACAGATGAGCTTCCCAACCCCCTGAACCACGGTCGCCCCGTAGTAATACAATAATATACTCTACAAACAAAACACTAGACACATAAACCTGCTTCACTCACACACACTGATGTTTTATAATCTTCACCTTTTAAAAACAGCTCCAGTTCTCTGTGGCACTCAACTGTGTGCAATTGATCAAACTAAAAGTAATAATTTTAATTTAAATCTGCCCTCCTGACCTTTTCTTCCGTCAGGCTGTGAGCACCAGGTCAGTTTTCTGCCTCAAGATCCACGAGGGGTTAACTCACGACATGGACTTTGTGCTCGAGCAGTGGAAGAAGGACATCGGCCCCGGCACTCACGTTATTCTCGGTAACTGAAAATAGTTCTCAATTTGTTTTGATGGTGACCGTTAACCTGATTACATGAACCTGAACGTGAGCCGTGCAGTTGTCATTTCTTTTTCTTGTTTGACCTTTGACCTCTAGTAACCACCGACGATTGTCTCAAGGGTCTGGATATCAGAGATGCGACCTGCATCGTCCATTACAGTTTCCCCTCCTCTCCTAAGCTCTTTGGCAGCCGACTCTTCTGCATGGCTGAAAACTTCAGGAACTTCTCAAAACGAGTAAGAACGAGTGGCGGATGCACTTTATTAGGAACACCTGTACACCTGCTTATTCAGGTAACACAGGGTCCTGCAGCTACAGAACAAGTGTATGCTCACACAAACATCCAAACAGAAAAACTGTGGTTGTCTATATTTCTTCTGCCGCTGTGCTCTGATCTGACCCAGAATTAAAAGTTTAGTGATCATCTCGTCTCTGCAAAACCTAAAGAACCTCAAGAGGAGCTTGACAATGAGCCCAGCCGTCAGCAAGGCCTCCAAAATACTCATATTCCAAAGTGATCAGACTGTAAATGAAACAAGCTGGTGCAGCAGAGTTCAGGAGATTAAGACCCTGAACACCACCCTACCATTCTCTGGGGCTGACAGTGGAGCTGTGTGGAAAATATGGCTTTCAGAGCAAAGGGAGGCCATATGTATTTTGGTGTTCTTAATAAAGTGCTCAGTATTAAGAAACGTAAGCAGATGTTAACCGTCAATGTTTGAGGTCCTGGATGACTTTTTAATTTTTCTCCTCAGGATCAAACGAGGAGCAGCTCAGCCGTCACCAGGTCGGTGCTGCTGATCTCAGAAAGGAACGCCCGCCACGTCATTGGGATTCTGCGCTACCTGGAAAGGGCAAATGCCCTGCTGCCCCCCGAGCTGCTGACCTTCGCACAGGGGGTACAAATGGCACGCGAGGACCAGAAAACAGACCGCCCCCTCTGCAGATACCTGAAGAGTTTTGGCGTGTGCAGGTCTCCAGATTATACACGACTCTGTGGTTTCAGTCTTGTTCACTGGTCCGGGCCTTATTCTTTAGTCTGCAGATAAGTTTGTCTGTCACATGGATGACTTACTGGCAGCCATCTTTCTCATGCTGGGTTCTTTTGCCAATCAGATTTTTACCTACCCTTTTTTTTTAATTAGCCATATTGTTGCTTGCGTTGTCTATAACATCATGAGTTTCAGACAGTAAAGAGAAAATGACTTGTATGTTATTCTGTGTGCTTTCCCCTGCAGAAACAATGGCATTTGTCCTGAACGCCACCGCTTCGTCTCACAGCTGGATCAGTCCAAACTGCCGGCATCTGGAGTCATAGAAGTGAGGATGATGCTTCTGTTCTCAGAGTGATGTTGTGAATCATGGTGCAGCTGTCAGGATATTACATTGGCTCAGTAGTGGAGTTCTTGGATGAAACCCTGATATTTGTTTAACGATCACTGATTGTACTTAAAACAACACAAACAGTGGATGTGACTCTGTGTATCCGAGGTTGTACCGCTCTACATAAAGACAGCGTCAGTCTTCTACGGCCGTATCGTCGAGGAGGAGGACGGGGGCTTTGAGAAAATGGCCTCTGAGATGGCTTCGTACTACGCAGAGAAGAAGCTTGGAGCCAAGAAGCTGCTGGAAGGAGGACTGTACGCTGTGCAGGAGGACGATGTCTTCCACAGGTCTGACAAATCAAATCTAAACACCACCGTTGGGTGGCGATGATTTCAGCCTCACACTCTGGGACTGCGAGTTCATCACTGTAAGTCGACTCCTGTCTGTTTTCTATCAGGGTGAAGCTCCTCTCTGTGCCCGACAGAGGCGGCCGGCTGTTTTTCAGCGTAGTTGCTTGCTTCATTGACATGGGAAAGGAGGAGGAGGTGAAATCCTATCAGATCCTCGAGCTGCCGGAGCAGTTTCACTCTCTGCCTGGACAGGCCGTAGAGATCGTTGTCTGCCGGGTCAAACCAATTGATTCTGAGATCAGCTGGCACCCCAAGGTTTCCCTTTCTCACTTTGAAGTCATGTACACTCACAGCTACAGCCGCATTGTTATCTAACACAATCATTCATTAAGTTAGGATTAAAAAGGATTACATCAGAGACAAAGTACGGGGCTGAGCAAGCTATCGAAAAGTGTCAACTATAATTAAGCTCCGATTTAAATTCCAATTAATTCCTCTGCTGCTTCCACCACTTCTCTCGCTCTCCTCTCTGATTTATTCTTAGAGCTGATTGGTTGCAGAGTAGGCAGTCATTCATCAGCACTGGCGTTATCTTTCTGCTGCTGTTGCATTTCTGTTTATTCATTATAAGTTGATCTGGGAGCTACTGGCAGCCGTGAATCTTGCTTTGGGCACAAGAGCTTCATATCCTGGATGAGCCCCCAAACGTTTTACAGTCTATGTGCATGATTTAAGATGCCACCATGCTGTTTAAGGTCAACCAGATGTTTAATAATGAAAATATTGTTTTTTACAAAGAACAAACAGAAATAAGGGAGATGGCAGCCTTGACCAAAACAAGCAGCTAAACTGCTAAATGTTCCTCTGAGATCTGGAGGCAATAATTCATGCATTCTCTGACTTTACTTCTGGTAGATAGACATTCTTCACCAGAGGTTCTCTTTCCATCTTAAGAACGGGACGAGGGAAAAAGAGTGTTTAATTTTCTATTTGTTTTGCGCCTGCAGGTTACCAGAGCCATCAGCCAGAAGATCCGCGGACTTCAGCATCGAGCTAGAGTAGTTCTCAGCCTGGGAAACACAGTTTTTGTTGATCCAATGGTGATGTTTTACATTTTAAATCATCTCTCCATACAGCCATCTGTACAAAGCTGTTAATATTTACGGTTTACAAAGCTTAAAAAGTCTCAGTTTTTAAGTGTGTCCTACCTGAGCTGGACTGGTTTTTAGCACCGCCAGTTGTGTCGGGATTCCCTTTTTGTTTTCTTCCTTGAAGGTTCGGGTCACCCAGATTCCAGGAATGAAAACTGTCATCAATGAATACAACGTCCAGGCGGAGATCCTGAAGACCCGGATGGGAATCAGGAACCCGGAGCACGTGGACCTGCTGAGGGCGCTGTGTGAGGAGAACAGCAGCAGCAAGGATGAAGGTCACATGTCCAGGTGAAGGGACAACCAACCAAAGTATTCACTCGAGGTCTGATCAGCCAATTTTCTTAAAAGAAGACTAAAGTAGCAGGTGTTTGTGGATTTTTTCAGGCTTGGAGATAATATTACATCTCTGAAGGATGTCAGGATTACAGCTGAGGAAGAAGTTCTGGCCAACAACCTCAAGGCTCCAGACCTTTCTCCACTAGAGCCAATGAGGTCAGGAAACCAGTCCCTGGTCCCAGCACCTACAGACCACCTGGTCCCAGTGTGTGATCAGAACTCCCAGTCAGAGAGTGAGGGTGGTTTTGGACAAAGAAGCACTGATAAGAAGCCAGCTGAGCAGATGGAGAGGTTTGTATTCTTATGATTCAAAGGACGAAAAAACAGACATTTTCCACCAAGCATCTGTCAGAAGGTTTCAGACGACACAGCACAGGAAATGTCGTTCTCGTATATACACAGCCAAAAAAGACATTTCTGTAGAGCTGCAGCGGTGTTTTTAACACTAAGTTGTGGAAACAGCGGTAGGTGCTGGACTGAATGTGAAACACTTGAAATAAAGACCTAATGAACGCAGGTAGTTTATTTGCAGTAGGATATGCTTGTTGTCTCGGTTAAAAAAAACATTTGGATAAGTAAGAAAAGAACATGCAATCCAAGCTCTGTGCAAAGAAAGCTGTCATCAGGCTCTGTTTTACACAAAGCGCCTGAGAGCAGCTTACACGTGTAGATGAAAACGCATTAAACTCTCACAAAACAACAGAAATAGTCTCAGAGCACAAACCTCACTGTAAATTCCATCCATGGACGAGGTCTTCCAGTTTTCTTTATTACTCAATGCTTTCCTTATTATCCTTCAGATGTTGTGTCTGACTTGATCTTTATCATTCTCCTACACGCAGCACCAGAGCTGGAGACGTTTTCCCATCAACCAGCTACACTGCTGCTCTGAACCTGCATGAAGAAGGTAAAAAGCTTATTCAGTCCAAACTTCAGTAACAACAAAGACATCAGAGCTTTTCCAGGTTTTAGATGGGCGTGGCTGTTACCTTTGCCCATAAGAGACGCGAAAATAATATATGAAATCCATCCTAAATTTTAAATACAGGTCTGTTAGTACAGTAACCTCACAGCAGCCCTATTATTGGTCAGATAATTGCATTACAAAACTCCAACAGCACAAACACGGTCCAGAGGTCCAGTTCAGGTGAAGCCGGGCAGCAAGCTAGCAGCTAGAGCCGCTCATGTTGCCATCCACCTGTCACTCAGAGGCCACGCCCCATAAAAAATTACGTAAATGCAAAAAGTTTTTTTCTTTTTAAATAATCTTTTGGCTACTCAGCGTGTAGTTAAGTGTGTGTGTGTGTGTGTGTGTGTGTGTGTGTGTGTGGGGGGGGGGGGGGGGGGCACGTGTATACAGGTGTGCAGGAAGGTGCTGGTCAAAGCAGTAGGCAGCAGGTCATCAGCACAGGCTCTGATGATGCATCACAAAGGTAAAAGCTGGAAGAACTCCCCACAGCAGCATCAGTACCTAAAGGTGTTGAGTGTCCAGAGCTTTGATTTTCGTCCTAACGTGCATCTCCTGGTTGTTTCAGTTTCCACCCTCTGATCCGCTGGTTCCAGACGCCCGACGCTGCGATTGTCACCGTGAAGCTGGCAAACCCGGAGAAGCAGCGCTGCGACTTCTGCTCGGACCGAGTCATTTATAGGTCTGTGAGATTCAGACCTTCAATGAGCGCTTGCCTATTTGGCATCACATCCAACATTCAGTGGAGGTTGTTATCTAGAGCACTTTACACAGGTGGGAGTGGGTACATGTTCACCATAATTTATTATTAATCCTTTATTTATCCAGGTAAAAAGTCTCATTTCCAAGAGAGACCTGGCATCATGGCAACAAAAGTATAACCAGCCTGCATGTGAATTACACTCGAGTTTAATCGTGAGCTGTGAAAACACTCAGTTCTGTTTGGTATCTGACGCAAAGTTAATCAGTTCTTTGGATTAATGAAGTTATTTTGTAATCTATTCTGAATAATTCTCAGCCATTTAATTAAAAATCCATAATCTAGAGCAGATGTGCAAAATGTTTAGGCAGATACATTGAAACGCTGGTACAAGGAAAAGTCCATCACAGAGTTTATGTCCCGTAATTCAGCAAATAGTTTCTGCTCCTGTTGTTTTGATTTAATTATTCCACCCTCCCAATAAAATCTTTTAATATCAGCGTTTAGTGTCACATTATTACAATTATAATTCTACAATTAGCTTCCATGGTGCTACTTTTAAAAGGCATTCAAAGCTTATTCGTGACACTAGCAGGTCAAATATTCGTCTGCACTGCCTTCACTGTGTCATTAGTCTAATCAGTCAAGTCCAGCTTGTCGTCTTCATGGCCACCAGACATCGCTCCAGCATGTCCTGGCTCTGCCCCGGGGGCTCCTTTCAGTTGAGCATTCCCAAAACACCTCACCTGGCAGGTGTACCGCTCCGATACTGAACCACCTCAGCTGGTTTGTTTGGATGCAGCTCTACTCTGAAGTCCTCCGGAGTGATTTCCATTCTCTGACCTTTCTGCAGCCTGTAGCCAAGATCTCATCTTTTCACTAACTTACCACAGCTCAAGAAGTCCTGTTGTGGCTCCTTGAGCTTGTGCCTTTTGGCACAACCAGGTGAGGTTCTTGATCTTTATGGACCGGTTGCCACTTCCCCAGTGTTTCTGCGTCTGTGATCGTTTAAAGTCTACTCGTTTAAAGTGTTTGTGGCCACAGGTGAGAGTAGGAATCTAAATTGTCCACTAAATGGACAGCGTCACCGTCCACATCACTGCAGACACTGCACCAGTGTGTCATTTCTGCTTGCCTGCACTCGTAAGACATAAACCTCTAAAAGTGCTGTAAACACTTCTGACTCAGTCTTCAGTTTGAAACCTTTCAGATTGTATTTTAGTCCATAAATGATGACACAGCCATACTTTCTGGCTTTCTGATTGGGTATTTTCACATGACCTTTTTTTTTTTTTTTAAAGAAAACCAGCACATGAACCATAACGAATATTTAAAATTAAAAGTAAAAAAAATAAATACAAGATCGGCAGCCTTTGCAAATCTTACTCTGATTTTAAAAGTCAAGGTGCCAGACTGCTTTGCTGTCATGTATAAAAGTCCTGCCCACTCTCATCCCATCAGAAGCAGCTGAGCAGATGGAGAGGTTTGTATTCTTATGATTCAAAGGACGAAAAAACAGACATTTTCCACCAAGCATCTGTCAGAAGGTTTCAGACGACACAGCACAGGAAATGTCGTTCTCGTATATACGCAGCCAAAAAAGACATTTCTGTAGAGCTGCAGCGGTGTTTTTAACACTAAGTTGTGGAAACAGCGGTAGGTGCTGGACTGAATGTGAAACACTTGAAATAAAGACCTAATGAACGCAGGTAGTTTATTTGCAGTAGGATATGCTTGTTGTCTCGGTTAAAAAAAACATTTGGATAAGTAAGAAAAGAACATGCAATCCAAGCTCTGTGCAAAGAAAGCTGTCATCAGGCTCTGTTTTACACAAAGCGCCTGAGAGCAGCTTACACGTGTAGATGAAAACGCATTAAACTCTCACAAAACAACAAAGTCCTGCCCACTCTCATCCCATCATCTTGAAGTTACTTAGCCGGTCATTAAAGTTGCTCCACCTGTCCTCTGGATCACAGGCTGACCGCCTCGGTCAGGTCTTGCCCCCCCTGTGTCATCATGTTTCCATCATCAGTAAATCCTTAGGACCCAGCCTGGCAGTTCTCAAACAGCTGCCGTCTCCTCCATTCTCAAAAAAACGGACATGGCCCTCATAAATACAACAAATGACCTCACTGCTGCAGACTGGGGACACATCAGCATCCTCCTCCTCTGGGACCTTTCAGGAGTTTTTCAGTCTCCTTAGTCCGTCTTTAACTGCTTGTGTAACTACTCTGGCCTCCCTGGTTGTGACTTCAGAGGTCCACAACATGGAATTCATCCACGACTCCACCCTCTCAGTCATCACACATTAAATCCTCTCTAAAACAGACTCCAGCCGCTGAAGCCTCGTTCAGTCCTGGACGCTGCACCTCCTCTTGCTCCCAGTCAAGTCCTGCGTCTTCTGTAAAATCCTTCGCGCCCCGTTTATCTCACCACCACCTCCCTATAAAATCAGACGTACTCTGTCCCTCACAGCAGAGGGCAGTCCTCTGGGGACAGTCCTACTGTATTTACTACAATAGATGACTACACAGAAGAACTGGTCCTTTGCTGATTGCTCTCTCTTTGCTGATTGTGTTCAGTGGCAGCGTGAACGGTCGGTTCTACAGAGCTGACCTGGGGCTTCGCTACGAAATCGCAGCTGACGTTTGCTGCTGGGAAATGAAATCCAATGAACCAGTTCTCAAACTGGTCAAGCAGCAGCCGGGAATCTGGGACAAACTCCTCAGAAACAAGGTACTGATTTAGTTTTCTTTGATTTACAGAAGAAATATAGGATTATCTTCACGTTAACTGTAAGGAAATATAGTAAAAGCAGTAATTGCCCCTTGTTATGAAAAGCAGCAATACTAATAGGATATTTCTTGTCCTAGAATATATTTGTGAGTTATGACATGGAGCACTTTGAGGGTGAGGAAGAGGACGGAGTGCCAAATGGTAAGATCCTGAAAGCCCAACGAAGTCTAAATGTGACTGTTATTGATGGAATCTGAGAACGTGGAACGCTGATGTTAGGGATTCTGGATAATGTGCACAAAAACGGAATGATTTGCAAATCACGTAAGCCCAATATTTAAAACCTTTCTAAATAGTTTGGATGAGGACATCAGAGGTCTGGAGAAACACAATGTTCAAAGCAGCGATGGTTGTAAAGTTGGTGGATTGGAAATGGAAAGCTTTGCCTTTCACCTCGGTGCTCCGCCCCCGCACTGCCATGACTCCCAGCTGTTTCGCCCTCACAGACGAGAAGTCGAACAGTTTATGGAAACATTGTCGGTGTCAAAATGCAAAAGATCATTGGTTTTCACAATAAAAATGGAAATATTGATATAATGCAGAGAAACGTGTGCACAGGCCAGGCTGCAGACCTTAAATGTTCAGGAACACGTTTCTCTGCATGGTTCAGACTGAGTGAAGCGAAGTCCATCGATCTTCTTCCACTGGTCCCATTCAGGGTGACGGGTGTCTTGCTGTGTGCGGCACTACTGTGATGCAACATGTAAAACGAACAGATATTTTCTATCATCCACAGAATTTCTGCGTTTGTGATGTTTGATGCGTTGTCTTTGTACTGGTGGGTTTTTTTTAAACTGATTTTTGAATCATTGAATTGTGTTTTTATTTATTTCCCTTCAGTGTTGCAGCTCTTCAGCTTTCTTAGAAACAGGATTTAATGTTTTTACCCTGTTTTATTTTTTGGTTGTCAGGTCAGTGGTTTGTGGAGAACACGGGTGAAGATGACTGGTACAGGAACTCGGAGAGCAGCAGTGAGAGCGACGACTTTATATAACATCCTCCAACCATCGTCATCCTCGGGGTCGTGGTGTCTGTTCTGTGACCTTTGACCTCAGTAATGTTTGAGGCTTCTGCCTTTTCAATGGGAGCAAATTAACTTCAGCACAGAGTAGGGGTTCCAGATTTACTTCCACGAGAGTCCAGCTGCAGCGTTTCTCGCCGTCATGTCAGTGACAGGAAAAAAAAATTCAGATTCTGTTTTCACTTTGATTTTTTTCCCCCGTTGTTCTGAAACAGTCGTAGTGTGTGTGTGTGTGTGTGTGTGTGTGTGTGGGTCACAGGGAATATTGTCAGGTAAATGTAATGACTTGAGCCAAAACTGCATTTAGATTTTTCTTTATTTCAAATTCTCGTCTGTAATTGGTCGCTTCGCCTCCATAGGAGCTTTTTATTGTGCAGCAGCAACAACAGCAAAGTCTTAAATATAAAGTTTACAATAAGAAGTGTACATGTATAAACTGACGGTGAGAATTTAAACTAGTCTAAGATTTAGAGATTTGAGAGGGAGTTGTTTTAAGTTTGAAATGAAAATGTTCCTTTTTAAGCTTAATTTTACAGATGATTAAAAATATTCAGTGTGAGCTGACGGTGCCGGCTGAGATTCGTGCCCCATGCTTGTTCCATTTCAGATTCAGGTCGTGAGATTCTTGTTCTCATTTGTCGTGTTAAAGGGAGTCTTTACTGCTGTTATTTAGTGTGGGTTGGTTTCATAGTGTTCAGCCTGGGCTTGTTCTTCTCCTTAAAACTCTCTCTTTGAGGAGAAGAACACAGACGAGCAGCTGGAAGATGAAACTGTTTAACTTTTGCCATCGCAGTCGATTTGAATCAAACACTGGATGTGACTGAAGGGCCAACTTAGAGCTTTAATTCAGGTTTTCACACCAGTTCTGTGTTACTGTTTATGAATTACACCCATTTTCCCCACAGTGGCCCACTCTGTAGATGATGATGATGATTCATCTGTAAACTGTTTGCATTTCCATTTGTGAAGGCGTGGCGTGATTGTTGACCTTCACAGTTATACCTCTGCCTCCTCGTCGTGTTCTCGGTTTGTTAGATCTCGTGAAGCATGGAAATACCTCTGTGATCATCCACTGTATTTGTCTCGCAGACACTTTGGTGCTGCTGACGTGCTCGGCGCTTTCCTTCTTTTTAAAGAAAGATCCAGATTGTTTATTTGGCCAGTCCTAAAGGTTTATTTTTCTTTCTTTCTTTTAGCCTCGCTCGCTTCCTTGATGGAATAGTTCTGTGTATTTCATCTGCTCATGTTGTCATGGAAGGAGCTGTCTCATGGTGGTTGACTGTGTGTGTAAATGGCTGTAATTCCTAATCAGTTAATGCAATACTTGAGTCACACTGAAAAGGAGGAGCTGGGACGGAGGCGGGTTGCAAAGTGGCCGTCAGTTAATTTTTTTCTGTTTCCTGTAAAAGTACTCAGTATTTACTGTAAATTCCAGCACTTAAGAATAGCTTTGTTAATTTTGGAAAGTTTCAAACTAAGACATTTGTACACCCAGAAGATCTGCACTCAGCTTTTTTTACTTTCAGCGAATAAAAACACGTGAGACTGAACTGAGGTGACATGAGAGGAAACTAGGAGGAGAGGTTTAGGAAGGATGGGTGTTCTCGTGTATGAGGCACCAAACAGTAGCTGAAGCACCTGGAAAGCGACTCCTCTCACTCGGCACCAATTCCCAGAATGAAATGATCAAAATAGACGAGGGGGAAGAGAAAATGCAGAGGAATGAATCGCCACCACCTTCTTTTGCCCACCACAGCGACTCATCGGCCTCCATCTCCTCCTATCCCAGCGTCGCCCTCTGCATGTCCTCCTTCACTACATCCATGAATCTTCTCTGAGGTCTTCCTCTTTTCCTGCTGCCTGGCAGCTTCATCATCATCATCCTTTGTCCAATAAGAGAGTCAATGAATGGATGATGATGCTGAACTTGCTCTCAAACTGTTCTCATTTCAAGTTTCAGCTACTACATTAAACTTCCTGGGTAAATCTGCCTCCTGCTGGTGAAAGGTGTTTGCAGC
Source organism: Rhamphochromis sp. 'chilingali' (assembly GCF_963969265.1). Lineage (NCBI taxonomy): Eukaryota > Metazoa > Chordata > Actinopteri > Cichliformes > Cichlidae > Rhamphochromis > Rhamphochromis sp. 'chilingali'. Next base: position 2,237,161 of record NC_137930.1, read on the forward strand.
AGGTCATTTGTTTCCAGTTCTCTCTCTTGGTTTTACAAAGTGCTGCGTGAAACTTGTTCTTCAGTCTCCTGTACCTCCACCTGCACTAAAAACAGCAAAGTCAAAGAATCTCATGTAATCAAGCATAGGTGAAGTTTCTCAGGCTGGCGTTTGTTCCCAGTGACTCCCGTGCACGCATAAATAAAATTCATTTTGCAAAGTTTGAAGCTGTAACTCGGCTCACTGTTTCTTTAAATGTTGTGTAAAGATTTGATTCTCATCACTTTGAGTTAAAAAAATGATTTGTTCACATAAACTGCTTCTGTCACTGCTATTTAAAATGTATATACATCCTGCAAACTTGGTATAGCATCTTACATGCAGGTTAGTGCATGGAAATTACGGAAATAATTAAATATGGAGACAGCGCTGGGGAAGTAAATAAAATTGAGAACAAGCACAAAATGGATAAAATAAAGTAGTGACATAAAAAATAATGCTTGATGAAATGTGTGGTCTTGAGCTCCGATCCTATCAGAGACCTGGAAGTGTGGGTGTAATGGTGGTGACGGAGAGCTACAGAAGATGGAGGTGCAGTACACCGCGCTGGCCTGTAGGGGTCGGTGTGACCCGGTGCGCTTCTCCCCTTTAATTTGTCCACATCAGATCCCATAAATGAAACGTTCGTGTACATGAACGCGTTTCTTCTTCTGTAAAAGTTTTACTTGGACAGAATCAGACTCAGGACGCTATAATCGGCAAATCGGCTCGTTTTAGCAGCTTATTTATCGCAATTCGTCTCGCAAGGTTGATAAGCTCGTAGGGCTCCTGGCAGGCTGCTGCTGCTGTTTGGCTTTGACATGCTAAACCCTGGATGACCGAAGGGACTCGTTAATAGCAGGTAAAATCAGTCTTCTTCCAAATCATCACATCTGTTGGCTCAATTCCGTGTTTGGAAACGCTAACGTGTCACTACGCTAAGGCAACAGTAAATCCCCAGAAACGCTAATGCTACAGGCTGTATTTTTGGTTTTAGCTAGGAGGCTAATTTAAAAACTTAAAGTCCCCGTTTACTGACAGACGCACAAAACCGAACAAACAATTGTTAGATAACTATGGATAACTTCAAATATTAATTTATCAGCGAGCAGCATAAAACTCCTCCTTGCACCTGTCATGTGAACGGTACCGTGACACAGTTTATTAGCTGCTTCCAGCGCCACGCCAGACTCCATTCACAAAATGTCAAATTTAAGAGTTACGACTTTAGTTTCATTTTAAGTTACCTTCTTGTTTTATGGATATCTATACCACAAAACAGGAAAATACACATTAAATTGTATTTGTTTATATATAATAGCAAATCGAAGAAGAACATCTAGGTGTTTACTCGAAACAGATGGGTTGATAACCCAATATAACACAGTAAAAAAAATCATAATAGAAAGGGAGAGTATGAGTGAACATATGAGATAATAAGACTTAAAAGAGTGGAAGAAAACCCTCAGGCCACCTCTGCTAAGTGTGAAGTGCAAGTGTGCCAGTTTAAAGCTGCATTTCGGAGAAACCTGGAATATAAAATCCAAGTCCTTAGTGATGCGAATCAGTTAAAAAGATAAAACACTCCCGATTTGTCTCCTTGTTTTGTGTTGAAATGATCCTACTTTTCCTTATATTCCTTCATGTCTCCTATTCTAGTGGTGAATATTCATACTAAACATGACCAAAGTTTTACTAAGACCAGTGTGTGCATAAACATCCTACAGCTTGTGAGGGGCAGCCAACCAGAAGGTGGTTGACTTAGAGGGGGCGGAGCTAATACCGCTCATCTTAGACGAAACAACTAAGCATCCACTCAGGAAAGTGAGTCTGTGAGTCATTGTGTCTTCAGATCACAGGACTTTGGTGTGACTGGGGTTTATTATCCTGAGTTTGGACGGTGATCTCGGTGTTTTGTTGGTGATGCTGTTGTTCCCTTCAACCTGAGGCTAAGACATCAGCTGTGAATGTGGCTCAAGCCCGAGTGGATGGACATTCCTCTGTCTGCTGTTTTGCTTCCAGCCTGGGAGGTCACGAGGGTCACGTGATGTTTTTTTCCCAGCATGGAGCTGCTCGGGTGGGGATTTACTGTGTGTGTTGTGCTGAACTGGTTTCCAGTGCGTGTGTGGGAGCTCAGGGAGGATGAAGCTGACCTCTGAGGTGAGTGGATCACCTGCAAGGTGTGAGCGGTCAGTTTAGAGATTTTTAAGAGATCAGAAAATGTTTAAAAACGTATTTTTCTGTCATTAAATAAAAATCTGACTCTTTAATGGGCAGAACTGATCGTGTTTTCTGTAGAATTGATCTGGTTTGTTGTGGTTTTGGCGCGCAGATGAATGAAGTGTTTTTAAATTAAATTTGGCGCTCGTACAGTAACGTTTGTAATCTCATGGATGTGCTGCAGAGTATCATTTCAGTCATGTTTTTATCAGACCTCTCAGACCACTTTCTGTTTTCATTGAGTTTTCTTTGTTGGCATTGTTTCTCCTTTTGATGTTCAGGCTAGAAATGGGAAGAAGAACAGATTACGTGGATCCCACGCCTTTGTTTTATTAGCTGTGCTGACTTTTTAAAAGGTAAATGGTGTTTTAATAGAAAAACCCTCGGACTCAGCAGCCAAACTTCTTAAAAGAACCAAGAAAAGTGAGCACATTACAGCCCTTCTAACGGTTCTGCTGTTTGGATTGATTTTTACAGTCTTATTGTTATATTTTGAAGCCCTGCACGGCCCCTGTAAAGGTACTCGACCTGCTGTTCTTGTTCCAACTGGTGTGCGACTTCTGATGTTAGCGAGAAGGGTTCGAGCTGTTAGGGCTTCTGGATTGTGGAACAACCTGCCTGAGGAAATGTGTGTCTTCTTTACAATCACTGCTAAAGACTCGGTTACGTCTTAAGACTTCATCTCTGACTGTATCGTTATCATTTTTAATGTTAAAGTTTACGGCAGTGCAAATACAAACAGAGTGAGCAAGTATGGCTGTTTGGAAGGTCTGCAGGAGGAAGCCTCTTCTCTCTAAAATACAAACAGCAGCACAGCGTAGCTCCACACTCCTGGAACAGACAAGACCACAGTGGAGATGTTCGTCCATCACGCACAGCAGCACGTCTGGAGGAAACAAACACCTCATACAGCCGTCAGCACGGTGGAGGAGGGACGATGATCTGAGTGGACCATGAGCTCCTCTGTAGAGTCAGTGTGAGGCCGTGTGTCCCACAGCTGAAGCTCGGACCAAACCGGGTCATCAACAGGACAAAGATCCCAGCACAGCAGCAGGTCTGCAACAGAACGACTGAAGAAGAGAAGAACGGAGCTGCTGCAGAGCTCAGAGAGCTGTGCATGAGTCTGAGACCCTTTTGCTTTTCTCTGGTGATCTGTGTTCTCTGGGTGAGGTGTAAGAGCTTCGCCTCAGGCCGAACACATCTGGCTAATTACACATCTGCCGCCTCAGTGAAGGAAATCACACTTTTATAACCTGTGGGAATTTTTAACTTTTCACTTGCAGAAATGTGAGACAGAAAATGGAGCGTGGTGGTTTTTACTTTCCTTATCAACACAACGACAATGAAACACCGCCTTTGCCTCCGCGAACACATCGGACTACAAACACGCACATTACCAACTCCGGAAGACGATCAAAGCAGCCAAACGTGAGTACAGGGACAGGGTGGAGCAACAGTTTGACAACCCGCGGAGTATGTGGCAGGGACTAAACACGATCACAGACTTTAGAGGGAAAACCAGCACACCGCAGACCACGGCCTCTCTGTGTGAGGATCTAAACGTATTCTACGCTAGATTCGACACAGCGAACACCATGAGACCGGACAGTGTGCGCACTGACGTCATCCGCGGTGCGCACACTGTGTCTGAGGAGGATGTGCGGAGGTGCTTCAGGAAGGTGAACGCACGCAAAGCTACTGGTCCGGACGGGATTCCCGGCCGCGTCCTCAGGTCATGCGCGGCTCAGCTGGCTGGAGTGTTCACGCACATCTTCAACCTTTCCCTCTCTCTGTCTGTAGTCCCAGCCTGCTTCAAAATGGCCACTGTCGTCCCTGTACCCAAATCCTCCACCATCTCCTCATTGAACGACTGGCGACCTGTAGCCCTGACCCCCATCGTAAGCAAATGCTTCGAGAAGCTGGTCAGGGACTTCATCTGCTCTGCACTACCCGACTCACTGGACCCTCTACAGTTTGCATACCGCCACAACAGGTCCACTGATGATGCCATAGCCCTGACACTACACACTGCCCTGTCACACCTGGAGAAGAGAGACACGTATGTGAGAATGCTGTTTGTAGATTACAGCTCAGCATTCAATACCATCGTTCCCTCGAAGCTGGACAGGAAACTGCAGGATCTAGGACTGAGCAGCTCCCTCTGCAGCTGGATCCTTAGCTTCCTGTCTGACAGACGCCAGGTGGTCAGACTGGGCAGCATCACCTCATCCCCCATCACACTGAACACTGGTGCTCCACAGGGGTGTGTACTGAGCCCTCTCCTGTACTCACTCTACACCTACGACTGCACAGCCACTAACAGCTCCAACATCATTGTGAAGTTTGCGGACGACACTACAGTGGTGGGTCTTATCACCAACGGTGATGAGACAGCTTACAGGGAGGAGGTCAGCGCCCTGACCCACTGGTGTCAAGACAACCATCTCACCCTCAACGTCGCAAAGACAAAGGAGTTGATAGTGGACTTCCGGAGGTGCAGAGAAGTACACACCCCCATCACCATCAACGGCGCTGCTGTGGAGAGAGTGAGCAGCTTCCGGTTCCTTGGCGTACATCTGGCTGAGGATCTTACGTGGTCAGTACACACAAACAAAACAGTGAAGAAGGCGCAGCAGCGCCTCTTCTTTCTCAGGAGACTGAAAAGATTCGGCATGAGCCCCCGCATCCTCAGGACCTTCTATCACTGTGCCATTGAGAGCATCCTCACTGGATGCATCACCACCTGGTATGGCAACAGCACCGCCTACAACTGCAAAGCTCTCCAGCGAGTAGTGCGGTGCTCTGAACGGATAATTGGAGGTGAGCTTCCCTCCCTCCAAGACATCTACAGGAAGCGGTGCCTGAGGAAAGCGGGGAGGATCATCAAGGACTCCAGTCACCCCAGCCATAAACTGTTCAGACTGCTTCCATCAGGAAGGAGGTTCTGCAGCATCCGGTCCCGTACCAGCAGACTGAGAGACAGCTTCTTCCATCAGGCCATCAGACTGCTGAACACGTCATAGACACCTCAGCTTCACTACTGGAACTTCAACATTATGCACTCCATACTGTACAGTAACGCCACTGTTTTGCACATATTCAACTCTGTATATTTTATATATTTTATTATTATTATTATTATTATTATTATTTTATATATTTTTTTTTTACTATTTAATTTGTAAAAATGTGTATACACACACACACACACACACACACACACACACACACACACACACACACACACGTAGGAAAATATTTAGTATACACATCCAGAAATGCATACACTATTATATATTGTACATATATTTATTAGTTTCAGGTTGGCCATTCTTGTATTTTGCTCGTTTGTGTTGTTGTGTTTGCACATCTCTGTTGCTTGTGGGGCTCGCACACAAGAATTTCACTCGCATGTGCTGTGCCAGTGTGCCTGCACATGTGATGTGACAATAAAAGTGATTTGATTTGATTTGATTTGATTTGATTTGATATACCAGCTAAATGCAGGCAAGGAGATGACCTGCTTTTTTGTGCATTGTTTCCACAAAACTCCGGTTGCAGCTCACTGATGTGTGGGGGGAAGTTGTTTATTATTGAATGCATGAACTGAGATAATCAGTTTAGTCCCAAACACATCATTCAGATCCTCACACTGCAGACGCTACAAACAGGGAACGGCTTTTACTTCAGAACTGGACTAAAATGCCTGTTTATTGAACTAGCTGCTGATTACGTTTCAATCAGTCGAAACAACGAAAAAATAATCGGCTCTGTTACAGTTGGTGCATTCAGTGTTTTACCTTTGAAAGGTTTAGAAAATGTTCCACTTCTTTCAGTAAATCCAGATGCTGTAACAGCAGTTCTAATCAGACAAGCTTGACCAGTGTACACCTCTGACTGGTTCTTTTGAAGAATGGGAACAATTTTAGTTGACACCAGTCTTTTGGTCATCGGTGTGAGTGATGCTGATATGCAATACTTCTGCATTTAGTACAATTTTGAAAACAGTTTGGTGATCAGTGGAAGTGTGCAGGGTTAAAGATCAGAAATTAGAGCCTCTTATTGCAGGGCAGCAGCCCGAGCAGAGAAGATCAGCCCCCCCAGCCACCTCCTCCACGCTCATCTAGGGCTTGTGTGTGTGAATGGGTGAATGTAGTCAGGCGTTCCCGGGAGAGCCAAGAGACATTATCTCTCCAGTGAGTCCTGGGTTTACCCCGCGGCCTCCTCCCAGTAGGACATGCCTGAAATACTTCACTCGGGAGGGATTCATCCTAGCCAGGTCCCCAAACCAGCTCAGCGGACTCCTTTCAAGGTGGAGGAGTAGTGGCTCTGCTCCGAGCTCCTCCTGGATAACTGAACTTCTCGCCCAGTCTCTAAGGAAGAGGCCTCAGAGACTGGGTCAGAAGCAGATAACTTTTAAACTCTTTGAAGCTGGAAGACCGCTCCAGCTTTACAGAAGCTTAAAAGAAGTTAGCTTTGATAGCATGGGTTTTTTCAAAATAAAAGCGCTGTCACACCCAGGTTCAAAACGATGTGTCTTCTGTTGAAGGCATCTACAGTCCTGTAACACCTTCAGAGGACTCGCGGTTTACAGCTGCAGGTAGATGGAGTCAAAAGTTCAAACCACCTAACTGCTCACCTCTTTAGGCTCGGTGAATTGTAATTAGACATTAACGCTCTTATTTGCAGCATTAGTAACTACAGACTCGGGGAGATTTTTCCGAGGCCTCACATCCAGCCTGGCCAGGTTGGAGCCGGTGAAGCTTTGTCTGGATGGAGGATTATTAGATCAATCGTACGGAAATAAACCAGTTCAATAAGAATTGGATCAGCTGAGAGAGAAGCAGCCCTGGTTTCTTCAGATCCAGGCAGCACAGCTTCATACGTGACCGTGAGCGACTTCTGGGGGGCCTGAACACTGCAGATTGACAGAACGAGATGGGAACATAAGCCCCACCCCCACCCACATTAGGCTGGAAACGAGATTGAAAGGGACTTCTTGTCCGGTGGCCTCAAAGACCATAAATGAGCTTGTTTTCAGGTCTTGTCCTAAGATTCAAATTTGGAGGCATTAAGGAATCATGAGATCTTTTGTCGTTGTTGTTGTTGTTGTTGCTTGGCTTTTCTCAAACATCAATGAGCAGTATTGCCACATGCTATCGACAGGAAACCAGCAGCTGCTCTCAGAGAGGCTGATGTGGAAGATTTATTCTCTACAATTATTTATAATCCCCAGAAGATGAGTCCTGACAGGACTGCACCCCACAGTCCTCTCCCCACGAAGGGTTTAACTGGTCACATACTTATAAAAGTCCTTGACACGTACTTGGTTGATAATTAAGGTCTTTCCTCCCATCATCCTCCTGTCCCGTCTGCAGGATCCAGACCTCCAGCTCCTTATGGCTGTATATGATGAGAACATCCTGAAGAATCCTTTCTACCTGGCCTTGGAGAAGCAGAGACCCGACCTTTGCAGCCAAGTGGCAGAGCTCCACGGCATCGTGAGTTTGACCCGTCATCTCATTTATGTCACCAGACAAGCCCACCTGCATGTATGTGAGGATCAGCTACCGGATCACGATATCAGACGGCGATTAATCAGAGAGCGCTCTGTCTGGGTGTCATATAGCTGTGAGTCTGCGGCGTCTATATTCACTTAGATGATCAATGTTTTTTAAAAATGGGTGGAAAATGCTTCAGACTGAGCAGATGTGATTAAATGTAACAGTAGGTAGGGCTGTTCGATATAACGATATATATCGGATGACGATATAAAAACGTCTGTCGTTTGTTTCGTGGTGTCGCAAAATAAACTGTTACAGCAATATTTGTTCATGCTTTGATCACTGCAGTGGCTGTATTCATTTCTTAAAGTTCTCTCTTTCTCTTATATTTAATAAAACCACACTACGGACGGACAAGCGCCTGTTTTTATGCGTTGTTGTCAGCAACAACGACGGTAACGCCATCGCGTGTCCGCTTGTTTATGTTCCACATAAACCTTTCACAATAAACCTCAGGATCCTGTTGAGACTTTTCAAAATAAACTGAATCACGTGAAAGAGCAGAGTGTTTACAGATGAGAAGTAAAAAAGACGCCAGGTGCTAAAAAATAAAGCTTAGACTCAGACGTTAGAGCAGGCTTCTCCCCGCAGCACGCCGTGTAATAAATACTCACAAAGAAACGGCGCCGTTACAACTTATGTCTAAAAATGTATCGTTTCATGCATCGGTTAAAACACTCGACTCCAGCTACACGACGCACAGCTGGAAACACTTCACGCAGGTCGAGCTGCCCGAGATTCACAGACTTTACAGAAAATGTTACATTTTTGATTTATATCGTTACCGGGACGACAGATGTCTTATATCGGGATATGAGATTGTGGTCATATCGCACAGCCCTGATAGTAGGAATTGTGAATGGAGGGAACAAGCAGAAGAATTGAGCTTCGGTGACAGGGTGAGGAGCTCAGGTCCATCTGACCCGGCTGCCTCACGGAGGAAGTGATGTCAGGCATGAGACCGCGAGGCAGATCCAGCACACGCCAGAGAGACGGCGCTGCTCGTCTGTGTTAGGAACACATCAGTGTGCAGCTGGAGACCCTCGTGTTGCTTCGTCTGCAGGTGGCTGGGGGTCTGAGCGTCTGTCTCTGCTCAGGAAGGTTTGCACTAATAAACAACAGGGGGGAGGTGAAAATGAGGAAACGGCACAGAGCTCAAAATAACTGCAGCAGAACCTGAATAAGTCCAGGTGTGAGCCGGCTGCAGAGCTCTGCCAGTTTCTATCACAGAACAGCTTCTCGCTTCCTCCTCAGTGGTTGAAGGCTGCGCCTACAAACAGCTGAGAATCACACCAGCCCCTTAAAGCAGGTTAAAGATCAGAGTCGGGGACGTTATCTCTGTTACAATGTTTGAGGTAAAAGAAGCGCGCTCAGCCGGGGTTTCAAACACAGCGACACCTTTACACCACTTCCTGCCTCACGGTGGGTCAGCGTGGGGTTTCTGGTGGTTTCAACGCGCTCTGCTGCCATCCCTTCACTCTCAGTGAGTTAGAGGAGCATTGTTTTGGTCGGACTGTTAAAGCGGGGTTGATACATTTCATTTGGCTGTCAGTGAAGCGCAGAGATATCAGATGAGCTGACAAGCTGCAAAGCGGCGCTCTAAACCTCGTTTGAGCTTGTTAAAGATGACGATCGGACGCCTGGAGCAGCAGATGAGAATCAGATGTCTGAACGCCGGCCAGTTGGGTCATCTGCACGCCGTCAAAACATCAGTGGGGAAAAAAAATGCGTGTAAGTGCATTAAAGCTGCGGTTCGCAGCAGAGGCGGAAAAATCAGTTCTACATGGCACAGCGTGCACATGCTGTGCATACGTCAGGGCTTCAGCAGCTGCTCTGGCTCGTGACTGCGTCTTCAGATCCTTAATCAAATGCTGCCGATCAGGTCATGTGCATTTATTGACTTCATGTGAACATCTTAAAAACAAATGACGCCTGTTTAATGTCAGTGTTTCTGCGCTATTTTCAGACCATCGGAAATCTAAATCTGTGCTGAGTGCTTAATAAATGGAATTAGGGCTGGGCCATATTATACCGTTCACGGTAGTACCGGTATAATGTTAGGCAACGATAGGAAAATGAAATATCGCGATAGAATGGGAGTAAAACGCGCATGCGCAGTGCCTTTGTTTTCATACGCACATGGCCGATTGTTGAGTGAAACAGATGAACCAGAATTGGTTTGTAAAAATGGTGCAACTTCAGTGATGTGGAACTGGTTTGGTGTTTGTCCGTCAGATACACGACAAAGCACATTTTTTTGCAGAACATGCAAGCGGCCGTCGTTATTGTCGTATTTGTCGGACTAAGATGCTCTTAAATCTGGGAGTAATCTGGGTCCTAAACTCCGTATGCTTCAGGTCAAACAACACTGCAGCATCACTAAGAGTTAAAAACTGTCTAAATTCTTTCATCTTTAATAAAACGATCAGCATTGCTGCTTTACGAGGTGTAACTATAAAGTTTAACTTCCAGGCATCCATGAAAACAAAAGTTATTACATTTAACGGAGTTAGAAGCTAGCAGGAAGCTAGCGGAAGTTAGCTCGCTAGTTTCGCTAGTTACCTAAACATGATATAGCATGTTCTGACTGAGAGATTTCTGAAAAAAATCAAACGTACAGCTCTGCTATCACTTCCAACATAAATGAAGACAGGAAACTAAACAGCAGTGACGTTTGTAGGGTTACTGAAGTTGGGCTAGCTGGTATATAATGATGTGCTACGTGATCGCTAGCGACACAGCTATGTTAGCATAACATAAACAGTGAAGCTGGAGGACGAACACTAACACTTTTCCACTTATAAAAGTTAACGTGAAGGGTCTTCATGGTTAGAGACAAATGCAATCGCATGGCAGGATGCTGTAAACGGACCAAACTTCAGTCAGGAGAACAACTGAGATAATCCATCCACAATACGAGGTTAGTCATTAATATACTGCAACAACATGGGAATAGAGCAGCTGCCGGAGAATTCAACATTAATGAATCAATGGTACAGAAGTGGAGGAAGCAAGAAGAATTAGTTTAATAAAGTTTGATTTATCTGACTGCTTTGTTTCGCTTAATGTGCCTTATAATCCCGTGCACCTTATGGTCCGAAAAATACGTACTGCACACTGCAGTTTAATGTTGCAAAGCACCTCTTTTTAACTTCAGTGGATATTATACATGGTTATGCTCAGGATATGTCAGCCCATTTCTACTGGAAATGCCTTTTGGTTAAACTTTCAGCAAGGAATTTGCATTTGCACTGTTACATTTTTTTATAAAGCTTTAATGTACATAAAAACCAGCTTCTTGTTTAAGTGAAAATAAATGGAAGATTGTCTTTTTGCGCTAGTAATGTTGTGGAGTTGTATTTTGTCTCGCATCAATTATATCGTCAGTTATATCGTTATCGCAAATTTTCAAATATATATCGTGATAAATATTTTTGGCCATATCGCCCTGCTCTAAATGGAATACCCTGCGTGTCGCCTTGAACCTGCAGGTTCTGGTGCCCTGCTGTGGAAGTTTGACCCTCAGCAGCTACTCGGACTCTCACTTCGACAGCTATGTGCTGCAGCCCGTGGAGGACGGTTATAAGACTGCGGACGGGAAGGTCTGTCTTCAACACAAGCCAGTCTGTGCTGCTCGTTGTTGCCAGAGGCTGAGTTTAAACGCACCGCTGTCCTACTTTTACAGTCCTAAAAATACAAAAAGAGGCTGTTTAACAGCTTTTTACCTCTGTGTGTGTTACAGGAGGTCCGGATCCAGGACAGGCAGGTCCTGCTGGGATCCGGGTTCCCGGCTCCAGTGTCGATCCCCATCCTGTTCGAGGAGACCTTCTACAACGACCGGGAGCAAAGCTACAGCATCCTGTGCGTCTCCAGGCCCATGGAGGTGGACCCGAGCCTGTCCGAGGTCAGCACGCCGTCTTCTTACAGCCTGAGGAGCCTGGAGGACGTCAGGGAGTTCCTGGGCCGCCACGCCCAGAAGATGGACAAGCACATCCAGAGCTTCTGTCAGGCCTTCAGGGAGCAGGAGAGGAAGGGACTCCGGCACCACATAGTAGGGATGACAGACACAAAACACAACCCTGGTGATAAACGGACTAGAGTGACAAACGGGGGTCTGAAGGAAACGGAGCTCTGCGCGTGTCTGACCTAAAATAGCACGCCTCACAGGTTTCGTCATTCTTTTACCACAGACAGGTTTGCGCTCCCATGACTCAGATAAGGCAGAAATACTGATGCAATCACAAGGTTTTTCCAGCTGGTTGGGTAATCCGTGTCAGTGTCTGGTGGTTACCAGGGCCACCGACTGATTTGAGCGATGGTTTCCCAGCAGCTACCATCGGTCTCCAGCGTCACTCACAGCTGGTTGGAAATCCTCCCTGTGGTTGCAGATGGTTGCAGACTCGTCTCGAGGCCTGTTATTGGCAGACAAGTTGATGTCACATGTCTACAGAACTTGTCATTGTACAGCTGCAGCTATCGCCCCCCAGTGGCCATCAAAAAGAGTGCAGGTTTAAGGCTCCTCCAGCTAGCTTCACTTTGATTTAATACATGACAACAATACAAACAACACCTCCAGGAGAGCGTGCATCTTTTTAGCGTTAATGTGTTTGAATGTTTTCGAGTCTTTAGGGGATTTTTGCGTTCGATTTTTTTCTTTCCTGCTGAGCTAACAGCTGTTCTGTTTCCTGTCAGGACTCGGTGAACGGTCTTTACACTAAGTGTCTTCAGTGTCTGCTGAGAGACTCTCACCTGGTGAGTAGAAACAATCTTTATTTGTCACGTTAAAACTGGCTGAATGAAAATCCGCCTTTCTCTCCTTGATTTGGAGAATATTTATTTCTGGCTTCTTCACCTGGGGCCAATATTCACTCTTCTATGTCTTTTATTATTCGCGTGCTTCTCTGGTTTGCATGGTGGCTCGGTGCGTTCACGGTTATTCGTGTGATTATCTGACTTTGTTTCGTTTGTCCCTCGGCTGCACGATGACATCAAAGGCGTGAGAAACGTGGTCGAGTAACACGGCCGTGCTTTTTGAGCATGTGACTGTTAAAGCTCTCCGTGTCTCCGCTTCGTTTCTTTTTAATAAAACTGTGAGCTTGTGTTTGAGAGCCGATTCTGCCGGAGGGAAGAGCAGCTGATGGAAAGTGCTGATTACTCACTGAGAGGCTGCTGTTTTAGTTTAACAGCGATCCAGTCCGCTGTGAGCCTGAGCTGGATAAGAGATTTGCACCATACAAAGGACGAGCAGTCCAGTCGGTCAGGATGTTGAATCTGTGGCACCAACTACAGAGGTTTTAGCAAAATCACCTGTATTAAAAGGATTCTTATTCAAATCTCTAAAATAACATAAAAATTGGGAGAAAATGCAGATTTCTGTCACTCATTGTTTCTGCTGTGTGCAAACTTGGTGATTCCCTCACAACGTCCTGTGTTAAGGCAGGAAACACAGATGCTCAGCAGTGTGCTGTGAACAATCATGACAGTCCAACATGCTTTTTACTGCAGAAGAAGCTCATGTGAGCGTTGCATGTAAGCGGGGGCTGTACTGAGTCGGCAGCTGTAGTTCAGAAAAGTCCTGCTTTCGTTGATTCAGGCATCTGTGACCTCGGTGCAGTCGCTTCCCTCTTTGTGGGAAATGAAACGAAACAGCACATAAACCAGAGGAAGCATTCTGGTGAAACATCATCGTTGGTCGTTAATGCTTCGTTAGATCAACCTTGTTGTAAAATGTTGTGTTAATGCGGCCACGTTACGTTCATCTGTTGGCTTTGCACACGTGAGCGTTTTGCTGCTGTCATGTGGGGAGGAATCGTTTCCTCCGGTTCGGAAAGGATCGAACCCCAAACAGTGTCATGTGACCGCCGTAACTAATGCTTCAAATCAGCTTCCTTTAATCAGCGTGACCTCTGACCCGACGCACACACGCAGGATGCTGCGAGTTCCTCTGGACTGGATGATTCGATGATATGTGGCCGCGGCGTCTGCGACTCAGCAGTTTTGGGCCTGATCACATCCTCTAACGCCTTCCTCTTCCCCTGCATGCTTTGTGTTTTCTGCAGAAACTTCTGGCAAAGCAGGAGCTTCAGATGACGCTCCTCAAACAGGCTGTGGAGGTAACGTCTCTGGGTTCAGTGAAGGAGAAAGGTTGACACGTAGACGCAAGTTTAAGTTTGCAAGAAAGTCAGATTTCATCAAACACATGCAGAAGCTCCCACAGCTGTCACACGTAACTTCCTGCTTCATGCCAGTGAAACTGTAAAGGAATCGATTAATAAGCCGAATAACTCAATAAGATATTTACAAAAAATAAGACGGAGCTCAATGTGGGCAAAGCTACATGTGACAGAAGCAGCTTAATAATCCAAACATGCAGCTATTTTGGTGTGAGGTGAGAAACTTTGATGAGCTGTTCCTGACACGTATTAAAATATTGGTTTTCCTCTTCTTTTCCCAGATGTACGTTCATCATGGTATCCATGAATTAATCTTTAACTTTGTGGGAACGCTTGAGGCCAGCCAGGTAGGTCTGAGCTCAGATTTCCTCATTAGACGTAACGAGGGAGCGAATAAACCGTCTGTTCGTCCGCTTTCTTCCACCACCAGATCCTGAGTGATCTGCTCACGTGCCTCCTGCATACACACACATCCCTGTGGTGTTTTTGCTGCGCGCTGCTGCAGATATAACGTCAAACACGCAGCTTGCAGGGATCACTTGTCTTTGCAGAGGGATCGTTGTTTCAGTGATGGAAGCCTTAATATTTCTCCTTCTTGCTCTTTATTACTGTGATGACCCCAAAAAGAGGCTTTGACAGTTTCAAAAGTTCCTCTCCCGTCTCTTGTGCTGCCGGTCGACAGGATGCTGCCTTCAACAAAACCACCAGGAGTCTGCAGGAGCTGCAGCAGAAAGAGCTGGGAGTCAAACCCGAGTTCAGGTCAGTTCCACACCGGAGCGGACTTTGAGACCCAGACCTCTGCAGCGTCAAATCTGGTTCTGCTGACAGGTTTAACCAGCGCTTGCTGTTCTGAACACGTTACAGACGATGTTTAAATGTGCAAAATGCCTTCAACGTTTACACGGACCCAGTTAAGGTGACCTGATCGTGGCAGCGTTCCAGCAGCTCGCATAGACAAACACGATACGTGTTCATGGTTTATGAAGTCAAATTTTATTTCAGACTTGTTTTTAAATACGTCCTGGTCAGTCTGACCCGAGGGACAGCTCAGGGTCCCAACAGTGGAGACCATCCAAGGGTTACTGGTGAAATAGAGCGATCATGAAGACTTGCGTCATGTTTCATTGCACCGTGTGATTGGTTCTGTCTCTGTTTTGTAAATTGAATCTGTTGTTTAGCTGTGTGCCTCCTTCCTTTAGCCCGAGCCACTGAAGCTTTGTGAATGTGTCCGTTCGATGTCTTTGACCCATCGTCTGTCCCCCGTTCTTCTGTCTCTGCAGCATAAACTTGTCTCGGGCTAAAAGAGAGCTGAGCCAGCTCAACCAGCAGACGTCCCCCCTCCTCAAACTGCTCTGCCTGCGTAGAGTCGCGCTGACCGCCACCCAGACCCCGAGACGCACCGGTACTTACTCTGTTGGTTTGTGTGTGCGGAGCTAAAACGAGTGTGTGAGCTCATCGACCTCCTTTGTAGGAGAAGCAGTTTAAATGTGTGTGTGGAGCTTCAGCGCTCGCTTTAATGGAAGTATGTCACAGCTCGCCGTGAGCGGGTCCCTTGCAGCCTCAGATTTGCAACACATTGGAACCAGTTCTAGTCAGTCTGCAGCTGGTCTGTGGTGCACCACATACTGCATGCCAAAGCACCCTCGAGCAAGACGCTGAACCCCGAGTTTCCTCAGGTGGATTCATGGATGTTGGGTCGTGCACAGGTGTGGATGAGGCTTGCAGTAGAAAGTAATTTGTCACAGACACAGAGGTTGCAAGTCCATTGGCATTAATCCATCCATTTATTCATTCGCTTCCACTTATCCTTTTCAGGGTCGCAGCGCTGGAGCCTATCCCAGCTGTCATAGGGTGAGAGGCGGGGTACACCCTGGACAGGTCGCCAGTCTGTCGCAGGGCCGACACACAGGGACAGACAACCATTCACACTCACATTCACACCTAGTGACAATTTGGATTATCCAATTAACCTATCCCCACAAGTTGCATGTCTTTGGACGGTGGGAGGAAGCCGGAGTACCCGGAGGGAACCCACGCAAACACGGGGAGAACATGCAAACTCCACACAGAAAGACCCCGGCCTGATGTTGGAATTGAACTCAGGACCTTCTTGCTGTGCGGCAACAGTGCTAACCACCGTGTTGCCATTAATCCATATTATTGATAATATTAACGTAATATTTGCGATCATGTCGTAGTTTCCATCCTTGGGCTGTGCTGCAAAAACACAAAGTCTGAGAGCTTGGGAGGCCTGCGCTGTTTTCAGCTGTTTCGGTGACACCAGGGGTGACCCAGTGTTAGCCAGCTGATTTAAATGCGGTGCAGATCTAATCGAATTTAACGTCAAATTAAACTTCAGTTTATGTCATTTGGACACGTTTGTAGAAAAAGTCCCAAACAGGACAAAAAAAACTGTAAATATCTAATAGTTTTCAATTGGATCACTCTGAGAAAATCACATTAGATCCAGGAGTCTGACAAATGAGACCATTCCTTTATTTTCTCGCGGTGACATAAGAGAAACCACCTTATTAAACGTGTAATGCAGGGAAATGCGGGACTCATCAGAGAGCGGCTGTGTGACTCTTGTGTTTCCCTAAAGAAAAGGACAGTACCGACTCTGTGAGCTTCCATTTGTGCAGTTTGCTTTGGTAATCCAAGCTTATTGGATCACGGCAACAACCCCGCTGTCAGCCTGCAGCGCCGAGCTGACGAGAAGCCAGTTTACTCATTAGTGCTGAGCTGAGGGAGAGATGAACGGGAAGAATGACTCTTCAGTTTCCACTCACTGACTGTGTGTCTCCCTCCACAGTGAGCATAGAAGCCGTGAGCGCCGACGACCTGCTGTCTGTCGTCCTCTATCTGCTGGTGAAGACGGAAATCCCCAACTGGTGAGCGAAAGGGGAACTGGCTGCGACCTTTGACCTTCTGTCGTGAATAAAATGCAGAGAAATGAGGAAAAAATGAGGCAGTGAAAACAAAAAGACGACTCACAGTTTTACAGTTTTGGGTCAAAGGGATGGTATCGCAGCCCTGCTCGATTCTGCAGGTCTCACATGTGGGCGTGGATAAACTATAACACTGGCTTCACCCACATTTGTGAAATTTGGAACAGTCGGACCAAAAATTAAGTTTTTTAAACTTAACATCTCATTTTGGCAGCGTCTGTGTCCGTTTCATTTATATTTTTAGGTTTTGTGGGTCACACTTTCCTCTTGGAGGTTAAATCAGATCCTTTTGAGCTTTCGATAACGGGCGTGTCCACGATGCCACAGTACAGAAAGTTGCTATAATTGGAATTTATATTTTCTAATGTGCCGCAAACTTCACAACCTGGAGACATTTTAATATTAAAAACATCTCGAGCGGTTCCTGTGTTTGTTCTGCAGCAGAACCTGCTCAGTCTGAACTCTGCAGCGCCCCCTATGAGGCAGGAGGTGAAGTTTTTGCGTTTACTGCACTGTGCAGCTGAGTACACGGACCGGTGGCCTCCAATAGTGACTTTAACAATCAATGTTAATGTTTTATGATCAAATGCATCATTTTTTATTGCAATATTTGATTACTTTATTGAATTCATAATGTTTGTTGACAGTAAACTGTCCACAGCGCGTGATTTTTCCTCTATAAATAAGCACAATTAATCTTCCAGTGAAAGGCAGCCTAACTGGAGGCTGCTGAGGATGATCTATAGTTATGAAACATCATTTGGGTTAATAAGATGTAGCTGGGTGATCTAATTTGTCTTATCTTCAGGATGGCCAACCTGAGCTACATCAGGAACTTCTGCTTCAGCCACTCGAGTAAAGATGAGCTCAGCTACTGTCTGAGCACCTTCGAGGCGGCGGTGGAGTACATCAACCTGGGGAAGCTGCAGAACTCTGTGAGACACAAACACACTGCTGTCGTATCTCAGCAGCTGCTTCACTGTGCTGGAGATCATCCATGTGTTTTCTCCTGTTTTTGCCTCCTTCCTCAGGGCTCTGGTGAGCTCAGCGACAAGGCGCTGTTCAAGGAGAGGATGAGTCTGCTGACTCAGGGTGTAGCCACGCCCATTAATTGTCTGTTTGAGGTGAGCTGCAGCCCGAGACGTTAGCGGATGTCCCATAAAAGATCAGCATGATGTCTAAAACTGCTCCTACATGATGTGTATTTGTTTTTTTTGTACAGTGGGATGTAAAAGCTTCTCCTGATGCTGTGAATGTTTTTACAGATCCTTCGAGGTCCAATTCAGTTTGAAGGAGAAGGAATTTAAGAGAGTGAAATAAAAACTGTTATTTAGCACTTAAAATCTTCAGCTCTGTTCCCTCTGTTGGCATTTCTTCTGTTTATGTTCATTATGTTTCCTGGTGTTTTCCAGGCCATGAAAGTGATTTAAATGTGTAGTAACTATTTTTGGGGGTTATTTTTATATTGTACATAGATCAGAGTAATTACGTCTTCCAAGAAGCTGATACATTCAGATAAACTTATAATTAATCTGTTAAAAATACATAGGAGTGGGTTTGTGGAAGCCGTCATATCCCCTCACCATATTTGAGTACAGTGGCCAGGAAGGACACCCCTCCCCCTTCTAACACCTGAATACAAGCTAACGTATCAGATTGTTAGCTTGAGGGTCCTAAGAAAAACCCACTTTCCCTCAGATAAACAGTATGATTACATTCTCACATGATATGAAAGTTTATTCACTAAGTGTCAGTTATATCCACTTTATAGAAACTTTTGCTGACAGCAGCAAAAACACAATAGCTAACAGCAGCAAAAAAACAGGCTAACAGCCGCTAACGGAGGCTAACAGCAGAAAAACGTAGCAGCTAACGGAGGCTAACAGCAGCAAAAACACAATAGCTAACAGCAGCAAAAACACAGCAGCTAACAGAGGCTAACAGCAGCAAAAACACAGCAGCTAACAGAGGCTAACAGCAGCAAAGACACAATAGCTAACAGCAGCAAAAACACAGCAGCTAACAGAGGCTAACAGCAGCAAAGACACAATAGCTAACAGCAGCAAAAACACAGCAGCTAACAGGGGCTAACAGCAGCAAAAACACAATAGCTAACAGCAGCAGAAAAACAGGCTAACATAGCAGCTAACGGAGGCTAACAGCAGCAAAAACACAGCAGCTAACAGAGGCTAACAGCAGCTTACCAACAGAAAGGTTTACCTCAGTAACACTGTCAGCAGTCAAAAGTGACTCCTGACTCCTCAAGAGTAAATAAAGGTGGATACTTCTCACCCAGCATTGACAGCTGAGGTAAACAGCAGACAGATGTGGAAAACCCCTGGGTTGCATCTGGATGGATCCGCTCCCCAAACAGTGATAGCAACACGCTCGCTGGCTACGGCTGTTATGGGGTGCACTCTGAAAGTCTGAATTTAATGTTTTTGATCTCTCTTGGCTAACATGTTTATCCTATACCCTCCACTATACCGAAGAACACTCATTTGACGGCAATCTACAGTCTTCTGTCATCTAGTGGCGAGATTTTGCTAATGCTCAGTTTGCTCCTGTGTGTTTTGTAGCACATAGCAAATGGAAATGAAGAGGAGGTTGAACGCCTGCTGAGTGATGGAGAGGCCGATGAAGATGTGAAGATGTGTCATCCTCTCTGCTCCTGTGACCTCTGTGACCTCCAGCTGTCCGGGTCAGTGTCCAAACTCACACAGACAAACACGCAGAGGTACAGAGAGTACGTCAAAGCATTCACATGAAAATAACGAAGAATAAAGAAGAGTAAAGGCTCCACGGTACAGATTTGATATGACCTGCCTGGAGTTTATGACACACTGATTATTGACTGTGAAGCTGGAAATTCACTCTAAGGCTGACTTTGCCTTTGCACATATGCAGAGAAAAGCTGATGTGATGCCTTCGACTTGTATTTTCATTGTTCAACTGATCATCACTTCCCCTTTTCTCCATTATTTTTGTGCATCAGAGCTTCGAATCAGGAATAAAAACCATTTGTATTTTCACTTCCCACTGAAACCCCCAGACACACACACACACACACACACACACACACACACACACACGTGTATTTCAGACCGTTATGCAATGGCCCATTAAAAACGAAAATACTCAAAAATGTAGCTGCACCACAAACGCTGTGCAGTCCTGTTAGCTAAAGTGAGGCCTAGCAGAAAGCGCCACCTGTCGGCCACGCCCACCTGTCGCAGCTGAAGCTCTGAAGTAAGAATCAGACCGCAGAGTCTGATTGAGCCTCACTGGTTACTTCCTGAAAGCTCCCTCTAACCTTTGACCAATAAGCTCCTTGTTTGACGCGTTCAGCCATTATTGACCGTAGACTGACTCTGAGTGTTGGCGCCGTGTTTCAGGCGGCTCAACGACCCGTCCATCGTCACGCCGTTCTCCAGAGATGACCGGGGTTACACTCCTCTGCATGTCGCTGCTCACTGCGGTGAGTGGCTGCTAACGCGCAGTGACACAACATGAGTTTGTTTAATACTGCGAGGCACAATTTATATATAAAAAGTATTAACTAACCTGTGTGTGTGTGTGTGTGTGTGTGTGTGTGTGTGGCAGGTCAGTCCCAGCTGATCGACATACTGGTGCATAAAGGAGCTCAGGTGAACGCCACAGACTACCACGCCCTCACACCGCTGCACCTGGCGTGTCAGCGTGGATACCAGGGAGTAACGGTGAGCACGCGCAGAAAACTAAAATCCTGGGATTTAAATTAAAAAAACTGAACTTAGACGGTCTGTTAGTGCAGTGACCTCACAGCAGCCATATTATTGATCAGAAAAAAATGTCATTAAAATGCTCCATAAGGCTCCAGCAGCACAAACACGGTGCAGAGGTCCAGCTCAGAGACTCCAGGTAGCTGAGGTGAAGCTGCAGCTACAGCCGCCTGTGTCTCCACCCACCTGTCAGTCAAAGTCTGGTTATTTTTAACTGGCAGGTTCAAACATCACCTCTACCTTTAAGCTTTAACATAATCCAAACAGATGAGTTATAAGCAAACAAAGTCATTAAACCAGTTTCCAAAGTGAGGACTGAAATGTGTGTTCTGGATCAGCCGCAGCTGTCTGACCTCAGCCAAACAAACTTGTCGTTAAATAAAGACGAATGAACGCTCCAGAGGAGGAGAACATTACAACAAACGATGTCCTTCCTTTGTTTCTGTTGTCCAGCTGCTGCTGCTGCACTACAAGGCCAACACGGAGGCTCAGGACAACAACGGCAACACGCCGCTGCACCTCGCCTGCATGTACGGACACGAGGACGTACGTCGCCGCTCTCTCTGTTATGTCCTCACATTTCATCCTTTAAATGCTCCAGTTGGTTTGAACCCACCGGGTTAGTCTGTTCCAGTAAATAACTCAGCATGTTCATAAATAATAAATGCTGTGTGTCAGTGTGTGAAGGCCTTGGTGTACTACGATGTCCAAACGTGCCGTCTGGACCTGGTGAACGACAAAGGCGACACGGCGCTGCACATGGCGTCGCGCTGGGGCTACGAGGGCATCATCCAGGTGCTCCTGGAGAACGGAGCGAGCACCCACATCCTCAACAAGAACAAGGAGTCGCCGCTGCAGTGCGCCCTGAACTCCAAGGTCAGCGACACTCGATTGTGCCAGAACATGCAGAGGACGCTTCCACTGTGTGGGTGCTGGTTTGAGTCCCTCACCCCACAGCTGTGGTAGCATAATGAGGATAGCAGCTAATCTGATCAGCTGCTGACGGCAGGTCGACTGATCCCCTTTCTCCAGTCTGTCCACTAAACCAGCTTCAGATACACTTTAAAATCAGATGTTTGTTTCATCTCTGCTCCAGGCAGTACCAGAGCCTGGGGCCTGATGCAGACACAGGTCTGCATCAGGCCCCAGGCTCTGGACTTTAGCCCTGCAGAGTCTCTGAGTCATGTTCACTCAGCCTTTCTTGCACGATAAAGGTTTTTCAAATGATGTAAACAGATGCTTCAGGTGCTCCCTGAAAAAGAAACATATTGGTTTCATGGCGCACATACTGTAAAATGAATGTGTTGTTCATGTCTTCCTGCAGATCCTCATGCAGCTGCAGTCCACTCAGAACGGCCGGAAGCGCTGCGGCAGCGGCGTCGACGTGAGTCTCATCTGCACTCACGCTTGCATCGGACAGATCTCCAACATCACAGTGAATATTGTCAAAATCCATGTGACAAAAGTGTAATTGAATACAAAAAGGTTTCCTCACGAGACAGAGCGGCTGCATGTTTAACAGGGGGACTCAGTGAAAAGTAGTTCCAGTGAAACCTGGAACTACTTTTCAACTGGTGAGCGAATGTTCGCAGTTGACTCTGCGTCCTCTCTGGTTTCACCACGTATGTTTGAAACGTTCACCCTGGTGGTCACATTTGACCTGCATTCACACACTAAAGCTAAACTATGTTAGCATTGGGAGTATTTGGAGGCTGGTTGTGTTTTCAGCATCTCTTTTCTGTCTCTCAGTCTCCCAGCCGCTCGCCTCTGGCCTCAGACTGCAGCAGCCGCCGCTCCTCCGTCTCCAGCACCTCCTCCCTGGGCTCGGAGGTCAAACCAGAGGGAGAACGGGTCCGGCACAGAGAGGTGAGCGCTGACCAGGAAACACAACAACATTGCTAGCACCAATCAAGTCAAAGTCAAAGTCAAAGTCAACTTTATTTGTCGATTCTGCCACATGTACAGGACATACAGAGAATAGAAATTGCGTTACTCTCAATCCCTAGATAAATAGCAAATGAACATTTAAATATATTTAAATATAAAAGTGATTAAAAATGCAAGTAAAATAATTAAAAAGTAAAAATTTAAATAAATACAATTTTACATATAACAAGAAAGCTATACAATATACAATATAAGGGTAAGTGACATTGAGTGTAAACCAGGCAGAGTAGTGCAAATAGGCAAATAGTGCAAATGGAGATTTGGTAATGTACGGTAAGAGAAAGTGTAACAACAAAGTCTTATGAGGTAATGGCAGTCCAATGCTCCACAAAGTGACTGGTAACTGGTGCAGGCCAGTGAGTGAGTCAGAGAGTGTGTGTGTGTGAGTGTGTGTGACAGAGTTCAGTGAGACCGTGGAGGAGAGAGGGGAGAGGGGGCAGAATCGGGAGGGAGTTAAGCTTCCTGACAGCCTGATGGATGAAGCTGTCCTTCAGCCTGCTGGTCCTGGCCTGGAGACTCCGCAGTCTCCTCCCCGACGGCAGCAGCTTGAAGAAGCTTTGCATTGGGTGCGTGGGATCAGCCGCTATGCAAAGGGCTTTTTTAGTGAGACGGGTGCTGTAAATGTCCTGGAGGGAGGGGAGAGAGACACCAATGATCCTCTCTGCAGCTCTCACTATGCGTTGGAGGGTCCTATGACAGGACGCATTGCAGGCTCCAAACCACACAGTGATGCAGCTCGACAGGATGCTCTCGATGGTGCCTCTGTAGAAAGTGTGCAAGATGGGGGCTGGAGCTCCTGCTCTTCTTAGTTTGCGGAGAAAGAAGAGACGCTGCTGTGATTTCTTGGCCAGTGCTGTGGTGTTGTACGTCCAGGAGAGATCCTCTGTGATGTGCACACCCAAGAACTTGGTGCTGCTCACTCTCTCCACAGACGCTCCGTCAATGGTCAGAGGAGCATGTTGGGTGTGCATTCTCCTGAAGTCCACAACAATCTCCTTTGTCTTCTCCACATTCAGAGAGAGATTGTTGTCAGCACACCACGTGGCCAGGCGTCTCACCTCACTTCTGTAGTCGGTCTCATCCCTGTTGCTAATGAGACCCACCACCGTTGTGTCGTCCGCAAACTTGATGAAGAGGTTGGAGCTGTATGATGGAGTGCAGTCATGGGTCAGCAGAGTGAAGAGGAGGGGGCTCAGCACACATCCCTGCGGGGCCCCCGTGTTTAAAATGATGGTGCTGGATGTGTTACTGCCGACCCGTACTGTTTGAGGTCTTCCGGTGAGGAAATCCAACAGCCAGTTGCACAGTGAGGTGTTGAGCCCCAGCTGGACCAGTTTTTGAGTGAGCTGTTGGGGGATTATAGTGTTGAATGCTGAACTGAAGTCTATGAACAGCATTCGAACATATGAGTCTTTTTTGTCCAGGTGTGTGAGTGCTGAGTGGAGTGCAGTGGAGATGGCATCATCGGTTGAGCGGTTGGGCCGATACGCAAACTGGAAGGGATCCAGGGAGGGGGGCAGGACCGTCTTGATGTGTTTCATGACTAGTCGTTCGAAGCACTTCATCAGGATGGGAGTAAGTGCAACAGGACGGTAGTCATTAAAGCAGGAGGGAGATGACTTTTTTGGAACCGGAATGATTGTGGTGGCTTTAAAACATGTGGGGACGACAGCCTGGATGAGTGATATGTTGAAGATGTCTGTGAAGACATCAGTGAGTTCCACTGCACAGTCTCTCAGTACACGACCAGGAATGTTGTCAGGACCCGGAGCTTTACGTGCATTGATCCTGCTGAGGGATCTCCTCACGCTGTCCGGGGACAGAGTCATCACCTGGTCACCAGGAGGGGGTGGGGTCTTCTGTGCAGTGGTGCTGTTTTGGACTTCAAAGCGAGCAAAGAAAGTGTTCAGCTCGTTCAGCAGGGGGATAGTGCTATCACAGGTCTGTGGTGGGGGCTTGTAATCTGTGATGGTCTGAATGCCCCGCCACAGGCTCCGTGAGTCTCTGCTGTCTTTGAAGTGATGCGATATTTTCCTGGAGTACTGTCTCTTAGCCTCTCTGATGCCATGGGAAAGGTTGGCCCTAGCTGTCCTCAGGCTTGCCTCATCTCCATCTCTGAAGGCAACATTCCGAGCTTTCAGCAGCCTGTAGACCTCTCCTGTCATCCATGGTTTTTGATTGGCCCGGACAGTTATGGTTTTCGTGACTGTTACATCCTCAATACACTTGTTGATGTAGGCAGTAACAGTCTCTGCGTACTCCTGGAGGTCAGTGGTGTTGTTATAGGTGGCAGCCTGCTTAAACATGTTCCAGTCTGTGGTGTTGAAGCAGTCCTGTAGAGCCTCTGAAGACCCCTCTGGCCACACTTGTATCCGCTTACGAACCGGTTTGGTCACTTAATAATCAATCGGTCAAACGTTATTTCTGAGAAAGCGTTCATGGAGGTCTGTGCAGCTCCGAGTACCAAAGAAGAAGAAAACGTTGGTGTCTGACGCCTCTGTGTTTGACTGACAGGTGGAGAAGCTGCTGCGAGCCGTGGCAGACGCTGACGTGGAGATGGTGAGTCTTCTGCATTTGTGCTGAACGCTCAGGGTCGCGTTCCCTCGATGGGAAACGTGACGACGTCTGCTCATCCTGTTTCTCAGGTGCGTTACCTGTTGGAGTGGATGGATGAGGAAGAGGAGGATCAGGGAGAAGTACGGTCGGAGGCTCCGCTTTGCCACCCTCTGTGTCAGTGCCCAAACTGCGCCCCCACTCAGAAGGTACGCCGGCGGCCCGTGCACCAGCGTGGATGCGACGCCATTTCCATTAAACTCTCTGATCTTCCCGCAGCTATCGGTGCAGCAGGCGGGAACTCTCGGCGTAAACAGCTGCAACGTCGACGGTTTCACGCCTCTCCACGTCGCCGCCCTCCACGGACACTTGCCGCTGGCCACCCTGCTGATCCGCCACGGGGCCAACGTGAACGCCCGCACCAACCAGAGCGCCACGCCACTTCACCTGGCTTGCCAGAACAGCCACATCCCGGTAAGCGATAAGGGAGAAGTGAATGTGTGAGCTTTCCGTGCACAGGATGTAAACATGGAAAACTTGGCCACATTGTCAGGAAGACGTGTCGGAAGTTTTGGCTGATGTTAGTTAGGTTTAAAAGAGTTACTCAAATTTTGATGAACACGTCACATAAGGAGCAGAAAGTCAGGCTCTACAGCAGCAGATTTCCAGGTTACGCTGCTGTTTGGTAAAAACATGCTTAGATTAGCCTGATGTGCACAAGTATTATCAAAATAATCTCACTAGATTCTTCTTGGCTGCAGATCTTCACTGTTTTCCAGAAACAAACTGGTGCCCATCCTGTAACTATTTTATAGCCAATATTAAAGGAAGACAGGCAACATCATCTCTGAGGCAGTGACGTCAGAGACTTCAGGACACCAACAGCTGGCAGATGTTGCCTCAGATTCAGTAAACTGCAGGACACGTGTCCACCAGCAGAGCTTTAGTTCACAGCATCCTCATTGTTGGATGTTCTGGATATCACCCAGAGGAAATAGAAGTTATGCAATGGGCACAAAGACGGACTCAAACGTGAACAATCAGAAAGCCGGACTGCAGAGCACAAAGCTGACTTAAAGTTCATTTGTTGCACGAGTCCGCTCGCTCCTTCGCTCGTGTCGCTGAGCAGAGAAACGGCTCAGAAAGAGGAGTCCAACCCCAAGCGTCAGTTTCAGGTGCCGCTCAGAGGTTTTCTCCTCACTGAGGGGAAATGTGAGCTGTTTATTCTGCACGGTCACTTTCTCTAATTTCACCTTGCAGCCTGTTTCTGCAGGGGTTGTACTTTCTTAGACGCCCGTGTAGAGCTGAGCGGTGGAAACACAGTCTGTCTGTGACTCTGACTGGGACCCGGCTAATTGCTGGTGACCACTACAGTGGTGTGTGTGTGTGTCTGTTGGTAAAAAGTGATTTTATTGTCATCGTTGTGAAGGATGATGTCATTCTGAGTGTCATGGTGATGTTTAGGTGGTGAGGTTTCTGCTGGAGTGCAACGCCAAGCTGAATAAAAAGGATCACTATGGCAACACGCCGCTGATCCACGCCTGCCTGCGTGGAAATCTGGACACAGCCACCATCCTGTTACAGGTGAACACACGCACGCACGCGCGCGCGCACACACACACACATTAACTCTGAAAGTGTGTGTGTTCACAGAGTAATGCGTTGGTGAACGTGGCGAACCTTCAGGGGAACACGGCGCTCCATGAGGCAGTGCGGGGCGGGCATCTGGCGCTGGTGGAGCTGTTGCTGAGGGGCGGAACCTCTCCTGGCATCAGGAACAAGAGGCAGAGGACGCCGCTGGACTGCGCCTACGAGCTGGGCGGAAAGGTCGTGGAGTGCCTCACGCTGAATCTGAGGACCCACAGGGTCCTGATGTCAGCGTCATGGCGTCGCTCCGTCTCAGTGACCAGGCCGACTCCACGGTGCTGACATCAGGGCTCTTTGCAGGTCCCGCCTTTGTAGTCCAGCAGAATGAATTTGAAGCCGATGCTGATGTCTGATACATGATTTTAAAATCATAAAATGTGATGAGCATGAAACTGCACAGCACCTTCCAGTATGTTCAGCTAGCTGTAGCTCCCAAAAAGCTTCAGAGTTCATAGAAAGCATGAAAGTAAACCCGCTCAACTCCAAATGTATGTCTTTGGACTGTGCTAGGGTAGCTTTGTATGATTCACAGCTCAAAATAATCCAAATGTGTGTAACTGTAGCTCAGCGCCAACACAGAGAGCTTAAACGGCTCGCTGACCTTGCAGTGGCCGGTGCACAATTGTATTTATTAAGAATGGGACCATGATCTGCTGAATATGAGAAGTATAAACTTCGTCTTCTTTTACTTTGGAGTCGTTCCTGGGGGGTTCTCCTGGAGCTGTTAGCTCTTCATCGCTGCACCGTCGTGCAGGTCTGAAGACTTATCTTCCTGTTATCTCGTGCAGAACACTGAAATCCTGCGAGCTCTGCAGAAAGCATCTGGACTCTCCCCTGATGATGAACCGATCAAACTCCTCTCCGTCCCCAAAGGAGCTCTGGGTAACTAACACCAGCAATAAATCCTACAAAGCAGGCTTTACTTAAATTTCATTCATTAGAATGGGGACTGTGATCCACAGCCGTGTAATCAGGATCGTTTCTGTGCTTTTGCTCTTTCAGCTCATTCCTTCGTGCAGCGTCTGAGGCTGCAGGATAACTCCAACAGCAGGAAGCAGAAGCTGGCTCAGTCCATCAGCAGGTAGGCCGCAAACAAGCCACGAATCCACACCAGTCACAAGAAACCATCCCACTCATCAAGGGAAAGCAAACCACACGTGCAGTGACTGCTCTGCGCAATCGCAGTAACATTTCTGAATCTTTTCATATTCGTGATGCAAAATTCTTAGAAAGTATTTGAGTGTTTGTTTTTTCCTCGTGAATATTCTCAGAGGATATTCAGTCTTATTTCTCAGGAATATTCTGAGATTAGAACAGAAGAACAAACTGAGGAGGCTGAGCTGAAGATGCTCAGGTCTTCGTTGGGAGGGAGGAGGATGGATCAGAGTCGGAGAGGCTGAGATGGTTTGAGCGTGTGCAGAGGAGGGAGGGTGGAGATGGAGCTCAGAGGAGGTTCATGGATGTAGAGGGCTGGATGACAGGGTGAGATGGAGGCAGATGATGCGCTGTGGCGCCCCCTAGAGGAAGCAGCTGCAGGATTAGATTAAGAGAAAGTTGATTCCTCCTAAATGTGATTTATTCCGCTTTATTTCTGAGTGTATTTCACAGACATTTGCAGCTTTTAGTCTGAGAGAATATCAGAGTTTATTTCTCATGAATGTATGACTTTAACCTTCCACCATCGACCCTCAGCCCCATTTTTCTTTCCTTTTTCCCACCTGCACCTTCAGGATGCAGCAGATGAGGAAGGGTTCTTCAGGTTCTCCACCCAGGTGTTCTCCAAACCTCAGCCAGGTACACGCGTCTTGTTCTCTTATGTATTTTGGTATTTATCGGTGTTTCCGGTCTGGAGCAGGACTGACTTTAGTTCTGCTGCCGTTTCGTTGCAGGTGAATCCGGACAGGTGGAGGCTGAGGCGAGGAGAGACGGTGGCGGTCAGCAGCCCCACAGGAAGCCTCAAAGAGCGGCGCCTGGCTCGCTCTCACACCCTCGACACCGGAGTGCACACGCCGGAGCGAACGCACGCACTGACCGTGGCTGACCCGACAGACGTCGCGTGCGCTCCTGAACTACCCGACGGCGCCGAATCGCTCTCCACCGACGCCTCCAGCTGCAGCACGGGCAGCGAGACCTCGCCGTCCACACCGTCAACTACATCATCGCAGGTCGACAGCTCGGCCGACGTCCCGCTCGCAAACATCCTGTCTGCTCAGTCTGACCCCGAAAGCCAGACCGACCGAGATTTACACGCAGACTCTTCTGACGGCCGCCCTCGGCCTGGCGAGGAAGCTGAAGGCTTACCGTCAGAGCACAGGGATGAAGACTCCACCCCTTATCCCCTTAACCTGCCCTCCCCGACCCAGAGCGAAAGAGTCGAAGAGAGCAACGCCAATCAGCAGCCAGAACCCAGCGCACAGTGATGCAGGGAGCGCGAAGCGCAGACGGCACGAGTAGCAAGAAGACCGCCGAAAGAAAAGCACACGAGACTCCGGATCCTCACGAACCAAACGTCCTCTCACTGCAGCGCGTCGGGTTGTATTTGTCCCGCTCGGAGGTTTCCGCCTCCTCAGGCAAACTGAAAGGGCGTCGGGCACCATCCATGTTTTGCGTCAGTGGGGACGTCAGAGACGGCCCTGACTCAGACACCTGGATCAGGTTTAACCCGCGCAGGCTCGGCGCCGCTCGCGCTCCCTTCTCACTCGTTAACATAAACTAGAAGCTGCATTTTTTCCACTGACAGGTTTCCGAACTTTGTTTTTCAGATGTTTGAAAACTGCTCGGCGCTTTTGTGCGGAGGCGAGCGAGATCCAAACCATCCTCGCACGGGGAACTCTTTACATTGAGCTTCAACACGAACGTCTCAGCTGAGTTTAAAGCGCTTTCCACTTCCAGCCTTCACGGAGAAAAAGGGATGCAAGCTGATTTCATTTCTTGCTGTTTGAACGTCCTCGCTGTAGTTTGTGCTGCTGCTCTGTGCCGCTGACTTTTTTACTTTGGTTTAATCAGGATGATCTTATTTTATTTAGGAGGGTGGAGCTCCGTGTGTCTCCCTGTCCGCTGCTGAACCTCGCTGCGAGCTTTTATCCAGCAGATTTTAATCCAACACCACCGCCGGCTATTTTCCAAATCAAGCTGTTTGAAGGATTTCCGTCTTTTTACCGGCGCTGATGATTTTTGAGCACCAACATTAACACCGCTGACCCCTCGAGTGGAGAGTGAGCCACGTTTATAGTTTGATAGAAAAACTGTATGGAGTGAATTCGTATGACATCCATCTGAATACTGTAACGCTTAACCGATGGGCGTGGCTTCTTTTGCAGAGAAGGATGGGCTTCAGTCACAGTCACTGAACTGGACCTGTGGACTGTTTGTGCTCCTCACAAACTCTCATGTAACACTTGAACCTCATGGCTGAGGCCATAAACTCATCAGGAAGTGTTACTGACTCACGGTTTCCTGTACAGGAAGTCTTTTTGCGTCGCCCCCTGCTGGTCGTTAGAACGAATGCACCTTAACGCGCTTCAGCGTTGACTTTCCTACGGCCATGTTTTTTATGCTATGACGTCCGTGGTGATAATTTAGCATTTCAGCCTCTCGACCAAATCCGTGCACAAAGAAAACGTGACAGCGGCCACAAACGTGGAGTGCGAGCGTTTCTAAACGGTCTTTGGTCCGAAGTCAGAGCTCCATCAGCTCAGGTGGTTTATTAACCTTCAGTAAGGACGTCGAGAACCGAATCAAACTGTCTGAGCTTCCTCTTGATGCCTCATGAAATCATGACATCATCGAACACAAACTGTGAGTCCAAACCCCAAAAACCCGACTCAGACTGTTCAGCCTGATGAATGACTGAAAACTGCAACAAATCAGTCTGATTTTTGTCCCTCTGTCAGGTTAATTTCTAAGTTTCGGTCTCTGTGCTTCATGAAACGGTTGTAGCTACCTGATGAAACGAGCGCGTCTTCAGAGGAAAAAGACAAACTGTGGTATTCCATCACAGCCGACTGTCCTGCTGTTTAATGTTTCATATTTGTGGTTTTGACGGTTTTACTCGAGAGTCGATTTGATGGTTACGAGCAGAGTGCTGCAAACGTGTCTCCCATCAGTGTCACTATTTCCTGTCTCCCTCACACAGGAACCACCTTTATGTTTGAACTTCGTCTGAGCGGATGTCAAAGCCGAGTCTTAATGATGATGTGAATGTGCCTTATTTAATTTAAACCCAAATAAACAAGAATAAACCTGCGATTCAGACAAATGACATTTGGTGTTGTTTTTGTTTCTCAGTGTCGTTGAAGCCGGTCTCTGCTGCTTTTCTGTCATGTTCTCATTAAAATTAGCCGATAATCAAACCAGACGGGACTTCCTGGTCTGAGGGCCAGCCCCGGGGTCCAGTGTAATTATTTTGAATCATTCAGAGCTGCTCGAGCAGGTTTGGATGGTTGGCCTCAAATGTTTAAGGTGGAAATGAGCAGAATCGATTTAATCTGCAGAAAAAGAGTTGGAGATGACTAATGTGAGACTGAGGAATTGTTTGGTTGATGAATTTTAAAAAGCAGAGATGTTTTAAATGAAAGGTGGCAGCTGCACCAGTGTTTTTCATTTAGCAAATGGAACCAAGTTCAGCTTTTGGCACTTTGCACCAAATCATTTTCCTGCAAGTTGTTTCAACAGGTGTCGTTACAGCGATGAAGGGAACGGCTTTGAGCGGGGAGGTCGTTCTTTGGTTTCACGTGAAATCTGAGCTGCAGTGTTCAGGACAGCCGTGAGAAGAGCTGGCGACGTAAGTCTGACTTGACACCGCCACAGGAGGTTGGAGCGACTTGTTTCATACGCTGTGACGCAGATGTTTGAAGGATCTTTGAGGTGTTTGTGAGGTTCTGCCAGAAAAAGGTGGTTTGAGTGTTTTAACACAAAGAACAAAATGTTTCCAAGACTGCAAAGCGTCCAGACTTCCACTCATTTATCTTTGAAACAGTTGAAATTCAGAGACGTGCAGAACAAACAAAGCTAAATCTTCCAGCTGTTTGGGTTGATCACACACAGCACAGAGCGAAGGATGAGCCTTCGAGGCAGCACTCTTTCATTCAACTCCCTGAATTTGGTATTGATTAATGTTTGTTTAACAAAAGTTAAAATCAACACGTTGTGTTTCCTCTTCAGGATGATTCTAATCAGTCTTGTTGTTCCTCCAGTTGTGTCACCACACTGCGCAGTTTATCCAGCAGCACTGCACAGGAGAAAATATCAAGACTGTAATAATGAACAGAAACAGTAATCACATGTACTCAGTCACAGAGTAACTGAACTCACCTCCAGCTGATGGCCTCTGGAAGCAGTCGTAGGCCCGGCACTCGTTGATCAGCTGTCCCAGTTCTGCAGGACAGTCATCAGGAAGCGGCTCTTGATACTTCTCTTCATACACCTTCTGATAAATTTTTTCATCTGAAAAACCTACGAGACATTTGAAGACACGTCAGGAGGAGAAGTCGATGGAGAGGACTCCAAATCTTAGTTTAAATCTGCAGTGAGTGTAGTTTAGACACAAACCTTCAAAAGGATTCTTACAGGTTACAATTTCCCACAGGATGATTCCAAAACTGAAACAAGTTCAAAAGGAAATTTGATCATTTGACAAACCACAGCAGGTCTGAAATCAGTAAAGTGTTCTGAGGTCAGCCAGGAGCTGTTTTCACACAAACCCCCAACCAGAGGAGTCTCGCTCCGATGGCACATGTAAGTCACTTCTACATCAGCTTCACTTTCAGACCCACAAGCTAAGTCCATCTTTTAGAAAGTTTATGAATGAGGGCCTTTGAGCACACCTCTGTGGACCCACAGCCGTGGGGTCTCACCTGTACATCTCCCACTCTTTGCAGTAGCTGAAGCTGGCGTCGTGGAACTTCTCGGGACAGTGGTAGCACAGCGACCTCACGGCTCTGTCCTCCGTCTGCCTTTTCAGAGACGTCTCTGTTTTCGACAGCCTGAAACCTCCCAGCTGGAAACGACAACCAAACCGTCACATGAAGCAAATATGTTCAGCTGCAAGGAATCCCAGCATGCATTGCCTTCAGTACCTTGACGGTGTAGTCTTTAGTCACCAGGAACTTGCTGCTGTTGATGGACCCGTGAACCCTCCATTTTTCCTCTGTGTTGTGCAGTCTAAGATACGACAGGTAAAGTCATCATCACCAACATGACTCTATGAACGACACGGTCACTGTGAAGCTGCCCAACTCTAAAGAAGATGCAATGATTTGCAGACCTCAAACTTTACTCACAGAACTCAGAAAACATATCGAAGGTTTCAGCTGAGAAACTTTACAATGCAAAGAAAAAGTATTGGCTCCTTTTGAACTTGAGGGCAGGAACAGATCTCCTAAAAGTCGGGCCGTGTTTCCCGCTGTGTAGAGTTCCTCTTCTTTTAACAACAGCCTGTAACTTTGTGTGAACTGAGGCTGCCGTACTTCTGGGAGAGGAACACTCCCGGGTCTCCTTCGTTCTGTTTGGTTTCACGATGCTCCAGATGTTCTCAGCTGGTAGGCCGCGTCGCCACCTGCACTCTTCTACTGAGAAGCCGTGCTGTTGGAACGGATGCAGTCTGTGGTTCAGCATCATCCTGCAGAAACATAAAGGCCTTCCCTGGACGGAGCATATGTTGCTCTAAAGCCTGTATATACCTTTCAGCATTGATGGAGCCTCTCCAGATGTGCCAGCTGCCAGTTTCGTTGATACGATCCCCAACCCATCAGAGACTTTGAACGAAGCACTGATAACGAGCGGGATGGTCCCTCGCCTCTTCATTAACCCGATTAGGTGCAAAATGTTCCTCCATCTTTTCCTCGTAGCACCACTTACTGTTCCAGCCTCCAACTTTTTCTGTGTGCTGTTGTAGATAAAATAACTCTGACCCTGATGAGATCTGCAGATCGTTGCCTTCTGTCTTCATTTACATTTTACACAGGGTCCCAACTTGTTTGGAGTTTAGGTTAGAATCTGTAATAAAGCAGACACACTGACCGATAGAGTCCTCGTACTGCATCCAAACACATGTGAGCTTTCCTGATCCAGGTCAGAGTGAGGTCAGAGTCCAGAACCTGGCGAAGACTTCCTTTCTCACAGTACTCCATGATGATGAAGAACTGAGGCTTGGGTCCTACAGGCAGGCACAAGGACAAGTTATTACAGGTTTGTCACTGAGTGTATTTATCTGTGATGTTTTCACGTATTTATATGTGGGGATAGCGTGTAACAGACACTCTGGTCCACCGTGAGGATCCCCCCCTGACGTGGACACGCATGCTTCAGTTGATACTGATAGCAACACCGCAGGAGAAATGCCAGCACAGGCATCCAGTATCCGTAGTTTCAGGTGCTGCACATCTCGTATCTTCACACCATAGACAATTGCCTTCAGATGACCCTAAAGATAAAAGTCTAAGGGGGTGAGATCGGGAGACCTTGGGGGCCATTCAACTGGCCCACGACGACCAATCCACTTTCCAGGAAACTGTTCATCTAGGAATGCTCGGACCTGGCACCCATAATGTGGTGGTGCACTATCTTGCTGGAAGAACTCAGGGAATGTGCCAGCTTCAGTGCATGAAGAGGGAAACACATCATCATGTAGCAATTTCAAATATCCAGTGGCCTTGAGGTTTCCAATAAGTTGGATGTGTCACATGGCTACAGGGGGATCACACTCCTCAGCCTCCCTGGGAAAGTCTATGCCAGGGTGCTGGAAAGGAGAGTTTGTCCGTTAGTCGAACCTCGGATACAGGAGGAACAATGCGATTTTCGTCCTGGTCGCGGAACACTGGACCAGCTCTTTATCCTCTCGAGGATACTTGAGGGTGCATGGGAGTTTGCCCAACCAGTCTACATGTGTTTTATGGATTTGGAGAAGGCATTCGACCGTGTCCCTCGGGGTGTCCTGTGGGAGGTGTTGCGGGAGTATGGGGTGTCTGGCCCATTGCTACGGGCCATTCGTTCCCTATACAACCTTTGCAAGAGCTTGGCGCAGCCAAGTGGCGGAGGGCTTTCGCTTTGGTGGCCTCAGAATCTCATCTCTGATTTTTGCAGGTGATGTGGTTCTGTTGGCTTCATCGGGTGAGGGCCTCCAGCTCGCACTGGAACGGTTCGCAGTCGAGTGTGAAGCAGCGGGAATGAGGATCAGCACCTCCAAATCTGAGGCCATGGTTCTCAGCCGGAAAAGGGTGGAGTGCCCACTCCGGATTGGGGATGAGTTCCTGCCCCAAGTGGAGGAGTTCGAGTATCTCGGGGTCTTGTTCGCGAGTGATGGGAGAAGGGAGCCGGAGATCGACAGACTGATTGGTGCAGTGATGCAGACGCTGCACCGGTCCGTCGTGGTGAAGAGGGAGCTGAGTGTAAAAGTGAAGCTCTCAATTTACCGGTCGATCTACGTCCCTACCCTCACCTATGGCCACGAGCTGTGGGTAGTGACCAAAAGAACGAGATCGCGGATACAAGCTGCAGAAATGAGCTTCCTCCGAAGGGTGGCTGGCCTCTCCCTTAGAGATAGGGTGAGAAGTTCGGCCATCCGGGAGGGGCTCAGAGTAGAGCAGCTGCTGCTCCACATCGAAAGGAGCCAGCTGAGGTGGTTCGGGCATCTGACAAGGATGTCCCCTGGGCGCCTCCTGGGTGAGGTGTTCCAGGCATGTCCCACCGGGAGGAGGCCCCGGGGCAGACCCAGGACACGCTGGAGAGATTATATCTCTCGGCTGGCCTGGGAACGCCTTGGTATTCCCCCGGATAAGATGGAGGAGGTGGCTGGGGAGAGGGAGGTCTGGGCCTCTTTGCTTAGGCTGCTGCCCCCGCGACCCGGCCTCGGATAAAGCGGATGAAGATGGATGGATGGATGGGTGTCACATGGCCCTCTTCCTATTGAAAAAACAAAAGTTGTATCCAAGATGGCCGACTTCTAAATGGCCACCATGGTCACCACCCATCTTGAGGAGTTTGCCCCCTCACATATACTAATGTGCCACAAACAGGACTTTAATATCACCAACCATTCCCATGTTATTACGGTGTATCCATTTAAATGGCCCACCCTGTGGTTCAAGCCAAGAAATCACTGGTGACCAAGCAAGCTATGAAGTCCGTTCCTTCTGTGCCAGGTACGACTAAGCTGATGAAATGTGTTAGTATTGTCTGTCCGTTCCTGTTTTCACTTTAGGGTTAGCCCCTGCTGTGGATTTCTGTTTTCATCTGTCCTTCTTTCTTTTTTTGAACCCTTCTTATCTACGTGTAAAGTCTTGGCTGACGCTCTCGTTTTCATGCACTGCAGTTAATTTTTCAGGTTTGGCTCAAATACAAGTGCTCGTTCCAAAAAATATGCACCTCTGTGTTCACGCGCTCACCGTTCTCATCCTGGATGCAGATTCCAAACATTCGCAGGATGTTGGGCGACTCAAACTGCTTCATGGTGTCGACTTCCTTGTTGAAAATAGACTTCACGTCTCTGGATGTGGAGAAAATGTTTGATGGCAGTGAATGCAGCAGGACACAGAGAGCACTGGGAGCCCGAGCTGGAACAGCATATAAGTGAATGTGTGTGTTATTTTCTAATGGGAAGGACTATTTTCCTGTGTTTCTTCCCAGTATGGGGCTGAACTGTGGCACTGACCATGCACTGGTGTTCATGGGGTCGAGGTATCTCTTGATGGCCACTGGGAATCCCTGATATTCTCCTTTGTAGAGCTCGCAGCTCGCTGTTGTCTTGAAGGGCTTTTTGGGATGTTGATACGTCAGTTCATCTGGTTTAATCTGTCGCACAGCCACGCTGCTGAAACTGGGCTTATTCACTGTGAACAAAGAAGATAAAGACTCCAATGATAAATCCCACTTTCTCAACATAAGATGTGTGTTTTGTCAGTAAGTCACCATTCACAGACTTGTTTATGACACAACTCTGCGCAGGGCCGCTCAGCGATGTCGTACTCACACATCTGCACCACTTTGTCCAGCTGTCTCAGTATGGTGTTGGTTTTCTCCTGCTGCTCTTTCATGTAGTCCATCAGCACTGAAGAACAGAGAGAAACACAAACTCTGAGTCTGGTCCAAACGCTCTAACAGGATTTATTCTAAGTGTGGAAACACTGAGAGGAACAGAATCCGCTTTGGTGAACCAGGATCAAAACACTAAAGAGCTCTGCTTGAACGTCTCTAAAGACAAATTCAGTTTCTCCTCACATTTGGTCATCTCCGTGTCGTCCTCCTTCCCGTCCATTTCGTCTTCTGTCTCTCTCTGTCTAAACACCTCGTACAGCATCTTGCTCTGTTCTGATTGCAGAGCTAGACACAGGGCCTGGTAAGCATCGTTGAGCCGCTCGCTCACCGTATCAAACTCTTCTCCGTGGCTGCCCGATTTCAGGATGCGCTCCACCAAGTTGGCTGCCGTGTATTTTTCAATTAGCCTCTGTGTTGACTCCAGAGTTAGGATCAGCTCCTCGACGGCTTTCTTTACCTCTGGAGAGAACTCTGTGATGGACTTCACCACATCCTCGAGGGCTTTGACTCGGACCAAAATCCGCTGGCAGCGCTTTTTGTTGGCCTTCACGTTTTCAGCCAGGGTGTAAAT
This sequence comes from Rhamphochromis sp. 'chilingali', assembly GCF_963969265.1. NCBI lineage: Eukaryota > Metazoa > Chordata > Actinopteri > Cichliformes > Cichlidae > Rhamphochromis > Rhamphochromis sp. 'chilingali'. The sequence goes on from NC_137930.1 coordinate 2,274,595, forward strand.
CCCTGAGAAGGTGGACCAGATGGGCTCTAAAGTGTCCATGATGAGCTGAAGAGACAGAGAGGACAGTTTATAACAGGAAATGCAACACATCGCTCCCTCACCTAGGAAGTGATCGCTTGAATGTTTGGTGAAGTTAAATTGTAAAAAGCAACGGCAGAATTCAGGGTAATGTTCATCAAGGAAAGAGAGTTTTTTTGTCCTGTTTCTCCCCCAACCGGTCGCAGCAGATGGCCCCGCCCCTCCCTCAGCCTGGTTCTGCTGGAGGTTTCTTCCTGTTAAAAGAGTTTTTCCTTCCTGCTGTTGCTAAATGGTCAAACAGCTGTGCAGATGTAAGAAAACCCTCATCATTGAGACTAAAGATGAAAAATCTGTCTTCTGTTTAACTCTGTGTATGCATAGAAAATAAAAACCTTTTTAAACCTTTTTTTGTTCAGCACTAACAGCTTTTAATCAGTCAGTGTTTAACTGGTGATTCTCCACATTTAGTTTTAACTCTTGATGAACACTCGTGGCTCTCTTCTCATTCCCTGCGACACGGCTTCAGCTTCAGAGCCAGAGTTTCTCAACAGGAAGACAGTCTGCAAGCTAAACTACGAAACAGGATGTGAATGAAACACAATTACCAACACGCACAATACAAGGAAACACAAAGGGAGGAGGACATCAGCCTCAAAAAGACCCACCGAGAAATGATTTTTCTAATCAAAGTCCAAGTAGCTCAAAACCAGGGACCATGACAAGGTTCACATGATGTAGAAAGCAGTAGTTTATACCTCCATGCTCTGTTTATCGGTTCTTTCTTTATGTTTGCCCGGCCTCCCCGCGCACTGACAACGCTCCATCGGTTTTATTTTGGTAAGTGTTCAGTTTTACTTTCCCCGGTCTTGTTCCCTGATGTTCCCTTTCTCCCTAGTTTGCTTGTTTGTGTTAATAGCACGTTTCTCTGTAGCTACCCTGTTACCAGCGTTATCCCAGCCTTTGTTATGTGTCTGCCTCAGCTTCAGTGATTACCTCGCCTAGAATAAAAAGCCATTTTCAGTTGATGCCTGCTCGCCCATCAGTCTGCATTTGGGGTCCTCATCCACCATCTAACCTGACACCTTTCCTCTCAAAGGAAAAGTCTGAAATTAAAGTCTCAGCATCATAACCGCTCATGGGTGTATCCTCTGCAGCTACCTCTCAAACACAAAACCTCAGAAAACCTCCACAGGTGATCCACACACAAAAAAATCACCAAGCTCAGGAAATCAGGAAACTTTTTAGGTGAATTTTCAAACGAGTGTCTTAACTGAGTCATCAAATGAAAAAGACCAGCTGTGAGCAAAGAGGAGAAGCAGGAGAAAGACGGTTTACCTGTCAGGTAAAGTCTGCTCTTCTTCACACGGCAGTCTGCTGTTGGAGCAGACTATTCAGCCTGCTGCTCTGCCTCTTTGCTTTCTGTTCCTGTCTGTCAGTTAAAGGCCACGCCCCCAACAGTCAGTTTTATCCAGGAAGCAGAAACTGTGCATAGCTGCACACACACTTCCTCAGTTTTCCATCATGGAAGTGTGTGCATGACACAGGAGGGACATTTTTGACTCGTTTATCAGACCTTCAGTGTGGCTGAATCCAAACAGCTCTGCCAAAACAGAAACCAGACAAAAGCTTCTTCCCCATCTGTCAGTGTGAACGAGTAGATTCACTCTCACTGAAACATTTCTGAACCAAATCTGAATCTGCAACGATGCAGGGGTGCTCTACACTTCCACGTGCATTCATACATACACGTGTAGAGTATCTATGTGTAGTATTTTGCAAGGAAACAGTATTTTACTTCTAAAAAAACTCCACTGCAAGTATAGACTGTATATAAAAGAAGTGAGGCAGATGCAGAAAGGCCTTAACCCTCAAAATGTCCTCCTGATTTCCATACACCTGTGGTCCTCAGGGGACAAAAATGTCCCCATCTGGTTTGATTGATACTTAATTAATATGAAGTGGATTTCCCCCCACTTTTAATTAAAACTTAATTCAAACATTTTTAAACATTTTTTTTATTCCATTTCAAATTTAAATCTGATAAAAACCTCATAAAAATGAATTTTTTCTTTGTTTTCGGGTAAACAATAAATGAAATCATCAGTTATCATGAGGATCGTTTCACAACCAGAGTTGGCTGCTTTAACAGATGGTCACAGACGGCTTTATGTCAAAGTTAATTTAGAAAGCTGTTTTTAAACTACTTCAAGTTTTTTACTGGCAGCACATAATCACACCTGTGGTCCTCAGGGCTCAAAAATGACCCCGTTTGCTTTGAAGCAACAAGTATAAAATATCATCCATCTCTGTGTTTCAAGGTTTTATTCAACTTTATTCCAACTCATTGCCTGACAGTTTTCTATATTTTGGCATGGTAGGAGGGCATGAGTCTGAGTGAAGGCAAACTTTCATGAGGACAAAGGCGTGTCCATATTTGACCCAAGTGCAGGAGGAAGCTCAGGTTTATTCCTCTGCACTGGTCCCATCATGGACAGCATTCTTTCTGCAGTTGCAGGCCAAGGGTCATATACAGTAAACAAGCTGTTACAGGTGATTGTTTTCTTTTGGAAACCTGCAATGTTAGGGACAACTCGTGTCCTGACTGCAGGACAGACGGTTTGCCATCGCACACGAGCATGTTCCATGTACAGCTGGACCTGCATCACATGCTGCCCATGTTTTTGTCTCAAAGTTCCCTGGTTTACTTGGATGTTCTGTTGGAGGGGACAGAGTCCTCTGAAGGGGACTTGGTGCTCATACAGTCACATCAGTACCAGGATCTTACATCACAGCAGGAGGAACACCCACTTGTGTTTCAAGTCAAGTCAACACCAACACACATCATACACCTCAAATGGGAGCACGTTTGTGTCATGAACGACGATCATCTATTGTGTCTTTATCAAGAAATTATGTCCTTTTTGTGCTTCTATGATTAATCTTGTGTCAGCATGAAAACTTCTCTACCAGACTCAGGATGTCATAAACTGGCTGTAGCGACTCTACTGGATGCACGGCAGTAAGAATCAACACACCCACATATGCCTACAGCTGCATTCGGTCCATTTTTCTTCCTCTCTTGTTGTCCCTCCTTGTTCGTCATCGAGTTGGCTGTAGAGCAGGTCATCTGCTAATTGGATGGTTGTTGGTTCAATCTCTGTGTGCTCTAGTCTGGAGTTCTTACCAAGGTGTCCTTGGGCAAGTTACTGAACCACCAACTTGGTCTCTGATGCATCCATTGGCATGTGAACGTTAAAAAGCAGAATACAAGCAGAATACACTGTGTATAATGCTTTCAGTACTCGAGTAGAAAAGCCACTGAAGGAGTATGGGACCTGGCACATGTGCTTGGACTGTGCTAGATCATCTTTCATGAGGCACATGAGAGAGTCAGGCATCGTCTGTCACTGGGAAGGTTAGAAGACCAGATCAGTGTTTCTGTCACGGGGGTGGAACGGACTCAGGCGCAGACTGAGGTAGCACAGTTCAACGACACTTTTTTAATCACACTGGTGCGCTATATACACGTGAAGGGAGGGGGGAAACACGAGGGTCCCGGGGATCAATAGGCTGGGGAGACACACTTCTTCGCACTCGCTCTGCTCCTCATCCAAACAGTCTCCACGCAAGCAGCTCAGCTCACTCTCCTACTCACGGGGTCCAGGAGTCACAAAAGGGCTGATCCAGGTAAACGAGAGTTACTCAATATTCCAGCGACGAATAGCTCAGAGCCCCAGCCTTAAGAGCCAGAGAACTGCAATTCGCTCGAGATCAGCTGCAGGTGCGTGGGCCAAGGGCAGGAGCCCAATCAGAGCTCCGCCCAGGCAGACAGGTAGGAGAGAGAGAGCGAGAGAAAAACAACAAACACTTGTGGCCACACTGGGCTGGCCGGGGACCATGACAGTTTTCCTCACATTACTGCAAATATTCCTCTGTCTCAGCTGATTCCTCTTTCTTGCTTGATTCTTTGTCTTCATCATAATTGAAATGGATGATGTGTAGTCCTCTGACACATCTTCTATTTCAGTTTCACATTCTGAAAATTCAAGAAACTTCAAGAAGCCCAATCATGTTCTTTGATTTCTCCAGTGCCTTCAACACTATTCTTCCCTCGGTTCTAAAGGACAAGCTGGAGAACTCTGGAGTGGACCATCACCTCACTACCTGGATCCTGGACTACCTCACCGACCGACCACAGTATGTGAGGACTCAGGGCTGTGTGTCGGACAGGGTCGTCTGCAGTACGGGGGCCCCACAGGGAACGGTTCTGGCTCCGTTCCTCTTCACCATCTACACTGCAGACTTCTCCCACAATTCCACCCAGTGCTTCCTGCAGAAGTTCTCTGATGACTCTGCAATAGTCGGCCTCATCACTGATGGGGACGACAAGGAGTACAGAGGTCTGACCCAAGACTTTGTGGACTGGTGCCAGCTGAACTACCTCCAGATCAACGCCAGTAAAACCAAGGAACTGGTGGTAGACTTCCGCAGGCACAAGCATTCTCCACTGCAACCACTGAACATCCAGGGTATGGACATTGAGGCTGTGGACAGCTACAGGTACCTTGGTGTTCATCTGAACAAAAGACTGGACTGGACTCATAACTCAGACGCCCTCTACAGGAAAGGGCAGAGCAGGCTGTACCTGCTGCGGAGACTCAGGTCGTTTGGAGTGGAGGGCCCACTCCTGAAGACCTTCTATGACTCTGTGGTGGCTTCTGCTATCTTTTATGGTGTGGTCTGCTGGGGCGGCAGCATCTCTGCTGGGGACAGGAAGAGACTGAACAGGGTGATCCGAAGGGCCAGCTCTGTTCTAGGATGCCCTCTGGACCCAGTGGAGGTGGTGAGTGACAGGAGAACGGCGGCTAAGCTGTCATCCCTGTTGGACAACATCTCCCACCCCATGCAGCAGACTGTGACAGCACTGAGCAGCTCCTTCAGTGGGAGACTGCGGCACCCACGGTGTGGGACGGAGAGATTTCGCAGGTCTTTCCTCCCCACTGCTGTCAGACTCCATAATAAAGACTTTAACTGATCAAGCACACACATCCATACATATGCAATAATACTAAGTGCAATAATCCTTTCTGTCATCGTTGTATTTTTACTCAGTTGTATATAGCATTCGTATTCTATTTTTATCTTATTGTATATTTATTTTATTTTATTCTACTGTATATAGTATTTTATTTTATTCTATTCTGTACAGTTGTGTACTGTATTTATTCTTATTGTATTCTAATTTTTGCGTCATAACTTTTGCACTGTCCACTTCCTGCTGTGACAAAACAAATTTCCCACGTGTGGGACTAATAAAGGTTATCTTATCTTATCTTATCTTATCACTTTCTCTCCAAGATCCTCAGACTACCATGTCCTGGATGCCTGAGAACCTACTTGAACATAGTTCAGATTCTTCATCACTTTTCTTCACTTCATAGCCTTCTTCCACTTCTGCAGGTGGCTGATGTGCTTTTTCAGAGAAAGGGTAGCATGTGCTCTAAATATTGACAATATTTTCTATATCTTCTAACCCTGGATCTTCCTGAACATTGATTCTCCCTCCTCATTATACTAGAGGACAATATGTGCTTTGTCCTACTGGTCATTGCTTTGCACAACATGGTAAAAAAAAGTATGCTCATCAAAGTATGCAAATCTCCAGTGCAATGGAGGCTTGTGAGCTACTTTCTGTGTATGTATTATTGTAGAGTCGACCTTACAGTACGAAGCACCTTGATGCGACTGTTATTGTGTTATATTATTCAACCTTTCAGGTTTGTCCTGGCAGGCTCAGGAAAGCCAGCAGGCTGCCCTGAGTATCCTCTACTTAACTCAAGTGACTCCTGGAGGCAGGCGAGGTTTGCATGAAATAAAAAGCTTTTTGTCTGTTGAGGTCATTTTGTTTAATAGTAACAACAGAAATCCCTCTGGTGTCTTTTCATGAAGACGTTTAAGTGCCGGGCTCGGGTGTGGCTGTGCAGTGTGCTGCTTCTGGGACATAGTGACTCATGCAGGCGTGTTAACCACGGTCGCTTAGCTGGGAGACATAAACAGGAAGCAGGAGCTACTTTCGTTTTCTTGTGGTGCTCTGACAGCAAACTCCTGTGAAGAAGAGCAACTTTAACTCAGAGGTAAACGGTTTTTCTGCATTTTTCTGCTCTTTGCTCACAGCTGGTCTGTTTTTGGACAGTACTCCCCGGATTATGGCGTTTTGCTGTTTGTTTGTTTCAGCCTCTCTCAGTGAAACAGAGGAAAGCACGAAGCCAGAAAGCTCGTGTTTGGTGAAAAAGCGTTTGTCCGTATTTAAACCGCAGAAAGTGGCTTGTTGGCCTTTAATATGCGATGTATTCCGAGCTGAACTGGGACAAAAAAATCCGCGCTGGTGTTTTTGCTCCACGTGGCACAGGGTGACGTAACAAACCAGCAGCTGGATGCTGACGTCTTAACGCTGCTCGCCTGTGGAGCTGAAGGTTGAGGGTTCGACTCCTGACTGTGTTTTACACACTTCATTCTGTTTGCTCACCACGTTACTTTCACCTCCCTCGCCTCTTCCTCACTTCTCCACAGCTGGAGCAGCTACAGCCTGCTGTGACTGGGAGGCCCGGTTACTGGTTGTTGCCAGCTGTTACTGGTTGTTTCTTTTCCTGCTGATCGCGGTGCAGCAGCTAACGGCCGCTAACCTGTCATTCATTCCACACATTCTCAGCATCTATTTTTAGTTTCTATTGTTTTCTCTCAGATTATCAGCTCCATCTTTTCGCCACTTCTTTTGCGAGTGAGTGCACAGCGAAGTTAGGGGTGGGGTCTGTCACATAAAAGAGATTTCATAGGACAATCCAGTGTCAGTAATGAAAATGAACCAACGGGATGCTGTTAGGTGCCCGGTATGCCACATTACCAGTTGAGCTCTGAATGTTTCCCTCATGAATGATATCAGTTCATCTGAGCTCCAAACATTATTCCTGTGAGCAGACGCTGCAATCAGTGTTTGGCAAAGTCACTTTTAAATGTGTTTATTTATCCAGTTAAAGTCTGTAAAGTCTCACTGACATTAAAATGTCTTTCTTAAGAGAGACGTGGCCAAGAGGGCTGCAGAAACTGCAGCAAGTCTAACAACAGTTCTGTAAAGATATTTTAATCCGCCAAAAAGAACCAGGGTGGTTATAATGTAGGTGAAATAACACAGTCATTGTAAAAAAACTAAGGTCATTTCTTTATAACCCCTTTGTAAATCCTGTTCACTAAACTCTACTTACCAAGTAAACACATTACAGATAAAACCTCTGGGACCCCGCGACAGGTGAAAATCCATCAAGTAGAAACCATATGTTAATTTTATTATTTGTAAGCCATAAAAACCCTCTCCACACTCTTAAAAACCCTAATATGTCCCTGTTATTAGTTTTTTAGACTATAAAATGCTTATTTTATCACAAAAATAATTACATTTTAAAAAGGTAAAAGTACCCAGGCCTCCGGGCCACAGAAACCTGGGATATAAGGACATTTCTGCTGCAGCCTATAAATTTACAAGTTCAAGTTCAAAGTTTATTCACCACATGCAGTGGCAGGTTGCCCTGCAGTGGAATGAACCCGCCCCCCCGACCTTACACACACAACACAGACATCACATGGGGATACAAGTCAGAGAATGGTTGCATTACAGAAAACCACTGAAATGTACACTACAATGCAGGGCTGGACTGGGACAAAAAATCAGCCCGGGCATTTTGACTAGAGACCGGCCCACCAAAAATGTGACGTCATTCAGGGGTAAAACCGCAAAGGATTCTGGGAACTTGTGGCAAGAGGTACTAGCACACGCAGGCTTTCAATTGAACTCAGTTACACAGCGATAAAAAGAAACACAAAAAATGGCAAGAAGCTGTTGTATTATTAACTGCAATAGTGATTGCTCGTATTTAAATTGCTATGAGTAACTTGTTGGGCTATAATATGTGAAACATATGTCAAATGCATCCCTCATGGATGACATAAAGTCATCTCTCCATCTCTCCATAGACTTCTCCACTTTTGATAAATCAGCCTGGTGCAACATGTAAGGATTGGCACAATTTGTTAAGATTTTGAAGAGTTTGAGAAACTAACCTTAAGCATAAAATAAAATTTACTATCAGTAACTTCATAGCACCCGCCCAGCAGTATATAAACTCCGTCATGCTAGCTAGTAGCAGTACCAGTTATTCTAAGCGACTGTAAAAAGTCAGCACAACGAAAACAAACTACAACTAAACTTGGTTTATATCTGACACAGATAGACAGCAGGGCCCTATTTCAGGAAGCCGGTTTAGAAAACTCAGAGTGAAAAACGATACTCAGGGTTGAGTAACCCCGAACTGTCCAACTCGGAATATTCGGTTTCAGAAAGGCTGATAACAATTAGTTCAGTCAACGCGGAGTTGCTTTAACCCCAAATTAAGCGCGCGCACGAGGATACATAAAGCCCTGATAAGCGGAGCACAGATTAAGCGAGTCACCATGGAGACGGAGGGAAAGAAGGCGCGGTCAATGTATTTTACAGCACTTGAGGCCGAAATTCTGATGGCAGCATATGCCGATAACATGCAAATTCCGCGGAAAAAAGTAACACAGGCTCAGCTGCAAAAGAAAGGGAGCATGCATGGCAAAACATAGCCGACAGAGTCAATGCGTGAGTGTTAATTTAAACATTGATCGAGGGATTTCCACCCATTTAACACGTTATTTTATTATATTTTATTTTATTTTTTATTTTATACATTTTATTTTGTGATGTGGTGTGAGCGCAGGTGCAACCCAACAGGCCCCAAACGTTCCTGGCAGCAAGTAAAAATGAAATATAAAAATATAGTCCAAACAGGTAAGGTGTAATTGTATTATGAGCCATAGTGCTTGGTCTGTTTGTCCGATGTAAATCAATTGCAGTTAGAGGCTACATTAATTTCCCCTCTGTAAGCACTTATTGAAATTATCTGAGCACATTACAAGTACATATTTGCTTACTCTGTATGCTCAAATGTGACCCGTTATAGCCAACAGAAAAAAAGCGGAGGCCCGAAAAACAGGTGGAGGTCCTCCACCACCACCACTCACAGAGCCTGGCCACTTGGCTTCCACATTTGTGATAATGTTGGCAGCATCACATATGATCTTCACAGTGCAGAGAACACAAATTAGCATCCATTACTATAATGAAATAATTTGTTAGTTTGAAATGCTACAGGGAACTATGTACCTGTACATTAATGCTGTGGAAAGACTTCCTGTTCACATAGTCTCCTTCATTTACTGAAGGAGCAATGATTGGAATGTGAGTGCCATCTATACAGCCAATCACGCCTGGGAACCGTGAAAATAAATGTAAAATTTAAGTAGTAGTTCAAATATCACCACATCATGAATTAAGTTTTGGTCATCCTGATACCTGCAATTTTGTGGCATCCCTCTTTGATAAATCTTGTGGGTCTATGACCGGGGAACACCACAAACGAGTACAGGAGACGTTTCAGTGCAACTGTAACATTCCTGACTGCCCGACAGACGGTAGCCTTGGAAACGTGCTCAGCGTCATCGATATTATACAGAAAGCTCCCGTTTGCAAGAAACCGAAGTGCGATACAAATAATATGTACAGAACTGAGAGGATGTCCGCGATGTGTCACATGAGCAATATTAGGCCTGAGGATGTTATTCAAATAAATTATAGATTGTGCTGAAAAACGGTAACGTTCACACAGGAAATCATCAGGAAATGATAAAATGTCCAAACGCGCTCTGATCACTCTCTCCCGGCGGAGAGCTCTGCGGAGAATTTGGGCTTCAACATCTACTGGCTCTTCAAGGAAGGGGCACGCCATGTCTGACACTTCCTACTGTCAGGTTTCTGACAAAGAGGCGGAGACAGTCAGGGTTAGTTGAAGTAAACCTGCTAGGGGGCAGGTTTACTTCATGGAGTGTGTCGTCATAGTAACTCACTCAGAATTAATCTAAACTCGCTTTGTGAAACCGAAAACCCAGAGTTTCCGTTAACTCAGGGTATACTTACTCAGAGTTTGCACTAAACCGGCTTCCTGAAACAGGGCCCAGGTCATAACTTCTTACCTGAAGTTCAGTTCCTCTGCCACTATGACCGGCGGCCGCCTCGGTCTCTCCTCCTCTTGCCTCCCCTTTCCCTTATCCACCTGCTGGCCTCCACCACTTGCTGATGTTGCTAAATCTGTGGAAGCTATGCCATAGCTACCGCCAAACAATTCAGTTATTTTTACACATTTGGCAGCGTCTGCCTGAAGGGCTTGTTTCTTTTTGGCCCTAATTTTTTCTGCACCTCCTTTCCTTTTTTTGTTCTCCATTTTCTTTAGTTTGTCTATAAGATTGCTAAACAAGGGGGAGGGTGCATCCGACCTCCTCGGCTGTAATTGGTCCAGCCCAGAGTCGATCATGACCAATTGGCCAATCCAACACCTTTCATTATTTATACCCTTCCAAAAAAAAATCGATCGGCCCATAAAAACAAAAAATCGCCAGCGGCCCACCGGGCAGATGCCAGAAACCTCGGGCATACCCGATGGCCAGTCCAGCTGCGCTACAATGGGAAAGTACAAGAGGAAAAAAAGAGACCTCTGCTCATGCTGGGCTATAGGAGGACAGCATGAGAACAGGAAACAAAATAACTCCTCTGCACAGAAAAGCACATAAATGTCCACAGTACAACATTATGGAGCACGTGACCAGCAACAGGGTTGGGTAGGGGGTAAGGAGTTCACCCAGGCAACACAGCAGCCATCCTGCCACTGCGCCGACTCTCCAGCGCGGGCTCAGACCCGCCTCGTGTTCCCAGGAGGCAACAAGCATCGAAGGCATTGGAAGGGGAGGGGGGATATGTGAGTGCTTATCAGTGTAAGTGTGTGTGTGTGCGTGTCCATAGTTCAGCTGAGACAGTGTCCTTCGCCCTATCAGGCTAATTAAACAGTCTGCTAGCCAACCCAGGTGGCCTTGCATGGGATGGGAAGAATAGTCATCACACAGACGTTATCAGGGAGTTGTTGTTCGGCTCCAGCCTTGGGCCTGAGCAGCTGGCGCCGTGGTGTCCGCATGTTGATGTTGTTGATTTTTCTTTTATGTGAGCAGCTGAGAATTTCAAGCTACTCTTTAACACTCTGACACTGGTCTCTCAATCTCCCGTTGTAGAGCTGCGAGCCTCCCCATGATGGTATCAAACTTCTGGTCCGTGGTGTTGTCATTCTTGTGATTCTGAGACCTCACAACTGCAGTGAGCCGTTCTGCGATGTGATCCAACTTTCGCTCAAGGGTCTCATTTTGAGCAGGCCTCTCTTTGATGTATCCCATCAAACGCTCAATGGTGTTATTTTGAGTCTTAACGGCAGCTGTAAGCGTCTCCAAGGTGTTACCCATGCTGGGTTCGTTGTGAGAGGTCGCGCCTCGTCCCATCGCTTCAATCCCAGCGGGCAGCCTTGGGGGGGTTTGAACAGCCGGTTCCGCTCTCTTATTTCTCCGATAGGTCAGGGCCAAGCCAGCTCCGATCAACAAGAACCCTGTTATCATGGTTCCGAATAGGTAGATATCTTCAGCGTCCTCGATCGACAGTCCCGCCAGACACAAGATCCTCCAGGTCTGCCACCCATCCATCGTGTATCCGGCAGGGAAAGTCCCTCCAGGGCACTCAGGCTCTCCCGAGCCCAGACTTCTCGTTGAGAAAAGGGTGTCAATAGCATTCAGAGAACAGTTGATCAAATCCATAATTCTTTTAGGTTTTAGAGAACGACAGTGACAGACTGTTCCAGGGAAACTAATGCACACGAGACAAGACAAGGACACAAGAGGCTAAGCAGGGAAGATAAGGGGAAGGAGGAGAGGAGAAAAAGTGCGACCGCCTTCGCTGAGAGCCAAACGAGCCAAACAGATAAATTCATGATGTAGCGAGTCCACAAAAGCCAAATCTGTGTGGTCTTTGTGTGTGGATCAACACTGGAGAGTAATCCAAGGTCTTGATTTGTCTTTGAGAGGTAGCTGCAAAGACATGAAGGCGTGATGCCAAAGATGAAGGAGCAACAAACTAAGACTTACTGAGACGTGAGAGGAAGGACTAAAAACCTACTTGGTTACACACCATGTAATATTGTCATAGTTGCTGGCTTTGGTCCCAGGCTTTCAGCTACGAGTTTGACTCAAAAGTATCTTTCCTTTTCACAAGTGAGGAGAGAGTGGAGCTGGAGACAGATGGGTTGGTGAGGGGTCTGCAGGACTAAGTGGGTGAGGAGCTCTGAGCAGCTCAGAGCAGAGACACGACTCTTTCACATTAACAGAAGCCAGTTGAGTTCAGTAGGACGCCTCCTGAGCATTGAAGCATTGATGGATGTGCTTTGATTTGTTGCATTTTTCCTGTTATAAACTGTCCTCTCTGTCTCTTCAGCTCATCATGGAAACAGTAAAGCCCTTCTTTTCTGCTGCCACAAACATCTACAAGCTGGCTAAAAAGGTGAAGGCCAACAAAAAGCGCTGCCAGCGGATTTCGGTCCGAGTCAAAGCCCTCGAGGATGTGGTGAAGTCCATCACAGAGTTCTCTCCAGAGGTAAAGAAAGCCGTCGAGGAGCTGATCCTAACTCTGGAGTCAACACAGAGGCTAATTGAAAAATACACGGCAGCCAACTTGGTGGAGCGCATCCTGAAATCGGGCAGCCACGGAGAAGAGTTTGATACGGTGAGCGAGCGGCTCAACGATGCTTACCAGGCCCTGTGTCTAGCTCTGCAATCAGAACAGAGCAAGATGCTGTACGAGGTGTTTAGACAGAGAGAGACAGAAGACGAAATGGACGGGAAGGAGGACGACACGGAGATGACCAAATGTGAGGAGAAACTGAATTTGTCTTTAGAGACGTTCAAGCAGAGCTCTTTAGTGTTTTGATCCTGGTTCACCAAAGCGGATTCTGTTCCTCTCAGTGTTTCCACACTTAGAATAAATCCTGTTAGAGCGTTTGGACCAGACTCAGAGTTTGTGTTTCTCTCTGTTCTTCAGTGCTGATGGACTACATGAAAGAGCAGCAGGAGAAAACCAACACCATACTGAGACAGCTGGACAAAGTGGTGCAGATGTGTGAGTACGACATCGCTGAGCGGCCCTGCGCAGAGTTGTGTCATAAACAAGTCTGTGAATGGTGACTTACTGACAAAACACACATCTTATGTTGAGAAAGTGGGATTTATCATTGGAGTCTTTATCTTCTTTGTTCACAGTGAATAAGCCCAGTTTCAGCAGCGTGGCTGTGCGACAGATTAAACCAGATGAACTGAAGTATCAACATCCCAAAAAGCCCTTCAAGACAACAGCGAGCTGCGAGCTCTACAAAGGAGAATATCAGGGATTCCCAGTGGCCATCAAGAGATACCTCGACCCCATGAACACCAGTGCACGGTCAGTGCCACAGTTCAGCCCCATACTGGGAAGAAACACAGGAAAATAGTCCTTCCCATTAGAAAATAACACACACATTCACTTATATGCTGTTCCAGCTCAGGCTCCCAGTGCTCTCTGTGTCCTGCTGTATTCACTGCCATCAAACATTTTCTCCACATCCAGAGACGTGAAGTCTATTTTCAACAAGGAAGTCGACACCATGAAGCAGTTTGAGTCGCCCAACATCCTGCGAATGTTTGGAATCTGCATCCAGGATGAGAACGGTGAGCGCGTGAACACAGAGGTCTGCGTGTCCACGTCGGGGGGGGGGGGGGGGATCCTCACGGTGGACCAGAGTGTCTGTTACACGCTATCCCCACATATAAATACGTGAAAACATCACAGATAAATACACTCAGTGACAAACCTGTAATAACTTGTCCTTGTGCCTGCCTGTAGGACCCAAGCCTCAGTTCTTCATCATCATGGAGTACTGTGAGAAAGGAAGTCTTCGCCAGGTTCTGGACTCTGACCTCACTCTGACCTGGATCAGGAAAGCTCACATGTGTTTGGATGCAGCACGAGGACTCTATCGGTCAGTGTGTCTGCTTTATTACAGATTCTAACCTAAACTCCAAACAAGTTGGGACCCTGTGTAAAATGTAAATGAAGACAGAAGGCAACGATCTGCAGATCTCATCAGGGTCAGAGTTATTTTATCTACAACAGCACACAGAAAAAGTTGGAGGCTGGAACAGTAAGTGGTGCTACGAGGAAAAGATGGAGGAACATTTTGCACCTAATCGGGTTAATGAAGAGGCGAGGGACCATCCCGCTCGTTATCAGTGCTTCGTTCAAAGTCTCTGATGGGTTGGGGATCGTATCAACGAAACTGGCAGCTGGCACATCTGGAGAGGCTCCATCAATGCTGAAAGGTATATACAGGCTTTAGAGCAACATATGCTCCGTCCAGGGAAGGCCTTTATGTTTCTGCAGGATGATGCTGAACCACAGACTGCATCCGTTCCAACAGCACGGCTTCTCAGTAGAAGAGTGCAGGTGGCGACGCGGCCTACCAGCTGAGAACATCTGGAGCATCGTGAAACCAAACACAGAACGAAGGAGACCCGGGAGTGTTCCTCTCCCAGAAGTACGGCAGCCTCAGTTCACACAAAGTTACAGGCTGTTGTTAAAAGAAGAGGAACTCTACACAGCGGGAAACACGGCCCGACTTTTAGGAGATATGTTCCTGCCCTCAAGTTCAAAAGGAGCCAATACTTTTTCTTTGCATTGTAAAGTTTCTCAGCTGAAACCTTCGATATGTTTTCTGAGTTCTGTGAGTAAAGTTTGAGGTCTGCAAATCATTGCATCTTCTTTAGAGTTGGGCAGCTTCACAGTGACCGTGTCGTTCATAGAGTCATGTTGGTGATGATGACTTTACCTGTCGTATCTTAGACTGCACAACACAGAGGAAAAATGGAGGGTTCACGGGTCCATCAACAGCAGCAAGTTCCTGGTGACTAAAGACTACACCGTCAAGGTACTGAAGGCAATGCATGCTGGGATTCCTTGCAGCTGAACATATTTGCTTCATGTGACGGTTTGGTTGTCGTTTCCAGCTGGGAGGTTTCAGGCTGTCGAAAACAGAGACGTCTCTGAAAAGGCAGACGGAGGACAGAGCCGTGAGGTCGCTGTGCTACCACTGTCCCGAGAAGTTCCACGACGCCAGCTTCAGCTACTGCAAAGAGTGGGAGATGTACAGGTGAGACCCCACGGCTGTGGGTCCACAGAGGTGTGCTCAAAGGCCCTCAATCATAAACTTTCTAAAAGATGGACTTAGCTTGTGGGTCTGAAAGTGAAGCTGATGTAGAAGTGACTTACATGTGCCATCGGAGCGAGACTCCTCTGGTTGGGGGTTTGTGTGAAAACAGCTCCTGGCTGACCTCAGAACACTTTACTGATTTCAGACCTGCTGTGGTTTGTCAAATGATCAAATTTCCTTTTGAACTTGTTTCAGTTTTGGAATCATCCTGTGGGAAATTGTAACCTGTAAGAATCCTTTTGAAGGTTTGTGTCTAAACTACACTCACTGCAGATTTAAACTAAGATTTGGAGTCCTCTCCATCGACTTCTCCTCCTGACGTGTCTTCAAATGTCTCGTAGGTTTTTCAGATGAAAAAATTTATCAGAAGGTGTATGAAGAGAAGTATCAAGAGCCGCTTCCTGATGACTGTCCTGCAGAACTGGGACAGCTGATCAACGAGTGCCGGGCCTACGACTGCTTCCAGAGGCCATCAGCTGGAGGTGAGTTCAGTTACTCTGTGACTGAGTACATGTGATTACTGTCACGGTGAGACTGAAGTTTCTGTTCATTATTACAGTCTTGATATTTTCTCCTGTGCAGTGCTGCTGGATAAACTGCGCAGTGTGGTGACACAACTGGAGGAACAACAAGACTGATTAGAATCATCCTGAAGAGGAAACACAACTCGGAATAAAACAGGAAGATAACTGTCAGGATCCGTGGGCGTTGACGTTAATATTTTAGTTTTTCTCATTATTGTATTTTCTACATATTCTGTTCTTTATCTGGAGTGCCAGAAAGCACTCTTGCCTTCATTCCACAAATGAAGGCAAGAAGCCTTCATGTCCCCAATGTTTTATTAGCTCTAAACCAGTGTTGGTCAAGTTACTTGAAAAAAGTAATCAGTAACCAATTACTGATTACTTCCTCAAAAAGGTAATCCCATTACTTTACTGATTACTTATTTTCAAAAGTAATTAATTACTTAGTTACTTTTTAAAAACACGATTTACAACCTGAATAGGTAATGAAGCGATAGATCTTTCAGCCCAATTCTACTTTTTCTGCATAATCCATCATACAAAATGTAATCAAATGGAAAAGTCTCTTTTTAAAACTTGTTTTATTAGTTTTAATCTTTTAACTTTATGCATCAAGCAAAAATTTAATTATATGCAACATTCTCTGCACGCTCATACTCTCTGCCGCACTCGACATATGATCCATTGTTGATCTGCACACAGCTGTTGTCACGAACGTCGCACTCGCTTACGTCACTGTCATGAGACATTCTCGCAAAAAAACGACGGTTTTAGTAACGCAGCGTTCCTACGGAAAAGTAACGGTAATGTAATTACCGATTTTGTAATAGTAATCCCTTACTTTACTCGTTACTTGAAAAAAGTAATCAGATTACAGTAACGCGTTGCCCATCTCTGCTCTAAACAGAGCGTCCAGGCCAAATCCCCGCCCCTCACTCACCCCGCCTCCAATGTTATTTTAAGGATGTTGAATTGTACATAAAATCAATATCAGACTCCACCAGCAAAAAGTCTCTCAAAACACAACATATATGTGAATTTTTTGTGAATCGTTTTTTTACCCCTGGTTATTTGTATTCATGTTCTATTCTCTTGTATACTTCATCTGTGTGTGTGTTGTAAACTCATTGTTTGTTTAACAAAGTTCTTGTTTTAAAAAAATTGTATCCTGTATCGCAATATTTTGGAATAAAAGGTTTATAGGATGTACTTAAAATAAATAAGAACAATCGACTTTGCCAGCAAAATCTAAATTGTGTTTTTGTTACTATTGATGCTGCTGAGAAATAAACATGGTTCCAATTAAATGTTTGTTGACCCTCTGGGTTTGTTCAAAAATCCCTTCAGCTTGTTCGTGGACAAAAGTGTCAGATTAGGTCTATTTTTTATTAGTTTTATGGGTTTTTTGATACTTTTTCTGCATAAAGTTCTTTTTTCACAAATATAAAATAGTCATTACGTTTTACATTTTTAACCCTTAAAACAACATTTTTTTGGTACAATATGCTTGTTGGAAGAAAACCTCAAAACTCACCATTTCATATATTAGCAGTGTTACTTGTGTTATTAATAGTAGAGTCTGGGACATGTAATTGATTACCATCAACATTGATTATTATGAGAGCAAAAAAGACAAAACTCCCTCTCAGCTTGTTCATGACCACAAATGGCCACCTTTTGTTTACGTTCACAAAATGCTACAAGATTAATATTTATTAAAACATTTTTCTACTTTGACCGAGTTGACTCTTTACATTAGCACCAGTCCTTGCCATCAAAACTTTATCCAAATCCATTTTTTACCCTTTAAATGCCTGTTAGATTATATATTACCAGTAACTTTTCAGATAAAAAAGGTAATAAAGTTCAAATTCTTTCACCATATCATTGATGAAACTAACTTCTTTTCATCTCAGCATCGGGGACAAGGCTGTTAATTGTTAAGGTCACCAGTGTGCGCCCCATTTCTTTGAGGATCACTCTTCAGTTGTAGGTTTTAGAGGACTCCTACTACTGTGAAGTGGTTTTATGGGACAAAGGCATTGTTTTCCACATCATCCAGGAGATTGTAGAAAAGAGCAGTGATGCCCTTCTTGCCTTCTTGCCAGAAAATAAGTGATCTGGAAGCTGTTAGGCTTACTTACAGCAGCGGCCCTTTCTGCACCTGCACACATTTACGAACAGTGTTTGTTGCTGTTTGTGTTGCAGCTTTGATTCTTCTTGTAATTTGGTTTAAAACAACAACAACAACAACAACAACAACAACAACAACAACAAAAAAAAAAAAACCTACAATTTTCATGTGCTGAGTTTACAATGAAAGTAATTTTACCTAAAGTGTCAATAACAGGGAATTTAAAATTGTTATAATGGGTCAATTGGCCAAAAGTTGCCATGATAGATAATATGATGCTTAGTGTATATATTTTTTATGTATTTAAGAAGCTGAAGTTGAACACTATAAACGCTAAAAACAAAATCTAGACCATTGGGAAGTTTAATTCCATTTGCATTAACACAGCAAAAATGGTCAAAAATAGAAAAGTGAGGTGGCTACAAATGGCCAGCATAGAGCCCAGAGGGTTAATGTGTAAAATGTATAAAAATATTATTGATTACAAGGTAATTGTCAGGGCTCTGTGTGCGGGCAGGTGGAGAATGTGGATCCAAGTGCAGAACTCAAACACTAACTTGAAACTCAAAACCACAGCTTTATTGCTGGCACCAATAAAACAGGAACCAAACATGAAACCACTAACTGGAACACACAGGCAGGATCTGAGGGTACGACGCAACAGGGAGCACAGGAAAACACAGGGCTTACATACACAGGGGAGTAATTAGGAAATGGGCAACAGGAGGGAGACACAGCTGGGAGAAAATAGGCTAACGAGACAGGAGAAAGGTAGGCATGAAACAAACACACTAACACATAGCAAACCTAAACAAAAGACAAGGCAGAATAAACAAGAATATAAAGAAACACACAACACCGAGTCCTCAGACTCAGGACCACGACAGTAATACATTACTGTTAATAGCAACAAGCTTTTTATTTTGAAGTATGGACATGGAAACAAGTGAACAACATTTTGAAATAATTTTAATTGGATTTTGTACACTGAAAAAAAAATAACAAGACATAAAGAAACCAAACAGCCAGTGCCTTCATCTGTCCGTTACATGTCAAACATCGCATTGACCCGTAGTCAGCACATGCTTTTAAAAAGAGCTCCATGTCCTCTGCAAACTGAAAAACAAAGAGGAAGAAGTCCCTTGTTCCAGTGTCTCCTTCCTCCGACATGTCTCTTAACCCTCTGCTGGTCCTCTTTATTTAAGGACAGATATTTTGGCATTGTTACGTGTCCACAGAAAAGTGCCTTATTTTGAACAACCTGCTGCACAGCAGGAGGCAGATCTTCAACAACTGCTGGCTCCTGTGTCGGGCAAACGGGGATATAAACTTAGCTATTCTCTGATGCAGGACAGTTATTTTAACAGTGAGTCAAGTCTCACTAACCATGTAATTACACTAGTGTTTAAAGTGAACACTGGCCTGACTGACTTCCTGGAACTTGTGCTTTTATTAGTCTGAAAATGGGCACATGTTGTGCTTCCTCTCTGTGCAAGAAGCTTAACAGAAAATGTTGATATTGTTAATGTGTCTAAACCTTGACACAACATAGTGCAGAAGTCAAAATATAAATTCAATATGAAACATATTTAACAACTTTCAAAAGATTCAAGACTCCATTGCTCTAAAATGAAACAGAATACTTACTACGGTATAATCAAATGGTGCATCCAGTGCCACTGTCACGACGTACAAGGTGGACTCATGCGCAGGACTCCGGGGATGATGTACACAAGAGAATTTATTACAGAACAATGTCCAATGAGTGTATAAACACAGATACGGGGCAGTGCTATGTACAAAAGGTGAGGGGGGCAGGGCTCCGGGGAAGATCCAGGGGAACACGCTCGTCTCTCTCCACACAATCCAGACACGAATCCACTCGCACACCAGGAAAACAGTCCAGGGAATCTGTACACAAAGAGACGCTTGTTAAATGCTGAACACACACTGCATGGGAAAATACTTGCTGGGGCGCTCGACTTTCACTGACGCAATTCTCACAACGATCCAGCGAAGAACAGCCGTTGCTTCCCGTCTTAAATACCACACTGATGAGGCACAGGTGTTTCTTCCTCCGAGGGCGTGAACCCATAATGAGTTCAGCCCTGGTGAGAGAGAGAGAGAGAGAGAGAGAGGGGGAGACAGCTGATCAGCGACCAGCTGAACCCCCACAAAAAACACAAATTTCATTGTTTTGAAGCTTAAATTAAGTTTGTATGAATCTCAAGAAACAGAAGAGAAAAATAACAATTAGCATGAAGCTCCCACAGTCAGTTCCAAAGTCTTGGTCTGTAAAATCCTGTATTACATTGAAAATAAAGACTCATTAATAAAATCCCTTCAAAAAAGACTGGCATAATTAATGTCACCATACACTCAAACTACCTGCAAGTCAAAGCTATTTTCACTGACCACTGCCCGGGAGAGAAGTTAACAGCATCATGACGGGGGTCAAATGTTAATTGCTAATAGCACCAACTTTAAGCCTGAGGACACGACCTCGACGCAAAATGAAAAAGTACAGTCACGTGCTCACAGTTGGTCAGTGTGTTACACACAGCAGTTTCAGCTTTATTTTCAGGTTGGCATAATTTATAAACTAACATTTAATGTTAGTGTTTTATGTTAAACTAGAACATTGTGAAGAGCCTACTTATGTCTGAAACAGCTAAAGACAGCATCACTGACTTGATCAGAGTGTGAAGATGAGACAAAGAATCAAATGGTGATGCATCAGGCTGATATAGTTTATAAGCATGTGAATGCACTCTATGTGTGAACACTCGAGATCAACAGAACATGATGCACTTAACCTGGAACGCTGAACAGGTTCCTGAAAACTGGAACAAACCAAAAGTGCTTATAAACATGTGACCTCATGGCCACCAAATCCTGCCTTTGTGTTTATTGGGTCAAGAAAGAGGATTTCTCTTTTACGTGGCTTCAGTACCTAAAAGACAGTTACTCATGACTTCAAACTTTGTCATTGCGAGTGATCATAAACAGACTTTTGAACACGTGTCACAAAAGTTTGAATACATCTCAGACACAGCAAATTTCTAACAGTTTGTATGTGTCAAAAAACTAAGACTTACACGCCGCTGGAAATGTTGCAGGCTTTGCACAGGTTTCTCATCACTCCAAGCTGAAGTAATTAGGGCAAACTGTACATGGAACGACCCCAGAGCTTTATGTCACGTATTCTGGAAACTACAAAGCAATGTTACCTTTAGCTTGGTGAGTTCGTCAAACAGACGGTCTTCTGTGACACTGCTAAGCTGCTAAGAACTGAAAATAGATTCTTCACACTACCTACAGAAAACGGTATGCTTTGACTTACAGTCTAAATTACTTTAAAACACTGAATAACTGTAAATAAGTTTTTGCAATCACTCACTTGGAAAAACCCCACGGCTTATCATTTCCAGGTGAACAGAGTTCCACAAACCTTCACTGTCATGCTCAGCACCAAAGTCTTCAGGGGGGGGGGGGGGGGCTTTGAGGTCACTCACTACAATAAATGGACTCATTAGGAACATGCACGTAACATACTCCATGAACTATAAACACAAATGTGCATAACACTTACCTACCAAGCTGAACACCCCTTTTCTGTGTAAGTCCATGACTACCACAGGGGGGTGAAATCCACAGTTTATGCAGGTCTACATGTGATCTGTGTCAGTCACAGCCTCAAAATGGCAATAAGCATGAAATACGGTACGGATTGAGTCAATGATCCTTTACATGGTTCTGTAATATAATACAATATAATAACAATAGGGCAAAGAAGACTGTGATTAGGCACCAACACAACATTTTCATACACACAAAAGCATTTTTAAAGAAATCTTCAGGTGAATCTTCTGTGGTTTTGGTTACCTGGGGTGTTTGTACTCTTCTGTTTCATGGTTCATGTTCCTATGTTCTGTGTCCCCCAGTCTGTGTTAAGGTTGTGGGTTATGTCATTACATGTATGTGCTTCCTGTTTTACTTTGAAGATCCGTGTCTGATCTCAGTATGTTCAGTTTACTTTTCCCCTGTCTCGTCAGGTCAGATTACTCCCAGCTGTGCCCTCCTTTTGTGTCTCATTCCCTCGTTATCCTTCTGTGTATTTAAACCTCGTGTCTGCCTCTGTTAAGTGCTGGTTTGTCTGTGTTGTTCCCCTTGGTCTCCCGGCTTATGTCCTCGTACCGCCCTGCATCTTGGTTTCTGGTTAGTTTTTTCCAGTTTAGGTTTTCTTAGTTCATGCTCACCCTCGCCGTTTCTGTTTGTATCCACCTTTTCACCTGCACCAGAGCTGCTGCATTTTGGGTCCTCCTTTCCTCCAACACCACACGGCTCGCCTCGGCAGCCGTGACAGTCTCAGCTTCACAAAGACGTAGGACTTAAATTTGAGCACAACCGTAGAATAACTGCAGATCTCAGGGAAGAGCTCGAAAATAGCAGGAAAGACAACGCAGAACTCATGAAAACTGTGGAAAATAATCGGCGCCTACTTAAAGTAGGTTCGGATCTTGCCACAGCGGCCATTGTTGTTCCTGCAGCTTGCTGGGCCATCTCAAAGCTTTTCGGATGAAGTAAATGATCCCACAGAGCGGGGATCACTCATCAACGATTGTGGTAATTGTAGATGTGGGCCAGTTACCCTTTAAAAACAGAAATGTTTTCGGGCCACAGTCCACCTTCATCCTGGCGTTGAAGGAAAAGGGAGTTTTTCCTGCTCATAGGGGATCATTTGACTGTTGGGGTTAAATTTTTGGAATTCATTTAATTGGCTTGAACTGAAAGACCTAAAAATTCAGGTGAGGGTTTTACATAGTGGAGAGCACTACATTTGTTAACTGCACTTTTTTGTATTTGTAGTTTTTGTAGTGCTTCCTACTACAAAAACTACAAATAAAAACCTAGCAGTTAGCAGCAAATCAAAAAAAAAAGAAAAAAGAAAATCCACTACTGCTCTGTAAGTTTACTTCAATGAACAATTGTATGTTTTTGTGGTAGATTATAGATTGTCCAAATATGTCAGAGTTTTTAAATTAGCACTGCATGAGATTTGCTGTGGCACAGATCAGTTCGTGTGTTGATCTGAGTCCTGTGATTTCCAGTCGTGATTTATTCCCAAGACAAAATCAAATCGTCCTCTGCTGCCGTGTTGTTGCACAATAAAAATGATGGAGGTGTCAGCCCTAGTTATTGTCTCAGATATGATGCTCATCTTATCCTATCTGATCTGTGTCTGTTGGATATGCATATCCACATAATTATGGATTATAGTGTGGATGCTGTAGGCACTATTGAGTTCCTGTTTCTCTTTCTACTTTATTTGTATTATTCAAGTTGCTTCCGTACGCTTTTTGGACTTGAACTACTAAAATTTTTGTGCGATTTTCACCATTCAAGTTTCACAATATTCCGCTATTTCTGGAGATGGGTGCTATGACTTCTGGTAGTTATGACTATTATATTTCTTAAAATATTAAGCTTTTTATGCAATTTTGTCCCATTTAAATGAATGGGAAATTTTTAAAAGTTCTGCCAAAACTTGCTGGTTTTTGAAACTTAACTACTTCCTCATACTTTCACGTAAAAACTCCATTCAAACTTTAAAATGTTCTCAAATTATTGGGCTATTCATGTATGATTCAGCTTTTTCATATCTTTTACTGTTTTTATGTAATTATGGTAATTTCTACCAAATAATATTTCTGCTAAATCATAGTAGCTGATTAGCTGACATGTGGATCCGAAGATCCACATTAGCCTACCTGGGGTTGAAAGTCTTGATAAATGCACGGCGTTTCGGCGGGTATACCGGCTTCCGCCAGTGTGACGCTTATTTTGAGCGATTAAAAAAATAATAGAATATAATTTTATTTTTATATTTCAATATCAAAATAATCTTCCAATTTAGAGCTACAAGTTAAAAAAGAACTAACATAAATAAAATACACTATAGCTAAATACTCCTAATTTATTTTCCCAAAACACGCGGAGCCGCACTATAAGGACTAAAGAGCCGCAGGTTGCTGTCTGTTAATGTCTGTAATATAAGTTCCGCCAGCAGAGGGCCCCGTGTCTTACGCATCAGTAGCCGACACCTCGCTAGCAGAAGAGTGGTGCCGAGCTGGTGCACCGAGTAGTTCCTGTTACTTGTTTGTCTGTTTTTACAGGTAAGCTGGGTTCCAAATAATACATATGTGATAGACAACAGAAGCAATCGAAAAGCTACAGAGCCAGTTCACGAGTTTAAGGGTTGATAACGATGAACCACCACCAGCTGTTGCTAAAAGCACCTTTGTTAGATAGCAAAGTATTTACATATAATTCTCCTGTTCATTGATCTGAGCATGCGCAGAATGATCCACAGCACTCCTTTGATCTTCTCAAACGATCATCGTGACGTCACGGTCGACATCACGTTCTCTGCCACACCCACCAAGACCTTAAATAGAGGATCTTGTTTAACAGTTTACATCAGAAAGAGCCAGTTGTTTTAGACAAAGCTACCCTTTGCATTTAAATCATTCAGAGATTTAACTTTTTGACACTTTTGAGCTTTAAACCTTTAAAGAAATGTCACAGGGAAGTGGAGATCAGTCAGACCCACTGCAGCGTACGAGAGATGAACTCAGGCATGAAAACGCACAACTCAGGGAAGGAAACGCACGACTCAGTGAAATGTGCATAGAATTCAGTCACAATGTCACACAACGCAGTCTAGAAAACACACGACTCAGTCGAGAAAACGCACAACTCCTGTTCATTGATCTGAGCATGCGCAGAATGATCCACAGCGCTCATTTTATCTTCTCAAAGGATCATCGTGACGTCACGGTCGACATCCCATTCTCTGCCACACCCACCAAGGGTTAGGGTTAAATAGAGGAGCTCCTTTAACAGTTTGGACAAAGCTAACTTTTGCATTTAAATACTTCAGAGAACGTATTTAACTTTTTTGACATTTGTTCGAGCTTTAAACCTTTAAAGGAATTGACGGAAGGGCACCACCAGGAGTGGAACCTGCGGCTTAATTTGACTCAACACGGGAAACCTCACCCGGCCCGGACACGGAAAGGATTGACAGATTGATAGCTCTTTCTCGATTCTGTGGGTGGTGGTGCATGCCCGTTCTTAGTTGGTGGAGCGATTTGTCTGGTTAATTCCGATAACGAACGAGACTCCGACATGCTAACTAGTTACTCGACCCCGTGCGGTCCGAGTCCAACTTCTTAGAGGGACAAGTGGCGTTCAGCCACACGAGATTGAGCAATAACAGGTCTGTGATGCCCTTAGATGTCCGGGGCTGCACGCGCGCCACACTGAGTGGATCAGCGTGTGTCTACCCTTCGCCGAGAGGCGTGGGTAACCCGTTGAACCCCACTCGTGATAGGGATTGGGGATTGCAATTATTTCCCATGAACGAGGAATTCCCAGTAAGCGCGGGTCATAAGCTCGCGTTGATTAAGTCCCTGCCCTTTGTACACACCGCCCGTCGCTACTACCGATTGGATGGTTTAGTGAGGTCCTCGGATCGGCCCCTGGCGGAGCGCCGAGAAGACGATCAAACTTGACTATTTAAAGAAATGTCACAGGGAACATTGAATAATCCATCTGGAAGCAGAGATCAGTCAGACCCACTGCAGCGTACGACATTTGAAGTTCTACGTGGTGTTATTAGACAAACCGCAGACCTCGTTGAATTTAACACACAACTCGGTCAAGAAAACACACCAGTCTGTCAGGGTCCTGAGTTGGAGTGACCCAGGGTCCCCGAGCAGTTATGAACTATATTGTGTTATGTATTTGTTATTCTATGCTTCTGTTTGGTGTTCCACTTATTGTGTGTGTAGACAGGGTGTCTGTATGTGTGCGTATATGTGTGTGGATGTCAAGCACCTGCAGGCCTGATGGGTGTGGTCCCACTAGAGGATTGGCCACGCCTGAAGCCCCACACACACCTGCTGCTGATCAGGCTCGTCGGGGAGCTATTTAAGAATCCGATTGAGCTCCCACCAACGCAGGATCATTGTGTGGGACTTCCTGTCAGTTCTCGAGCTGGTCTGTTTGTGAGTGTGAGCTTACCAGTGTAATTGAGGTTGCTAACGAGTTGGGAACACACGGGAATGTATTGTTGTGTATCAGTTTCGTCACTGTAAATAAACGCACTGTTTGCACACAAAGCTCCGCACCTGGGTCCTCATTCCCCTTCATCCCCACGGTCTGTGCTAAATACCGTATTTCTGCTAAATCATACTATTTCTGCTTAATTATAGTCTTTTTGTTAAATTATTCTATTTCTGTTACTTTATAGGATTTGTGATGAATACAGTATTTCTACAAAATCATAGTATTTTTGCTACTTTTAAATTTTTGTGCTAAGTACCGTATTTCTGCTAAAACATACTATTTCTGCTTAATTATAGTTGTTTTTGTTAAATTATTCTATTTCTGTTACTTTATAGGATTTGTGCTAAATATAGGATTTCTACTAAATTAAAGTATTTCTACCAAATCATAGTATTTCTGCTACTTTTTAATGCCTGTGTAAAATACTGTATTTCTGCTGAATAATAGTATTCCTGCTAAATCATAGCATTTCTGCTACTTTAAAATTTTTGTGCTAAATACCGTATTTCTGCTGAAACATACTATTTCTGCTTAATTATAGTGTTTTTGTTAAATTATTCTTATTCTGTTTCCTTAATAGGATTTGTGCTAAATATAGTATTTCTGCTAAATTAAAGTATTTCTACAAAATCATAGTATTCCTGCTAAATCATAGCATTTCTGCTACTTTAAAATTTTTGTGCTAAATACCGTATTTCTGCTGAAACATACTATTTCTGCTTAATTATAGTGTTTTTATTAAATTATTCTATTTCTGTTACACTTTATAGGATTTGTGCTAAATATAGTATTTCTACTTAATACAGTATTTCTGCTAAATCATGGAATTTCTGCTACTTTAAAATTTTTGTGCTAAATACCCTATTTCTGCTAAATCATACTATTTCTGCTTAATTATAGTGTTTCTGTTAAATTATACTATTTCTGTTACTTTATAGGATTTGTGCTAAATATAGTATTTCTACTAAATTAAAGTATTTCGACCAAATCATAGCATTTCTGCTACTTTTATATTTTTGTGCTTAATACCGTATTTCTGCTAAATCATACTACTTCTGCGTAATTATAGTTTCTGCCAAATCATAGCATTTCAGCTACTTTATAGGATTTTTGCTAAATATAGCATTTCTGCTAAATCATAGAATTTCTGCTATTTTTTAATTTTTGTGCTAAATACCGTATTTCTGCTAAATTATACTATTTCTGTTACTTTGTAGGATTTGTGCTAAATATAGTATTTCTGCTTAATTATAGTGTTTCTGCTAAATCATAGTATTTCTGCTACTTTAAAGGATTTGTGCTAAATACCGTATTTCTGCTAAATCATAGTATTTCAACCAAATCATAGTATTTCTGCCAAATAATAGTATTTCTGCTAAGTTATTACGTTTGTCTTAAGTCACAAAATTTTTCCTAACATTTTATGTTAACGCTCCATGTCATGACTTTGCAGACAGCCTGTGTCTCTTTCTGTGTGAGCTCTGACTGAGCAAGGGATGCAGCTGCATTGACAGGAACAACTACACAGCCTGATGAAGCAGACAGAAGCAGCAGCTCTGATTGGTGGATTCAAATTGAGCAAATCCAGGCTGTTTGACTGCCATAGATACAGCTGAAAACATAAAGCTGAAAATAGCTGAAGAAGCTGAAGTCAGTATTTGAAAAAGTTTTTGAACTTCTAATAACTTTACAGAAGCACCTCTTTGTGTGTGTGTGTTTATAATTTTGTGTTTCTGCCGGGTGTTCTTTCTTGTTTTTCTAAAGTTTGTGCCACTTTGCCTTAGTAGCGCAACAAGTAATTTTGAGTGAATTTTACCTTTGGTTAGCTTTTCCAGCTGGGAATATTGATTTTCCAATATTCCTGCTAAGTTACTTCTTTCCTACTCTATGAGGACTGGCACATTCAAATCGACATCTCAGGGCCTGCACGACTTCCCAGGAGCCAATCGTTTGTGAGGGCAGTATTGTGGAAATGACACAGTCTTCACCAGTGGGGATAGTTACAAAGCTTTCTTCGTTATGAATTAGTGATACATGTTTTTATTGAACATTTGAAGATAAAAAATAAAAAAAAACTCTTGTAGAGGACATGAAGTCAGAGATAGAAACGACAAGGAGCAGGTGCATCTAGTACAGGTAGAGCTGCTGCAAAAACCCACTGAGCCCAGCAGCCAGCGTAACAAATTCTGGATTTTTGGCTTTTAGTTAGCAGTTAGCATTAGCAGCACATGCTGCGCACTGTGACTCACAGACATGGTCCCAGGTCAGCCCTGACTTTGTGTTACACTAATCCTAAAGTAGTAATGGTATTTCTAACCACTGATATACCACAACTTTATCCTTTCAACAGCTTCTGAAAGTTAGGGGACCTAGTGTTGCAGCCCCTGGCCAGTGTTGCCAACTCCTCGGTTAGGAAAATCGCTATTGGCTTTCCTAAAAGTCTCTAGAAGTTGCTAAAAGACACCATCGCCTAATTTTTCCACGTTGTAGGTGAGAAAAAAAAAGAAGAGACATAAAGTGAGTAAAAAATGCCCTAAATGCATTTAGAAGTGACTTAGAACTACAAATTAAATTTTTTTTTAGTGATTATTGGTTTTTATTTGGGTTTTTTTTTATGTCACAATTCCATCCCTACTCCTTCATCTGTGTTGGACCGGCAAAAGTGACCCGAAATAGGCACTCTGGTGGAGTTACTTTGTGTGTGTGTGTGTTTTTAAACCTTGTGATCCACAAAACAACATAAGAGTAAAGGAAGAATTGACTGTGTTACAGTCAGTGTGGGAGCAGCGGCTTCGCTCATGCGCGGTTCATTTGCAGTTTGGACGCACAGGTGGGAACTAGTGATGGGATTTCCGGCTCTTTTTAGAGAACCGGCTTTTTCGGCTCGGCTCACTAAAAAGAGCCGGCTCTTTTGGCTCCCAACCGGCTCTTCAGGTTGTTTTGTTGCTTTAAATTATTTATTATTAACAATAATATAAAATTATGCACAAAAGGAGTTACTAATGGTAAACAAAAAAGTGGTTTTATTTATATATGTTTATATATAAATATATGTGGTGGCCCCTAGAGACAAAACACGTACAAACTCCAAAACACATTTTTAGCGTTAACTGAACTTCCAAAACAGAGCTACCTAGATCAGTTAAATTACACAATTGAAAGCATATGTGTATTGTTTGTGTATTTATACACAAGCACTCATTCAGATAATTTAAAACAAATGTTCATTTACCTGTTACTACCACACACCAAATCTGGTCGTTGGTACTTCCTGGCTTGTGTAGCCTCTAGGTAACAAAAGTTCAACACTGCGCACGAGCATCCTGGAGCACTTCTGTTGTCTTTTGTACGTGTTTTTAGTTTTTACGTGCTTCTGAGTTTTTCCTGTGTTTTGGAGTTTGTACGTGCTATGGAGTTTTTACGTTTTTTCGAGTTTTTCCGTGTTTTGGAGTTTGTACATGCTTTGTCTCTAGGGGCCACCGTAAATATACTTTTATTTATTCACTCCACATAAAATGTAATAAATAAATCATATAATACAAAAACCAACATTTCAACTTTTAACTATTTAAATTTTCAGCTTTTTCCTTTTACAAATTTAAAGTGAAACAACACAATATAATTAAATATAAATTAAAATATGAAAACAAAAAGAACATTCACCTTCTCTGTCATATGGGCCCGCATGAATAAACTTTCTGAATCCTTTATCATCTGCAACTGAAAATAGTTGTGGATGATTAGTATTAGTGATGTGCGGATTGATCCTGAAATATATCGATATTTTTTAGTAATTTAGGGTTAATTTGTAGTTTATCATTAACAGCAACGTAGTGGAAAGAAACTATAACATTCGGATTGTCTACATTCAAAGGATCTACTTGCTCTTCCGCCTTTCATAGTCATGTGCGAAATACGGCTGTATAAATGTCTCGCAGCCCCTTGGCGCGCGCACTCACAACAATGGCTGAGCCTAATTGTGCGGACGTATTTTACCTCCACAAACAGCTGAGACGTGGTTTGGATACATGTGGCAAAAAAGTGCTCCACGAGTGAGGTGTTGTGGCTATACTTTCCCAACCTTGAAACCTCAGAATTAGGGAGACAATCAAAAGGGCACATTTTACAGTGTTTATTTATCGGATAAAATACGTTAAATGTCACCATCACCGAAACAGCGGGGGAGTCCAAATTCAGAGGCTGCTTCCACCTGAGGACCCGGCCTTCGCGGTCTAAAGAAAGCCAGGTAGTACGTCACGAGTTCCCTCGATGGAGTGAAACTCTGCCGTCTGTTCCTTGCTATCTAAAATATAACCGGGCGCTGACGTAAACTCTCGACCGTCTCACACTTTCTTTAATTAGTTTTCTGTTTGATGTTTATTCAGCTGTGTGAAAACCCCGGAGGAACCCACCCGAGGGATTAATAAAGTTTAATTTAATCTAATAACTTTAATCTCAGCCAAACAGATTTACTCACGAACAAATAAAACACTGAAAAAGCCAAACAAGAACATTTTTAAGTTATCAAAGTGACTTATATATCATGTTTAACCCGAGTAGCGAAAGACCGCGGGGGTTTGAAGACGATGTGTCGGCTCAGATATTTGAAGTTTACACAGCTACATTCTCACCTGAAAATATGTCAAAAGTTGTTTTTTTCTTTTTGCGACCCAGAAAGAGAAATAAGAGTGATATTAAAACTAAGTAGCTGCCGCCATTGTTGGAAACTGGAATTGGCTCGGCGGCGCTATGAATTCTGCGATATGGTTTTTCAATTTTGTTGTCCAGGTGGAAATTCGGGAGAATGGTGGCTCCGGGATTCTCCCGGAAAAATCGAGAGGGTTGGCATGTATGGTTGTGGCAACATCACTAACCTTGTCAAACACCTCAGAGTAAATCATATCACAGAATATGACGAGTGTATGTTGAGACGAACTGAAGAGGAGGACAGGACAGGTGCTGCTAGGGCGAGACAGACGTCTCTCATGGAGTCCTTTAGTGCTGCAGGCAGGCAACGTGTTCAAATAGCGCACAACTTCAGTTTTTTTATTTCTATATGATGAGCTCTGCATTATTAAGTGATAAGAACAAGTAATCTGATGTCCTGTAATCATTATGACGCTATAATTTGAGATACAATAAATAAAATACGCTGTTTCCGGGCCGGCTAATAATAACGGTGACATTTAACCAGGGCTATGCAGAGAGGTTTAAAGGGGCAGGTGCTCAAAGTTAAAAAGGGGCACATTGAACCAGGCTGAATAACAACAACACACATTCATCAAGAATCTAATATGGGCAACAAGGCAAAGCAAACGTAGCCGATGCTTTACCTGATGGGTACAATGTTGCTGTTGAGGGTGCTGTGGATAGTGCTGGAGGGCAGGGCTGTGTTGATCTGAGACTGTAAACATTAAAAAGTCCATAGGAGAGATGGTAGCTGTGTCATGAGATAATAACAAAATGCAAAGATTGGTGACAGCGCTTGGAACCATAAGGCAACAAAAAACTGTGAGAAATAATTTAGGCTCTGCCTGTGAATCACTCTTTGCTTCTCTTCTTCCTTCCATCCCATCATTTCATATATCACTCTCCACTTGCTGTCTATCTGAGAACAAGGCACAACTTGCTATTGCAATAAACTATAATCTAATTATCCACACCTAACAACTCCAGCACTTAATCTAAAATAAAATGATGACAGAAAAATGTTATAGCACTGCCTTTAGTAGCCTCACACAGCTCTGCTGTTTCCTCCTCATGTCCTTACCAGGCATGTCTGGACAATGTTATATCATGAGTAATATTTTTTTTAAAAATCCATCTAAATAAAACACACACATGCACGCACACACAATGACATTTTAGACCTCCTTCAGAATACTGTATATACTATGGGCATCATGGTGCTGATCCAGAATCCTTACATTATTATTTATTACTAGAGCTACAATAATAAAGCAATGAGGAGGGGGAAGTAATAAATATGAAATAATGTATTTATGATGAGGGCAGCACGGTGGCACAGTGGTTAGCACTGTTGCCGCACAGCAAGAAGGTCCTGAGTTCAATTCCAACATCAGGCCGGGGTCTTTCTGTGTGGAGTTTGCATGTTCTCCCCGTGTTTGTGTGGGTTCTCTCCGGGTACTCCGGCTTCCTCCCACCGTCCAAAGACATGCAGCTTGAGGGGATAGGTTAATTGGATAATCCAAATTGCCACTAGGTGTGAATGTGAGTGCAAATGGTTGTTTGTCCCTGTGTGTCGGCCCTGCGACAGACTGGCGACCTGTCCAGGGTGTACCCCGCCTCTCGCCCTATGACAGCTGGGATAGGCTCCAGCGCCCCCCGCGACCCTGAAAAGGGTAAGCGAAAGGATGGATGGATGGTATTTATGATGATTCCATTTGTTTCACTATCCACTCTGTGCAGGGCAAAGCTTATTACATGTTTAAACTGTAGAGATACAATCATTTTACTGCTGTAAAATCCCAATTTTGTCTTATTTAAAATATAAATCTAATATAATCTGCTTCTTAATGCATGTTCTTTAAAATACAGCGTGTGTTTTAATATATTGTAATAATGCATAATTATGTGGACATGCATATTAGATCGTTTTTTAGTGAAATATAATCCCTCCAGAAAGGCAGGAAAAGCCCGGAAACTTACTTTAAAACGAAATATGTTCCCTAAAACGGTGACAGAGCTACAGACCCATGACAGCCTTACACAGGTAGCCAGCAGCTATGACCAGCACTACCTGTGCAGTTAATAAAAGGACAGGTAATGTTTGTCGCGCTGTTGCACACACAGCACGCTCGTTTGTTTCAGTTCGTCAGTTGCAACAAGACAGCTTACCAACGTGTACGTAATAAGCTGATACTCCTGTGTGCTACACACTACAGTGTACGCTGTACACCTACTTACTGGTTGTGTCGCATCAGTCTGTGTCTCTGAGTTAACTTGTGTTTCTCCTGCAGCTCCGGACCACTAAAAATACGCGTGCTCTTTGTGAGTAAGTAACTTGTCTTCACTATGTTCCTATATACAGTGTGGTGCAAAAGTTTGGGCAACCTTATTAATAGTCATTATTTTCCTTTATGAATCGCTGTTACAGTAAAAAAATGTCACTTGCATATATCATATAGGAGACACACGCATTGATATACACTAAATATTTATTTCATGTCTCTTTTTTTGTGTTGCTAATTTATGCACCTGCTTGATTTAGTTTAAACAGTTATTGCACACTTTCTGTAAATCCAGTGAACTTCATTTCACTTCTCAAATATCACTGTGTGTGTCTCCTATATGATATATTTAACTGACAATTTTTATTGTGACAACCAATGATTTGTACAGGAAAATAATTACTTTTCACAATGTTGCCCAAACTTTTGCATCACACTGTATTAGTATGTTTTGTCATTAGTATAATATGAAATAAATTCTACTTGTGTCAAGTCAGGTGCCAATATTTGCTGTGTAGTAGAACTGAGACATTTGTCATTATAAATGTTTATTTGAAAAAATATATAAATTCAGTAACAAAAACATTCAACATAAATATATGAAATTTAACTATTTACAGAGAGACAGGAATAAAAAGGACCCAGCTTGGAGTGGAAGAGCCTCAGGGAGAAGGAGGAGAAAAATGAGAACATTGTTTCTGCCCTGGAGAGCTGCTGCCTCATCAGAAAACTACTGATCATTAGGGTCCAATGTTTCCAAATTTAACACACCTATGCTGTTTTCAAAAGCTAATTTATAAATTTGAAATTTCACGAATTCTCGTGTCTGAGGCGGCATGCTCTCCAGAGCAGGAACAAGGCTGAGGAGAAAATGCTCTGTTGGAGATGGGCGTGGCCTCTTTAGGGACTCAGGATGGCCAGCTCCACCGCCGATGGACCGTCCTGGGACCCGTCTCTCGCCCGCCTTCGAGCTGTCCTCCTCTGTGGGCCTGTAAAACACAGCACAAAACAACACAAAGAAATGAGAAGGAGGCTGCTACTAGATTTTCATTTTCAAAATTGAAAAAAACCAGGATATAAACAGATTGGTTGTAGATATTTAGTAAAGGTGATCACAAGGAAATCCAAGCAAATAAAAAGCTGTCAGTGCTTGATGTTCATACCTGCGGGTGCAGCAGCAGGAGTGGAGGGACCAGGGACTGGGGAGCCAGGAGAAGCAACAGGGGAGGACTCTGCATGATTACTTGACTCTATCAAGACAATATTAAATGTTAACAGGTTGAAGACAATAATCATAGAGAATATTATATTATTATATACTTATTATTATATACAGTGGTCTCCCATTTATTGCAGCACATGAACAGTAGTCACAGTTCTTACAAGTTGATTCTCAAAGTGCAAACCTTTGTCGATTTTAAAACGTAAAAGTATTATGCCGCGCTTTTTCTCCGTCTGCGGCGCCACTTTCGTGCGCCTTTTTCGCTCCCGGTGCAGGTGTCTATTTCCGAATGAGGGTCATAGTTATGGGTGTTTTTGTGCTGTTTTTTCTATTGGACGTGATGGTTATCAAAACCAAACATGATAAGTTTGACAAGCGCAGGAGACACGACACGGAGGAGATTTGTCATTTGGGCTGCAGAATGCAATGCGCATTGTTGAAAGCTGTACGGTGCAATAAAAAAAATCAGCGAAAAGGCGAAGCGGTGACGGATGAACAGCGGGGCTACTGTATACTGTTTATTAATAAACAAAATATATTCCTGTATGACAACACGCATAAATTAACTGCCTACATTAATTCATTGTAAACATACCTTCTGACTGACACTCCCCTGCTGCCTCTTCGGGCTGTCCCTGGTCCTCGGGGGAGAAGTTCCCCACGGTCTGCACCATATTTCCGCTAGTCTCCCGCGGGGTGAGGAAGGAGTCCAGAAACCCCATGACCGCGAAGAACTTCCATCTCCTCTCCGATCCTGCTGCAGACCCACTCCTCTTCTCCTTCTCTGTCCTCTTCTCCTTATTATAGGTGTCCCTGAGGCTCTTCCACTTTCTCCTGCAGATGTCCTCTGAATAAACGCATTATCTTGTTAGCGGAAAGGTATTTGTACATCAGTGGGAAAATAGCGGGACAGTAGGTGGGCTTGCTAGCTTTTGCGCGGCTTCATCGGGTCAGTCTGAAAATTAAAAAGAAGAATTTATGAACTTACCAGGTTGTCCGATCTCCTCACTTATGTGTCTCCAAGCTAGGTCCTTTTTATTCCTGTCTCGGTAGCAGTAGCAGCTAGCATCATACAGCTCGGGGTGATTAGCCACAGCACTGATTAGCTTTTCCTCCATACTGAATGAAGAATGGAGGGCTTTGGCTGGATCTGCCCCTTTGACCAAGGTCAGAGCCACGTCACCAGGCTCCTGATTGGTTGTCGCGGCGCGATTTGACGCTGGAGTTCAGTTCTTTCAACTGAGCGGTAGACACGAAATGCGCATATGCACAAAATGCAACACAAAAACTCACGCGCCTGGCTTTTTTCGCAAGTCAAACACGCCACACGCGCTACACTGACGCGCATTTCAGGCGTTTTCGCGACGCTTCTGCTTCCGAATTTTTGCGGGACCGCAATCGTGTGTCATCGCGCTTTTCCATTGACTTTACATGTAAACCTGACGCTCGCGTCCATCGTGTTCGGTGTGAACACACCGTTAAGCACAAGACTCGCGTGCGGAGTGAAGCGGAAAAAAAGTGCGAGAGAGAGGGTGAGAGAAAGAAAAAAAAAAACCACGGCTCGCGTCGTTCACGTCAAAGACCCGGCTCTAAGAGCCATTTCGTTCACAACCGACACATCACTAGTGGGAACATTTCCTGTCCTGATAGCAGTGAGCGCTTTGGTGTGGGCGAGGTGCCCACGGCAGCACTGCTGCTTGGTGAGAAGAGCGATACGCCCTTTCACATCAAAACGTTGTCATAAATAAGTCTCCAATAACACCAGAAAAAGTCACCAGATTTGTCGCTAGTTGCTTTTTAGAAAAAAAGTCACTAAAGGGCTCTGAAAACTCACTAAATAAGTAGGCAACACTGCCCCTGGTGTGTGCGCTCACAACAATCCCATATGGAAAAGAAATAGTAAAAACTTATATGATTTACTCATCAAAGTGGCCACTTTCTTATTACTTTCATATATTGTTTTAGTAAGTATCCAAAACATACAAGTTTCATTTATATAATTTTTCAAGGGATCTTATATCTGTTTTCACTCTTGTATGTAGACCGATACAAACTTTATAAGATTTATAAATATCTTTTCCATATGGGATGGCTGAGCCTAAACGGAGTCATGTGAGGATGCATTTTACCTCCACAAACAGCCAAGACGCGATTTGCATGTTTACATGTGGCAAGACAGTGAGGTGCTGTGGCAACATCACTACCCTCGTCAAACACCTCAGAGTAAATCATATCACAGAATATGACGAGCTTATGTTGAGGCGAACTGAAGCGGAGGAGAGGACAGGTGCTGCCAGGGTGAGACACACGTCTGTCGCAGAGTCCTTCAGTGCTGCAGGCAACGTGTTCAAATAGTGCACAACTTCAGGTTTTTTATTTCTATGTGATAATTCTGCATCATTAAGCTATAAGAACAAATAGTCTGATGTCCTGTAATCATTATGAAGCTATTATTATATTGTTTGTTTGCATCCATGTTTGTACACGTTGTTTTCTGGACATGTCTTATGTGTCACTGAGTTACTGAGTGTGTTTCCATATTTGTAAACATTGTTAGGCATGTCAGTTTTGCCTTACCCTTGTGTATTTGCTGGCTTTTCCTTCTGGCTTTTCTAATGTTTCTGCCAATTGTTCACAGTTGAAAAACTAGTAGTTTTGAGAAAACTTTTTTCTGCTGGCCATTTTGCTTTTCTAAAATGTCTGCTTAAGTTATTACTTTTCTGCTAAATCATAGTATTTCTGCTACTATATTACATTTCTACTAAGTTCTACTAAGAGTTTCTATTTCTAAATTATACTACTGTTCTACTGTTACACCATTTCTTCCAAGTTTTCATGTTTGTGCTAAATATGAACATTTCTGCTGAATTACAATACTTCTGCTATGTTGTTATGTTTCAAATTCAAATTTTATTTGTCACACACACACACAACACAGTATGACATGGGGGTGAAATGCTTGTAGCTGTACAATGCCCGACCATTAAATAACACAAAAATGTTTTACAGTATTTACAATTTACAGGTTACTACAAAATTTACAAATTAACTTAGAAATTTACAGTAAAAAAATGTGCAAATAGCAGAAAGAGATTATAAGGATTATAAATTATAGGAAATGTGTGGTGGTGCATGTGGTGATGTGATGTGTGGGAGAGTCCGGTCCTACACCTGGTTCAGGGTCCGAATAGCCTGGGGGAAGAAGCTCCTCCTCATTCTCTCTGTTTTGGCCTTAAGGGAGCGGAAGCGCTTCCCAGACCTCAGCAGTGAGAAGAGAGTTTCTGCTAAGTTATTACCTTTTTTCTAAGTTGTTATGCTTCTGTAAAATTATTAAAAGTTCAACTACTTTTCAAATAATGACTTCAGCTTCTTCAGCTGTTTTCAGCAGACAGCTTCAGCTTTAAAGCATCCACACAGCATTTTTGCAGGAAATGCAAATTTTTCTAGTTATAATTATGATATTTAATAAACACACACTGTATTTTAAAGAACACACATTAAGAAACCAATTGTATTAAATTTTTATTTCAAATATATTTCATTATATTTTCTGTCATCATTTTATTATAGATTAAGTGCAAGAGTTGTTAAGTGTGGATACGCAGCCCTGCCCTCCTGCACTATCAGCAGTGGGAGCAGCAGAAACCCCTCAACAGCAACATTTTACCCCATCAGGTAAAACATAGGCTATGTTTGCTTTGCCTTATTGCCACCTCACAACAGTGATATAGTATGATGCAATCCCATATTAGATACTTGATGAATGTGTGTTGTTGTTATTCAGCCTGGTTCAATGTGCCCCTTTTTAACTTGAGCACCCGCCCCTTTAAACATCTCTGCATGGCCCTGACCAGGAGGGGAGAGAGACACACAAACAACGAGCGCTCCCGTCCATTATTCTTGCTAATGTGACAAGCTGCAAGCCTGCATCAACCACTTCCGTGAGTACAGAACTTTCTGGCTTTTATGGAATCGTGGTTAAACAACAGCGACGACAACAGCACGCTACACACTTTTCACCACGCCTTCATCGACAGAGACCGTGAATGCACTGGGAAGCAACATGGCGGCAGCTGGTGCCCTACAATCACCGTGAGGGCTGTTTCCCTGTGTCCCTACTACCTCCTCAGAGAATTCCCACAGCTTTTCATCATCTTGGCCCTGACAACATCAGCAATCGTTTGATCTATAGTGTTACATCATATTCTATAAGGATGTTATGTGTTTGTAGACTTTCTGCCCAGTTTGACCCATTTAGCAGACGTCAGCCTGTTTAAGGCTCTGATGTCTATTCTGTGTGACTTACAGCAGTTATGACATGGTCTGATTTTCTCACCCAATAAAGGAATATTTCATATATCAGTCTACTCTTCATTCTATCAGACACAGTTATCACAGCTCGTACATTTGCTTTATACACATATGTAAGCATTGAGCCAAATGTAATAATGCCAACGTATTAAACGAACAATATTTGTCTCTTATATATAACACATCTGTATACACACTGTCACAGATACTCGTCTTTGAGTGAAGATTTAAGGTGATAGGACATATAAACAACTGTTCAAGCTCACTGCTGTAATATATCATAATAATCTGACTATAACTTTAATATTGGCCATATTATATTTACATTACCACAGTGAGATGACTTTAGTCTCATGACCAACATCAGCTAATTGTTATTTACTAGCTAATCTTAAATGACTGTTCAGCACAGGAATGAAGCCCAACAATCATGTTTTACGGTCCTTTGGTCTCAAATGAACAAAACATGTTCTCCTTCGTTTCTGTCACACAAAGCTGTATGACACGTTTCTCGCGGTTAGTATCATGGTTGCTAGGCAACCTGAGCAGCGCGACGAAGGCAAGACCGTCCTATTTCACAAGCCTCTCACTTCCGCACTTCTCATACTTATAGTACGCACCGTGCGTAGTGCGCGTACTTCAAGCGTGCAGACCCTGAATTGGGACACAGCCTAGTGGTGCCGAGCTGGCGCACCGAGTAGTTCCTGTTACCTGCTGTGTGTCTGTTTTTACAGGTAAGCTGGGTTCCAAATAATACATATGTGATAGACAGCAGTAGCAATCGAAAAGCTAGAGAGCCAGTTCACGAGTTTAAGGGTTGATAGCGACGAACCACCACCAGCTGTTGCTAAAAGCACCTTTGTTAGCTAGCAAAGTATTTACAAATAGTTCTCCCGTTCATTGATCTGAGCATGCGCAGAATGACCCACAGCGCTCCTTTGATCTTCTCGAACGATCATCGTGACGTCACGGCGACATCACAATGATCCTTTGAGAAGATCAAAGGATCATTGTTTTGTCACAGCGACATCGCATTCTCTGCCACGCCCACCGAGTCTATAAATAGGAGCTCGTTCAACAGTTTACAGCAGAAAGAGCCAGTTGTTTGAGACACAGCTACCCTTTGACACCCTTGAGCCTTAAACCTTTACAAAAATGTCACAGGGAGATCGGTCAAACCCACTGCAGCGTACGAGAGAGCAACTCCGGCATCAAAACGCACGACTCATTGAACAAAACACACGACTCATCGAAGAACTTGCACGAGTGACTGAAATGTGCACAGAATTCAGTCACGATGTCACACAACTCGATCAAGAAAACGCACAACTCAAGCTAGAAAACGCACAACTCAGTCAAAACTACATAGAACTCAGTCAAGAATACACACAACAGAGGCAAGAGATGGCAGAACTCAGACAAACTGTGGAAAATCTTCAGCGCCCAGCGGTACGGGAACAAGAGACAACAGAAAGAGAATCGCCTGGTTCGTGTGGTGTAAACCTACTTAAAGTAGGTTTAACTGTTGCCGGATGTGCCATTGCGTTTCCTGCAGCTTCCTGGGTCGCCTCTAAGATTTTCAGCTGAAGCGAATGTCCCGCTCTGTGGGGTCTGCCTCGAGGCCGGCGTCCATCTGGGTCGATCCTTAATAGTCGTTTTTGCTGAGTTCTCATTGCTTCGAATCACGTGTCCATACCACCTCAGGCGGGATTCGAGCATCTTTTGAACTCGAGCCACAGTCCACCGACCTGTCATAAATATGCTGTGCTCTCCTTTATGTTTGATTTAATTTTGCCCCTCACCCCCCAACCAGTCATGGCAGAAGACCGCCCCTCCCTGAGCCTGGTTCTGCCAGAGGTTCCTTCCTGTTAAAAGGGAGTTTTTCCTCTCCACCGTTGCCAGAGTGCTTGCTCATAGGGGATCATTTGATTGTTGGGGCTGAATTTTTGGATTTCATTTAATTGGCTTAAACTGAAAAATCTAAAAATTCATGTGAGGGCTTCACATAGTGGAGAGCACTACATTTGCTAACTGCTCTTTGTTTATTTGTAGATTTTGTAGTTCTTCCTACTACAAAAACTACAAATGAAAACAAGGCAGTTAGCAGCAAATGAAAATAAATAAAACACTTAAAAAAATCTGCTACTGCTCTGTGTGTTTACTTCAGTGAACACTTGTATGTTTTTGTGTTAGAAGATTATAGATTGTCCAAAATGTCCTACAGCCTGCCAGAGTACGAAATGAGGATAAAACAGGAAGTTTGACAGCAGTGAGTTCCTGCAGCGACCTCTCGTTTCTCTCCTCAGTGCTGCATGTTCGTGAACGTGAGCCTGGACGCGAAGGACGCGGTGAAAACTCTGAGCGCTGCAGTTCGGCTCCACCATACGGCAGGTGTCGCTCAGCAAAGCGATGCAGAAAAACAACAGAAACACCAAATAGGACAGATGTTTCAGTCACGAGACGTCCCTGGGCTTTCTGAGGGGACAACAACAACAATAATAACAACAATGTGCAGTAAAACATACACTCATTCTTTTCATTTATTAAGTTCCTGTGTTGTGTTGTTTGTGTTGTGCGTAGTGCCGACGCGGGACAGTTTGCAATTGTGTAGTGCTGTTGTTCTAAGTGTGACTGTGCAATGACAATAAAGAGTCTCTCGTCTCATCTTGACGATGAGCTCGTCCACCACAGCACTGAATCCAGCTCAGTTACAAGTTACAAAAGAAAATCATTTTTACTCGAGTACTAAAATTCATATTCAAGAAAACGCATGTTTCAGCTTCATTGCACGAGGCAGAGCAATTACGTTTCAGCGGAC
This sequence comes from Rhamphochromis sp. 'chilingali', assembly GCF_963969265.1. Classification (NCBI taxonomy): domain Eukaryota; kingdom Metazoa; phylum Chordata; class Actinopteri; order Cichliformes; family Cichlidae; genus Rhamphochromis; species Rhamphochromis sp. 'chilingali'. The sequence continues at coordinate 2,315,962 of NC_137930.1, forward strand.
ATCATGGCGTCCGCGTGTCCAGCTGTGGAGAGGACTCTTCTTTTGCCTTTCTTATCTTTACTAAGTAGAGACGTACAGGAAATAGTTGAGAGGGAAAGGGCCGGACTCAAACCCGTGCCGCTGCGTTCCAGCCATGTGGGATGTGGTCACCATGAGCTGAGCTCAGCCGACGTCAGAGACGCCTTTGAGTCAAACGTATGACACGTGTCCGTCTGTGGTCCTAGCTGCTGCCTCCTCGCTCCTTCAGCAGCTGCTTGAGGACACTGGACTGTTTCAGCGCTCTCAGGTTAGAGATGTCCTCCGCGATGACCGGGATCTCCTCGCCGCGATGCTCCTCGTCACCGTCGCCTTCCTCGCTGTCAGAGAGCGTGCACAGGAGAGCGTCGTTCTCGTACGTGGGGAAGTAATACCTGCGGAGCGAGACGACGTTTAGTGCTCAGGCTCAAATTAGTCCCAAAAAGGACGCCATTTTCCTCAGCTGATAAAGATACTCCAAATGAAGTGTAAACATCTGTGGCGTTGACCACGTTCATCAGCAGCTGTACGCCAGCTTTAAAGCCCGCGCTCTCATTGGTTAATTCTGCAGGCGCTTCCTTAAACCTACTGCGGCTGGTCCCAGGCGGACATCTCTGGCAGTTTCATCACGTGACCTTCAGCCGCGATGTGACGCAGGGCGTCCGCCCGGCAGTCGAACATCCGCGTGCAGCCGTAGCAGCGGCTCTGATGGATCTGCCGCCGGATGAAGTTCACCAGTTTGACCTGCTGGTAGAACTTGAGGTCTGAGGGAGGACAGAACATTAGAAACACTCAGAAGGAAGAAATAGAAGCAAACTGCGCTCGAATTACCACGGCGATTTCACCCACTGAGCTCGGTCTTAAGGAGGTGGAGGTCGAAGCCGTGAGCCTCCTGCAAACACAAAACAGAAAGATGTCAGGGTCACGCACGCGACGCCCGTTACAGACTTCATAAATAACAAAACCAGAAAGCAGAGAGAAACTTTTCTGCCTCTCAGGTAAACTCGTCACTCGTGAGCACAAACTTAGAGTCACGTTTGGGAAACTGGTTCTGACTTTAAACCAGAACGTTTAATCAACGACAAAATCGGACTGCAGTCGACGTCCAATCCTAGATTTATTTATTGTTCACGAGTGTTAAGTCTAATTGTTGAATGTTGTCATCGTGTTTCTTAAATTTGTACGGTCTGAGTTCAACCTATAGGATCAAGACGTTCCTTTGTCTCTGACCTCTCCAGCCACTCTGTGCTGGGGGAGCTTTTATTGCAGATGCATCCTGACAGATCTGTTGTGAGCTTCCTGCTTTTATCACACACAGACACACACACACACGTCTTAGAACCATTGGGGGGTTTTACAGTGGGAGGTGCTTGTGTTGTATTGTGTATTGTAACTGCCATGTCAATAAATAGCTACGGGGGAAGCTGCTCTTTGAAGGACTTCGGGCCTGAGACAGGACAGGGGCGTGGGCTCCAAGAGCTGGTTCTTGACCAAAGACTTCCCTCGTTAGCGAGTGAAAAACCGGTTGAAGATGTTCTGTTATGTCTTGTTTCCTTCATGATGAATAAGTCTCTAAACTAGCGGGGCCTGTGGAAACACAGACCCAACAACGAGGAAACATTTTTATTTGCTCGTTAAAGGTTTGACAATCATGTATTTATTTGGAAACTTTTCAAAATAAAAGGCGCTTCATTTTAAAAGCTCTTCAGCTTCGGTCCGTCTGTGTGTGAGGGCACTTTCTGAGTAAAATCCATGTTTTGTGCGAACGATGGATTCATATGTTTGCAGAGACCTCAGGAAGCAGATCGTTTCCTGTTAGTGTGCACTGTCTCCGTTCTCCCAGAAGCCTTTGCAGAATCGTTTCAGGGATGAAAAGCAGAAAACGATATTTTCCTTCTCTGAAACTTCTACGTTCCCGTACCTTCATATGCGCGTAGATCTGCTCCAACGTCTCCGATTGGTGATCACAGAACAGACACACTGCAGAGACCGGATGAGCCTGCCAGTCCGACCAATCACTGCGGACGATACAGAGATGACACGAGCAGACATTTACACAGGATCAGAGGAGGACTAGGAAGTGGACTTGATTGAAACTTTTGCATCCAGGCTGACACAGTAAATAAGAATATTATCAGGAGGGACAATCCAAGGTTCAGTATCTGGGATCGAGCCGGGGATCAAACCTCCAACCTTTCGCTGCACCTCCTGATCCACAGCTACCCCGAGCTCACAGCACCTGGTTCAGCACCTGGTTAGCGCTGGAGATCAATTTTTCCTCATGTGATCCTTCAGCGTGGTTTTATCTCGAAACGTTTTCTCGCAGTACAGACACTGCAGACTGAAGCGAGGGGAGCAAAATGAAAAGGCGCGCGAAACAAAACTTAACGCTGTGAATAAAAAGCAACGATTAGCGTACCTGTCCAGTTTGTCCTGCAGCGTGTCGAGGAACTCGCTGCAGTAGACGATGTTGTCCGGCAGTCCGATGCTGAAGGAATGCTCTCTGGCCATGTGGTTCAGCAGAGACGACCTGGAAACAGCACGTGGAGCCATTTTTAATAAACAAAAGAAAACATCAGCTGACATCATCACTGTTAGCACTGCGCTGCAGTCCTTTGGGCTTCGTCCAGAAGTTCCCATTTGGACAAGACTTCAAGATCCACGCAGCGTGCCCATAGTGGCAGACAGAGGGAAGCAGCCTCTCTCGCCATGGGCCGCTGCATGTCCAAATGTGAGGAGACCCGGAGCGGACGCGGGTTATGTCTCTCGGCGTCCTCCCGCAAGAAGCTGGAGGTGGTGCCTGTGCAGAGGGAGGCCGAGCATCTGCGAACCAACACAGTGACTGAAAATGGATGGATGGAAGCTTAACTGGAGGTAAGACACAGATCCACACAAGAACTGTGGTAAACACCAGTGAGTCACACCTTCATGCCATTCATGAACCAGCGCACACCTGCACAGGTCTCAGACCTGACCCTTAGCAGGAGAGGAAGAAGGGTGAGGAGCTGCACTGGTCTCAGATCAGCTTCTTGGTTCAGGCTCAGACATGTCACTGAATGATGTTTATGGAATTATGGGTCAAAGCAGCTTTTTGGGGGTTGGATCATAAGAGATGACTACAGGAAGCAAAGAAGCTTTTAGTCACATGATTTCAGGAAGCTCTACCTTCTGTCTGCTTTCATCTAACACACGTGAGGTTTCCAGGACTGATGGGAATCCCGCGGCGCGTTACCTGTTTCCCGTGAACTCTTCGCTGCAGAACATGCAGAGACGATGGAAGCTGCTGTCGTCTCGCTCCTTCTGCTGCTGCTCCAGGACCTCCTCCTGTGGGAGCACAGAAGAAGAGCTCAGAGGAATTCTTCAGAAAACTACCTCAGAGTGCTCAGATATTTAAAGTGCAGAGGTTACAACGACACAAAGCGTGTCAAATCACTCAAATCTGCAATTTTTCTGATTTTTCCTGATTTTCAGACTTTGCCTCAAAATAAAGTTTAAAAGAAACGAAACTTCCAGCAGCACAAGATTCACTCAGGATGCTCCGAGTGTCACGTCTCCTCACCAGTCGTTTCTGCTGCAGCTTCTCTCGGAGAACTCTGTCTTCTGGAAGGACGTCACACAGCAGGAAGTAGTCCTCCTGCTTCTCTGTCAGGTCAGCGAGGAAGAAGACAGAGTCCTCCGAGTGTCACGTCTCCTCACCAGTCGTTTCTGCTGCAGCTTCTCTCGGAGGACTCTGTCTTCTGGAAGGACGTCACACAGCAGGAAGTAGTCCTCCTGCTTCTCTGTCAGGTCAGCGAGGAAGAAGAGTTTTTAATGAGTCATTAATCAGAGCTGGAGGAAGTGTGCGTGGTTCACTTTGAAAGGTCAGGTCCTCTGTGGGTTTGAGTGAACTCACCGACTGGGCCCGTGGAGTTGGTTTTGATGACGCTGCAGAAATCTGTGAGCGGCTGCTCGAGGAATCTGCCCTTCCAGTACAGCAAGTACCTGATGGAGGAAACTCGTCAGTAAAAACCGACTCACAGCCAGGTTTACCGGCGCACAGAAACACTTCGTCACGGTTCATAAAAGCAGCACACTAACAGGCGTGGACATGCTGGACTTGTTGTATATATTTATACTTGTAAGGTAAGGGTTTCCCCCCATCACCCCAAATAATTACAGGAAGTCTTTGGTGAAATGATCGAGTTCCAAATGCTAAAAACATCCAAACGTGTTCCCGAGAGTTAAACGAGTGAGCCGGAGCATGTGTGGCTCGTACTTTGGGACGTCGGCGATGACAAGCTTGTGCTCCATCAGCAGGTGTCTGAGGAGGACGTCTTTCCGCGGTGGTGGGACGGACTCAGAGCAGAACAGGCAGACCAGCGGCTCGGAGCCGGGACATTGAACACCGGAGGGCTGGAGGTGTCAGCCGGCTGATCGGGGAAACACAGCGGCTCCAGAATGCTGTCCTTACCTGAGAAAGCAGAAGAGAGACTACACCTTATATACCACACACACTCTACTCCAGACCAGGTGAGTCAAAACCAAGCGGAAGCGAGAATGTACAGCCTGGCATGAAGAAGCATTTCCCTCTGATCTACAAAAATCTGTCTGTATACAATTATTTTCATCACCCGTGGGGACAAAACTATGATCTAAAAGTAAAAAAATAAATAAATTAATGAATTAAATAACTCATTAATCGAACTCAGACTTTACACGCTGTTAAATCCTGAATAAACTTCACAGCTGTCAGACTGAGTACTGACTGAATATAGAGATTGCTGTATAATCACAGTTAGCAGCCCAGCTATTTCCTAGCCTGCTAGCTTAGCCGGGCGGGTTCCCGCCTGCTTTTCTGATTTTTTTTAGCCTTTTTTCTGCTGATTGTGGATTCCCACAGACTCGGAGAGTCACCGACACCCAAACCTTTGCACGCAGACCACCAGATATCAGCATTAAAGCCGCGGACACGTTTAAAAAGTCACACTTACCGTCTTTACTCGGCTCGCTGGCGGCCATGTCTGGTGTCACGTGGTGCAAATAACACAAATCGAACCAATCGGAGGCCGTAAAATGCCAACGAAGCGCCTTCGCGGACCCCCGGTAAAACACGAATTAGAAAAGGTGCATTCAAGTGGTTCAAGGAAATATAAAAACTCAAGTTTCGATAGCTGAAGGTTAATTAATGTGAATGAAGTTGACTAACATGTAACGTTGGACGTTGTTGCATATATATAGCAAAGAATATAAATCACATGAACACTCAGATCCTCAAGATATACCTGAGCGTGTTCTCTGAACATGAAAGTTTAGTGTTCATAAATACCCATTTATTAACATTACATTAGCATATGTGTCCTCCCCTCTATTACAAATTTTTAAATGAAACGTTATTTGTGAATGTGTACCATGTGTACAGGTGTAAGGCTCCCTAAAATAAAAGTCTGAAAATAACATTTGAGTTTCTGTACAGGGGGGCACAAGAAGGCTGGATATGGTGCAAATTCTTAAATAAATGACCCAAGTTTTATACGTGAAGTCAGTTTTAAGGTGGAGTGGCTGCTGATGACACACAGCTTGGATTCGGGAATTCACTGGAAGCACGTTGTGGTCAAAGACCACTGGGGGGCACAAACAGCTCAGTGTTCATCCTGCAGTCTGACTCACTCTGTTATTCTCAACAACAACAAAAAAACTATAGATAAAAGCAATGACAGCAATACTGCAGAAATAATAAACCTTTCTCCCTTTAAGCACAGAATGAAAATATGAAAACACACTGTCAGCTGTTTTTTTTAAATATTGCAAATACATACATGATGTGATGTCATGCCATGGTGATAATCTCATATATGACACGTTATTATGACTCTGTAATCACCGAAAAGTGCTCACAGTCAGTCTTTGTGACTGCAGTTTGTTAGTCCAGCATAAAGAACAAAGTATTTCACAAACACTTTTAACCAGTATATAAAAAAATATTTTGAGTTTTAAAAGTTCATGTTCACTGGCGCACACACTACCAGACACTCCTTCTCCATGCTTCATGGTGGGAACCATGCATGTAGAGACCATCGTTCACCTTTGTGGAACCAAAGATCTCAGATTTGGACTCATCACACCAAAGCACAGATGGTCTAATGTCCATTCCCTGTGTTTCTTGGCCCAAACTAATCTCCTCTGCTTGCTATTTGACCATAAAGGCCTGATTCACACAGTCTCCTCTGAACAGCTGATGTAGAGTGTGTCTGTTACTGGAGCTCTATGTGGCATTTATCTGCGCTCTGATCTGAGTAGCTGTTAACTTGTGATTTCTGAGGCTGGTGGATGAATGTATCCTCAGCAGCAGAGGGGACTCTGGCTCTTGCTTTCCTGGGACGGTCCTCGTGTGAGCCAGTTTCTTTGTAGCGCTTTATGGTTTTTGTGAAGTTTTTGCAATTTCCTGGATTGACTGACCTTCAGTTCTTAAAGAAATGACAGACTGTTGTTTCCTTCGCTGATTGGTTCTTGCCATAATATGAATTCTAACAGTTGTCAAATAGAGCTGTCAGCTGTGTACTAGGCCTGCACAATAAATAAAAAATTTATTGTCATCGGAATATCAGCCTGTGCGATGGGCCCATTGCAAAAGACGGCGCAAACTGCGATAATTGGGTACCTTAAAATGTTTACGCACGTGCTTTAAAGAATTTGCCAATCAAAGAAACCCCTTTACACATTTGACCAGTCGACCAGAGCCCTTCACGGCATTAACCAATCAAATGGATTAGAGGCCCGCCTCCTATGTAGGTGGGGAGCGAACAACGCTGCAGCGACGAGTCGGAGTTGTAATGGCTGAGAGCGAGACGCATGACGAGAACGCTACTGACTATGAACTCGTGGCTAAAAAATAGTACCTCGCTTATTTGGAGGTACTTTGGATTTGGTAAAGACGACGTTCTCCAAACACAGGTGCTCTGCAAAACTTGCCGAACACTCGTGGCAACCACCAGAGGAAACACGACTCCACCATCATCTTCAACACGACCACAGAGAACTGTTTGAAGAGTTCCAGAAAGACAGGGCTAGCTAATGTTGCTAATGTTAAGACAAAGAGCGCCGCAGTCCAACGGCCGTCTCTGTATCCGAGTTTTTCAAGTGGAACTCCTTATGAGAAAACGTGGAAGCGCTACAAAGAAATAACAGAGGCCATTACACATTTTTTGACAAAGACATGATGCCTATAAATACAGTTAGCAGAGGCGGCTTCACCAGTCTGATACATAAAGTGGACCGGAGATACCGCATCCCCTCAGGGAACTACTTTTCCCATGTCGCCATTCCACAAATGTACGAAACATGCCGCAAGACTAGGGTGGGTTTTAATAATCGATTCATCGATTAATATCGATTCTGGCTTGGATAACGTGATATCGATTCATTAAAATCCTGAATTGATTTTTTTAATATAAATGTATTTTGCCTGAAATTCCAGAATCTCAGGTGAAACTTCACAAAATTTTGACAACCACCAAACATTTAAAACAGTGAATGAGAGCAGGAACACAGATTCTGCACAGAGACGTAAACACAAAGCGCCGACGGATCAGGATCAGTGAGATGTGACTTTCTCACCCGACGGCACGGACACGCTCGGGGCTGAAAGCCGACAGCTCGCTGATTCTGATGTTTCGGCGGGTCCGCGCTTTGTGTTCACGCCGTTTTTGCACAGATTCTAAAGCTGTTAGTTTGATCTCTCTCCAAACAATATTGACCGAACCAGCAGCAAAAGAAGATCCAAACGCTTCACATAAACATCGTCATGGATTCACTCTGACTTTTGCTGTTTTGCTTCCACCAGGATAAAATCACACTTCATGCACAGCTCTCTCTCTCTCTCTGTACTTCAAGAACAGTTTCCCGTCTGTCCCCGAAATCTGTTTTCTGCATTATTCGCTTGGTTGTTACGCACAAGTCTACCGTTGTTTACAGGCTGTCGGCCGATGTTTTTTTTACTTACTTCCAAAGAGAAAACCTAATTTCTGCCGTTCAACAGGCTTCTGAACAAATGTAAACTTTTTAAAATTATGCAAAACGCTGTGTCTCTAATAAAACCGCTGTAACTTCAGAGGCAATGTTCATAAGCTGGTTAATGGTTTTCTTTCGTTTTTGATGTACTGCAGAATATTTTTATAAAATCCAGGCCAGGAAAACCACCTTCATGTGTTTCTGTGTTTTATCTTCAGCTACTTTGACACAAAGGCCTCTGCTGTGACGCTCACACCTGTGATAAAGTCTGGAAAGTGTCAGCTTCCTTTTTATAGATACAAAAATATGTAAATGTGCTGATCTGAATTATAATCTGACTGAGGCAAAATTTCCCAGATTTAAATCGAATCGAATCAAATTGAATCGAATCGTGTATCGAATCGATTCAGGACCTTGTGAATCGGATTCGAATCCATTCTAGAAATCATGGACGATACCCAGCCCTACACAAGACCGTCACATTTGAACTGAGCCAAGCTGAAAACTATGCTACAGACCTATGATCAAGTCGTACAACGGAGCCATATATGAGTTTCACAGTGCTCTTCCTCACCGAAGACTTTGAACTGAAAACACGGTGTCTAGAGACTGTGTGTTTTCCAAACTCTCACACTAGTGAAAATATAGCCCGTGTATTACGTGAGGTGCTGGCCAGCTGGGATCTTAAAGAAGACCCAAAAATTTTTATGGGGGCAATGTTTCAATGTTAAAGTGCACTTTGTTGTTGCACTGCTAATACAGCAGCTTTCTTTAAATAAAACTGTTGCAGTAAAACGGAAATTATGTGGTCGGGGTTTTTTGTTTGTTTTGCTATTTATTTTATCGCAAGTCATATCGTTATCGCAATATTGATCGCAGTTATCGCACATCGCAGGGTTTCCTAATATCGTGCAGCCCTACTGCGTGCCAACCTGACTTCTAGTCCCAGATTCAGAAGGCAAGAAATTCCAGGATTCCAGCTTTGGAGTTAACACACCTGTGAAGTGAAACCATGTCAGGTGACTACAGCATGAAGCTCGCTGAGAGAAGGCCGAGGGTTTAATTCCATGTGTTCATCCATAGTTTTGATGCCTCCAGTGAAAATCTGTAAATAGTCATTAAAATAAAGAAGAACCAAATATAAATATTATATATTTGTGATTGTTATTTATGTTTTTGCATATTTCAGTACTTATTTTTGAGAATTTCTTGTTCTATTAATTGTAGTTATTTGTAATGTTTTACTCGTTGTTTGGTAGCATGCTGCAATACTGAGACCTGAGAATGTCACGGTCTGTGTGGCAGACTGTGGGGGAGAAAGGACCTAAATGCTGGACTCTGTGCAGTAAACAGTGCGTTGATTTACAGTGAAGTAAATGTAACACACAACAAATCTCCAGTGCGCTCCCACGACTCCCGTGTCGCGCCTTCTCCCAAGTGTCTGTACTCTGCTCCCGAGTCTCCGCACTCTCCGTGCAAAAACAAAATCCTCTAGCAAACAGAGCCCCTAATCCCAACGGTTTCAAAGTCCGACCGCACGTCCAGCAGCGCTGTCAAAACAGTCCCCAAAAAACTGAAAAAATCAACCACAGTTCTGCCACAGTTTTGGCAGCCGGCCCGATGGACGGTGACGGCAGGAAAACAGCTCGAGCGGCCTGCCACAGGTCTGGCAGCTGTGGCATAGCAGTTCTGGTGGCCGGCCAGTGATCTGATGACAGCCTTGTAGTAGGTCCAGCCACGTAAGAGCTCCGATGGCCCATGGCGAAGCACTGCAGGTGGTTTGTGACACGCAGGCCGTGCTGGTGTGGCAGCTGCAGGCAGTGGAAATGATGGTGGTGTAGCAGCCACTGGGGGTAGATTGGACGGTGATGCAGCAGCAACAGGTAGGTAAAGTGATGGTGGCGTGGTTATGGCAGGCGGTTGAGCAGGTGAGGTCTCCAACATCATAGACACAGGAACAGCAGCACAATGCAGAAACAAACACATATCATATAACAAGAGTCATAAATGCTCATGGACCCTGGGTCGCTCAGACCCAGGTCCTGGACAGAGAATCTGTTTTTCATTCATATCATGTCAAATGGCTGAATGACAGTGAAGCTGAGTCTGAGCTCTCTTCTGCTTTAGTCATTTGTGGCACAAATTTAAAAAGTTTCTGGAAACATCCCTCAGAGGTTTTGGTCCATGTTGACATGACATCATCACACAGCTGCTCCAGATCCATGATGTGAATTTCCTGTTCAACCAAATTACATTCAACTCAGTTCACTTTTATTTATACAGCAAAAACAACAACAGTTGCCTCCAGGTACTTTATATTGTAGAGTAAGAACCTTATGATAATAAAGAGACAAAAGAGAAACTCCAACAATGACATGTGAGCAGCACTTTGGCGACAGTGGGAAGGAAAAACTCCCTTTTAACAGGAAGAAACCTCCAGCAGAACCAGGCTCAGGGAGGGGCGGGGCCATCTGCTGTGATTGGTTGGGGTGAGAGAAGGAAGACAGGATAAAGACATGCTGTGGAAGAGAGACAGAGGTTAATAACAGATATGATTCAGTGTAGAGAGGTCTGTTAATACATAGTGAGTGAAGAAGAAACACCCAGTGCATCATGGGAATCCCCGGCAGCCTACATCTATTGCAACATAACTAAGGGAGGATTCAGGGTCACCTGGTCCAGCCCTAACTATATGCTTTAGCAAAAAGGAAAGTTTGAAGCCTAATCTTGAAAGTAGAGATAGTGTCTGTCTCCTGAATCCAAACTGGAAGCTGGTTCCACAGAAGAGGGGCCTGAAAACTGAAGGCTCTGCCTCCCATTCTACTTTTAAATACTCTAGGAACAACAAGTAGGCCTGCAGAGCGAGAGCGAAGTGCTCTAATAGGGTGATATGGTACTGTGGGGTCATACATACTAAGTATGATTTAGTCTGATGCTTGCAGTGTTGGTGCAAACAAAATGGAAGGAAACAATAATCAAAGCAATCTGGATTCTTCCAGCAGTGTCACTAACACAGATGTAGTGATGGACAGGTGTGACACAGATGTTTCTGATGCCCCTCGTGGTTCTGTCAGGACATCATTAGAGTGACATGAAAACCTTCAGATGTTATGATGTTACTCTTTCAAACCCTTTCACCACCCTCTCTCTCCCTCTGGAGGTGGTGCTCTCTCGGCCTCCCTGCGGCTCCTCGTTCTGCTCGAGCAGGCCGCTCAGGTGCGCTCAGGTGCTGCATTATTCACACCGAGCCCGGGGGCTCTAATTAAACCCTGGAGAGAATTGGAATCGTATGCCCTTTTGTTTAAGTGCGCTTTTCACTTCTCTATGTGCACGGCGCTGTTGTACTACCGTGGCAGTATAATCATGGTCAAAATCGATGGGTTTGTCTTTGACGAGGATCTTCTTCTGCCATGCGTTTCTGAGGACGGTTTCCTTTGTTTTGAATGGAAGAAAACAGACGACAATGGAACGGAGAGCGGCATCAGCACCTGGCTTAGGACCGAGGGATCGGTGAGCCCGTTGTATTTGTGGGTCAGTGCCATCAGGTATTACCCTCTCTCTTCTGATCACATTTTCAACAAAGCTCATTACCGAACTGCCCTCTTCTCCTTCTCCTTCTCGATCTAGACTCAAGGTCTTCTAGCCTTTCGGTTAGTTTCCTTTGCTCCATTAGCGATTGTCTCAGCGCGTCATAGGCCACCGCTGACCAGCTTTCAAGCCCCGCCACTCGTGTTTCGGCTTCCTCGAGTTTCTCGCCGTGTTCTTGGAGCGCTAGCTTGTTAGCCGATAGCTGTTGGTTTGTGTCTTCTTTGAATTTCTTTAGGTCGTCTTTCAACTCACGCCTGAGGTCTTCTTTGAATGCGTCGAAGTCAGCTTTCATCTCCGTCCGGAGGTCAAAGATTTGTTGGCTGATATTTTTAATGCCCTCTTGCAAAGATTCGAGATTGGCCCCCTCGCCATTTTCTTCATCTGACACACAGACACAGTTACTCCTGAGCTCCTAATTGTCCCTCAAACCTGATTCAGGGATCCACTCCTCTACTTCACTGTCCTCACTTTCTGAGGACAGAAAGTGCACATTCCCTTGGTTTCCCTCCATAAAAGGTTTTTTACATCCATGTCCTGTAATTATGAGTAGATTGTAAAGTAATAAACATTGACTATGATCATATAAATGCACACAAACACATCTCTACACGCAAATGCAAATGCATTACTGTATATTGCCTGAAAAAAATTGGGCTAACTGCACAGTGTTGTCTTGAGGCAACAAATGAAAATTAACAGTTTTACTGTATAAATAAATTTTAGTGGCTACAGGAAGAGGGTGATAGACTGTCTGAAGCAGTTAGAACAAGACAAGGCTATTGACCGGACCTCATACCACAGGCTGTACCCAGGGGAATCTACACCAACCACTATGGTTTACCAAAAATACATAAACAGGGTGCACCTTTAAGACCAATTGTCTGCATGATCAACTCAGTCACCTATAACATCTCCAAGTTTCTGGCTTCAATCCTCAACCTGCTGGTGGGCAGCTCTGAACACCACACTCAGAACACCTGGAAGTCAAGGTCAAAACCTTTTTTTAATGTAAAAGTGTTTTCGGAAATATTATTTTGTTGTTGATGTTGTAAATGTGATTTGCACTTCCCAGCCACCGTAGGAATCATACTTGTTATTAATCTCTGTCTCTCTTCCACAGCATGTCTTTATCCTGTCTTCCTTCTCTCACCCCAACAGGTCGCAGCAGATGGCCCCGCCCCTCCCTGAGCCTGGTTCTGCCGGAGGTTTCTTCCTGTTAAAAGGGAGTTTTTCTTCCCACTGTCGCCAAAGTGCTTGCTCACAGGGTCATATGATTTTACCTTACAATATCCTGGGGGCGATCGTGGCTCAAGAGTTGGGAATTCGCCTTGTAACCGGTTTGAGCCCCGGCTCGGACAGTCTCGGTCGTTGTGTCCTTGGGACACTTCACCCACCGGGCCCTCTGCCTACCGCTGGCGCCAGTGTTCGGCAGCCTCGCCTCTATCAGTGCGCCCCAGGCTACAACGTAGCTGCCATCACCAGTGTGTGAATGGGTGGATGACTGGATGTGTAAAGTGCTTTGGGGTCCTTAGGGACTAGTAAAGCGCTATATAAATACAGGCCATTTACCATTTACAATATAAAGCACCTTGAGGTGACTGTTGTTGTGATTTGGTGCTATATAAATAAGATTAAATTGAATTGAATACAGATGCCTGCAAAATACTATCGTCCTCATTTTAGGTTTGACAGCATTTCTAGTAGATAATGGCTTGAGATTGAATTGAGGCTGTGGCTTGGGGAAGGCCTCAGAGGGGACTGGAGGCAGGTCCCAGGCTGTGCAGATACTAATGAGAAGTGAAAGGCTTGAAAAGGCGAGATGGGTGGGGCATGGAAACAATAATGAACAGGTTATAGTGCCTGTTATAGGTTATAGGGCAGGCGACATATATAGACATAGGAGAGGAAGTGACGTGTATGGAGGTGTGGTCCCACTCCTGAAATTCAGATCAATAATAACTGCAGTGTTCAGTCTGGGTCATTATTATGTATAAAGTCTGAAGTCACACATAAATGCTGGATCTGGTAACATTTTAACAGGAAACCACAATTCCAGGTTCTACCAGCACACTTTATCAACAAAGTGACATTAACCACTGATTTCTGGACTTTACAGTTTTTCAAACCTCAACCTTGAAATTTTGTTTTGTTAACATTTAAAGACTAACCACCCCTGCATTTTTAAAACATGCGGTCAGTTTTATTATACTTGGCTTCTAGTCTACTTCCTTAAGCAACATCTGCCTCTAGATGAACTTGTTCTGCTCCTCTGTCTTTCCCATCATATATTTTGTGTTCTGGTGGTGGATGTTCATGTGAAACATGGTTTAACATCTTTTATTTTACATTTTTAATAATAATGCCAGTGCATGTAAGCTAAAAGCTCAGGCTGCTCGAAACACTCAAATTTGCAGTTTATTTGGTCCTTGGAGTTTAATGTCATACAGAGCAGATGTGAACACAGAAGCCCCATAACCTACTGGCAACACAGTCTACTCATATTGTGTCACAAAGGCCCAGAGACCTGTAGGAAACCATTGAACCACCAATCATTCCCAACCCGTTGTAAGTGCTTGGTGATTAGCTGCTATTGCCCCGTCATGCTGGCCTAGAGACCGGTCCTTAACCCCTCGCCAACCGCCCATTGCTATGCCAACGTGTAGATTCTGCAAACAGCTGATGAATGGTTTCTGGAGAGTACTGGTAGCTATCAGTATAATATGTTTACATATTTTTAAAATCACCATCACATATATGTTATTGTTTTTATTTGTTATCAAACTGTATCAATGCAGTATATTGTGAAAAAAAACGTGTTAAGATAACTGATCGAGTCTGTTTGGAAAAGCATCACAAAGTCTCAACATGATTATTTCTAATATTTATTCATTCAAAGAGAAAGAACCATCACTGCTTTTCAATTTGTTCGTGTCTGCCTTTCCTCCACAAAACATCCAGACATTTTTATTTTTAGTCTATCAGCATCGAGGCTTCTCGCCCTCTGTGCCGGTATTGTTGACAAAGAGGCTTTTGAGGAAGAGTAGCTGCAGGTACCCAGAGGTGACGATGAGGAGGCTGAGGGCCATCGACCACCAGGTGATGTACTTTGAGTTGGACTGCAGCAGGAAGTAGTCTACGCTCTTTCTCATCCGACTGAAGCCGTAGTGCCGGAACATGTGAAAGACGTAGGTCTCCACTTTGTGGGTCGTAGTCTGACACAGCAGAACAGACGCAGGTATAAAAATCTGTTTATTCACTTTTGATGTGTCAAACTCCAACAATCCCGCCTCTGCTACCAGTTACTGTTTTTAATTCATTTTGTGAAACACTTTGAACTTAAGTGTGAAGTTTAAATACATTTGACTTGTTTTGGCTCACCAACTGCTGTCAGTACTGCCACAGACACCACAACACTATAACAACTGTAACAGCAGGTAGCTATGTGTACCTCGATGACGCTCAGTGTGTTGTTCAGCTCTTTGCTGATCTCCTCCTTCTTCTTCTCCTCCTCCTCGCTCTTTGAGGGATCTTGGTAGGTGTCATAGTAAACACCAAAGCTGAGGGAAACCTGCATCGAGCCGAAACGGTTGTGGAAGTTGCTGAAGCACATCTGATAGAAACCTGGAAGTAGACAAGTCAAGATGTTTTTCTTTTTTTTTCCATATAGCACAGTTAAAAGTAACACAGCAAACACAAAATGTTTTCCAGTTAAAGCAAACCTATTACGTATCACAGAATCCTGTGAAAATTGAGTTTATCCTTAATGTTTCCATAGGAATTAAAATCAGTTGTATTTGATTGGTGTATCCAACGGCAGATGTGAGAACCTTTGCAAATGCAGACGTTTTTGCAGTTTGCTGGTCTGCAGCATTCAGTTGTGTGTTAACACAATACTACAATCATCTCAGGAGTGGATGTTCCAGCAAATTCAACCTAAGACCATCCAAACGCTCAGAAAAACTGCAAACCCCCAAGAATTCTCATTCTCAGACTCTACAGGCCTCATGTTAAATGTTAAAGTTCATGAGAGTACAAATAGAAACAGACGGAACAAGTGTGACTTGTTTGGAAGGGTTACCAGGAGGAAGCCTCTTCTCTTTAACTGAACATTGCAGCAACGCTCAGGTTCCTTTGGACAGACAAAACCAAAGTGGACATGTTTGTCCATAAAGGAGAAAACGAAACATGTCAGACCAGCTGTCAGCACTGTGGTGGAGGGATGATGATCTGGGCTCCGTGCAGTGACTCAGTAAACCATGAACTCCTCTGTATACAAATGTATTCTAGAGTCAGATGTGAGGCCATCAGCCACAGGACGATGATACCAAGAAGAGTGCCAAACCTCCAAAAGAAAAAGAATCAAAGTGGTGCAATGCTCCAGCCAGTCCAGACCGCAGCCTGACGGAGAAGCTGTGGTGGGACCTTCAGAGAACGGTGCCGAAACCGACTGAAGAGTTGAGTCTCAATGATGAGACTAATAACATCTACAGAAGCGGTCCCCAACCCCCGGGCCTCGGACCGGTACCAGTCCGTGAGTCGTGTGGTACCGGGCCGCGAGAGTTCAGGCTCAGGTGTGAAATGTCTGGTTTTCAGGGTTTTTATCGGTTTTCAGTGTTATTTTGTTATCGTTTTTATCGTTTACTCGGTTTTCCTGGGTCTTTCCACGTGTGTTATGAATAAATTTTCTTTTTTTCGGTACCGGTACTAGTTTTATTTTGTTGTATTTATCCGCGACACCTTAAAGGCCGGTCCGTGAAAATATTGTCGAGCATAAACCGGTCCGTGGCGCAAAAAAGGTTGGAGACCGCTGATCTACAGGGTGCACGCACGAGGCATTGACGATGACGTGACAATGAGCAGAGACAAATAAATAATGACAGGATGAGAAACAGGTGAAAACATGGCTGGAAGAAACTAAAGAAACAGGAAGTACACTCCACATAACGAGCACAGGACAAAAGACTATCATAATAAAACAGGAAACAGACACAGGAAAACTAAACACTAACAAAATGTCCAAACTTAAAACACTGGCACCACCCAGGCACCATTACAGAAAAACATGATGAAAATTAGAAGATTTTATTGAACATTTCTGTAAAACTCCTGCAGGGTGAGATGCAGTGGGACGACCTGTATCATGAGAATAAAAGATGAAATCTCAATGGAAATCTCAAATGCTAATCTACCAGCTAACGCTAACAAGGTGTTTTTGTGTTTTAATAATTATTTGGCTGCTCACCTTTAAAACATGTATCTCTCTGACTTTATATCCTCTACGAGAGTTTGTGTTGTATCAACATTTAATGTTAAAGTGAATATCTAGACATAATTTCCTACAATCTGTTCATCGCATTCAGCTGAAGTGAAATAACAGCATGGAAGAGCTATCCATCAGACAGACAGCTACCTGATTCTGCAGCCTCAAAGTTGATCTGGCCCTTCGCATCATCAACAGTAGACAGCAACAGATCACTCGGAGTGTTGACGGTGACAGACAGGTGTCTGTCATGGCCGACTCCCATCACCCACTGGACCTACAAAACCAATACAGAGTTAAAAACCATACAGAGCGTCCACACACTGCAGGAACGAGCAGCAGCAGCTCTGTCAGTGTAAAATATCCTGTTTGATGTTACCACTGTGAGCTCTTTTCAACAGATGGTACCGATGCTGGTGTCCATGCTAATCTGACATTTGTGGGAAAACAGACTACATGTCAGGTGGCGTCACTTAGCTTGACACAGAGTTTTCTTCTTACCATGAAGTTCAAGTAAAATCTCTCTCCACGGTGAGCAAAGTGCCAGAAACACTCCAACCCAGCAGCAGGAAGCACTATAGCAAAGTCATACTGGTCAGAACCCCAGAACAGCTCCTGGTCTGTGACGTCGGGGCGGGCGTTTGTCTGGGGAACCCCATGAGCTGAGCCCCAAAATAAAAAGCCCAGAAAGAAGCAGGGAATCCAGCACAGCATGTCTAAAACATGGAAGGGTGAGAGTAGAGTCTGTGCTGCAGTTAGATCAAAAATGATTAACCAGCCCTGAAATGTTTCCTCCTCTGCTGGGAAAACTGGACAGGCTGCACAGATGGAAGCACTGCTGATAGAGAGGAAAACCCTGCAGGAGGGAAACTCTCCAGGTGATCCAAACAAATGAACCTTGAAACTTCCACAGACAGATCCCGACATCCTGTGGAGGTTTGGACCACCGGTTCAGTAATATTTGACCATGTGGTGGATGTACATTTAGATTATTCTCATGGCCGTCATTTCAACATTTACATGAATCCATTGATCCACTGGTGAACAGGAAACAGCAGACATATGCCAACAGGAGAGTGGGTGTAGTGCTGAGAAGATGGTCTGATTGATGTTTTACATGATAAAACTTGTTTCCATTCTAGACAAAGATCATAAAGAGAATACAAACAGTATTGTTTAAATGATGGTTTCATTTATAAAGCGAAAAACTCTCCCCAAACCTGCCCTGTGTGCAAAAGTAACTGCCCCCTAAACCTGATCACTGGTTGTTCCACCCTCTGCAGCAGGAAGTGATCAGTGCTGAGCAGTTAAACATAATTAACTATCAATGAAATCATGTATGAATTATGATTCTGTGATTAACATACACTTCATATCACTTCTCATTTTCAAAATCATGTCGTTTAGCTTTGAAATGTCTGCATTTGTGAATAAAACATTCTCTTAGTAACAACATTTATTTAGATCCAACCATGCAAAATATGATTTTTGCCATTTTTCAAGTGGTCTTAAAGCTTTAATCAGGACTGTATCTGATATCACTTCAGTTTAATGTGAAAAAGCTGCATCAGTGTTTTGCTGGGATGCATCTGCTCCTCTGGCTTTCCTGTTAGCAGTGAGTGCATCGATGTCACAGAGGTTTTAGTGCAGCATAAACTCCAGCACATATTTTTGTCACTCTGGAGCACATTTCAGGAAAATAACAAGAAGTAAATGAAGGAAAGCGACAGAAGCCGACAGGATAAGACGAGCGTCATATCTGAGACAATAACCAGGGCCGGACCGTTTCTGACAGCTGCATCATTTTTATTGTGCAACAACACGGCAGCAGAGGACGGTTTGATTTGGTCTTGGGAATAAATCACTACTGGAAATCACAGGACTCAGATCAACACACGTCTGCTCTCCAGAACCAGGACGACGTGCTGAGATCACGGTGGGCGACAAATGTTCATCAGCAGAACGATGAGACAGAAACACAGAAGAGCCGTTTGGAAAGGCAGGAGGTACAGTGCTAACAGGCTGCAAGAAATATAAATACAGACTCACGTCTGTCTCTATCAGTACTTATCATGCAAAAGATACGACACACATGTGTGCAAAGAAGTGTCCAGGTTCATCCTGACCATCAACCTTTCTGACTGAAGGGCATTTCTGCCAGCAGAACTTCAGATATAAGCAGTGACGTGAGCTATAAGACAATAACACTATCAGTCATGGTCTGGCAGTCCCAGAGCACAAAGCTCAGCAGGACATAAACAGCGTGGAGTCATCAACATCATCAACAGAAGGCAGAAGAGCTTTGAATGTCCTTCAAGAAGTCTGGAGAAGTGTTCCTGCAGGTCCTCACAGAGACGCCAGAGAGCTGCTCAGAGAGTTCAGAGTGAGCTGAAGGATGAAGGCCAGACCAAACATTCACGTTCAAGCTCGTTAGAACTGTAAAGACTAGATTTTTGCCTCATATTCTGTATTTTTAATGAATATTTGCACATTTCAGTGAATCGCTGCATCCGTTTCCAATTCTCCTGCAAAATGTAAAGAAACGAGTGAAACGAGGGCTCAAGACTTTTGCACAGTACCGACTATATTAAAGTAAAGCTGGATTCATTCTCATTTAAACACAGTGAAGGCGTTGCTGGTCCATCGGGTAATAAATCACAGAGCTTACAGTGATCACATGGTTTCAGACTCCATCACCTCCCAATCAACTTTAAACAGGGTTCCTTTATCTGGCTCCAATTCAAGCACTTTTTAAGATCTTTCAAGGTCCATGTTCAAGCTTTTCGAGTACATGACCGAAAAAACAAGCGAACAGAAAGCATGTTTCACTTTGCATCACCTCAGTAAGACCATGTGAAAATGTAAACAAAGCCACAATAGAAAAAAATAAGTAGAAACAAAAGGAAAAATTAATAAATACATAAATATTAAAAGGACATTTTATTGTCCAGCAGAGCATTAAGAATATTCAACAGAAACTAAAGTATTGAAGCTCCCTGAAAATCTGCCCACCGATCACTTCAGGCTCTCAGATTTGAACCCACTAAAAAAAGATGTGAAGACAAACAAACTCCAACACCCAGTTTTCATGTACACACAATGAAAAAGCAGCAGAAATCATTTATTAATACATTTTTATGAATTGATTCTGAACCTTGCATGTTTTCCCTCTTTTTTATCCTGAAGTGGCTTTTTGGACTTTCCCTCCTTTGTTCCTTTTCCCTCCTCGTTACTGTCTCGTCGGAGCACCTGAGCCTTGTTATCCTCAGTGTGAGTCAAAAACATAAGCTTATGATAGCAAGGATAAAGACTTGTGGATGTTTTTGCATCTGTGTTGTAACTTGCTGTGATGTATCTACACCAGGTAACCAGTGTTTCCCCTCGCAGCAGCTTCCTCTTCTTTGTTCGTTTCTTTCAGATTTCCTTTCTGTTTAGTTTTGTTGGTTTTTTTCCAAAGTGAGTTTCTCGTGTGGCTTTCTGTGATTTTTCCTTCCCTCTTTTGCAGGAAGACCCTCGTTATTGTCTTGGTTGGGTTCACCTGTGCGTTGTTATCCCGCCTCCTGGAGCCAGTGTATTTAGTGTGGCTTCTCTCTCTGTCAGTCTTCAGCAGGTTGTTGTGTCTGTTGGGTCTTGCTGTTGCTTTGGGCCTTTTAGGCAGTATATAAGTTTGTGTTCTGCAGTGTTTATATAGAGGTTTTAATTTCTAAAGGCTTACCCACGGCCAATCTGCAAGCTGACAGCTGTGTTTCTCCCAAACAAAATAAATCTGCCCGTCCATCATTAGCAGGGACATAAAGACTCATACTGCGTCCTAAAGTTTGTCTTCCAGCATCAGAGTGAATCAAGACTGTTTTACAATACACCATGCAGTAAAAGACAAAACACAAATGTGAGGTGCTGAGATATTAGCCGTAAAGATAAAAATAATCCAACGCTAACTCAGCCACTTCACAACATTAAAACAAGTTGCATGTTTTATTAGGGACTCCCATTTTTGATAAAATTTAAAGCTGATAGCATCTACTCCAGATCTTCCCATCAAACATTGTTAACTTTGCGTCTGCGCTCCATGCAGGGCCACAAACTCTGGTGCTTTCCCCTCAAATACAAGCATTTCAAAGCCAGTGCAATGGTAGACCCTTCCCTCTACTTCGAGGGCCAGTTTCCTGAAACCCTTACGTGTCCCTGCTGCAACACACCTGAATTTAAACTTTAGTAGCTCATAAGCCAGACTCTAGACCTTAACTGCATGTTGAGGTGGCAAATCTAAGGCGTGCCAGAAGGCCTCATCTCGTTGGTGTCACTGGTTCCTAATCGCCCCATGTGCGACATGCAGTAGCGGATTTTCATACGGGCAGTTGCCCGGGGCGGCATCATGGGCATCTGCAAAAAAAAAATCCTCCTACTCATGCTGCCCCGACGTCATGCCAGCGCATAGTGGGAATGTCACAGGCACCGATCGGTTTTCTATCGCCCATTTGCTGGGAGTAAGGGCGCCCTGCGCCTGCTGCTTGCGGCAGGCAGGGAGGAGAGGGCGGGGCGGCGGGGGATTCTCTGGTGGCTGGAGCAGCATCTAATAACCAACTCGCAAAATAAAACAAAATAAAAACAAACACGAAAACACCAGACATCATGATACAGACTTATAATTTGCATCGATGTTTTTTTTGAAATTCTGTACACGAAAAGTGAGCGAGAGCCCTCGGTGCGCGTGCTCGCTGCTGAAGTCAAAGTAAACTTTATTGTCATCTCCGCTACAGACAGTCCAGCATATAGAGACGAGACGACGAGGCTCCAGCTACAGCAGTGCAAGTAAACAAACAATAAATATAAAATGAGTAAGAAAATAAATGTACACTTTAGGACTCGGGGTAAAGGATCAAAGGAACTTGTCTAAAGCAGTTCTTGTTCATTAACTGTTTTAAAAACTACCATCTGCATAACTGACAAAGGCTAACAAGGCCGGGGAAGGACTATATACACAGACTTAAAAATGTATCTAAAGTCAGCTATTTCATTATTTGTGCTCTTGCCTCTACCATTGAGGACACTTTTTGTCCAGTAAAGAGTAGCGCTACCTCGATTTTTAAACTTTTTTTTTTTGTCATTTTGCTCAAAGACTATTGTGATACTCACTCTGAACAATCAGCTCACGTGGAGTTGGCACATACCTGTCTCACTTTGAGATTGTCTGACAGATGTTGAAGGACCTCAGGGACGACTCTGGCCCTTCCTGTAAAGTGCAGTGGTGTTTTTTAACCCAGTCCAGTTTGTCTGTGTACTCAAAGGTCCACGTTGACCCCGTGGATTGAAACAGGGGTCAAGTCTCCTTTGCAACTCAACGTGGCAAAGGAGTCGACTCATCGCCCCTGCTGATGCATCCAACCACCGCAGAGTCATCAGAAAACTTCTGCAGATGGAGGTCTCTGTTCAGTGGCTGAAGTCTGGTGTAGGGGGGCGAGGGGACAGTCCCCTGTGGTGCTCCTGTGTTGCTGATCAACATTGTCTGACAAGGTGAAGACGTACATTGTGGTCTTCCTGTCAGGTAATCAATAATCCAGGACACTAAAGAAGCATCCACCTGCATCGCTGTTAGCTTATCACCCAGGAGAGTCGGCCTGATGTTGTTGAAAGCACTGGAAAAGTCAAAGAGCATGACCCTCACAGTGCTCGCCGGCTGGTCCAGATGGGCGTAGTCATGATTGAGCAGATGGATGATGGCGTCCTCAGCTCCAAGACATGGCTGGTAAGCAAATTGAAGGGGATCCTGATGTGGTCTGACTATGAGTCGGAGCTGGTCCAGGATGAGTCTCTCCAGGGTCTTCATGATGTGGGAGGTCAGTGCCACAGGCCTGTAATCCTGGGGGCCACTGGGATGTGATGTCTTCCACAGCACTGGGACCCTCTGCAGACTCGGCATGAACAGTTTATGGAAGACTCAAAAAAAGCTGGGGGCACAGGACTTGAGGACACAGGGACCCACTCGTCTGATCCAGCAGACTCGCCTGATTGGAGTCTCCTAATCTGCAACTGTACCTGGTCTTGAGTGAAAGTGATGGGTGGGGAGGGGTGTCAGGACTCTGGTGAGGGTGTGAGCAGTCACTGCAGTGTTGAAAATGGTGGTTGGTAACCCATGATGAACTGCCAACTTATCTAGGGTGTACCCTGAGTCCGCTAGGATAGGCTACCTGATAAGGAAATGATGGACAGAGGACATCTCCTCAGCAGGTGTTCATAAAGTTTCCTCATCTTCATGAGGATCTCATGCGCAGCATCTTCCACTGGCTCGATGTGGGTGATCAGGTCTCATACAATATGACCCTTATGGTTATTCTGGCCAAGAAAGAGAATAGGCTGGCAGCCCAGAGAATGTAGTTTTGAAACCTGCAAGAACAACTAGGAAATCTATGCAGCCAGTCTGGTTTGAAAAATTATCTTAGCAGGGGAATAGTTTACAGTGTGGGCATGGCCAGGCTGATCAGTACCAACTCAGGAGGTGCAACAACGTAAATATTAAATCCGTGTGGTTGGTTGGCTTTGATTTGTTACAAGGTTAAGACTGGCCTGAAATGTATCCTCTGGAATTTACAAATCTTGAACAAATGAAGTTGCATATAAGCAAACTGATGCATAACAAACCTTTAAGTTTCACATCTTTGTTATGCTGCTGTAGATTTTTAAAAAGGTTTTGGCATCTCACCTGACAAATTTCTATCTGCTCCTTTTAGGCATCTATGACACGCGCTCTTCCACAAGCATGTACTTTTGTCTGTCGTCACAATCCCCGACATCAGATTGACAGTGAGATGTATCCTGAATAGGGTAAAGAGTTGCTACACTGCTTCCTCACATCTGCTTCATGAATATGAAGGGTTGTAGTGGGAGAAGGTGGTCTAGGGTGAAGAAGGGGGGTGCAGGGTGAAGGTGATGGCTCTGGGGGGGTGAGTGTCCAAAGTGTCTCTATTGTGTGAAGGCTTCTTGATGGCTCATCAAAATGGCAGTTAAAGTCGCTGAGGGCGTTGGCCAAGAGCTTGTGTTGTGTTATTCTGTGTTTGATTCAGTCATTGAAATATCTAACATGAGACAGGTGCTCTTGGATTACTATTGAGACGACAAAGACGGTCATGAACACTATAGAACCAACATCTGTGATGGGCATGATTATCAATAAAAACATATTTTCTTGGCGTGTTAGCCTGCGATCAGGTACCCAATGCGCAGCTTCAAAGACTCCCAGCTATGGCTATTGTAAACA
The DNA here is from genome assembly GCF_963969265.1 of Rhamphochromis sp. 'chilingali'. NCBI lineage: Eukaryota > Metazoa > Chordata > Actinopteri > Cichliformes > Cichlidae > Rhamphochromis > Rhamphochromis sp. 'chilingali'. The sequence goes on from NC_137930.1 coordinate 2,340,066, forward strand.
CTCACCCTTCTACAGTGCCCGGGGAACACTGGCTGGCTCTTTATTTTGAGAGACAGACGCGGTTATTTTTTTGATAGTTTTGGAAACTCGCTAGACAGTTTTCCACCAGCAATAAAGGTGTTTTTTCTAAACTGTTCCACTATTTTATATTCAGCAGAACGACTCCTCCATCACATGCGGTCAACATTGTGTATTTCATACAGTGTGTGTGTGTGTGTGTGTGTGTATATGTGTGTGTGTATATATATATATATATATATATATATATATATATATATATATATATATATATATATATATATATATATATATATATATATATATATATATATATATATATATATATATATATATATATATATATATATATATATATATATATATATATATATATATTACGGAAACGTAGAGCTGCCACCCAGGCAAAAGAAAAATACAAGTGTATCACGTTATAACGTGAAAGGTTTATTGTTCTAACAAGATACTTTTCCTGTTTGTACAATATACTTTTCACGTTTGAACAACATAATATCACGTTATTACAATATACATAATTATCACGTTCGTACAATATAAATATTATATTGTACGAACGTGATAATTATATTGTTTGAACAATAAAATTTTCACGTTATAACATATATTTTATTGTTCGAGCATGATATATTGCCGTAAAGATACGGAAGTGTAAAACATAGTGAAGTGGGTGACAGTGCAGATCAGAGTGCGAGAAAATGGCTCGTTTATTGGAATTAATTAAGTTCTATTTTATGCTTGGATTGAGGCATGGGGAGATTTTGCTGTTATTGAGCAGTTTGGACAGTATTGTGATAAGCATGCGGACACTTAGAAGAAACCTAAAACGCATGGGACTGTACAGGAGAAAGAATGAGTCCGATCCGATTGAGGTGGCACGATTTCTTATTGATCAACTGGAGGGACATGGGAGGCTCCATGGATACAAACTACATCACCTGAACTGCATTCAGGCAGGTTATGTTGTCACGCAGAGTACTGTGAGACATTTACTGAAATATCTTGACCCTTACGGTGTTGAGCAACGACGCAGAAATCGCCTAATGCGACGCACGTATGTAAATCCTGGACCAAATTTCATGTGGCATGTTGACTCCTATGACAAACTGAAGCCTTTTGGAATCTGTATAAATGGAGCTATTGATGGGTTTTCGAGAGTTATGATTTGGCTTCATGCCTATTCAACAAACAATGATCCCAAAGTCATTGCTGGCTATTTCATAGCAGAAGTTGAAAAGAGGATGGGAACACCTGCTAGGATTCGCTCTGATTTGGGAACAGAAAATGTCATAATGGCCGAGATGCAACGATTCTTGCGCTGGACTATGGATCCGAACGTCAGAAACTGTTTTATTACTGGATCCAGCAATCACAATCAGCGTATTGAAGGCTGGTGGGCCTTTCTGAGACGACATCATGCTCAGCACTGGATAAATCGTCTCCAGGAACTAAAAGATCATGACTGCTTTTCTGGATGTTTTTTGGACAAGCAGTTCATATTGTTTACGTGCCTGAACGTCATCGAGGTATGTAACCATGTTTATATTCTTTTAATGAGTCATTGTGTGTGTGTGTGTGTGTGTGTGTGTGTGTGTGTGTGTGTGTGTGTGTGTGTGTTAGAGAGAAAGAGAGACACGGAGAGAGAATAAAAAGTTTGCTTTAACACCTACCATGCACCATCCCTATTATCACTCCGTTGAGGATATGAAAAAAAATGCATATTTCACTGGCCAGAAACATAAAATCGCACTGTCTAAAACAATTCACGTTTAATAATTACTTAAAATTTTCCAAAGTATCACGTGTCTACCACTGTTATTCTTGTTGTTGAGTATTTTTGATAAACTCTGTTTTTCCGACTGTCATTGTGTGGTGCTTTTGATTGATTGATTGATTGATTGATTGATCGTACTTTATTCATCCCGAGGGAAATTGGGTTAAGGCTGCCAGCCGTGCCAGCGCCGTTTTGGGTAACATGTTGAGCCAAGAGAAATGTGTTCTTTTACTGATATGAGATTTTTTAATTTTTAATATTTAATAGGAAGAGCTGCAGCAAGTTGCACATATGTGGAACACCCACATAATACGCAGAAGCAGAAATGCAGTTGCTCCAAGTGGACGTCCGATTCTCATGTACACCATCCCTCATCTCATTGGAGGACAGGATCATCTGAAAGAGGTTTCTTGGGAGGCAGTGGATGCTTGTAAGCAAGAATGTCAACAGAGAGGACCTTATACCTGTGATGAAACCGTTTTCAGCTTGTGTTGCCTTATAATGTCAGAGAACTTCTTACTTCCACCAAGCACAGCAGATGAATCCATTGAACTGTATCTCTTCCTGAGAGCCTATATACTGAAGGACTTATAAACCTAAATATAATTGGGCTTTGGGAATTTTTACGCATATATTTTTGGGTACAATGTTTTATTTGTGCAATAAACAATAGAAAAGACAATCATTATTATTTTGTTTGGATTTTCGGTTCAAGATAGTAGCAAGCAAGCATGTCTAAATATATTTAACCAAATCTGCGTACTCCAACCTTTTGGCATTTCCAATTATTTTTTAACGGAATTTCTATTATATCTGATTTCTGTTTTAAGACTGTCAAAAAAACATTTTTTAAACTGCTGATCCTATACATTATCATTCATGAAATATTGTTTTCAATTTTACTGAACACATTGTGCAACTGCTATTCATCCACGAACAGTTTCTTGTAAACTGGTAAATGTACAAATTCTGCATTATTTAATAATTAACAAATAGTGTTAGATGTTAACCTCCCTTTTATTTGTGTTCAAGGAGAAGAAAACACGGACTCTTGATAAACACTACAAAACTTAACTTATGTGCCAATTTTCTGTCTTTTATTCCAGTCAACTATTGCATCAAACACATTGCCTTCCAAAGTTATTCCCTTAAAATATGTTCTAAACAAATGACTGGTGGAAAGGTAAAAAAAATATACTTGAAAATAATTAATATTAAGTCTTTTGAATTATTACTAAACAAAACATCCCCTCTAGCAGACATCTTGTATCCTACAAAACTGCACCACAGACCTGTGGAAAAGGACCTTGACACATGATAAGAACTAATAATAAGCATAGTTCACCACTTGCTGCTAACCATATGAACTTATTAAACATAATTAGTTAACATTTAAACTAGTAAAACTTTTAAGTATGAAAATTTAAACTGAAATTTACATTTTTCATGGTGGAAACAAATTGATGTTATCCACAATTTTTGAAAATAAATTCAAATATGAAATAAAACACTTCCCTGAAATTTAAGCTCTTTCTTTTTTTATACAATGATGTGTTCCCTGTTTGTGGGTTTAACAAACTTTAGAGCTTCATAGCCAGTCATTGTTAGTGCAAACCTTTCATTCTTTGGTTTAAACATGATGGACTTTAATCAAGCTATGCTGAACTCATAAGAGCTTTTAGCAGCCAAAACATTGTCCAGTTCATTTCGTAGTTCTGGGTAGGACGTGTATGTCCATGGTAGTTCCAGAAGAGGGCCGCATGTGTGTGCCACAGGTCGTCGTGCCAGTCCATCCACAGGCGTGAACAGTACCTCAACCTTGTCAACACAGATGACATCTGACCCAGTAAGAAACCTGAACATCCTTCTGAGCCCTGTATCGTCAAGTCCTCTGATGTACTGGTGCAGAAATCTGAAGCTCTGCTTCTCTGCTTGAGTGGTGGGAGAGGCAGTAAGCAACTTCAAAAGCTTTCTCGTTGTTGGCTTTTTATCCTCATACATTTGTAGGACATCTTGTGGGCTTTGAAAAGCTTCTTTTAGGAAGTAGCTTGCAACTAAGGACATTTTCTCTGCGGCATATGCTGGTTTTTGGATTAATTGTTTGTGTGCGACTTTCAGAAGAAGGCCTTTTAAGTTCTCTTTGGTTGGAAGCACTGATACATCCAGGCGATCCATGAGATCCAGCACTTCATCCCTGTCTTCATCTGAAAGCTCTTCTTTTAGTGCCCTTGTTATCAGATCCCTATCTGATTGACTTAGGTAAAAGAGAAGACTTTCAAACAGCAGATCATCTGATACTTGATTCTCACCAAAGATGAGTGCCACTGTGAAAACAGGAGCAAGGCGACAAGGGAAATATCCATGGTCTTGAAATCCCTTCAGTAAAATTCTACCCATGGATTTCCACTCTTCTTCCTGCCATTTAGGAGACAGTGATGGCACTCTGAACTCCTCTCCTTCAGCTGTGTTGTCCACAAACTCTGACCAAAATGCAGCATACACATCTCTTGATACGCCATCTGCGTCAGCTCCTTTTTCATCAATGTAGGTGTATTTTAGAGGGTGTATGAGGAGTGTTGGATCTTTGAACTGGCTGATCATCTCCTCCAGAATAGTAACCCTGTGAAGTTTGATGGTAACACA